>NC_090374.1:137988684-138588684 GCF_036365525.1 Heterodontus francisci
TACCGAGAGTGAGAGAAAAAGAACCGAGAGTGAGAGAAAAAGAACCGAGAGTGAGAGAGAGAGAGAAAGACGGCCGAGAGTGAGAGAGAGAGAGAAAGACGACCGAGAGGGAGAGTGAGAGAGCAAGAGGACCGAGAGGGAGCGAGAGAGAGAGAGAGATAGAGAGAGAGGACCGAGAGAGAGAGAGAGAGGACCGAGAGAGAGAGAGAGAGAGCGAGAGAGAGGACCAAGAGAGAGAGAGAGAGAGAGAGAGAGGGGACCGAGATAGAGAGAGGACCGAGAGAGAGAGCGGACCGAGATAGAGAGGGGGACCGAGATAGAGAGAGGACCGAGATAGAGAGAGGACCGAGAGAGAGAGCGGACCGAGAGAGAGAGAGGACCGAGGGAGAGAGAGAGGACCGAGGGAGAGAGAGAGGACCGAGGGAGAGAGAGAGGACCGAGGGAGATAGAGAGGACCGGGGGAGAGAGGACCAAGAGAGAGAGGGAGAGAGGACCGAGAGAGAGAGGACCGAGAGAGAGAGGGAGAGAGGACCGAGAGAGAGAGGGAGAGAGGACCGAGAGAGAGAGGGAGAGAGGACCGAGGGGGAGTGGACCGAGGGGGAGTGGACCGAGGGGGAGAGGACCGAGGGGGAGAGGACCGAGGGGGGGGAGGACCGAGGGGGGGAGGACCGAGGGGGGGAGGACCGAGGGGGGGAGGACCGAGGGGGGGAGGACCGAGGGGGAGAGGACCGAGGGGGAGAGGACCGAGGGGGAGAGGACCGAGAGAGAGACAGAGAGGACTGAGAGAGAGAGAGGACCTAGAGAGAGAGAGAGAGAGAGGACCTAGAGAGAGAGAGAGAGAGGACCGAGGGAGATAGAGAGGACCAAGAGAGAGAGAGGGAGATAGAGAGGACCGAGAGAGAGAGAGGGAGATAGAGAGGACCGAGAGAGAGAGAGGGAGATAGAGAGGACCGAGAGAGAGAGAGAGGGGACCGAGAGAGAGAGAGAGAGGGGACCAAGAGAGAGAGAGAGAGGGGACCAAGAGAGAGAGAGAGAGAGGACCGAAAGGGAGAGGACCGAGAGGGAGAGGACCGAGAGAGAGAGAGTGAGGACCGAGAGAGAGAGAGGGAGATAGAGGACAGAGAGAGAGAGAGAGAACCGAGAGTGAGAGAGAGAGAAAGACGACCGAGAGTGAGAGAGAGAGAGAGAGAGAAAGAGGACCAAGAGGGAGAGTGAGCGAGCAAGAGGACCGAGAGGGAGCGAGAGAGAAAGAAGACCAAGAGGGAGCGAGAGAGAGAGAAAGGACCGAGAGAAAGAGAAAGGACTGAGAGAGAGAGAGAGAGGACCGAGAGAGAGAGAGAGAGAGAGGACCGAGAGAGAGAGAGAGAGAGAGAGAGGACCGAGAGAAAGAGAGAGGACCGAGAGGGAGAGTGAGAGAGCAAGAGGACCGAGAGGGAGCGAGAGAGAAAGAAGACCAAGAGGGAGCGAGAGAGAGAGAGAGAGAGGACCGAGAGAGAGAGAGAGAGAGGACCGAGAGAGAGAGAGAGAGGACCGAGAGAGAGAGAGGGAGAGAGAGAGAGAGAGGACTGAGAGAAAGCGAGAGGACCGAGAGAAAGAGAGAGGACCGAGAGAAAGAGAGAGGACCGAGAAAAAGAGAAAGGACCGAGAGAAAGAGAAAGGACCGAGAAACAGAGCGAGAGTACCGAGAGACAGAGCGAGAGTACCGAGAGACAGAGCGAGAGTACCGAGAGAGAGAGAGAGAGAGAGAGAGAGAAGACCGAGGGAGAGAGAGAGAGAGAGAGAGAGGAGACCGAGAGAGAGAGAGAAAGGACCGAGAGAGAGAGGGGACCGAGAGGGAGAGAGAGAGAGAGAGTACCGAGGGAGAGAGAGAGAGAGAGAGAGAGAGAGAGGACCGAGAGAGAGAGAAAGGACCGAGAGAGAGAGATAGAGAGGACCAAGAGAGAGAGAGGGAGATAGAGAAGACCAAGAGAGAGAGAGGGAGATAGAGAGGACCAAGAGAGAGAGAGAGAGAGAGAGAGAGAGGGGACCGAGAGGGAGAGAGAGAGAGAGAGAGAGGACCGAGAGAGAGGACCGAGAGAGTGGACCGAGAGAGTGGACCGAGAGAGTGGACCGAGAGAGAGGACCGAGAGAGAGGACCGAGAGAGAGGACCGAGAGAGAGGACCGAGAGAGAGGACCGAGAGAGAAAGAGAGAGAGGACCGAGAGAGAGAGGGAGAGGACCGAGCGAGAGAGGGAGAGGACCGAGAGAGAGAGGGAGAGGACCGAGAGAGAGAGGGAGAGGACCGAGGGAGAGTGAGAGAGAGAGGACCGAGAGGGAGACAGTGTGTGAGAGAGAGAGATTCTCGCTGTGACCATGTGGGTGTCCGACGGATGCTCCGGTTTCCTCCCATCGCCAAAGACTTGCAGGTTGATAGGTAAATTGGCCATTGTAAATTGCTCCTCGTGTCGGTAGGTGGTAGGAGAATGGTGGGGATGTGGTTGAGAATATGGGATTAATGTTGGATTGGTTTTAATGGGTGTTTGTTGGTCTGCACAGATTCTGTGGTCCGAAGGGCCTGTTTCAGTGCCATATCTCGCTCAATGACTAGGACCAAGAGACAGGGCGAGAGAGGACGGAGAGAGAGAGAGAGAGGGGACAGAGAGAGAGAGGGGACAGGAAGAGAGAGAGAGAGAGAGAGGTCTGCAATCTCTCACCATTTATATAACATGCTTTTTTATTCTTCCTGCCAAAGGGGACAATTTCCCACTTTCCCACATTGTACTCCATTTGCCAGGTCTTTTTCCACTCACTTAACCGATCTATATCCTTTGGAGCCTCCTTATGTCCTTTTCACAAGTTACTTTCCTACCTATCTTTGTATCATCAGCAAATTTAGCAACCATATCCCATTTGTATGATATGTAAAAAGTTGAGGCCCCAGCACAGATACCTTTGGCACACCATTCGTTACTTCCTGCCAACCAGAATATGACTAATTTATGCCTACCGTTTCCTGTTAGCAAACCAATCTTCTGTCCATGCCAATGCATTATCCCCGACACCATGAGCTTTTAGTTTCTGCAATAATCTTTGATGTGGCACCTTATCAAATGCCTTCTGGAAATCTACAACACATCCACCGGTTCCCCTTTAAACATGTCTGTGACTGAAGCTAGTAACTCCCCAAGTCAGGGTGAAGTAATTTGGGATAAGTTGAAAGCACTGGCCACGGAGGAGTTGAGGAAAATGGCTGAGCAATGTGGGATCACTGTCCGTGCAAGCTGGAAAGTCTGAACTCCTAAGACGAGTGGCCAATGAATTTTCCCTTGAATCTGAAGAAGCAAAAGCAGGGTTAGAAGTAGACTCTGATCGGGTATTGCTAGCAAAGATACAATTAGAACAGAGGAAACTTGATTTTTTTTTTATTTCTTCATTCATGGGATGTGAGCGTCACTGGCCAGGCCAGCATTTATTGCCCATCCCTAATTGCCCTTGAGGAGGTGGTGGTGAGCTGCCTTCTTGAACCGCTGCAGTCTATTTGGAGTAGGTATACCCACAGTGCTGTTAGGAAGGGAGTTCCAAGATTTAGACCCAGCGACAGTAAAGGAACGGCGATATAGTTCCAAGTCAGGATGGTGTGTGACTTGGAGGGGAACTTGCAGGTGGTGGTGTTCCCAGGTATTTGCTGCCCTTGTCCTTCTGGTTGGTAGAGGTCGTGGGTTTGGAAGGTGCTGTCTCAGGATCCTTGGTGCATTGCTGCAGTGCATCTTGCAGATGGTACACACTGCTGCCACTATGCGTCGGTGGTGGAGGGAGTGAATGTTTGTCGATGGGGTGCCAATTAAGTGGGCTGCTTTGTCCTGGATGGTGTCAAGCTTCTTGAGTGTTGTTGGAGCTGCACCCATCCAGGCAAGTGGAGAGTATTCCATCACATTCCTGACTTGTGCCTTGTAGATGGTGGACCGGCTTTGGGGAGTCAGGAGGTGAATTACTCGCCTCAGGATTCCTAGCCTCTGACCTGCTCTTGAAGCCACGGTATTTATATGGCTACTCCAGTTCAGTTTCTGGTCAACGGTCACCCCAAGGATGTTGATAGTGGGGGATTCAGCGATGGTAATGCCATTGAATGTTAAGGGGAGATGGTTAGATTCCCTCTTGTTGGAGATGGTCTTTGCCTGGCACTTGTGTGGCACAAATGTTACTTGCCACTTATCAGCCCAAGACTGGATATTGTCCAGGTCTTGCTGCATTTCTACACGGACTGCTTCAGTATCTGAGGAGTCACGAATGGTGCTGAACATTGTGCAATCATCAGCGAACATCCCCACATCTGACCTTATGATTGAAGGAAGGTCATTGATGAAGCAGCTGAAGATGGTTGGGCCTAGGACACTACCCTGAGGAACTCCTGCAGTGATGTCCTGGAGCTCAGATGATTGACCTCCAACAACCACAACCATCTTCCTTTGCGCTAGGTATGACTCCAGCCAGTGGAGGGTTCTCCCCCTGATTCCCATTGACCTCAGTTTTGCTAGGGCTCCTTGATGCCATACTCGGTCAAATGCTGCCTTGATGTCAAGGGCAGTCACTCTCACCTCACCTCTTGAGTTCAGCTCTTTTGTCCATGTTTGAACAATGAGGTCAGGAGCAGAGTGGCCCTGGCGGAACCCAAACCGAGCGACACTGAGCAGGTTATTGCTAAGCAAGTGTCACTTGATGGCACTGTTGATGACACCTTCCATCACTTTACTGATGATTGAGAGTAGGCTGATGGGGCGGTAATTGGCCGGGTTGGACTTGTCCTGCTTTTTGTGCACAGGACATACCTGGGCAATTTTCCACATTGCAGGGTAGATGCCAGTGTTGTAGCTGTACTGCAACAGCTTGGCTAGGGGCGCAGCAAGTTCTGGAGCACAGATCTTCAGTACTTTTGCCGGAATATTGTCAGGGCCGAGATGGAGCATCAACTCGGCACTTCTGGCTGAAGATTGTTGAAAATGCTTTGCCTTATCTTTCGCACTGATGTGCTGGGCTTCCCCATCATTGAGGATGGGGATATTTGTGGAGCCACCTCCTCCAGTTCGTTGTTTAATTGTCCACCACCATTCACGGCTGGATGTAGCAGGACTGCAGAGCTTAGATCTGATCCGTTGGTTATGGGATCGCTTAGCTCTGTCTATCGCATGCTGCTGATGCAGTTTGGCATGCAAGTAGTCCTGGGTTGCAGCTTCACCAGGTTAACACCTCATTTTAAGGTATGCCTGGTGCTGCTCCTGGCATGCCCTCCTGCACTCTTCATTGAACCAGGGTTGGTCTCCTGGCTTGATGGTAATGGTAGAGTGGGGGATATGCCGGGCAATGAGGTTACAGATTGTGGTTGAGTACAATTCTGCTGCTGCTGATGGCCCACAGCACCTCATGGATGCTCAGTTTTGCGTTGCTAGATCTGTTCGAAATCTATCCCATTTAGCACGGTGATAGTGTCACACAACACGATGGAAGGTATACTCAATGTTAAGGCTGGACTTCGTCTCCACAAGAACTGTGCGGTGGTCACTCCTGCCAATATGTCGTGGACAGAAGTGTCTGTGGCAGGCAGATTGGTTCGGACGAGGTCAAGTATGCTTTTCCCCTCGTGTTGGTTCCCCCACCACCTGCCGCAGACCCAATCTAACAGCTATGTCCTTTAGGACTCGGCCAGCTCAGTCAGTAGTGGTGCTACCGATCCACTCTTGGTGATGGACATTGAAGTCCCCCACCCAGAGTACATTTTGTGCCCTTGCCACCCTCAGTGCTTCCTCCAAGTGGTGTTCAACATGGAGGAGTACTGAGTCATCAGCTGAGGGATGGCGGTAGGTGGTAATCAGTCGGAGGTTACCTTGCCCATGTTTGACCTCATGCCGTGAGACTTCATGGGGTCCAGAGTCGATGTTCAGGACTCCCAGGGCAACTCCCTCCCTACTGTAGACCACTGTCCCGCCACCTCTGCTGGGTCTGTTCTGCCGGTGGGACAGGACATACCCAGGGATAGTGATTGCAGTGTCTGGGACATTGTCCGTAAGGTATGATTCCGTGAGTATGACTATGTCAGGCTGTTGCTTGACTAGTCTGTGGGACAGCTCTCCCAACTTTGGCACAAGCCCCCAGATGTTAGTAAGGAGGACTTTGCAGGGTCGACAGGGCTGAGTTTGCCGTTGTCGTCTCCGGTGTCTGGGTCGATGCCGGGTGGTCCGTCCGGTTTCATTCCTTTTTATCGGCTTCATAGCGGTTAGCTTCAACTGAGTGGCTTGCTAGGCCATTTCAGAGGGCATGTAAGATTAACCACATTGCTGTGGGTCTGGAGTCACATGTCGGCCAGACCAGGTAAGGACAGCAGATTTCCTTCCCTAAAGGACATTCGTGAACCAGATGGGTTTTTACACCATTTGACAATGGTTTCATGGCCAGCATTGGACTAGCTTTACATTCCAGATTTATTAATTAAATTCAAATTCCACCTTCTGCTGTGGTGGGATTCGAATCCATGTCCCCAGAGAAATACCCTGGGTCTCTGGGTTACTAGCCCAGTGATCATACCACTACACCACCGCCTACCCTGTAGACAGGGAAAGAGAAAGAGAGAGAGGACAGAGAAAGAACCTTCTAAAAAGAATGCGAAGAGAGCGGAGATGACTTGAGTTAACTAGGAGGCACAGAGTAACCCCAGTGAAAGCATGGCCAATATGGAGGAGCATAATTCAGCATTGGGTACAGAATTGTTCAAACCTTCCCAACTGATCCCAAAATTCAATGAGGAAAATGTGGAAGCATTTTATGTGTCTTTTGAAAAACTGGCAAGGCAGTTAAAGCGGCCAGCTGAGGCTTGGACTCTGCTTTTACGGAGTAAATTAGTAGGAAAAGCCCATGAGCTTTATTCCATGTTGCCAGATAAGAGTTCATGAAATTATGAACTGACAAAAATGCTATCCTCAGGGCATATGAGTTCGTACCGGAAGCCTATCGCCAAAAGTTTAGAACCCTCAAGAAGGAAGCTGATCAAACTTACCTGGAGCTTGAGAGAAATTAAATAAGCAGCTGGCTTTTGACCAGTGACTGAGGGCTCTTCAAGTGCAGCTCAGCTGTGAAAATCTCAGAGAAGTAATTCTGTTAGAGGAATTTAAAAACTCTCTCCCACTCTCCATATAGACACACGTGGAGGAACAAAAGGCTCATAAAGCCCAGCAGGCCGCAGTTCTGGCCGATGAGTTTGCTCTCATTCATGAGTCAGTTTCCCAGGGGAAAACCTTTCCTAATTAGCCCCACAAATCCGAAAAGGACAGGGTAGGAAGGTGATAGAAGCCCAAGCAGTCCAGGTAGGGGAAGAAAAGCAAGAGATACAGGGGACCCTCCTCCAGCCAAAAAGGAAGGTGCTATAAGTAGGAGTGTGACCCTGAGACCTGTGTGCTACCATCGCAATAAAGCAGGCCATTTCAGAGCTGACTGGTGGAAACTAAGGGAAAACTGGTAGGGATAATCAGGACATACCCACTCAGTGAAGAGAACCTAATAGAAAGCGCAGCAGAACAAGCAGTGGCTTTAACTGCCGTTAGAGTGAGACCCAGGAAGTCTGCAAGTGCAGGAAAATTTAATAGGATTCCTGAAGGTTATCAGGGTTTTGTATCTGAAGGGAGAGTACCACATAGCCCTCGAGTGGGGCAAGCAAGCCCATAGTAATGCTCAGGGACACAGGGGCCACTAGATCCCTGTTACGACCAGGTGAGAAAGAGGTCTCGGGTTCCCTTTCAGCCTTCACTTGGTCTTACTGTCACAGGGTTCAATTTTTAAACACACCATGTTTTTAGCTCCCCCTTGGTGAATCTTTGTTCACCACTTTCCAACTATAAGGCAAAGAAACCAGCACAAACAGGATTTCTCAGGTTTAAAGAAAAGTTGTAATTTATTAAACTTAAACCTAAACTCTAATTCCATTAATGCCTACAGATACAAGACGCATCCAGGCTAGCATGCATACGCGACACACACATGCAAATAGAGACAGAAAAGAGCAGAAGAAAAATAAAGTGGAAAGGTTTGAGACAATATCTGAAGGGTCGTTGTTACGGTTCTTCGAGTTCACTGTAGAGTTCTTGATTGTAGGTAGATCTCGCTTTTCATTGGGGCCCAGTAGTCTTCTTAAACCTTGTTCGCTGAAGGAGACTTTTCTCTCTTGGGGTTCATGTGTCTTCAGTGGGTTTTGGAGTTCCATGAGAAAGAGATGGAAGCAGACAGGAGAGGCTGTGGCAAGCCAGCCAGGAGAGGTCTGTTCAATCCAGGAGCAAACAACTTTCTGCAGGCTCTCAGTTCAAAAAACTGTACAATTCAGGAAAAAACCCAGACTGCCAAGCAGGTTAGTCATGTGACTAGCTGGTTTGACCAGGTGTGTTTGTGAATTGTATTGGAGCAGGGGATAGTTGCTTTCTTCCAACACTGTCTGTTAATATGGAAAAATGCCCCTTCTCACCGGCCTTCCCTTTGTCCCAGCAACAATTTGAAATTTATGTCCATGTGGCGAAATTAATGTGCCTTATTCTTGGCAGGTGGGGGCCTGCATGACACTTCCACATGCAGGGGAATGAAATGCGATTTGAGAAAGGGCGCATTTCATTAAAAGTGTTGAGAGAAAATATATAAGATACAGGAAAAAAACATGCGTTTCTCTCATTCATAAATCCTAAAGCTTATTAAAATTGCCTGTCTTTTCTTGGTGCCAGCGTTGCTTTAATTGTCCCCTTTTTGGCATCCCAGTGAACATGTGGTTCTTTAGGGAAGTTTTTCTGCAGTTTGTCCAATGCCATGACTAGCTTGGGTCTTTGTTCCTGTTGAGATCTGCCAAGGGGCGGAGGGGTGGGGGGGTGGGGGGGGGGGGTTAAGATTTAATTAGCCCTAAACTGGAATTTTTTTCCAAGAGAGTCAGTCGTGGGCAGGTGTCGCCTGGATGGGTGGTTCCATTTTCCTCTGACTTCGGGGAAGATTCTTTGTTAATCTCCCCTTTGTTCTCTGGGACACTCCTGCCTGCAGGTATTTGTGCAGACTCTACTGCACTCCCCTGTGGCACTTCTACTAGGTGAGGCATCACCCTCACGGTTTCTCTGCCCCCACCCCCCACCATCCCCCCCAGCTCTTTCTTTGTCTCTGCAGTTCCTGTAAATTCGGTTAGCAACTCTGGTGGGGTGCTTCTAGAGTCTGCATTTATGTAGGAGTATGTGGGGTCTAACTTTACACATTTCTTGGGGTTGGCTGACCGCACAGTAGGAGTTTTCATCCGGGATTCTTCCCGGACTTCCTTTAACCTGCCCTCTTGGTCACTTCTTCCCCTTCTCTGTCTAACCTTTTGCCAGCCTTGTGCCTGCCTGTCCCTTTTTGTTCTCGGCAGGGGTCACTTACAGTTCACCAGCCCTCTGCTGGAGGGTCCTCCTTACACTGGTACAGGACTTAGGGGTGCAGATTTCACTGTAGATTGGAGTTTTCCCTCAACCTGGCACATGTGGTAACTCCTGCAGTACTCCACCACATCTTTGTGAAGTTTTGGCCAGTCAAACTGCTGTCTTATGCGGGTTTTGGTCTTTCATATATTGGTATGTGCAGCCACTGTAGTCTCGTGGGCCCTTCTTAATATTTGTCCCCGGTACCTCTGCGGCACCACTAACTGGTGAACTACTACCCACTCCTTGCTCTCAGCTCTGTGAGGAGAACTCCATTTCCTCATCAGTACCTCATTCTTTAAATAGTAGCAATCAGTGACTCCCTCTGCTTCACTTTCAGAGTAGCCAGCCTGTGTTAATTCTTGCAATACTGGGTCGGCTCGCTGAGCCTCACCTAGGGAAAATCCATTTAATTCATTCCCTGGGTCTCCTAGCATTCCAAAGAAAGTGTTGGACAGACAGACCTTCTGGTCATCTGCCTGCAGTGTCAATGCAGTCTCCTCTGGGGGAGCTGGTTTAATCATGCCCTGATCCACTACACATTCAGGAAAACTGCAGGGGATCGTTGCCTGCCACTGCCCTATCTCTCTGACCTCCTGCGGTCTTTCTTTCACTACTAGGGAGGCTACCACCTTCATCCCTCCCAGATCATTACCTCGGCGCAGGTCAACCCCGTCCACAGGCAAACTAGGGGCAATCCCTACAGTCACCCGTCCTGAAACTAGGTTGCACTCCAGATGCACCCGGTGTACAGGTACAGGCATACACTGCCCTCCAATACCATTCACCACCATTCTGGTATTCACTGCGTTCTCTGGGGGAAAGGTCAGGCCTTTTCCCACTAAAAGAGATCTAGTGACCCCTGTATCCCTGTGAATTACTATGGGCCTGCTTGCCCCACTCGAGGGGTATGGGGTTACTTTCCCGTCAGACACAAAAACTTGATAACCCTCAGGAATCCTATTAGATTTTCCTGCACTTGCAGCCGTAAGCTTCCTGGGTCTCACTCTTACTGCAGTTAAAGCCACAGCTTGTTCTGCTGTGCTTTCCATCAGGTTCACTTCTTCACTGAGTAGGTGTGCCCTGATTAACCCTACAGGTTTTCTTTCACTTTAGTTTCCAGCAGTCAGCTTTTAAATGCCCTGCTTTATTACAATGGAAGCACACAGGTCTCACTCCTGCTCACAGCACCTTCCCTTTTGGCTGGGGGAGGGCCCCATGTGTCTCCTGCTTTCCTTTCTCTCCCAGGACCGCCTGGGTGGATATCACCATCCCACCCTTTGTCCTTTTCGGATTTCTGGGGCTGATTAGGAAAGGTTCTCCTCTGGGAAACCGACATATAAATTAAAGCAAACTCATCGGCCAGAAGGGCCGCTTGCCCAGATCTCTGAACCCACTGCTCCTCGACATAGGTCTTTGTGGAGAGTGGGAGAGAGTGTTTAAATTCCTCTAACAGAATTACTTCTCTGAGATTCCCATAGCTGAGCTGTACTTTAAGAGCTCTCAGCCACTGGTCAAAAGACAGCTGCTTACTTCAGGTAAGTTTGATTCGCTTGCTTCTTGAGGGTTCTAAACTTTTGGCTATAGGCTTCAGTTACTAATTCATATGCCCCAAGGATAGCATTTTTGGTCAGTTCATAATTTCATGAACTCTCATCTGGCAACAGGGAATAAACCTTATGGGCTTTTCCAGTTAGCTTGCTTTGTAGTAAAAGAGACCAGGTCTCAGCTGGCCATTTTAGCTGCCTTGCCAATTTCTCAAAGGACACAAAAAATCCTTCCACATCTTCCTCATTGAATTTTTGAATTAGTGGAGCTTGCTTCAACAATTTTGTACCCAGCCCTGAATTATGCTCCTCCATAATGGCCATGTTTTCACTGGGGTTACTCTGTCACCCCCTAGTTAACTCAAGCAGCTTCAAATAAGGAGACCAAAACATCACGCAGTACTCCAGATGTGGTCTCACCAAGGACCTGTACAGCTGCAGTAAAACTTCCCTACTTTTATACGCAATTCCCCTTGCAATAAACGGCACAGTGGCGCAGTGGTTAGCACGCAGCCTCACAGCTCCAGCGACCTGGGTTCAGTTCTGGGTACTGCCTGTGCGGAGTTTGCAAGTTCTCCCTGTGTCTGCATGGGTTTCCGCCGGGTGCTCCGGTTTCCTCCCACAGCCAAAGACTTGCAGGCTGATAGGTAAATTGGCCATTGTAAATTGCCCCTAGTGTAGGTAGGTGGTAGGAGAATGGTAGGGATGTGCAAGAGAATATGGGGTTAATGTAGGATTAGTATAAATGGGTGGTTGTTGGTCGGCACAGACTTGGTGGGCCGAAGGGCCTGTTTCAGTGCTGTATCTCTAAATAAAAATAAAAATAACACTCCCAATCCTTCCGGAATATTCTTTCTCTCTCCCTCTCCTCAAATTCAAGATTCCTCTGTCCCAATTGTATCTTTGCTAACAATACCCTGGCAGAGTCTGCTTCTAACCCTGTTTCTGCTTCTTCAGATTCAAGGGAAAAATGGTTGGCCACTAACCTTAGGAGTTCAGACTTCCTAACCTTGCTATGTACAGTGATCCCACACTGCTCAGCCATTTTCCTCAACTCCTCCATAGACAATGATTTTAACATATCCCAAGTTACTTCATCTTGGCTTGGAGAGCTACTAGCTTCAGTTGCAGACATGTTAGTATTCAAGCACACACAACCACAAGAAAACCTGTATTGAAATCTTGCTTTTTTTTTTGCTTGGGAACAATTTGGCTTCCCACTTCCAATTTATCTCGCCATAGAGCTACTTTTTAAGAAGGTCAAAAATCTCTCAAATGTTACCAGAGCCCCCAATCTGTGGTGACCAACAATGGCCTAGGATGTGGCTACTTCACACTTTGTTTCAGAAGAACCCATTCAATTCAAAAAGGTCTCAATGGGTTGAGGATGGGTTTAATTGACACCTCTTAGCTTGGAATATATCCTTTTGTTCTTAACAGACAGTAAGACAGTTTGAATATACAGGGCCAGATCGCTTGACCGTCAGTGGCCATTTTGCAGCACATCGTCCACTTTTTAAAGGAAAAGTCAATTTTTATAATTTTTCAACTTGGGTTCTGTATTTTCAATCACTGCACATCATGTTAGCGTGACACAATATAAAACCTTATTAAAACGACAGTAGCAATTTTGGACTCCACACTGTTAAGAAGGATGTGAAGCAGTACAGAGCATAACGTGCAGATTCACCAGGATTGGTATGAAGAAATATGAATAAAGATAAAAACTGGGGATTTTTTTTTTTTTACAAACAGGAGATTTACAGTGTGCTTTGATAGAGGTGTTTAAAATTATTAAGGGATAGAACAGAGCAGATAGAAACAAACTGTTTCCAGTTATTGAGACATTTGGAAGAACAGGACAAAGATTAAATGCAGGAGAATTTTTTTAAATACACAAAGAAACATAGAAAATAGGAGCAGGAGTGGGCCATTCGGCCCTTCAAGCCTGCTCCGCCATTCATTATGATTATTGCTGATCATCCAACTCAGTAACCTGTTCTCTCTTTCCCCCCATATCCTTTGATCTCTTTCACCCCAAGAACTATATCTAATTCCTTCTTGAAAACAAACAATGTTTTGGCCTCAACTGCTTTCTGTGGTAGCGAATTCCACAGGCTCACCACTCTCTGGGTGAATAAATTTCTCCTCAAAGAGGGTTACGAGGCTGTGGAATGAACTACCAAATCTACTACTTAAAGCAGAGACTATGTCAATGTTTACGAACAGCAATATGTATTTATCTAACACTTTTAAAGTAATAAAACATCCCAAGTCACTTCATAGGAGCATAGTAAAGCAAAATTTAACACAGAGCCACAAAAGGAGATATTAGGGTAGATAGCCAAAAACTTGGTCAAAGAGGTAGGTTTTAAAGAACATCTTAAAAAGGAGGAAAGCAAAGTAGAGAGGCAGGGAGCTTTAGGGAGGGAATTCCATAGCTTTGGGTCTAGGCAGCTGAAGGCACAGCCACCAAAGGTGGAGCAATTAAAATCAGAGATGCCCAAGAGGCCAGAATTCAATGAGAGCAGATATCTCAGAGGGGTGTGGGGCTGAAGGAGATTACTAAGATAGGGAAGGGCGAGGCCATGGAAGGATTTGAAAACAAGCATGAGAATTTTAAAGTCAAAGCACGCTTTACCAGGAGCCAATGTTGGTCAGCGAGCACAGGGGCAATAGGTGAACCGGTCTTGGTGCAAGTTAAGACACAGGCAGCAGAGCTTTGAATTACCTCAAGTTTAGAGGGTAGAATGTGGGAGGCCGGCCAGGAATGCATTGGAATAGTCAAGTCTAGAGATACCAAAGGCACAGATGAGGGTTTCGGCAGCAGATGAGCTGAGTGACGTTACGAACGTGAAAATAGGCATTCTTAGTGATGGCACAGATATGGGGTCGGAATTTCAACTCAGGGTCAAATGTGACACCAAGGTTGTGAACAATCTGATTCAGTCACAGACAGTTGCCAGGGAGTGGGATGGAGTTGGTAGCTAGGGTACAGAGTTTATAGCAGAGTCCAAAGATAATGGCTTTGGTCTTCCCAATATTTAATGGAGGAAGTTTCTGCTCATCCAGTACTGGATGTTAGACATGCAGTCTGATAATTTAGCAACAGTGGAGGATGCAAGAGGTAGGGATGGGAGTCGTCAGCGAATACGTGAAAACTAATGCTATATTTTTGGATGATATTGCTGAGGGGCACCATATATTATTTATTTAGAGATACAGCACTGAAACAGGCCCTTTGGCCCACCGAGTCTGTGCCGACCAACAACCACCCATTTAGACTAACCCTACTGTAATCCCATATTCCCTACCACCTACCTACACTAGGGGCAATTTACAACGGCCAATTTACCTATCACCTGCAAGTCTTTGACTGTGGGAGGAAACCGGAGCACCCAGCGAAAACCCACGCGGTTACAGGGAGAACTTGCAAACTCCGCACAGGCAGCACCCAGAATCGAACCCGGGTCCCTGGAGCTGTGAGGCTGCAGTGCTAACCACTGTGCCACCCATAGATATAGATGAGAAATAGGAGGGGGCCAAGGGTAGATCCTTGGGGGACATCAGAGGTAACAGTGTTGGGGCAGGAATTGTAAGTGATACTCAGATTACGATTAGATAAGTAAGAATAGAACCAGGTGACTGCAGTCCCACCCAGATGAACGACAGTAGAGAGATGTTGGAGGAGGATGGTCTAGTTAACTGCGTCAAATGCTGCAGAAAGACTGAGAAGGACAAGGAAGGATAGTTCATCTTTGTCACAGTCTCAAAGGATGTCATTTGTGACTTTGGTAAGAGATGTTCTGGGGATTCAAACATGGAGATCCAGGAAAGGCAGGCACAGATTTGGGAAGCGACAACATGTTTATTTTATTTATTTTGAGATACAGCACTGAAACAGGCCCTTCGGCCCACCGAGTCTGTGCCGACTATCAACCACACATTTATACTAATCCTACACTAATCCCATATTCCTACCACATCCCCACCTGTCCCTATATTCCCCTACCACCTACCTATACTAGGGGCAATTTATAATGGCCAATTTACCTATCAACTGCAAGTCTTTAGCTGTGGGAGGAAACCGGAGCACCCAGCGAAAACCCACGCAGACACAGGGAGAACTTGCAAACTCCACACAGGCAGTACGCAGAATTGAACCCGGATTGCTGGAGCTGTGAGGTTGCGGTGCTAACCACTGCGCCACTGTGAGAATGAGACCCAGGAAGTCTTTGGAGGAAAAAGGGAGGTTGGAGATGGGGAAGTGGGGCAGTAGTTTGCAAGGATGGTGGGGGATCAAGGATTTTTTTTTTTTTGAGAAGGGGGGTGATGACAGCAGATTTAAAAAGGAGAGGGACAGGACCTGAAGGGAGAGAACCATTAACAATCAGCTAACACAGGGACCAGGTAGGGAAGTTGGGTGGTCAACAGTGCAATGGGAATAAAGCCAAGGGAGCAGGAGGTAGGTTTCATGGACAAGATGATCTCAGAGGGCATGAGGGGAGATAGGAGCGAAACCAGAGAAAGATGGAAGTTCAGGGCTAGAGTGGGGGGAATTTCAGAGTTCGACCCAGTGGGTTAGTGAAAGCGAAGGATGCAGCAGAGGCAGGTAATCAGATGGTCTGAAGTTTAGTGAGAAAGAAGTCCCTGCACTTATTGTTGGAGTCGAAGGTGGAGGAGACAGGGGAGAGGGGTTTAAGAAAACAGTTTTCAGTGCAGAAAAAAAGCCAGGAATACCTTTGCATTTCAGCTTGATCCTGGAATAGTGAGCCATTTTAGCAGACAAGAGCAGGGCCAGATACTGCTTTATGTGGTCCAGCCAGAAGTGGCAGTGAATGGCTAACGCAGTTGTCTGCCAGATCTGTTCAAGTCTGCATCCCTTGGACTTCAGAGAGTAGGGATGAGGGTCCTACCAGAGAGGAAACGGCCAGAGTGAGACAGTGTAATGGCTTTATTGAGGACTACGGCATCAAAGGTGGAGGTGAGGGTGCACTTGAGCAAATCAGTAGCTGCAGAAATGTGGCGAATAGAGAGCCAAAAAGTTTGACAGATGGGACTTTGAAAGTGCGATTGTAAGTAAATTATGGATAGTTTTTTTCCCCCAGGGGCTGATACAAAAGGAGACAGGGTTGGGACATGCAAGGGTGGATGGTGAGTTACACAAGGAAGTGATCAGAAAGATGGCCTTATCTGTGATTGATACGATTGCAGAAGCGAAGTCACGTGAGATGGCAAGATCAAGGGGGTGGCTGCGAATATGGATTGGGAAGTTTACATGGAGGGAGAGATTCACGGAGGATAAAGAGGGCAGTGAACTGAGGGAGGGGGGGGGAAAGAGAGAGAGAGAGAGAGAGAGAGAGAGAGAGAGAGAGAGAGAGAGAGAGAGAGATCAACAAAGGTTGAGAAGTCATTTGATGCAAAGGCTGAGGGAGAAAAGCACTGAAGATTTCTTAGTGAGAATTTTTTTTATCTTACTTGGCTGGGTGGTAGAGAACGAGGATTTTAAACAAATTGAAACACTCAGAGGAGGAGAAAGTGCCAAAACAGTAGGGGGGCGGTGGGGGGGAGGGGGGGAGGGGTCAAGCCAAGGTGTGATTTAGTGATAAGCACCACACTGCCACCATGATGGAAAGTGGTGGAAGGTATAGCCAGGCAGCGAGGCTGCACTTAGGGGGAAGGTGTCATCCCTCAGCCAGGTTTCCATCAAGGCTATGATGTTGATGCAATCATGCACAATAAATTCATGGATGGCAAGGGCCTTGTTCACAAGTGAATAGACATTCTGGAGGGAGATGCAGAGAGGGCGAGATAAGATCTACTGACAAAGCCCACATGGTCAGTAGTGGGAGGGGCGAGTTGGACAGGAAGGAGATAGGCAAGATTAGCCCCCGGGGGTCTGCTGGGCAGGAAGTTTGGTGAGTGGGCAGAATGGGACAATTAGGGTTGCTGCTCATAATGAGCCAGCGCCATGTCTCGATGAGTCCTTCTGAGGATGCAAAGAGCACAGAGTGAAGTTGTAGGCTTATCTAAGAGGGAGTCAAGCCTGGGACAACAGCAAGAGAGCAAGGTTGAGGAGCACTGAAGGATTGTTGTCGGGATCTGGGAGAGAAGAGTAACTGAGAGGGGAGCAGGAAAGGAGGCATGACGGTCTAAAGAGAGTCTAGGAGGGGTAAAGAGAAAAGATTTTTAAAAAAGGAGAATAAAGCAGAAATTGAAGTTATGGGGTCAGGTGCAGTGCGGCAATTAACATGTGCATGCGAATGGACACGGAGAAAACTCAAGTTACATCGGCCTGATTACACAGCAGTCATTAGAATACATATAAATGTGGAAGCTAACAGAAAATGAACAGGAACAATAGGAAGGAGTCCAAAGTTAAAGTCAGAGGTCCCATGGTGGGATAACATTGACATAGGTAGGATGGAGTCAGCATGGAGCATCAACGGCTGTTGGTCGAGTTCAAAGATAGGTGTAGTGAGTGAAATCTAGAAGCTGTGAGGGTAGAGTATCGGAGAATGCACTAATGGAGGTATTTCCATGGGAATGAAGATCCAGGAGCTGTAGCGAATTGGTTGAAGGGCAGAAAGATGATGATTTTGGAGGTCTCCATAAAATCCAGAAGCCGGGGGGGTGGGGGGGTGGATTTAGACTTCAGCCCTGTCAAGTGAGTTTCTGACCAACGGCAGAAGCTGAAGAACTGGTATAGCCTGTGGCCAGTCACAGGCTCAGCAGCAGATTGAAGAACAGGTGGGATAGGTGGATCTTGGAAAGGGGAATAAATGGATATGGTGACAGAGTGTGGGCACATGGAATTAAGATTACTATTCATGCAGTGAATAAACACCAACACAGTCTTATTGAGCCAAATGGCCTGTTTCCGCGCTGTAATTTCTAAGGAACCACTGGGATTCCCAGGCCTAAACCAGCACAACATAAGAAAGCTGCCATCACAGCTATGTAAAGAGAAATAGTCTAGTTATGGAATTTGGGCAACCATTTTGGTACTTAGGATCCCCAAAATGCACCTTTAAAACTTAGCCAAAATTATTGCTATACTTGGTCGAAACTAACAAAATCCAAAAGCTAGTCCTAAGAACTTACTGACTGGAAACCTGTCTCTGACCTGGCAGTAATCCAGGAATGCGTTTTGGTTTTTTACCTCTTACAAAGTTCAGCTATTCACCAATTGCTACAATTTTTAAATTAATTTATTTAGAGATACAGCACTGAAACAGGCCCTTCGGCCCACCGAATCTGTGCCAACCATCAACCACCCATTTATACTAATCCTACATTAATCCCATTACCCTCTCACATCCCCACCTTCCCCCTACCTATACTAGGGGCAATTTATAATGGCCAATTTACCTATGAACCTGCAAGTCTTTGGCTGTGGGAGGAAACCGGAGCACCCGGCGAAAAGCCACGCAGTCACAGGGAGAACTTGCAAACTCCGCACAGGCAGTACCCAGAATCGAACCAGGGTTGCTGGAGCTGTGAGGCTGCGGTGTTAACCACTGCGCCACTGTGCCGCCCTACTCCAATATGCTCAAGTGTACCTAAGTAATTTGAATGCATATCAAACCAGTAGTTGCTGCAATGAAGGGACTAAAGTCTTTCTGCTCATTCAGCATAAAGCCAAAGCTTCTGCATGCACCTGCCGAAATAGATTTTTGTGGTTGTACACAAGCTTCACATTGCTAGGAGTGGAAGCCCTGTGGTTCACGAATACACCTGGTTGATGTGGGGGTACGCAGATTGCTATGCATGTGCAGACAATGATGCCCTGCACCTGTGAGAAGGCAGCCAGAGAGGCAAACCTGAGCGCCCACTCATTCTGACTGGCCTCGTCACAGGCAAAGTTCACATAACTGCTGGCCCTGACAAACCACCTCTCAGCCACTTGACTTACGCATTTGTGGACCTCCAACCAGGAGATCCTGAATGTTTCTGGCAGAGCCCTGGTAGGATCCAGAGGCAAAAAAGTTGAGGGTAACGATCATTACTAGTAACATTTTGCCACCAGGTCCAACAGGTTGAAGGTCTTTCTTTAGGAAGCTGCAGATGCCTGCCACCACCTGGTGTGACAACCTGATCCTCCCGAAACACTGCCCTTCTGAAATGTCAAAGAAACTCAACCTCTGCCTGTCCACTGTGTTGTGATTAGTGCCTCCTATGACCTGCACCCCTCTGCTGTCCAGATACAGGTCTCAACAGCAGGCTGCTGCTGGTCATATTGCTGCTCCTCCAAGGTTCAATCGAGATCAGCCAAGGTGCCAACACATCCAAACATGCTTTCGAATATCTCCAAAGTGTGGAAAGTAAACTTTCAAAAGTACTGTGAAAAAACCCTTTCCCACTAATAAGAAAGCATTGGTGAGCACTGAGTATTTATTGCAGTATTTTCGTGAGCTTTAAATCAGCTTCTTCAATTACCATTGCATTCTTGCCTTGTTTTCAATGGCGAGTTTCAGGAAGCCCGGGAAACTGTGAATGCGACATTAAGTTTAAGAGTGTGCTGAAATACAACTCAAATTGAGCAACTGCCATATATTATTAATAAGCAACACAGTTCTCCCAAGGGGGCTGTACGAAAACAGCCAAAAGCACTGGAGTTAAATATGGAACTCAGCAGATTGGAGCAGGTTTCTTGGCGCACCTGCATTTTTGACGGTTTTAACCTACACCCAAATCTCTAGGTTAACATTCCCCTCCTGGCTTCACTATATTTTCATCTGCCCAACTAATCAGCATGACTGTATTTTCATAGTTTGGCTGTTGAATTTAAACCCTATATTTTTGTTAATTTTAGCAGAAATTCCACTTGAGAAAGTCTGCATACAAATACTTAACAACTTCATATACCACTCCTGAAAATGCTATATTTAAGTGGATATTAAACAGCTTAGAATAATTTTTTTGATGCCTGTATATACAGCGCATCAGAATATAGTACGAGTTCAGTAAGAATGTGTAAGTGTAGTTGAAAGAATTCCTGCCATCATGATTTTTGCAATCCTCTAGCAAAAAAAAGTCTGCAAAACACAACGTACTTAATACAATTTTAATAAAGCATAATGATGGCTGTGTAAGTTTGTTGCACATTTGAACACTGAAAAATACCCAGCAAGACAATTGTAGAAATCAGTCTTCCAAACAGATCTGCTCAGCAGAGATCATTTTGATCTACACATAAGAGTGAAGTACTAGTATAAGTTTGTCACTGGAGATGCAAGTAATTTTCGATGATGAATTAAGAATATTCTAGGAATCTTAATGGCACAAGTGTGAATTTTTTCTAATAGCATACTGGTATCAGTTCACAACTTACCTTAGTAAGGCCATTCCCCAACAATAAATTAAGCATGTTTTCCCCAACGTTTTCTTTCAAAATAACCTGAGTTATTTTACTTAGAAAGAAAAGTTGTAAGAATGTTGATTATTAGAATGTTTCATATTTATGATCAGTTACAATTTACATATGCACTTTAATGAACTTTTTTCCTACAGTTTTTTTTTTATTGTTGACACATTTGCAAAGCCAGATCCATAATATAAAGTAATAAACTCCCCAAACCCAGCTATAATTAATATCTTGCACGATCCCTTGCTTTTTATACTTTTAATTCTGCTGGCTACCATGGAGCAAAAGTTGAACCAGCGAAATCTGTGCCAATCACAAGCACAAAACTACATTACTAAAACACATTATCTTTCATACCCTCCAATAAAAGTTGATTCTTTAATTTTATATCTATACTTACCTTTATCAGTAATATAAAAGCCATAATATTTGAAGTTTTTTCCAATGTCATTGCTTTGTACATTCACTCGTGATTGATGTTTCTTCTTCAGTTTTGTGGAACAATGTAATTCAGGCTACAAATTGGCCATTTCATTTGAGACTTCAATGAAAGGCCATGGTGGTGTGCATACAATAACAGTATTTATAAACACCAAGTATACTTCTGCCCACACACACTCAATTGAGCTTTTACAGCTGAGTAAGGTTCAATTATGCATTTGTATTTCAACCACCAATGTTTTGTGTGAAACAAAAAATGTGTTCGACACCTGAACCCAAATAAAGTAAATATGCGATTGAATATATCCATGAATTCAATATAAATATAGCGGGAAATAAATCAAAATACAAACAAACTTAATAAAAAGCCACCACAGATAACATCCATTCCCTCTTGGCAAGTGTCTTTCAAACCTTTCAACAGAAAACGTAGCTTACAAAGCACAAACCACAATATTTAAGAAAACACATCATCTACAGAAAGCAAAGCTGGATAAAAGTTAACAAAAGTGCTGATAACATTTCGCACAACTCATTACATATTCTTTAACAAATGTGCCGGTTTAAAAATAATTACTCGATCTGGCATTATCTTCCACATATATGTAAAAGCCTTACATTCTTAAATTTAAAGGAATTAAATATCCCCGCCGTTTAGAATATTAAAGGTATCGTAACCCTTTTCCTCCGCCCCCGAAGCACAAAAACAAATCATTTATTAAAAGTCGAAGTTAAACACCACCACCCTGGTAAATAAAACAAAATAAAACCGAATGCTCCCTGTTCCAGACGTCGAGGTAACAGACCAATCGATATCAATCTGCTGTCAAAAAGCCACATAAAACAGACAGAATCAATCCCATCCCCTCGCCAAAGAAGCAGTCATCAAACCGATCTTCACCCAGTGCCCAGAGTTCAGTCAAACCTCAAACGTTATCATTTTCCAAAAGGAAATCAAATGTCGATGTTATTCAAGATAAACCAAAAAAATCGTTTCATTTAAACTGAGCTCAGGAACATTTTATTGGGAAAGTGGAAGAAATAGCGTAATACGCTCTTTAAAATCACTGATTAAGAAATAGCGTAATACGCTCTTTAAAATCAATGATTTTAAATCAATGTAATAAAAGCACACACGATTAATATTTCTTTCTTAACTCACCGCCATTTTTCCCGGTTTAAATTAAAATAAACTCAAGAGAAATGCCCCCCCCCCCAATAATCCATGCCCACTAAAGAAACCCGGGCAAAGAAACAGAGAGAATTAAACCCACCCCAAGGAGATCCAAAACCATCAAACATTATACAAGGCCTGGGAGCAAACACCTCATCAACCACACTCACCAACACTTAACAGCTATGTACACTTCATGTATTAACTATTAAAACGTGTTTTCAAATAAGGCAAATAAAATCACGATCAGAAGAGCAATGCGGGAAAAATGTAAGCAACAAATCAGGAAAAAAAAAGGTAGCACGGGAGGAGGAGAAGGAGGAGAGGGGGGGGGGGGGGCAGAAGAAAGACAACAACCACCATCCTCACCCTCTACAAACAGAGCTGAGGATTCACAATCATCAGCTCCAAAAACTAACGCCTTTTATAAGCATACTTACATTTTACACATTTTAAATACATACACACGTACACATACAAATTCATACCTATGTACAATATATTATACAATAAAGACAATGCAAAGGGGAAAACACCGTTATCAACAACCTGCAAAAACAATACCGATCAGGATTACTATTAATGTAAGGAAATTTAAAAAAACAGGCACAAGGCCTTAAATCTTGCGAGACCAGGGGGAAATAAAATATATATTTAGAGCAGTAATTTATTATTTAAATTCCTCCTTCTTTCGCTCCTCCTCAGTATAAATTAAATCCAGAAATAAATAACAGCAGCAGCAACCTGGAAAAATTATACTGCAAATGCAGAAAGATAGAGGAGAGATTGAGAAAGAGCGATCCACGCTGCACAGTTTAAATATTAACAGCTTATTATTCAGATCCACCATTTCTGGGATGTAAGAAAAAAAGACGGTTAAAGAAACAGAGCGAGGGGTTTGCAGAGCGCGAGCTGTCGGTGCTGCAGGCAGGAAGAGCACTTTGCAGCTGAGAGTAGCGACAGATATATAATAATACTAATAATATTCACCTCGGTTGCTGTTGTTGTGAGGAGTTGTTGGTGGGTAACAGTCGCCAGGACTACGGCGCTTTATTCACAAGGCAACAGTTGCTATAACTGAAGCGGCCGCTGCAACCGCGCTTGATGGCAGGAAGCGGGCCCGCTGCGTCATCGGAGTGACGTCCACGACTGCGCGAGAGAGAGCGCGAGAAAGACAGGGGCAAACCCAGGGGCAGGGACAACCTGGAGGGGGGGTTGTGTGTGTGTGTGGAGGGAAGGGGGACGGGCAACCTGCGGAAGGGTAATGTAGGCAGGGCGGGGCATCCCAGGGGGTTGTGGGGTCCCCTTCAAACATGGGCAAAAGAGCTGAACGCCAAAGGTGAGAGTGACTGCCCTTGACTTCAAGGCAGCATTTGACCGAGTATGGCATCAAGGAGCCCTAGCAAAACTGGAGTCAATGGGAATCAGGGGGAAAAGTCTCCGCTGGTTGGAGTTGTACCAAGTGCAGAGGAAGATGGTTGTGGTTGTTGGAGGTCAATCATTTCAGTCCAGGACATCACTGCAAGAGTTGCTCAGGGTAGTGTTCTAGGCCCAACCATCTTCAGTTACTTCATCAATGACCTTCCATCCATCATAAGGTCAGAAATGGGATATTCGCTGATGATTGCACAATGTTCAGCACCATTTGTAACTCCTCAGATACTGAAGCAGCCCATGTCCATATGCAGCAAGATCTGGACAATATCCAGGCTTGGGCTGATAAGTGGTAAGTAAAATTCACGCCACACAAATGCCAGGCAATGACCATCTCCAACAAAAGAGAATCTAACCATCTCCCCTTGACATTCAGTGGCATTACACTTGCTGAATCCCCCCGCTATCAACATCTGGAGTCTATAATCAAGGATAGGGTGACTGAGCACCTAGAGAATTTTCAGTTAATCAGGGACAGCCAGCATGGATTCATGACGGGAAGGTCATGCCTGACAAATCTCACTGAATTTTTTGAAAAGGTGACTAAGGTAGTGGAGAGGAGAATGTCTATGGATGTTATTTATATGGATTTGCAGAAGGTATTTGATAAAGTCCCACATAAGAGACTGTTAACTAAGGTAGAAGCCCATGGAGTTGAGGGCAAATTATTGACATGGTTATGAAGTTAGTTGAGTGGTAGGCGACAGAGAGTGGGGATAATGGGTAAGTACTCTGATTGGCAGGATGTGACTAGTGGTTTCCCGCAGGGATCTGTGTTGGCGCCTCAATTATTCACATTATTTATTAACGACTTGGATGATGGCATAGTAAGTCATATATCCAAATTTGCTGATACAAAGTTAGGCGGCATTGTAGACAGTCTAGATGTTAGCATAAAATTGCAAGGATGATAGACCAGGAGAATGGGCAAAACTGTGGCAGATGGATTTCAATGTGGGCAAGTGTGAGGTTATCCATTTTGGACCAAAAAAGGATAGAGCAGGGTACTTTCTAAATGGGAAGAGGTTAATTACAGTGGATGTCCAAAGAGACTTGGGGGTTCAGGTGCATAGATCTTTAAAATACCATGAGCAAGAGCAGAAAATAATCAAAAAGGCTAATGGAATGCCAGCCTTTGTATCTAGAGGATTGGAGTATAAAGACACAGGGGTTATGATGCGGCTGTACAAAACCCTGGTTAGACCCCACTTGGAGTACTGTGAGCAGTTCTGGGCACCACACCTTAGGAAGGATATATTGGCCTTGGAGGAAGTGCACCATAAATGTACAAGAATGATACCTGGACTACAGGGGTTAAATTACAAGGAAAGATTACACAAATTAGACCTGTTTTTTCTAGAATTTAGACGGTTAAGGGGTGATCTGATCGAAGTCTTCAAGATATTAACAGGAAAAGACAGGCTAGATAAAGAAAAACTATTTCTATTGGTTGGAGATTCTAAAACTAGGGGGCATAGTCTAAAAATTAGGACCAGACCGTTCAGGGGAGATGTTAGGAAGCACTTCTTCACACAAAGGGTGGTAGAGGTTTGGAACTCTCTCCCACAAACAGCAGTTGAAGCTAGAACAGTTGTTAATTTTAAATCTGAGATAGATTTTTGTTAAGCAAAGATATTAAGGGATATGGACCAAAGGCAGGTATATGGAGTTAGGCCGCAGATCAGCCATGATCTCATAGAATGGTGGAACAGGCTCGAGGGGCTGAATGGCCTACTCCTGTTCCTATCTTCCTATCCTGGGGGTTAACATTGACCAGAAACTGGAGTAGCCATATAAATACCATGGCTACAACAGCAGGTCAGAGGCTAGGAATCCTGTGACATGTAACTCACCTCCTCACTCTCCAAAGCCTGTCCACCATCTACAAGACACAAGTCAGGAGTGTGATGGAATACTCTCCACTTGCCTGGATGGGTGCAGCTCCAACTACACTCAAGAAGCTCAACACCATCCAGGACAAAGCAGCCCGCTTGATTGGCACCCCATCCACAAACATTCACTCCCTTCACCACTGATGCACAGTGGCAGCAGTGTGTACCATCTACAAGATGCACTGCAGCAACGCACCAAGGCTCCTTAGAAAGCACCTTCCAAACCCGCAACATCTACAACGTAGAAGGACAAGGGAAGCAGATGCATTGAATCACCACCACTTGCAAGTTCCCCTCCAAGCCACACAGCATCCTGACTTAGAACTATATCGCTGTTCTTTCATTGTCACTGGATTAAAATTGTGGAACTTCCGAACAGCACTGTGGGTGTACCCACATGGACTGCAGTGGCTCAAAAAGGCGGCTCACACCACCTTCTCAAGGCCAATTAAGGATGGGCAATAAATGCTGTCCGAGCCAGCGACGCCCACATCCCACGTACGAATAAAAAAACCCAGTGTGATGGAAGGGACAACCCGGGTGGGGTAAACCAGGGGAAGGGCAACTTGGGGGAGGAGGAGGGGCAACTTGCGGGAGGGGCAACCTAATGGGAGGAGGGGGCCTGGCAACCCGGGAGTGGGACATTACAGAGGGAAAGGGCAACCCAGAGTGGGGAGGTCAAGCCTGACCGGTGGGGTGGGGGGGTGGGGGGGGGGGGGGGAGGGCAACCTGGGGAAAGGGGAGGGGGGGGCAACCTGGGGAAAGGGGAGGGGCACACTGAAGGAGGGGGTGGGGCACCCTGACCAGAGGAGAGCCGCAAGCCAAGGGTAGGGGAGGGGCAACCTATGGGGAGGGCGCAGCCTGAGGGGAGGGGGAAGGGCAGGTACACAGGAGCAGCCTGAGCAGAGGGGAGGAGCAGGTAAGCAGGACTAATCTGTGGGAAGGGGTCAGGTAGACAGGAATAACCTGAGGGGAGGGGTGGGACAGATATACAAGAGAAACCCGAGCACAGGGGAGGTGTCAGTTAGGCAGAAGCAACCTAAGCTAAGTGGCAGCTAAATAGGAACAAGCTGAAGGAAAGGGAAGGGCAAACAGAAGAAACATGAGGGGATGGGAGGGGCAGGTAAACAGAAACAACCTGAGGGGAGAGGAGGGCCAGATGTACAAGACCAACCTGATTGCAGGGGGGGGGAGGGGTCTGGTAGGCAGGAGCAACCTAAATGGAGTGGCAGCTAGACAGGAACAACCTGAGGGAAGGGCAGGGGAGGGGCAGTTGGAGTCTGACATCAGGGGAAAGGTAGTTAGAAGAGCACCAAACAAGAGAAGGAGCAGTTGGAGAGACAGTGGCCCAAGGTGAGGAGCTATTACAGAGGCCCAGACATGAGGAAAGAAGTTAGAGAGGCAATATTCACATTGTTGGAGAATGGGATATTCATCTGAGGCTGGGGTTGAGGCATTGTTCGGAAAAGTAGATGGAGTGTTTCCATCCTGTCATGTTATGCATGGCCTCTCTCTGCTTTACAGTATATTACTTGTGAGAAAGGTGTTTAGGGTTCTTTTACAGGTGAGAAAGGTGTTTAGGGTTCTTTTACTGTCTTCACCTGGTCTTATTGTAATAGGGTTTAATTTTAAGCATACTGTGTTTTGAGCTCCCCCTTGGTGAATCCTTGTTCACCACTTTCCAATTATAAGGCAAAGAAATGAACATAAACAGGCTTTCTTAGGTTTAAAGAAAAGTGAAATGTATCAAAAACTTAAACTCTAATTCAGTTAACGCCTACGGATACCCACGCCAGCATGCATATGCGATACATACGTGCAAATAGAGACAGTAAACAACAGAAGAAAAAAAAGTAGAGAGGTCTGAGGCAATATCTGAAGAGGGGTTTTTACTGTGCTTCGAGCTTGCCGTAGTCCTTGATCATAGGTAGTCTTGCTTTTTGTTGAGGCCCAGTATTCTTCTTAAACCTTGTTCACTGTCGGAGACTTTTCTCTCTTGGGGTTCATAGGTCTTCAGCGGTTTTCAGTTCTGTGAGAAAGAGATGGAAACAGACAGGAGAGGCTGCGACATGCCAGCCACGAGAGGTCTTTTCAGTCCAGGAGCAAACAGCTTTCTGTTCAAATTCTCTGTGGCAAGTTCTGAAAAACCTCTAACAGCCAGTTAGTCATGTGACTAAACTGATTTGACTACATCTGTTTGTTTATTCGGCCATCTTAGCAGTTAACCTGGAATTCGAGCTGCTCCACCCTCAACGTCTGGAAATCAAGAGTGCATTGTGGATTAAATTGGAGCAGGGAGTAGTTCCTTTGTTCCAACACAGTCTGCTAGTATGCAAAAATGTCTTTCCAGCCAGGGGGCTTGTCGACCCCTTGTATTGGCCTTCTTTTCTTCACAGCAACAATTTAAAAATTTAATGTCCATGTGGTGAAATTAATGTGCCTCATTCTTGGCAGGTGGGGGCCTGCATGACAACTTGCTTAACCTATCTATATCTGTAGACTCTTTATTCCTCTTGACAGCTTAGTTTCCTACCTATCTTTGTGCCTTCAGCATGTTTAGCTACCATACTTTCAGCCCCGTCGTCCAAGTCATTGATATAGATTGTAAATAGTTGAGGTCGCAGCACTGATCCCTGTGGCATTCCACTAGGAATAGCTTGCCAACCCAAAAATGACCCATTTATCCCAACTCTCTGTTTCCTGATAGCTAACCAATCCTCTATCTATGCTGCCCCCTACACCATGATCTCTATGATTTGTGTAGTAACCTTTGATGTGGTACCATATCAAATGCCTTTTGGAAATCCAAATACACCACATCTACAGGTTCCCCTTTATTCACCTTGCTTGTTACTTCCTCAAAGAACCCTAATAAATTCGTCAAACATGATTTCCCTTTCACAAAACCATGTTGGCTCTGCCTTATTGTATTATGATTTTCTACATGCCTAGCTGTTACCTCCTTACAAATGGATTCTAGCATTTTCCCTATGACAGATGTTGGGCCAACTGGTCTATAGTTTCCTGCTTTCTGTCTCCATCCTTTCTTCAATAGAGGTGTTACATTTGCGATTTTCCAATCCTCTGGGACCTCTCCAGCATCTAGGGAATTTTGGAAGACCACAAACAATGCATCTACTATCTCTGTAGCCACTTCTTTTAAGATCCTAAAATCTTCATAACAAAACCATAAGGTCCAGGGGACTTGTCAGCCTTTAGTTCTAATAGTTTTCCCAGAACCTTTTCCCTAGTGATTGTGATTGTTTTAAGTTCCTGCCTCCCTTTTACCTCTTGATTTTCAAGTATTCTTAGGATGTATTTTGTGTCTTCTACAGTGAAGACAGACACAAAATGCCTGTTCGTCATTTCCGCCATTTCCTTTTTTCCCATTATTAATGCCCCAGTCTCACTCTCTATGGGACCAATGCTCACTTTAGTTCATCTTTTCCTTTTTAAATACTTGTAGAAACGCTTACTATCCGTTTTTATATTTCTAGCTAGCTTTCTCTCATACTCTAATTTCTCCCTCGTTTTCTTTTAGTCATTTTTTGCTGGTTTCTAAAATCTGTCCAATCTTCTAACCTACCACTAATCCTCACAATATTGTACACTTCTGTTTCAATTTGATACTATCCTTAACTTCCTTAGTTAACCACAAATGGTGCATTCTTCTTATAGAGTCTTTCTTTCTTAAAGGAACATATCTTTGCTGAGAGTTATGAAATATCTCCTTGAATACCACTACTTCTTTACTGTCCTACCTTTTAATCTATTTTTCTAGTTTACTTTAGCCAACACTGTCCTCATACCCTTGTAATTGCCTTTATTTAAGTTTAAGACCCACGCTTCTCATTCTCAAACTGAATGTGAAATTCTATCATGTTATGAATACTATTGCCTAGAGGCTCCTTTACTATGAGGTTATTAATTAATCCTATCTCATTGCACATTACCAGGTCTAAAATAGCCTTCTCCCTGGTTGGCACTAGAGCGTACTGCTCTAAGAACTTGTCCCAAATATACTATATGAACTCATCTTCCATGCTACCTTTGCCAATCTGATTTGTCCAATCTATATGAAGATTAAAATCATCCATGATTATTGCAGTACCTTTCTTACAAGCTGCCATTATTTCTTCCTGTATACTCTGTCCGACGGTGTAGCTACTGTTAGGGGGCTTATAAACTATTCCCACAAGTGACGTCTGACCTTTGCTATTTCTTATCTCTTTCCAAACTGATTCTATATCTTAATCTTCTGAACTAAGGTCATTTTTCACTACTGTACTAATGCCATCCTTAATTAACAGAGCTACCCCACCAACTTTTCTTAGCTTCCTGTCCTTCCAAAATGTCAAATACTCTTGAATATTTGGGTCCCAGCCTTGGTCAACTTGTAACCATATCTCTGAAATGGCTATCAGGTCATACATATTTATTTCTTTTTGTGCTATCAACTCTTCTGTTTTGTTATGAATGCTACGCACCTTCAGATACAGCACCTTTAATTCTGCCTTTTGAACATTCTTGCAAACTCTGGATTTATGTGCTGGTGCACTCGTCAGTTTATACACTCTGTCCCTTCCTGCCACACTCTGGTTATCATCACCCATATCGCTACCCTGCTCTATTGCCTTGTCCTTACTCTTCAACTTACCACATCTCCCCTCTCCCCTCACATGATCCCTCCCTCCCCCCACTATTTAGTTTAAGTCTTTCTCTCATCCATACAAGTGGAGTGTATTCAATCACACTCCTGATTTGTACCTTGTAGATGGTGGACAGGCTTTGTGGAGTCAGGAGGTGAGTTACTCGCCACAGAATCTCCAGCCTCTGACATGCTCTTGTAGCCACAGTATTTATACGGCTGATCCAGTTAAGTTTCTGGTCAATGGTAACTAGGATGTTGATGGTGGGGGATTCTGTGATGATAATGCTGTTGAACGTCAAGGAGAGGTGGTTAGATTCTCTCTTGTTGGAGATGGTCATTGCCCAGCACTTGTGTGGTGCGAATGTTAATTGCCACTTATTAGCCCAACTCAGAATGTTGTCCAGGTCTTGCTGCATGTGGGCATGGACTGTGTTATGACTAGATGAGAAAGGTGTCCAGGGGTCCCCTTCAGCCTTCACCTGGTCTTACTGTAATTTAATTTTAAACACACCGTGGTTTGAGCTCCCCCTTGGTGAATGCTTGTTCACTGCTTTTCAATTATAAGGTAAAGAAACAAGCACAAATGGGCTTTCTTAGGTTTAAAGAAGAACAGTGCAATTTATATAAACTTAAACTCAAAAACTCTCATTCTGTTAACGCCTACAGATGCACGCCGGCCCAACGCTATGCGATATGCACATGCAAATAGAAACAGAAAAAAGCAGAAGAAAAATAAAGTGGAAAGGTTTGAGGCAATATCTGAAGAGTTTTTGGTTACAGAGCTTCGAGCTCACTGTATAGTCCTTGCTTATAGGTAGATCTTGCTTTTCGTTGGGGCCCAGTATTCTTATTAAAACTTGTTTATTGTCAGCTCTCTTGGAGTTCATGTGTCTTCAATGGATTCCGAAGCTGGTGAGAAAGAGATGGGAGTGGACAGGAGAGAGATGTTCTCAGTCCAGGAGCAAAACTGCCTTCTGCCAGTTCAAACACTGTCTCGACAATTTAAAACTCCTCAAGTTGGCCAGCAGGGTGATCACATGACCGACTGATCTGACCGGGTCTGTTCTGTGTATCGTATGGGAGCAGGGGATAGCTCCTTTGTTCCAACACTGTCTGCTAATATGCAAAAATGTCTTTCCGGCCTGGGGCCTGGCAATTCCTTGTAACAAGAACAAAGAACAGTACAGCACAGGAACAGGCCATTCGGCCCTCCAAGCCTGCGCCGATCATGATGCCTGCCTAAACTAAAACCTTCTGCACATCCGGGGTCCGTATCCCTCAATTCCCATCCTATTCATGTATTTGTCAAGATGCCTCTTAAACGTCGCTGTCGTACCTGCTTCCACCACCTCCCCTGGCAGCAAGTTCCAAGCACTCACCACCCTCTGTGTAAAGAACTTGCCTCGCACATCCCCTCTAAACTTTGCCCCTCGCAACTTAAACCTATGCCCCCTAGTAACTGACTCTTCCACCCTGGGAAAAAGCTTCTGACTATCCACTCTGTCCATGCCGCTCATAACTTTGTAAACCTCTATCAAGTCGCCCCTCCACCTCCGTAGTTCCAGTGAAAACAATCCGAGTTTATCCAACCTCTCCTCATAGCTAATGCCCTCCAGACCAGGCAACATCCTGGTAAACCTCTTCTGTACCCTCTCCAAAGCCTCCACGTCCTTCTGGTAGTGTGGTGACCAGAATTGCACGCAATATTCTAAGTGTGGCCTAACTAAAGTTCTGTACAGCTGCAGCATGACTTGTCAATTTTTATACTCTATGCCCCGACCAATGAAGGCAAGCATGCCGTATGCCTTCTTGACTACCTTATCCACCTGCGTTGCCACTTTCAGTGACCTGTGGACCTGTACGCCCAGATCTCTCTGCCTGTCAATACTCCTAAGGGTTCTGCCATTTACTGTATACTTCCCACCTGTATTAGATCTTCCAAAATGCATTACCTCACATTTGTCCGAATTAAACTCCATCTGCCATTTCTCCACCCAAGTCTCCAACCGATCTATATCCTGCTGTATCCTCTGACAATCCTCATCGCTGTCCGCAACTCCACCAACCTTTGTGTCGTCCGCAAACTTACTAATCAGACCAGCTACATTTTCCTCCAAATCATTTATATATACTACAAAGAGCAAAGGTCCCAGCACTGATCCCTGCGGAACACCACTTGTCACATCCCTCCATTCAGAAAAGCACTCTTCCACTGCTACCCTCTGTCTTCTATGACTGAGCCAGTTCTGTATCCATCTTGCCAGCTCACCTCTGATCCTGTGTGACTTCACCTTTTGTACCAGTCTGCCATGAGGGACCTTGTCAAAGGCTTTACTGAAGTCCATATAGATAACATCCACTGCCCTTCCTTCATCAATCATCTTTGACACTTCCTCAAAAAACTCAATCAAATTAGTGAGACACGACCTCCCCTTCACAAAACCATGCTGCCTCTCGCTAATAAGTTTGTTTGTTTCCAAATGGGAGTAAATCCTGTCCCGAAGAATCCTCTCTAATAATTTCCCTACCACTGACGTAAGGCTCACCGGCCTATAATTTCCTGGATTATCCTTGCTACCTTTCTTAAACAAAGGAACAACATTGGCTATTCTCTAGTCCTCTGGGACATCACCTGTAGCCAATGAGGATGCAAAGATTTCTGTCAAGGCCCCAGCAATTTCTTCCCTTGCCTCCCTCAGTATTCTGGGGTAGATCCCATCAGGCCCTGGGGACTTATCTACTTTAATGCTTTGCAAGACACCCAACACCTCCTCCTTTTTGATAATGAGATGACTGAGGCTATCTACACTCCCTTCCCTAAGCTCATCATCCACCAAGTTCTTCTCTTTGGTGAATACTGATGCAAAGAACTCATTTAGTACCTCGCCCATTTCCTCTGGCTCCACACATAGATTCCCTTCTCTGTCCTTGAGTGGGCCAAACCTTTCCCTAGTTACCCTCTTGCTCTTTATGTAAGTATAAAAAGCCTTGGGATTTTCCTTAATCCTGTTTGCCAATGACTTTTCATGACCCCTTTTAGCCCTCCTGACTCCTTGCTTAAGTTCCTTCCTACTGTCTTTATATTCCTCAAGGGATTCGTCTGTTCCTAGCCTTCCAGCCCTTACGAATGCTTCCTTTTTCTTTTTGACTAGGCTCACAATATCCCGCGTTATCCAAGGTTCCCAAAACTTGCCAAACTTATCCTTCTTCCTCACAGGAACGTGCTGGTCCTGGATTCTAATCAACTGACGTTTGAAAGACTCCCACATGTCAGATGTTGATTTACCCTCAAACAGCCGTCCCCAATCTAAATTCTTCAGTTCCTGCCTAATATTATTATAATTAGCCTTCCCCCAATTTAGCACCTTCTCTTCTTCCCAGCAACAATTTGAAGTTTAATGTCTATGTGGCGAAATTAATGTGCCTCGTTGTTGGCAGGTGGGGGCCTGCGTGACAACTGCTTCAGAATCATTGGGCTGGATTTTTTCCAGAAGGCGGAGCTCCTGGTGCCGGGATGAAAAGGCGGGGGAAGCCCTGCCCCTGCATTTTTTCGGCCCCCCCCCCCCCCCCGGAGTGATCCTCTAGTCTTTTGGGGTCAAAGTTTTAGGAGGCAGGATCCCCGTCCTTTCAAAGACTTTATAGGGACAGGGATCCTGCCTCCAAGAGCTACCGGCCAATCACAGGGCCGGCAGCTCAGCAGTATCAGCACACCATCGAGAGTGGTGGCCACTGTCAGTACTGCAGAGGCCTTGGACCCAGGCCGAGCGGCGGAACCCTGGAACACAGGTAGGTGAGGCGGGGCCAGTTCAAATTGCCCCGGTGAGCCATGGTAGGATGGGATGGTCGTTGGTTCAGGGGTGGAGGAGCACCGGGGATTATAGTTGTTCCCAGGGGGTTTCTGTGGGCCACAAATTGCCCATGAAGGAGGGACCCGCCCCCAGGCCCACAGGGGAGGTGTCTCGTTTTACAAGGCTTCCTCCCTGCACGGTTGAGGCCCCCCTGCCCTGCCCCCCCACAGCTGGTAAGAGGACCTTAATTGGCCATTAATACGCCAATTAATGGCCTCAGTTGGCCTCTGGGCGGGAAGGTCATGGTCAACCTATCTCACCCTTGGCAAGATTGGAACCGGGAATCCTGGCGTCAGGTTCCGTGGTGTGCGGTTCCGTTCTGGTTCTCCTCCCCCTCCGCCGTGAAACCCGCCTTCTGGGTGAGAACACGATTTGGCCCAAAGAATCATTCAACCCATCATGTCTGTGCCAGCTCTCTGTGAGAGCAATTCAGCTAGTCACAAATGGTACAGAACACTATGCAATCATTAGCGAACATCGACCTTATGATGGACCTTATTAAACTGACCTTATTAAAAGTGCAGGTAGACACAGAATAACATCAGGATGGAGCAGCAAAGCAGTAACTTGATGGAAGAGAAGGGGCAAGGATATGAGCAGCAATTGAAGGAGAGAAGCAGTTGAACTAGCAGTATGCTCGGCCGGAGTGCCTATTGGTTGTCCTATTTCCAGGTGCGCCTGGATTCAAATTTACTTCAGGCCAATAGAATGAAAAATCTACTCTTTGCCAATTGTTAAAAGTCCTGAGGAGTAATTTTGTCTCGGCAATCTCATTCCAATTCCTAATCAACACAGCCCTAAACACAGTAACTAATCTCCAATTAGTACTATGTTGAATTCTCATGCAGAAAAGCCACTGGAATACCTGATAATGGGAAGTGGCAAATATCACATTGGAAAGTAGGGAGTGCTGTTCTGAAGTGTATTAATTTTCTTCCCAAGATAACCCTGTTTCTGTTTTCTCCTTATACACTTTAATGTTCTTGACTAAGTAATTATATAATACTTTTTTGAATTCTGTAATCACTGCAGCATTAATCATCAATTTGGCAAAGAATTCCACATTCCGATAATTTTTTTGCATGAAAACATTTTTTTGAAGCTCCCCTTTATCTAGTGCTTATCTTGAGATCATTGTCTCTTGCCTCTTTCTATTTTTATCTTGACTATTCCTTTTATCACTTTGAACACCTCTGTCAAATTCCCCACTCTCTTCACAGATTGTTTGTTCTAGCCTTTCCATATAATTCAGATGCTTCATTTGGTATCATCTGGTAACCGAGATGCACTTTCTCCAGCGCAAGCCACTGACCACCTCCAGGCGCGTATCCATTGTCTCTCGAGATAAGGAGGCCAAAGAAGAAGTATCAAAGGATATAATTGATGAAGAAAGCTATCTTAATTCATCTATCAGAAAGAAAGTAAAATCCCAGATTGTAGCCTTTCATTGCTTCTTAAACAACTGCAGGGCTTTTGCCTCCACTACAATGTCTGTAATTCTATTCCATATATTAATCACTCTTTGCATGAATAGAATTTCCTGATATCAGTCCTCAATTTCCATATTACTTCTTTAAACCCAAGATCCTTTCTTCTACTTTCACAATTCAATTTAAATTGAAATTCCAGTATTATTTTTTCCATTCTCTTAACTGTGTTATATACCTTCAGAAGATCACCTCTCAAACACATCGTTTCTGGGCTAAAAAGTTTCTTCAGCTTTATCTCATTGTTCAACACTTTGGCTCTAGGAATCAGTCTTTTGGCTCTTTTGACTTTGCTTGTCTATCTCCCTTCTGTCTTCACAATCAGAACTCGGTGCAGTCTGAGCAAAGCACTATAAAGTTTCTTACAATTTCCTGTAAATTGTATTCAACATTCTATTGGCTATATTGGTCACAGTTCTTCATTGTATGCACATTTATAGCATTGAGTCCAATAAGGATCTGAGGTGTCTTTGAGCTTCATCTTTAGCTATTCATGGAGTACGTATGTTCCTTATTTACCTTCCATTTTGCAGTACTGTACACATGGCTCCATTAAACTTCACTTACTATTGTTTTATCCACTTACATAATTAATCCAATTCATTCCAAAATTTCTGTGTTGTGTATTCCAATTGCAATGCTCCTTCTAGTTTTCCATTGTCTACAAATTTGACTACTTTGTGTTGAGTTTCTGATTCCAGGTCATTTATGTAAATTAGAAACAGTTGTGATCCCAACACTGAGCTCCGGAGCTGCCTATCTAACTCCTCTATCAATACTTGTTGTTTTCTACTCTTCACCTAGTTTCTTATCCATTCCCAAGGTTTAGCTTGAATCCCTATGAAATTCCTTTTGTGAGTCTAAGTGGGGCTTTCCACAATTCACAGTATAAACAGCATCTATTGCTGGGGATTTATTAGTTTTAAGCCACAGGAGCCTCTCTGGGCTTTAATCTCATTTATATTGCAGTCATTAATTTTGCCTGTTACCTCTGTTCAGGACTAGTATGTTGTTCATAACTTCTGTTGTAAATACTTGGAGGAACTAATCATTCAAAATTATTACCACCTATGTTCAGCTTCTGTTGCTAAACTTCTTTCTAGGTCTCTCTTTGTTCCCCCAATCACCCTTTTGACAAGTTTCTGCATTTTCTTAGATTTATCTTAGTAAATTCCTTCCCCTTTCTCCCTGAAGGATTTGTAGAAGTAATTTTTCCTCTTTGCTTCTCTAGAATATGTTTGTTAATCTATTTAAGGTCAAATTTGTTTAGTCTCAGGTTGATTTTAAGCATGTATTTATCCAGCAAATTCAGTCAGCAAGATAACTTTAAAGGTGTTTCAATAGTCATCATCTAGTGTTCTGGAATGGACTCATCAGTCTGTTTGCTCTATTTGTTCACTCACACCTTTGCACTTAGACCTGAATCCTAGTGTTAAATATTTCTGAGCCCCAGATCATATTGAACTTGAATCTACAGCTTTCATTTCATGTACATTTTCTGGGTCATTAATGAATACAATATGAAGATGCTCATGGCTTCTTATAAGCTTCCCTGGCACACTGGGTCATGAAACAAACAGGCATTATATTTAACAACTCTAACCCTAAACCGTTTGGGTTTTCCCAACTTATTTTTAGTTAGTTGAAGTCTCTCATTAAAATAAATTTCTTGTTGTGTGCATTAAAAGGTGTTTGGAACTTTGATTGTTCAAGGACTACGGTTTGGAAGGAAAAGTTGTCAGAACTGGGATCTGTGTCTCTAATAGAGAAAGAAAGGGACCAACCCAATGGAGGAAATGTTTAAGGATCTGTTGCAGACCATGCAAGCTCTGCAAGAGGCTCAAACGGCTGCACAAGAGACCCAGTGGGCCACACAGGAGAGGACCACTAAGATCTTTGAGGCCCAGCAAGAGACTACCCAACTACTAGTGAGCCTGGTCACCCAGACTTATGTAGAGATGGCTGAGTTGAGACAGCAATGAGGCCACAGGGGGAGTCAGGAATCCCCCATCCAACCTCTCCAAGCAAATCTAGTACAGCAGAAAATGACAACAAAGGACATTGTGGAGGTATTTCTCTTGGCCTTTGAAAGATGTGCTGAACAGAACAGATAGCTGCAAGACCAATGGGGTGGCATTGTGGCTCCCTTCTTAGTGGGCAATCCTGAAAAGGCCTACTTTAACCTGTGGCCAACTACCCACAGTTGAATAAAGGCAAAATACTGCAGACGCTGGAAATCTGAAATAAAAACAGAAAGTGCCAGAAACGCACAGCAGGTCTGACAGCATCTATGGAGAGAGGAATAGAATTAACATTTCAGATCTGTGACCTTTCATTCATTCTGATGTGAGCATTCACATTGATTATACCTTCATAGCTATCCTCAAAAATGCTCCGCTAACTATGCAATAGCTGATCAAGCTTCTTGGTCATCTCAATTCGGAAAACCTGCTTCCAGTCTAACTTTAGGTTACGAAGCCAGTCTATGACCCATTAATGTTGGTTTGTCTCTTGCTGCAACAATGGATAACTTGAGGGACTCTCCCTTATATGGGAAATTGCACTCCATTTGTCCACATATTTCTAATACCTCACCAGAGTAGGTTACAACTGAACTGTGCACCCAATTAGAGATACATCACTGAATTTGCTGTCATACGTGTCTCTACTCATAATGGAGCAAACTGCAGCCGTTTCGATGCACATATTTATACACTGTTGATTTACAAACACCTTTGTGCTAAAGGCTCTGTCATTTGAGTGATTGCTGGTGGCATAAATACTTTACAGCCCTCGCTCCTCTCCACTTCAATTCAAGATTATGAACTCCACCCTTGTGATGTGGCTGTTTTTCATCACCACTGAAATGAGCTCTCTTTCCTGCTTTGGCCTTCGCTCACCAAGTACTTATTTATTTATTTTTTTTACTTATTTAGAGATACAGCACTGAAACAGGCCCTTCTGCCCACCGAGTCTGTGCGGACCAACAACCACCCATTTATACTAATCCTACACTAATCTCATATTCCTACCACATCCCCACCTGTCCCTCTGTTCCCCTACCACCTACCTATACTCGGGGCAATTTATAATGGCCAATTTACCTATCAACCTGCAAGTCTTTGGCTGTGGGAGGAAACCGGAGCACCCGGCGAAAACCCACACAGACACAGGGAGAACTTGCAAACTCCACACAGGCAGTACCCAGAATTGAACCCGGGTCACTGGAGCTGTGAGGCTGCGGTGCTAACCACTGTGCCACTGTGCCGCCCACAAGTAGTTGCAATATGACTTTTTTTTTTGGCAATTAAAACATTTAGCATTTCTGTACTGACATGCTTGTGCCGTATTGTTGCCCATATATCGATAACAGGACACTAAACTGCTATCACTAGCACTCTTCTGTCTAGGTCTCTCCAATTTAGGCTTGGTCAAAACCTTCTAACAGTCGACAGAAGCTGTAGTAGTCACTGGCATAGGACAAAATTCCTGAGCATTCTTTGATGCCATCTCTATAGAAAGAGCTATCATACATGCTAGTTCAAATGTAAGATTTAGTGTGTTTAGTAACTTCAATTGGGTTCTTTTGTTCGCTAATCCACACAAAAATCTGCATCGTAATGCATGGTCTAAGAATATACCAAAGTTGCAATGTAGTGATAAGTACTTGAGTGCCACAATGTAGTCACCAACTGTTTCACTGCTTTTCTGATTTCTGGTCCTAAATTTATAGCTTTTCGCTCTCTGTCGTGGCTTAGGATTAAAATGTTCCTCAAACTTGGTGATAATTATTTTGAATGGGGGAGGTGGTGGCATAGTGGTATTGTCACGGGCTATTAACCCAGAGACCCAGGGTATTGCTCTGGGGACATGAGTTTGAATCCCACTATGGCAGAAAGTGGAATTTGAATTCAATTAATAAATCTGGAATTACAAAGCTAGTCTAAAGATGGCCATGATGTCCTTACCTGGTATGGCCTACATGTGATTCCAGACCCCCAGCAATGTGCTTGACTCTTAAGTGCCATCTGAAATGGCCTAGCAAGCCATTCAGTTGTATCAAATCGCTATAAAGTCAATACGAAATGAAACCGGATGGACCACTCGACATCGACTTCGGCACCGGAAATGATAACGGCTAACACAGCCCTGTTGACACTGCAAAGTCCTCCTTACTAACATCTGGGTGCTTGTACCAAAGTTGGGAGAGCTGTCCCCCAGACTAGTCAAGGAACAGCCAGCCTGACATAGTCATACTCACGGAATCATACCTTACAGACAATGTCCGAGACACCACCATCACTGACCCACCAGCAGGACCGACCCAGCAGAGGTGGCGGCACAGGGGTACACAGTCAGGAGGAAGTTGCCCTGGGAGTCCTCAACATCGACTCTGGATCCCATGAAGTCTCATAGCATCAGGTCAAACATAGGCAACGAAACCTCCTGCTGATTACCACCTACCACTCTCCCCTCAGCAGATGAATCAGTACTCCTCCATGTTGAACACCACTTGGAGGAAGCACTGAGGGTGGCAAGGGCGCAGAATGTACTCTGGGTGGGGGACTTCAATGTTCATCACCAAGAGTGGCTCGGTAGCACCATTATAGACCGAGCTTGCCAAGTCCTAAAGGACTGGGTCTGCAGCAGGTGGTGAGGGAATCAACAAGGGGGAAAAACATACTTGATCTCATCCTCACCAATCTTCCTGTCACAGATGCATCTGTCCACGACTGTATTGATAGAAGTGACCACCGTACAGTCCTTGTGGAGATGAAGTCCAGCCTTCACATTGAGGATACCCTCCTTCATGTTGTGTGGCACTACCACCGTGCTAAATGGGATAGATTTGGAACAGATCTAGCAATGCAAAACTGGGCATCCATGAGGTGCTGTGAACCATCAGCAGCAGCAGAATTGTATTCAACCACAATCTGTAACCTCATGTCCTGGCATATCCACCACTCTACCATTACCATCAAGTCGGGGGGAATCAGCATTGATTCAATGAGGAGGAGGGCATACCAGGAGCAGCACCAGGCATACCTAAAAATGAGGTGTAAGCCTGATGAAGCTACAACCCAGGACTACTTGTGTGACTCTATTACAAGCATACACCTCCTAACCCAACCACCACATTTTCAATCTATGCCTATTTATAGGGATTCAAGTGAATCCCCAGGTAATTACCACCACTTGCATACAATTAAACACAATTAACACGGATGACCCTCTTGTTTTGTGAACACAAGAACTAGGAGCAGAAGTAGACCAAATTGCCCATCGACCCTGCTCCGCCATTCAATATGATCATGGCTGATGTTAGGCTTCAACAACACTTTCCTGCCCGCTCGCCATATCCCTTGATTCCGCGAGACCAAAAATCTGTCTATCCCAGTGTCATGCAGGCCCCCACCTGCCAAGAATGAGGCATATTAATTTTGCCACATGGACATTAAATTTCAAATTGTTGCTGGGAAGAAGAGAAGGCCTGATACAAGGGGTTACCAGTCCTCTTGGCTGGAAAGACATTTTTGCATATTAACAGACAGGCTTGTAGACAAAGGAGCCACTCCCTGCTCCAATTCAATCCACAAACAGGTGTGGTCAGACCAGTTAGTCACATGGCTAACAGGCTGTTGCAGAGCTTGAGCTGAGAGTTTTAAATTGGGGAGACAGTGTTTGAACTGGCAGAGAAAAGCTGTTTGATCCTGGATTGAAAAGATCTCTCGTGGCTTGCTCGTCACAGCCTCTTCTGTCCGCACCCATCTCTTTCTCACGGAACTCCAAGAACCCACTGGAGACACATGAACCCCAAGAGAGAAAAGTCTCCTACAGTGAACAAGGTTTAAGAAGAATACTGGACCCCAACAAAAAGCAAGAATTACTTACAAGCAAGGACTCTACAGTGAGCTCGAAGAACTGTAACAACAACTCTTCAGATACTGCCTCAAACCTTTCCATTTTATTTTTCTTCTGCTCTTTCTGTCTCTATCTGCATGCGTGTATCGTGTATGCATGCTAGCATGGGTGCATTGTGTATCCATAGGCGTTAACCTAATTAGAATTTAAGTTTAATAAAATTTCACCCTTCTTCTTTCAACCTAGGAAAGCTGTTTGTGCTCATTTCTTTACCTTATGATTGGAAAGCGGTGAACAAGGATTCACCAAGGGGGAGCTAAAAACACAGTGTGTTTAAAAATAAAACCCTGTTTCAGTAAGACCAAGTGAAGGCTGAGGGGGAATCCTCGAGCTCTTTCTCACCTGGTCGTAACAGCCAGCCTTAAATATATTTAATGATGGATCATCCACAACCCTCTGGGGTAGAGAATTCCAAAGACTCACAACCCTTTGAATGAATAAATGTCTCCTCATCTGAGTCCTAAATGATCAGCCCCTTATCCTGAGACCATGCTGTCTCGTTTTAGATGCCCCGACCAGCGGATACGATCTCTCAGTGTCTACCCTATCCAGCCCCTTCAGAATTTTTAAAAATTCATTCATGGGATGTGGGCGTCGCTGGCTAAGCCAGCATTTATTGCCCATCCCTAAGAATCTTGTATGTTTCAAAGAGATCACCTCTCATTCTTCTAAACTACAGAGAATATAGACCCAATTTATTCAGCCTTTCATCATAGAACAATCCCTAATCTCAGGGACCAATTTAGTGAACCACCACTATACTGCCTCCAATGCATGTATATCCTTTCTGAAATGTGGAGACCAAAACTGCACACAGTACTCCAAATGTGGTCTCACCAAAACCCTGTACAATCGTAGCAAGACTTTTTTATTCCTGTATTCCAATCCCCTTGTAATAAAGTCCAACATGCAGTTTGCCTTCCTAATTGCTTGCTGTACCTGCATGCTAACTTTCTTCATTCCTTGTACAAGCACACCCAAGTCTCTTTGAATATCAACACTTACAAGTTTCAAACCTTTTAAAAAATATTCTGCTTTTCCATTCTTACGACCAAAGTGCATAACTTTACACTTCCCTACTTTATACTCCATCTGCCATCTAGTTGCCCACTCACTGAACATGTCTATATCTCTTTGCAGCCTCTCTGTCTCCTCCATACAGCTTACCTTTCCACCTACCTTTGTATCATCAGAAAATTTAGATACAGTATTCTCTGTCTCATCACCTAATTCATTAATATAACTTGCAAATAGCTGAGGCCCGAGTACTGATCCTTGGGGAACTCCACTATTCACCGCCTGCCAACTAGAAAATGCTCCATTTATGCCCACTCTTTGCTTCCTATCCATTAACCAATCCTCTATCCATGCTAATATATTACCCCCAACTCCATGAGCCCTTATCTTGCCAATTAACCTTTTGGGTTGAATTTTACCAGCCACTCGACGCTGCGGATCGCGGCGCGGGGGCTGGTAAAATTCTGCGGAGAGAGGCCCGCCTCGACCCGCAACATCGAGAAGGGCCTGCCGGACATTACCTGCGACGGAGGACCTCGGTGCAGTCCCCCTGCCTCCGCTGCAAATTCCCAGTGGCAGGGGGACCTCGATGCAGCCCTCCTGCCGCATGGCGGCGGCACCCCAATTAACAATATGTTAAATAGTACTTACCTCTGCCGATTATGCAGCCCACCGCCTCTCCATGGACACCTCCGGATTTTTTGCTGAACGGGCGTCTGTCACGTGCTATCCCGTTCATGATTTGAAAAGCCGGCAGGTCCTCAGAGGCAGAAGGTTTCGCAGCAGAAGGTAAGTTCCTTTTCAGAGGTCTCACTCTGCATTTTTAAAGGGAGGAGGGAGGGGGATATTCAGAGGTCCCACTCTGCATACTGGAAGGCAGGAGAGAGGGGGTCTGGGATTACTGGAGGGAAAGCTCTGCAGGCATGAAGGGAGGTACTGTGTACCTTCTCTCCGTAAATTTGTGTTTGTGAAGGAGCAATGGCACTCCAGTCAAACTGTATGTGGGGTGGGTGTCAGAAAGAATAGGAACATTAAGGTTATATGGATGATGGGGGCAATCAATTCAGCTGATAGGATTTTGATGTGGTCATGCTATGCCACTCAGTGTTGGCCAAGATGGGCAATGCCATGGCACGCCACATAGTTGATCTATGAAAGCAGCTGATGTACCCATCAACACCAATCCCTGCCCTGTTAGGAACCTTCAAATACATGAAGGGTTCAACTTTATTTATCACATGGAAATAGGTTTGACTCATCCTACATTGCGTGATCCTCTGCTCCTGAGGATCCGTATGCGCCAGAAGCAAAATCAACAGGCAGGTATGAACCATGTAGAGGCCCCCGGTCGTGAGCAGCAGCCCCCAAGGGGAGCTCACCATTACGATTGCCGTGCATTGACAGGCCCCACATGACATGCCATCGGATGTCAGAGCACCAGTGTCAGAGGCGATTGCGCGTGTAGAGAGGGTGGTGACACATCTCTGTGTCCTGCTCAAAGATGACCTGCAGCCCATGGGCTTCGGTGGACATCCTATGCCTTTGGTCCTCATAGTGGCAGCGGTTCTCAAGCTTGACGTCCATGCAGCCTTTCAGGGGCCCACCAGAGACCTTTGTGGGGTCACACAGTCAGCAGCGCACCGCTGCATCAGGGAGGTCACCAATGCCCTGCACTGGAGGGCCAGTGAGTATGTCCGCTTCAGGATGGACTCCCACAGCCAGGCTCAGAGGGCCAATGGTTCTGGCACCATTGCCAGAGAACCATAGGTTGTAATGTTTATAGAATGCACATGTGGCCATCAGGCCTCCCGCCAGGCTACCACCTGCGGATGTCACCATTAAAGGAATCCTCTCAATTTAGGTGAAGCTGGTATGTGATCACTGCAGATGCCTCATGCAAATCTGTGACTGCTTCTCAGGCAGCTGTCATGACACCTGGGTCCTGCGCCAGTCTCAGCTGCCACCGCTGCTCACTGAACTGGCTCAGTTGGAGGTGTGGCTTCTTGGAGATAAGGGTATCCCTTGCAGACATGGCTCCTGACACCAGTGAGAGACCCCACCACTGCTGAAGAGGAGAGATACAATGACAGCCACTGAGTTACATGAGCCACCATTGAGCAGGAGATTGGCATGTTGAAAGAGTGCCTCCAATGCCTGTATGGATATGGTGATGCCCTGGACTACAGGCTGAAAAGGCCAGCTCCTTTCTTTGCTGCTCTGCACAACTTCACACCCAATGGGGGCCAGGCCTGGCATGAGGAGAGATGTCAACAGGATTCCTCCTTGGACTATGAGGAGGCTGAGGACCTACAACATGAAAGACGCATGGGAGGGCAGATGGCACCCAGGCTCTGCATGCAGGGCGAGCAGTGAGTGAGGGATGTATGGAAGTGGCTTATCAGACAAAGGCTGTCTGGTCCATAGGAACCGACATGAGCTCTGCAAGCCACACATCACCCTTGCTCACCTGCTGTGCACCAGTCCACATCTGCAGCATCCCTGTGTAAACCATTAAAGGCAGCAGCTGACTGAGCCAATGTCCATGTCACTGCATCCGTGGAGATTCTCATGAGTAATGGTGGCATGGCAATGATGTTATTGCATATGTTGGCTCTCCTGAAGGGCCAATGGTGCAAAGGGATGTGACATTGGCGCTACATGCTGGCACATATCATTTACACAGAGAAAAGGACACACATGTTGGAGAGGAACATTTAGTGAAAGATGTATTTACATTGCTGTGCATTCCCATTTGTGTCAGTGTGTTCTCTGTAATCCTCTGTAATACCTTTTATGGAATATTTAAGTCTCACGTCCTGGAATGTGCAAAATTAAGATTATTCACCCAGGTGTAGCACGCCTACAAGAAGGATTGTTACACTTGAGTGGAAGAAGAGGATCACAACTTCACAGGACACTGGGACACAGCAGGGTAAGTATGTGGCAGCAAAACAGAAAGTTCTGGGGTAACTCAGCAGGTCAGACAGCATCTGTGGAGAAAGAAGATTTAATTTTCAGGTCTGTGAACTTAGACAAATTAACTCTGCTTCTCTCTCCACAGATGCTGCCTGACCTGCTGGATTTCTGCAGCACGTTCTGCTTTGCTGCAAGATTGACAGCAGCCCCACTCTTCAGCAGTCAGGTAAGTATTCTTTGATAGCTGTCAGGAAGCAGGTGCTGGGGCACTTTAAATAGGGCCCCAGCACCTGCTGCACAGCTGTCAAAAGGATTCTCACTGCGCCGAATGTCCTGCCTCTTCCCACGTAATATGGAGATGGTAGCTCGGTGCCAAGATGCTAATGAGCCCTGCGCGTAATATTGCGGGGGCTCTGCGGTGGCTGCTAAATGCGGGCACTCCGCTGAGTTTAAAGAGTGCTGCCGCTCAGTGCGGCTCCTAAATAAAATTCAACCCTTTGTGTGGCACCTTATCGAATGCCTTTTGGAAATCCAGATATACTACATCTACTGGTTCCCCTTTATCTACCCTACTAGATACTCAAAAAACACTAATAAATTTGTCAAACAGGATTTCCCTTTAGTAAAACCATGTTGACTTGTTCTAATCATACTGTGATTTTCTAAGTGCATTGTTCAGACTTCCTTAATAATAGATTCCAGCATTTTCCCAACTACCGATATTAGGCTAAATGGCCTGTAGTTCCCCGTTTTCTCTCTGCCTCCTTTTTTGAAAAGTGGCGTAACATTTGCCAACTTCCAGTCTGTTGGGAACTTTCCTGAATATAAGCAATTTTGGAAAATTATAGCTAATGCATCCATTATCTCTTTAGCTGTCTCTTTTAGAACCCTGGATGTAGGCCATCAGGTCCTGGGGATTTGTTGGATTTTAGACCCTTAAGTTTTTCCAATACGTTTTTCTTAATTTACTCATTCTTTTTAGCCCCTGGTATGAAACTTGTGTCTTCTATTGTGTCTTTCATTGAGCTGGAATACCAGGTGAGAGTAGCTCATGGGAACGGCAATGGCTTCTCCTGAGTGTATTGCCTTGCAATGCAGGTCTGTAGATGACTATGGTGTTAGGGACAGGAGGGATATGTAACAGGGTAATTGAGGGCTGATATGTCAGCCACAGTTTGATAAGAGTTCTGATCCCAGAGGAAGGTGTCATGCTTACGAGAAGTGTGACGATAAAAAAATACAAATGTTACGAGAGTCCATTTGTTTTGTTAAAATCTGGAATCTATGGGCTGAAATTTACCAGCTCCTCAACACTGCGGGTCACGGCGCGGGGGCCAGTAAAATTTTGCGTGGAGAGGCTCACCTTGACCGCGACGTCGAGAAGGGCCTGCCGCATATTACCAGCGGCAAGGGGACCTCAGGCCCTTCATCTGCATATTCAAATGAACATAAATGAGATGCTAATAAACGTACCTGCAGGCGGTGGATGTCCCACGCCACTTTCCCTCCGTTCGGCCTTCGAGCGCCTTCGGAACTCCACATGCAGTTCTGAGGCAAAACCCTGGTGGGGAGGGGGAGAGGAATAAAATTTTCAGGGCGCAATGTATGGAGGAGTGGGGAAAACATTTATTATTGGCTGTGGGGATGGCGGGAAGGGGTTGAGGGTCAAAGGGAACAAATGTTGGGGGGGAAAGTTCATGGTACTAATAAAATTTTATCATGGCAGTCGAGGGCAATTAATGTATGATTTACCTATTGCGGGGTGGGATATATGATTGACACCAGAGATCAGGAGCATTAAATTTTACAATGTAACTGAAGGGCTTCAAGCTCTTTAAAAATGGCACCACCGCCAGCATGGTGGCACTGGACACCGTTGCCCATGACGTGGTGGCTATCCCAACACGTCATCGGGGGTGGCCGCTCTGCCCCCACTATTTAAATGAGCCCCTGAGCGAAATACCGTGGGGACTCCTCGACGGCCCTTTCGTGTCAGAAGGCCGCTGAGTTGAAAGCGTGCCACCAAGGAACACGGCGCGCGATTAAAATGAAGCCCTATATTTTTAAACTGAAGAGGCTGACCTTTGGGTGTTTTTTTGAAAGGAAGTTCAACAAAAGTTGACCAGTAAGCAAGTTTTTTTTTACTGGAAAACAGGTGATTTCAAGTAAACACCACAGGGGGTTTGACCTCAGAGAGCTATTTTGTGTTGTGACGAGAGAATTTATGATGAGCATGGGACTTGCCTGGAAAAAAGTTTTGGTTTCATTTTGAACTGTTAAAAGTCAGCTTCTTTTTTGGACTAAAGGCAATTAGAATTTGTTTATGGACCTGCCAGGAGTTCAGAAGAAAATTATTACCTCTTTTTGAAGAATCCTTGCTCTTGAAAACCAAAAGCCTGTATGAAGTTGTACTGCTGCCTCCTGCATTTTTGAAGAAACCCTGAATATTTGTAGAAACCGTGCATCATCAAATGAACTTTGCATCGAATGTGAGTACTGAAACCTTTGTTGCTGCACACCTGCTGTAAGACCTATGTGAAGCCTTCTGCAATTGAATTTTTTGAACGCTTACCCAAACAGACTGATCGTCAACCTCACCTGGAAAAATTCCTATTGGCAGTTAACTATTTGACTTTGGGACACTTTGCCAAAACAAAGGACTTCCATATTCAGTATAAGTTTTTTTTTAAATTCCTTCTATTTTTCTCTAACAGTTGTAAAGATAATTCCTCTTTTTTCCCTGGTTAACCAGTTTTTGGATGTATGTATGTATGCGTGAGGGCTGGGATAAAAAGTATGGAGCTTTAATATTTCAATTCATATATATATTCAATTCATTATGGGTTAAGACTTGGTTTATAATAAATGGATAATTTTGTTGTTTATTAAAGAAAACTGGTTGGTGTGCTTTATTCTGAGGACAAATAGAATATCTAATTTTCTGTTTCGGTAAGTGGGACAACTTATTGATGTGTTGTGACCTGTGGGGAAATGGGACTGAATTGACAGTACAGTCCTCCCACCTCGGTCATAATACAGACTAAAACAGAAGGGTTATAAAAATTGACTTTGCCTTTTTAAAAAGGACAATGCAGCAGGAGATGGCCGCATGTGTATTTAAATATTGCCACACTGTCTGTTTAGAAGAAAGGATGCCTAACTAGGTTGAGAGGTGTCCATTACACCCATCCTCAATAGTCTCAAATTGAATTGGTTCTTCTGAAACGAAGAAGGTGTGAAGTGGCCACATCCTGGGCCACTGTGTGTCACCATAGGGAGGGAGATCTACGTCTCCCAACAGAGGTAAGATGTAATTTCATTTTGACCTTAAAAGTAGCTGTCTGGGAAGAGACACCCAGAAAGAAGAATTACCAAGAGGCTTGTCCAACTAAGAGCTGGGAGAAAATCCAGCAAGCCAGAGGTAGTTGCCTTCTAGTGAATTCTACATTTCAAACCTATGCAGCAGCGAATTGAAAGTGATCTTCTGTCTTCAAACTGAACTTTCCACGAAGAGAGAAACCTACAAACACTTCAGGCCTGCAACCAACAAGGACTTGACTTTCAAGAGAATTCAACAGTTTACCCTGAACCCCGAAACCCTGCCTCACTTGAAAACTGCTTACTTATATTCCTCTCTATGTGCCTCATGTGTGTATGTGTGTGTGTGTGCAAGTGAATGCGTGAGTGTATGCAATTGCAAAGATTTAGGGACAAGGTATATTGCTCAATAAATAATTACACTTCTGTTGTAAACCTTTAAGGAAACCTGTTGCTGACTGTTCATTTGACAAATAAAACACAAGGGGTTTAATCCCTAATAATGAAAAAACATTTGCTATGGTCAGGTGGGAGTTGAACAGCGGGAACCACCCACACCCCTCACCATGTGGCCGTAACAAATTGGGGGCTTGAAGCCAGGATTTGAACTGCCAAAAAAAAGGAGAGATTTGGAAAATGGGAGGAAAATTGACCTGTAAAATTGGGGAAAAGTAAACAAACTGGTTTTCTTGGATTCTTCTGTTTTTTCTCTATGGTGCTAGAAACAAAACAAATGGCCTCATTTAATGCTATGGAGTTTGTGGAGCAGGGAGACACATTCAAATTTTTGTCTTACATGGGGGGCTGGAGAGACAATTTCGGAAAGATAAAGGCATTAAAAAGTTATCTTAATATTAATCAAAACAACAACAAATCTGCATTTTTGTGAAGAAGCTTTAAATGAGAAGATTAATTTATTGACTTACTTTCTCATCACTATGTTGGACACTGATTTAGTGTGATACCTGACATCCTTTTGCTTGTGCAAGTAGTCAATGTCTCCCTGCACATTTGTTGTAGCGCTGCAAAGTATTCCAGATAGATATCCATCTGCCAGGAGTGATCTTGATCTCTCTCTCTGTCTCTCTCTCCTTGTGTTTCCCCCCCTCTATGTTGTTCCCCCTCTCTGTGTCATCCTTGCTCTCTGTGTCACCCCTTTCTCTCTGTCTCCCCTTTCTCTCTCTGTCTCCCCCTCTCTCTATCTGTGTCTCTCTCTCTAATCCGCCTCCTCCCTCTCTGACCACCCCTCTTTCTCTCTCTCTCTCTATCCCCCCTCTCTCTCTGTCTACCACCTCTTTCTCTGTCCCCCCTTCTCTCTCTGTTCCCCCCTCCAGCCCCCTCTCTCTCTGTCTGCCCTCGCTCTGTTCCCACTCTTTCTCTGTTCCCCCTCTTTCTGTTGCCCCCTCTCTCTGTTCTCCCCTCTCTCTTTGACCTCCCTTCTTTGTTTCCCCCTCTCTCTTTGTTTCCCCCCTCTCTCTCTTTGCTACCCCCTCTCTTTCTTTGTTCCCCCCTCTTTGTTCCCCCTTCTCTTTGTTCCCCCCTCCCTCTGTGTGACAGTTGTGGGGAGTGGGAGTGCTCGACACAGCAGCTGTCATCATGCTGTCAGTTTCACAGCTGCTGAAGCAGGAACGTGCTTCCCAACTTCGAACAGATTCGGGGTTTACCAACTTTTTTAAAAAGTCCGCTGGAAAACCCCAAATCTGTCTGAGGTTGGGAAGCATGTTCCTGCTTCAGCAGCTGTCAGCTGTGAAACTGACAGCGCGATGTTTTTAAAAAGGCCGGTCTGCAAAAGAAGACAATTGGAAATTTCCCATCTCCAGTAACAGAACCCTGGTGAGGATGAGGAATGGCCCGGGTACAGTTTATATCTGCGGGCCAAATGGAAATCTTTGGCGGGCCGGATCCTGGCCCGCAGGCTGTATGTTGGACAACCCTGTTCTGGACTTCTCCTGCCAATTTCATTGTCCCAGTCTATATGAAGATTAAAGTCCCCCACAATTATTGCATTGCCTTTGTTACAAGTTCTACTAATTTCTTGTTTAATGCTCTGTCCAGTGGTATAACTACTATTAGGGGCCTATAAACTAGTCCCACCAGTGTTTTCTGATTCTTGCTATTCCTTATTTCCACCCATACTGATTCCATTTCATGATCTTCTGAGGCCAGATCCTTTCTCACTAACACCATCAGTGTTAGCCCTCCTCCTTTGCTATTCTGCCTGTCTTTCCGAAGTATTGTGTACCCTGGAAAATTTATTTCACAAACCTGTTCATCATGTCACCATGTCTCTGTAATGGCGCTTAGATCTAAATCATGTACCTTTACTTGTGTCTCTAGTTCATCTATCTTATTGCAGATGCTTCGTGCATTCAGATATAGAACCTTTAATTTCATTTTTTTTGCTTTTATTCCTTTTAATGAGCTTATTTGCTGATGTACAATTTCTGTTAAACTCTCTGTCCCATTCTGCTTGTCTTTACCCACAACGCTAAGCTGTCCCGATGTCTTGGCCTTTCTCTTTGGATTTCTAATTCTCACCTCTCCCAGACCATCCCCCTTCTCTGTTAGTTTACAACCTCTTGTCTTATCTGCTGGCTCACTCTTGAGTATGTATGCACTGCCCCTTCCTGCCACACCCTGATTATCATTACCCTTATTGCTATCTTGCTCTCTTGCCTTCTCCTCTCTCTTTAAATTATCACATCTTCCCTCATTTGATCCCTCGCCCCCACTATTTAGTTTAAAGCCCTCTCTACTGCCCGAGTTATACGACTCACCAGAACACTGGTCCCAGCACAGTTCAGGTGTAGACTGTCCCAACAATACAGCTCCCACTTTCCCCAGTACTGGTGCCAATGCCCCATGAATTGAAACCCATTTCTCCCACACCAATCTTTGAGCCACGTATTTAACTGTTTAATCTTATTTACCCTATGCCAATTTGCTCATAGCTCAGATAATAACTCAGAGATTATTACCTTTGAGGTTCTGCTTTTTAATTTAGCCCCTAGCTGTTCATACTCACTATGAAGAACCTCTTTCCTAGTCCTATCTATGTCATTGGTACCCACGTGGACAACGACAACTGGATCCTCCACATCCCATTGCAAGTTCCTCTCCTGTCCCAAGCAGATGTCCTGAACCCTGGCACCGGGCAAGCAACACAGCCTTCTGGACTCTTGCTCTTGGCTGCACAGCACTGTGTCTATCCCCTTCACTATACTGTACCTACTACCACAACATTCCTATTTACTCCCCCACTTTGCTTCCTGTACCACGGTATGAAAATCACAAGAAACCTAAAAGTGAGGTCAGTGTGGATCTACCCACTGAAGAAGGGAGTTGCCTTCCAGTGAATCCTACATTTCAAACTAATGCAGCAGTAAATTGAAAGTGATCCTCTGTCTTCAAACTGAACTTTTCACGAATAGAGAAACCTACAAATACTTCAGGCCTGCAACCAACAAGAACTTGACTTTCAAGAGAATTCAGTAGGTTATTGTGGGCGGCACAGTGGTGCAGTGGTTAGCACCTCAGCCTCACAGCGAGTTCTGTTCGGGGTACTGTCTGTGTGGAGTTTGCAAGTTCTCCCTGTGTCTGCGTGGGTTTTCTCCGGGTGCTCTGGTTTCCTCCCACAGCCAAAAGACTACCAGGTTGATAGGTAAATTGGCCATTATAAATTGCCCCTAGTATAGGTAGGTGGTAGGGAAATATAGGGACAGGTGGGGATGTGGTAGGAATATGGGATTAGTGTAGGATTAGTATAAATGGGTGGTGGGTGGTTGATGGTCGGCACAGACTCGGTGGGCCGAAGGGCCTGTTTCAGTGCTGTATCTCTAAACTAAACTAAACTAAACTAAACCCCTAAACCCTACCACACTTGAAAACCACTTGTCCTTATTCCTCTCTATCTGTCTCTTCTTGTGTGTGTAAGAGTGAATGCGTGAGTGGATGTGGTTGCAACAATTTCGGTATAAGGCATATTGCTTAATAAATAATTACTCTTCTGCTTTAAACCTACAAGAAAGCTGTTGCTGTCTGTTTATTTGACAAATAAAATACTAAGGGGTTAAACCTGAAGAACAAAAAACACTTGCTGCAGTCACGGGGGAGTTGAACAGTTGGAACCACCCACACCCCTCACCATGTGGCCGTAACATAGGCTTTAGCCCCTGCGGAACCTCCACTTAAAATATAATTGCACCTGGAGGACAATTTCCCCAACCAGCTATGCCTAAAAGGGTGAAGTTCAAGGAAAGTAAGTCCTGAAAAAAGTTCAGAGTTGATGAGTTGCAAGATACACTGCGTAGTCTTGCTTTATGTTGGGCATTAAAAGTTGTTAGGAATAATGGATTGTTTAAGGACTATTGTTTGTGAGGAAATTGAGGCTCTGGGACAGTACGACCTTGTAACAATATATGCACAAAAGTGTCCTCATGCTGATCCCTGGGACCCCTAATAGACAATACTTATCAGATTGAGAAACATTCACTTTGGGGTCAGCCATGGCTTAGTGGTAGCACTCTCACATCTGATTTAGAAGGCTGTGAGTTTAAATCCCATGCTAGGGACCGGAGCACATAATCTAGGTTGTTACTTCAGTGCAGTACTGTGACCAGAAGTGCCAAAAAGAAAAGTTGACAATCAGTGGCCTGAATTTTCATCACAGCGGCAGGAAACAGGAGCTGAGTCTGTTTTTGGGTCAGAAGCCTGCCTGCAGTGGGAACTGATTACAGTTTGGATTTTCACAGAGGTGGGCCTTAAATTGATATGGAGATGGGTTTCTTGCCCACTTAGAGCCAGTGGGGGCAGGAATGAAGGCAGGTCAGATGAAGTGTGGGACTCATTTAGACTCTCCATGGCAGCCATCACTGAGACCTATGGTTGTTCTGAGGGAGAGATCTGCTGTTTGTGCCAAAGCCTTCCAGTGCACCAGAGAGAAGCAAAATGTCATGGGGAGCCAGAGGTTTGGCACATGGAGTGGGGAAGACCCTTGCTTCATCGATGCTGACCTGGATCCAATGCTAGAGACTGTAAGGAAGAGGATGGAAGTCCTCTTCCCAGAGTGTGGCAGGTGGAAGTCAGCTTGAAATGCAGTTCTCTGTTTTGCGTCATCTCCCTCTGCCTCCAATTCCTCTTCTTCTCTTACCTCCTGCTCCTCTCCTGATGAGCTGACTCCTTCCAGAGCCTCATCGTCCTCAAAATCCACACCTCTCTGGAAGCCATGTTATGGAGAGCGCAACAGACCACCACAATGACAGGAGACCAAAAGACAGAAGCGCAAGGGGAGAGCCAACTGCAAAACAGCCCTGACAACCAATTTTATCTGCAGCACCTGTGGAAGAGCCTGTCACTCTAGTATTGGCCTTTATCGCCACTCCAGGCGCTGCTCCACAAACCACTGACCACCTGCAGGCGCTTACCCATTGTCTCCCGAGACAAGGAGGCCAATGAAGAAGCTATGGGAGCGTGTATGAAGCTCAACATAAGCTTGAGGAACAGCATCTCATCTTTGGATTAGGCAATTTATAGCCTTCCAGACTCAGAATTGAGTTCAGCAATTTCAGGCCAGAACCACTGCCCCAATTTTTTTTGGACAGCAGCTGTTGTAAATGGGAATAGCAGAATTGTTACCACCTCCTCTAGACTGATTTAAAAATAACTGTCCCAGTACCATCCCCTTTTGCCTTGCACCAATATTCCTTTTGTCATTTAATCTACCTTGCCTTCCACCTTTGTTCTTTCCTCTCCTCCCCATTTCCCTGACTCTGTACTTGCTTCAAGTTTGCTACCTTTTTCCAGTTCTGATGAAAGCTCACAGACCTGAAATGTTAACTCTGTTTCTCGCTCCACAGATGCTGCCAGACCTGCTGAGTATTTTCAGCGTTTATGTTTCAGATTGCTAGCATCAGCAGTATTTTGCTTTTTTATTTGAGATCCATTTTAAATCAATTTTATATCATTTTAAAAGTTTGTTTGCATATTACTTTCTCCATCAAACTATTTCAAATATTTGTTGGTAGACGAAAGCATAACATTGACATTTACATGGTAGCATGTGGAGTTGTTTACAGTTCCTCAAGTGCACAGTGAGATGTGATCATCAGCACTGGCTCCACAGCAGCAGGGCCTGATGGTTCTTGTTTGGCTGCTGAGGTTAAGGCGGAGTTTCTGCTCTTAGTAGCAGGTTTGGTAGAGAGGGAGAGTAAGAGTCGGATCAACCTCCACTCGGGAGTAGGGAGGGGCAAACAAACAATCAACTTTGGCAACAAAAACAGTGACGAGGCTCGGTCTCCCATCGTCCACTCAGAAATAGTCACCTCCCTTTAAAACACACAGGCTTCAACTAGTATCAGTTACAGATTAGAAAACAAAAAGAATGACAATGACAAATGATATGATTTATTTTGTTCACATTTAGAGTACACTTTGAAACAGGGGAATTCCTTTAGCTGCGCAATGCACCTGCCTCGCTGACTGGTTGTTGCAGCTGATCTATGTTGAAAGATCTCTCATTTACCTGGGGCTGCATATTAAGAGCCTGCCGCTGATCTCGGCGGGGAGCTCAAACAATGCAAGCCAAAGAGCCGCCGCAATCTCCTGCACGGCAGCTCATTTAAATAGCTGGGGCGCCCTGCCCACCCCCATCCCCCCAACAATCACATGGAGTGGGAAGATTGTTTGTCCCCGGCAATGGTGTCATCTGCCTGTGCGCAGGCGCCGGTGCCATTTTTAAAGGGCAGCCAGTCCTGCCGGTCAGTTTGAATTTTTAAAGCAATATCCCCCCAAAATTTATCCAACAAATTTCTAACGCCCCTTTCCCACCCCCCCATTTCTATCGCCCCTTTCCCACCCCCAATAACAATTACATTAACTATTCGCCCTTCCCTCCCCCAAGTCACTTACCTTTCAAATCTGACCTTCCCCCGCCCCCCAAATTACACAAAGTTTAAAGCTCACCCCTTCCCACCATCCCCCACACCCACTACTTTTATTTGACAGCCCCCACACTGAAAATCTTAACTCCTCCCCCCTCCCCATCAGTGTCACGCCGGCTTTCCCTGGATGGGGAATTGAAGATCGTGGCGGGCCTGGAAGCTTTCAGGTAAATTTATTTAAACTTATTCATATTATTCATTTAAATATTGAAATGCTGTTCCCATCGCCCAGCGGCGGCGGGGGGTGCTGACAGAGAGCCTCGCCCGCCATGAGGATCTGGCCAGGCCCTCCACGCGTCGGCCTCAATGGTGGGCCGCTGCCAGACCCATATTCTGCTCTAACCCCCTGCCCCGCCATGGAGACCGACATTGTGGGCTTGGTAAAATCCAGGATCTGATGTAGGTGACTCACAAACTGGGTGGGGGGAAAGAGATATAATTGTCTTTGGTGCACTTCGAATCTTAGAGGTGAGAAGCAGGAATGGAGAAAAATTATTTTCCCACCGAGGACAGGAGTAAAAAGCAGGATATCACTCAGCCTCCCACTTTGCATAACTGCAAGGTATCTCCTCAAACACACAAATTGGAATGAGGAATGGATATTGGTTCCGAGACTGGAAGAACTCTCTGCTCTTTAACTAGTGCTATTGGATTTTTACTTACACATTTCGACAGAGCAACAGTTTCATGTCTCATTTGAAAGGCAGAACCTCCAACAATGCAGTGTTCCCTCAGCATTACATCAAAATAACATAGATTATGTTCCCAAATCATGGAGTAGGTCTTGATCCCATTAACGTTTTACTCAGAAGCAAGAGCAATTTCAGAGTCAAATCAACACTTAAAACCTTTGACTCACGAAACAAAGTTCACGAGATCGGTTATGTGTATTTGAATACTGATGGCTGGATTTTCGGGACCCACCAGGGGCAGGAACAGTGACGAGTGGGGTTTCAAAATATTGGTAACGGCTGGTGTGCCAGTTTCCCGAAGCTGTTCCCAGCGCTGGCCATGTTCACCAGATGGGAGGAGGATGGCCTCGCGATCCTGCCCGATCCCTGATAAAGGCCAATTAAGCTGGTTAAGGAGCTCATTAAGAGTGTTGTTGTGATTTTTGCAGAGGTGTGTGGCCTGCAGGCACTGTCCGGTGCAGACCAGGTGAAGCGAGGCAAATAAACAGTGGCGAGCCAGTTATGGGTGCTCTAGGGAATTAGCTGGCTCCATTAAAAGGGTGAACGGTGCAGAGGTGGACTTGGCCATTCGGAAACAGGTGCCATTGGCCCTAGTATAGGTGGCGGGGAGAGTGGGCAGCAAGTGCTTGGACAGTGCAGGGCGTTGTCACCCTCCTAGCATCGTGGGGACATAAGAGCGGGGCAAGGCTGCCAACACAATTGCGGGGTCACCTAAGCACAAGCAACACTGCAGCTGACAATGGGTACATGGCTGTCAGATTTTGGGCCCAGTAGTGATGAGGAGCAACACCTTCTGCAGGAAGGGCAGACTCCCGGGCATTAGGAGGGCAGGGGAGGGGAAAAAAGAGGGGCAGGAAGGACAAGGAGGCCATACCCTCACTATAGGATCTAGCAGTGGAGATGGAGCTCCCTGGAAATCACCGTGAACCAGTGCCACAAGAGACTGCAACTCTCCAGACAGATGGTCACAGATATCTGTGCTTTTGTCACTGAAGACCTCGCACCTCGCAGCACTGGTCGTCATACCGTGCCAGTGTCTGTCAAAGTCACATGACCTTGAACTTCTTCACCTCTGGCTCCTTCCAGTGATCAGTTGCAAGACTTTGGTGGCATCTCACAAATGGCAGCACACCACTGCATCTCTTTTCCCTCTTTTCCAGACTCGCAGACACAGAGGGCAGTGAGTTTCGCCCAGGTGTGGGACATCATCAGTTGCACCCATGTGCCAACAAGGCACCCAGTGACTGGCCAGTGAGATTAATCAACAGGAAGGGCTTTCACTCCTTCAACACTCAAATGGTCTGCAACCACGACAAGAGCTTCTCCGATGTGTGCGTTCGCTTTCTTGATCCTCCAGTGGTCCAGGCTGCCCCAGCTCTTCACTCCAACCCTCAAAGTCTGTGGATGAATTCTAGGGGACAAGAGATATCCCATGAAGGGATGGCTACTCAGCCCTCTACGAGAGCCCCAGACAGTGGTTATACAACCAAAGCCATCTGCTGACCAGGATCACCATTGAGCAGGTCATCGGGCTTCTGAAGATGTGGTTCTGATGCCTGGAACAGTGGGGTCCCGCAAGGGTCTCGTGCATTGTGGAGGTTTGCTGCACTCTTCATAAAATGGCCCTCCAGAGAGGTGTGGACCTTGAGCATGATGAGGCCTTGGAAGGCGACAGCTCACTGGAGGAAGAGGAGGTCTGGGGGAGGGGCGGTGAGGGGAATGCAGGACACTATGGTGCTCTGGCTGCACATGGGTATGGCCAGGCCTGACACGGGGCTTGAAGGATGCCATGAATTTGAGGAATCATCTGATTCAGGAATGTTTCAACTAAGCTCCTCTGATCAAGGATGAATGGTTTGGTATAGAAAGCATGGTATGGAACTCACTCTGAGCTGCCTGTGCTAACACTTCCATTGAAGACGCAGCCTGGAACATGTAAACTCCCACTGCCAATGAAGGATGCACATTGTTCCAGAGGTTTCACCATCACCGTTGAGGAACCCTTGATCTCCTTCACCACCTTATACCTCTTTTCTTGTCCTGCCATCAATAAATGGAATCTCACACAGGTGGCTTGAAGTGCCATTATTTACATTGTGCTCAAAGAAAGCAGTGCACAGTTACAGCCAGAAGACACCCTAATGATCCACTAGGTGCTCCACTTCTATGTTGTGCTCTCCTTGTGGCCTTGGAGGAGGTGGAGGCAGCCTGCTCACTTGTCTTGGCTTGCTGCCAAGATGCATGTGGTGATTGTGCTCATTGTGGAGATGCCAGTGGGGGCATCTCCAGAGGCTGCTGTTCCTGCATTATTGCAGTGGCAGCCTCCATCACTCAGTCCTGCTGCACAGATATTCCCACTGTCAGAGGAACCAAGGAGGCTGAAGATGATGAAGGCACGATGAGGAATGGCATCCTCATCCTCCTCGGTGACATCCTTAGCTCTTAGCTGGCGTTCCGCACGGCTGGTGGGGAGCACCAGTTGGGGAGCAACTGGCAACCCCTCCAAACATCTCTGCACCATCAGCACCACTGACCGGTCTAGGCTACATAGTGTGGCATGCATCCTGTGTTACATTAGTGCACAGTTCCTGCACGCACATCAAGTGTTGCCACTCTCTCCATGGAGGCTCTCATGCACTCAAAGCCCTGAGCCATGTGTGATGTACACAAGCTGGATGGACTCCTCCATTCTTGGCCCATGACTCCGCACTGCCTCAGGGAACTCCAGCATATGGGAATATATCTGCTGCTATTGCTGTAGGTAGACCCTCCTTTCCTGTGACTCCTGAGGCCCTGCATCTGTGCTCAGCTGAGCAAACCTGTGTCTGTGAGCCCTCCTCTGAGGGGATCTGCCCATAACTGCCTCTGCCACCTCCTCCTGCACACCAGCGCCATGCTCCTCACACAAGTGCCACCCTATCTAAACATATGCAAGGACCCATCAAGGTGAGTGTCTCTGCATTGGTGAATGGTGCGCTTCTAAGATGTGATGCTGCTTCTTCATAGCTTTGTTGGTCTTCTTCAACCAGCGATGGAGAGGGAGAAGGTCTCCTTGGGTGGACATCTGCACCTGTGGGAGATACAAGAAAACATCATAATAGCTAACCTTGGAAAGCTGAAGCCTCTGCAGTGCTGAGGCTTCCCAATGTAACCCAGTGTTCAGTATGCTGTCGAACAGGGGCGGGTGTGGGGGGCATGGGGGGATTGCAATGTACCACCTTAATGAGCACATTGTCGTCTGTAATCACCATCTCCACCATGAGTGCCCATTTCGTCATGGCTGACTTCCTCATGGACTTCAATCCTGGCTATCTCCATCGCTCCCTCCTCCATGGCTGTGATGGGTACTCCGCCACCCATTTGGGCCCTCTCTCAGGCATTATTTTTAAAATTGTTTTTATTTGTTCATGGGATGTGGGTGTCACTGGCTAGGCCAGCATTTGTTGCCCATCACTAATTGCCCTTGAGAAGATTGTGGTGAGCTGCCTTCTTGAACCGTTGCAGTCCTTGGGGCGTAGGTACACCCACAGTGCTGCTAGGTAGGGAATTCCAGGATTTTGATCCAGCAACAGTGAAGGAAAGCGATATAGTTCCAAGTCAGGTGGCTTGGAGGGCAACTTGCAGGTGGTGGTGTTCCCATGCATCTGCTGCCCTTGTCCTTTTAGGTGGGAGAGGTTGCGGGTTTGGAAGGTGCTGTTGAACGAGCCTTGGTGAGTTGCTACAGTGCATCTTGTGTATGGTACACACTGCTGCCACTGTGCATCGGTGGTGGAGAGAGTGAATGCCGAAGGTGGTAGATGGGGTGCCAATCAAGGAGGCTGCTTTGTCCTAGATGGTGTCGAGCTTAAGGGTTGTTGGAGTGACACCGATCTAGGCAAGTTGAGAGTATTCCATCACACTCCTGACTTGTGCCTTGTAGATGGTGGACAGGCACTGGGGAGTCAGGAGGTGAGTTACTGTCCGCAGTATTCCCAACCGCTGACCTGCTCTAGTAGCCACAGCATTTACGTGGCTGGTCCAGTTCAATTTCTGGTCAATGGTAACCCCCAGGATGTTGACAATGGGGATTCACTGATGGTAATGCCATTGAAGGTCAAAGGGAGATGGTTAGATTCTCTCTTGTTTGAGATAGTCATTGCCTCGCACTTGTGTGCCGCAAATGTAACTTGCCACTTGGTTGGGCCCAGGACAATACCCCGAGGAACTCCTGCAGTGATGTCCTGGGACTGAGATGATTGACCTCCAACACCCATAACCATCTTCCGCATATGCTTGTTTCTCCTGCAAATATGAAAGAGATTGAGATAAGGCACTGCTGTCCTCTATGGCCAATGGCAGCTGCTTCACTTCACTGGAGGGTGCATGTATTAGTGGCGGCAGGCCCTCAGCAGCAATATGGCTCTGAATCGTTTTGAGAGGCTGAATATCCAGAAGCTTGTCCTGAGGGTTCGGGCATAGCACTCACCTTGCCAGAGCTTATTAGGTCATTGAACCTTTTCCTGTACTGGATCCAGGTTCTTCGCGCCTGCCATGCTTCTGCTGCTGACAATGGCAGCGATGTTGATCCACACCTGCTTGGTCGGGAAGGGCGGCCTCCACTTGCCACCCTCCAGGATGCGGATCTCTCTCACGGCTTCCAGAATCACTATCAGGTCTGTGTCTGAAAGTTGAGGTGTTGTCCTGACCCAGTTTCCAGGCCTTTGGTTCTCCTGAGACATTGTGCAAATGAAGTTCTCTGTGATTCTTCACTGTGCAGTCATAGCAGTGAAACGGCAGCCACAGTAATGGCTGCCATGGTGAGTTTAAAATCTGCCCGCATTTAAGATTACCCGCCTCCATTCCTGCCGCTGCAGCTGCTTATTGGCTGCCAAACCTGTCTCCATAGCAATTAAGTGGGTAACCCCGTGAAACCCAGGGTCCTATTTGTGTTTTCGCCTGGGGGCGGGTTTGGGGCAGACTTCTGTTTCTTGCCCCTGCAGCAATAATCCAACCCAACACATCTGCAGATACAACCATATTTATTAGCATTATCATGCCACCCACTATCATCTGAAATACGCCATATTTACATACAAGGAATGTTTCTGCCTCGGCATGCTAAATTTTCCTTTGAGGCAAGCTTAAGTTAGGAAAACAATTTAAAGGGGGAAATATTTCAGATCGTGGATGGAAAGTATATTTCACACTCTCTCAAAAATATTCTGTACAGCTTTTTCAGCGAAACCATCCAGAAATGATTAAAACAAAAATCAGACGACTACCTAGTACCATTTAAAATGATGACAACTACTTTGTACATTTTTATAACCCCTTTGATACAAAGAATGTACCAATATACTTCACAGGTGTGCAAGCAAAATGAATGCCATGCCAGAAAATGAAAGACTAGGTGGGAGTGAAGGTGTCGGGAGGAAATTCCAGAACTTAAGACCTAGGCAGCTGAAGGCATGGCCACCAACGCTGGAGCAGTTAAAATTCGGGATGCTCAAAGGGCCAAAATTAGATGAGCGCAAATATTTGAGGGTTGTGCGGCTGGAGGTGATTAGAGATAGGGAGGGTCTAGGCCTTGGACAGATTTGAAAACAAGGATGAGAATTTTAAGATTGAGGTGTTGCTTGACCAGGAGCCAATGTAGATCAGCAAGCACAGGGCTGATAGGTGAACAGCGCTTAGCATGAGTAAGGACACGGGCAGCAGAGTTTTGGATGACCTCAACTTTACTGTGGGTAGAATGTGAGGTCAGCCAGGTGTACATTAGAATAGTCAAGTCTAGAGGTAAAAAAAGGCATGAATGAGGGTTTCAGCAGCAGATGAGCTGAGGCAGGGGCAAAGTTACAGAGGTGGAAATAGGCAGTCTTAATGATGGCGTGGATATATGGTCAGAAGTTCATCTCAGGGTCAAATATGACACCAAGGTTCCCAACAGACTGGTTTACTCTCAGTTGCCAGGGAACGGAATGGAGTCAGTAGCTAGGGAACAGAGTTTGGAACAAAGGCTTCAGAAATTTCTGCTCATCCCATGCTGGATGTTAGATAAGTAATCTGATAATTTAGCAACAGTGGTAGAGTCGAGAGATGGTGTGATGAGGTAGAACTGGGTGTCGTCAGCATGTGTGAAAACTAACGCTGTCCTTTTGGGTGATGTTACCAAAGGGCAGGCTGTAGATGATAAATAGAAGTGGGCCAAGGATAGATCCTTGGCGGGGTTATCAGAGGTAATGGTGCAGGAGCAAGAAGAGAAGGCATTACAAGTGATACTCTGGCTATGATTAGATGGGTAAGAATGGAACCAGGTGAGAGCAGTCCCAGCTGGATGACAGTGGAGAGGCGTCGCAGGAGAATAGTGTGGTCAACCGTGTCAAAGGCCGCTGACAAGTCAAGAAGGGTGAGGAGGGATAATTTACCTTTGTCACAGTCACATTGGATGTTATTTATTGATAAGAGCTGTTTTGGTACTGTGGCAGGGGTTTAATACTGAACTCAAGATTGAACAAGATACCAAGGTTGCAAGTAGTCTGGTTAAATCTGAGGCAATGGCCAAGAAGTGGAAGGTGCTAAGGGACCAAAGTTTGTTGTGGGGTATGGGAGGGGAGGAATGAAATAGTTTGTGTTATCGAAATGTTGAACTGGAGGAAATTGTTACTCATTGGAGACTGGGGATGTCAGACAAGCAGTCTGATAGTACAGAGGCAGTTGAGGAATCAAGGGAGGTAGTTGAGAGGTAGTGCCAGATATCATCAGCATATAGGTAGAAGCTGACCCCATGCCTAGAGTTGGAGTCACTGAGGGGGTGCATTTAGTTGAGAAAAAAAGAGGGGTAGATCTTTTAGGGATTTCAAAGGTAATAGTGCAGAAGAGAGAAGCGTGCTTGAGATGCGCTGGCTAAGTTAAATTAGATAGGAATGGAACCAGGGCAGTCCCACAATGTTGAAAGAGCGGCCTCTCCTTGGCCGCTGTCTGATTGTTCGCAACCTTGACATCCTATTTAACTCAGAGCTGAGTTTCCAACCTTATATCTGCACTATTTCCAAGACTGCCTACTTCCACCTTTGTAATATTGCCTATCTCTGCTTCTCCTGATCCGCTGCTGAAACCCTCATCCATTCGTGTGTTACCTCTAGAGTTGACGATTCCAATGCTCTCCTGGCTGTTCTCCCATCCTTCGTAAACTTCAATTCATCCAAAATTATACTGCTTGTATCCTAATTTGTACAAAGTCCCTTTAACCCACTGCCACGATGCTTGGTGATCTACATTGGCTCCCAGTCCAGCCAAACCTCAACTTTAATATTATTTCTTGTTTTCAAATCCCTCCGTGACCTTGCCGCTCCCTATGTAATCTCCAGCCCTACAATCCTCAGATGTCTGTGCTCCTGCAATTCTGTCCTCTTACACATCTCCAATTTTTATCACTTACCATTAGCAGCCTAGCCTTCAGCTCCTTAGGCCCTAAGCTCTGGAATTCCCTCAGTAAAGCTCTCTGCCTCTCTACCTTCCTCCTTTAAGATGCTCCTTAAAACCTATTTTTTTGACCAAGCTTTGGTCACCAGTCCCAACATCTCCTTATGTAGCTCAGTGTCAAATTTTGTTTGATAATCGATCCTGGTGAAGGACCTTGGAAAGTATTACTACATTAAAGGTGCTATATATATGAAAGCTGTTGTAGTGATGGAGTAGAAATACTGGAGGAGAATGATATGGTCAACCATGTTGAATGCTGCAGACAGATTGAGGTGAATAAACAGGGATAAAGCACCACAAAGGATGAAGTTTCTGACTTAGTTAGGATCAGATCAGTTCTGTGAGAAGGGTAGAAGCTGAAATAAAGCTTTAAATAGAGTTATGGAGGAGATGGATTTGGAGATGGGATACAATAATTTTCAAACTTCTTGGAAAGGAAAGGATAATTACAGTTGGCTTTGTAATTGGCAAGGATGGAAAGGTCAAGGGTAATTTTTTTGCAAGGGAATGTGATAACTGGTTTTGAAGGGCAGAGGACAGTGCTTGAAAAGTGGGAACCACTAACAGTATCAACTAGCAAAGGAGCTAGGAAGAAGAGTTGGGTGGTCAACAGCTGAGTTGGAAAGGGATCAAATAGGAAGTGCATCTTATAAACAAGATGGGCTTGGCGGGGGTTTGGGGGAGATGATGAAAAGCTACACAGTGATGGAAGTTCAGGATGGATGGCAGATTGGGGTGGGGAGGCCTGTGCACAAGGGAAAAGGAAGGACCTACTGGAGGTAGGTACACTACAGGATGATTCTCTGAAACTTGGATTGAGACACATTGTTTGATGAAAATTTACATCTGACTGGGGATTGCTTAATGTGGGGACTGGCTGCCTGGATTAGAAAGTGGTGCATTCCCTAATTTTAACAGCTTGATAAGCACTAAAGTCAAAAAGGAAATTTTGCAAACTGCTTAAATGTGGCAATACAGTGAAAAGTGGCCAGAATTTTATGGCCCACAACTTGTGGTGGGGGTGGGGGTGTAAAATTGAGTGGGAGGCAAGGGAGCAGTTCCCAACGTCTTCCCGCCTCCGCTGGAAGAACAATTAACTGGCACTTAAGGGCCTTCTCCAGCGCTGCTGGTGTTTTACCCATGGTGACCGGACGGCAAAGTCCCCAAGAACATCGCCAGGTAATACCTGGTGGCCTTTTTGCAGGCTGGGAGGGGGAACCTCCTGATTGGGAACCCTGTGCCCCACAGAGGGCTGCCCCTGAAGTTCTAATCACCCCCACTGCACAACACTCACCCCCACACCCGATCCCCCTTGCCTCGCTGGGGCCTGGCCGATTGTCCCCGGTGAGGTCCCAAAAAGGTACTGGTTCAGGGCCGTCTTTCCTCTTGCTTCTGTTGGCTGAGTACAGTTCCAGCAGTGGCCACTGCTCCTGGTGGCGCTGCTGGAACTAAGAGCTGCTGGCCTGCTGATTGGCTGGCAGCTCCAATAGGTGGGAGCTCCTGCCTCAAGGAAGTGGAAGTCCTGCCCAAGGCCAATTAAGGGCCTGGGAAGTGAAAAATCCCAGCCTCGCTCCCCAGGTCTGTCAGAAGGGGGCTCGTCACTGAATCTTCGGCCGGTGGGTGGGGCCTCCCGCCCAACATAAAATTCTGGCCAGTATTTCTTTGCAAGAGAAACTAAATCATAATTAGGACTAATAATGCAGAGAATGAATGAGAGTTCAAATCACATTGTCAGTTTGAGAATTTGAATTCGGTTTTAAAAGAAAACCTGGAAATAAAAAAAACTATCAGTAAAAGTGACCATGTACCTGTCAGAATGTTATAAAAACCCTATTGGTCCACTAACATCCTTTGGGGCAGGAAATGCCGTCCCTGCCTAATTTGGCTTAGGCGACTCCAGACGCACACCAAAATTCTTAACTGCTCTTTGAAGCGGCCGAGCAAACATGGAGTTGTATTAAAGCGCTATTGTAGCAGTTCAAGAAGGTAATCCGCAACCACCTTCTCAGGACAACTTTCCAGTGATGCCCACATCCCAAGAATGAATAAAAAAGCAAAAACAAAACAGAAACTGCTGGAAATACTCAGCATCTGGGGAAAGAGAAACTAGAGTTAACGTTTCAGGTCAATGACCCTTCATCAGAACTGGAAAAAAGTTAGAAATGTAATAACTTTTAAGTAGGTCAAATGAGGGAGGGTGGAAAAAGAACAAAAAGGAAGATCTGTGATAGGGGAGAAGACAGGAGATATTAAATGACAAAAGAGCTGGTGGGGCAGATCCAAAGGAAGTAATAATGGGACAAGTAAAGAGACAAAAGTTATATCCAGAGGAGGTGTGAGTGGCAGAGTAATGAACAGCTGCCATCTGAAAACAGAACAAGAGAAAACAAGGTTAAGACTGAAAAATTCAAAAATTATAAAAAAGCAGTTACATTAGCTGTTTTGCAGATTCCTTAGACATGGCTCTCCTGTTTTATTAATGGCTTTCTGTGTACTTCTACTTATTGAATTGGAGGATGAAAGTGCTGGAGAATGGAATTTCTTTTCCGCTCTTTGCAATCTCTGGATTGTCACCCGAGTAGCGAGCTAAATTGCACTGGGATAAATAGGAAGGTGAATGTGTGGCCGAAAGACAGGTGTGGGAAGGAAGGGATCCATTTTGTGGGACACTAGCACTAGTACTGGGACAGGAGCCGTACCACTGAGACAGGCTCCTCCTGAACTGGAATGGGACAAGTATCCAAGTGGAAAGGATGAAAATGTCTGTGTAAGGCCGGGTGTTTTGGCGGGGTGGGGGCGTGGTTCTGGTGGCGGTGGACTGTGGGCAGTGGGCGGTGTGGTGTGGGGGGTGGAGTGTGGAGTGGGGGGGTGATGCAGGAAGATGGTGAAAATATAACAGATGAAAGTAAAGATGAAAGTAATGAATTAGGGTAACAATTGTCAGAAAGCAGATACAGTTATAAAACATAAGGATAAAATGACTTAAAAATGAAGTGAATAGGTCAATTAATAAAAACAAATAAAATTACCTGTGCAGCAATATGTATAGCATCCAAAATAAAACTTGGGAACTGGAGGCACTAATTTGTGGTGAGCAGCCAGATGTAGCAGAGCTAACTGAAACATGGCTACATAAGGACCAGGACTGGCAATTAAATATTCACAGAATCACAGAATTGTTACAGCACAGAGGAGGCCATTTGGCCCATCGTTTCTGCATGTGCTCTCCGAATGAGCAATTCACTTAGTGCCATTCCCCTGCCTTCTCCCTGTAACCCTGCACATTTTTCCTTTTCAGATAACTATCTAATTCCCTTTTGAATGCCTCAATTGAACTTCTCTTCACCACACTCTCTGGCAGTGCATTCCAGATCCTAACCACTTGCTGCATGAAAAAATGTTTTCTCATGTCGCCATTGCTTCTTTTGGCAATTATATTAAATTTGTGCCCTCTGGTTCCTGATCCTTTCACGAGTGGGAACAGTTTTTCCCTATCTACCCTGTCCAGACCCCTCATGATTTTGAATACTTCTATCAAATCTCCTCTCAACCTTCTCTTCTCCAAGGAAAACAGTCCCAACTTCTCCAATCGATCTTAGTAAATGAAGCTCCTCATCCTTGAAACCATTCTCATGAATCTTTTCTGCACTTTCTCCAATACCTTCACTTCTTTCCTAAAGGCGGTGCCAAGAACTGGACGTAATACTCCAGTTGAGGCCAAACCAGTGTTTTATACAAGTTTAACATAACCTCCTGGCTCTAGTAATCTATGCCCCTTTTAATAAAGCCTAGGATACTGTTGCAGCATTGTATTACTATAGCAGGATATCAGTTCAAGTTAAGAAGGCTGTTAAAAAAGGATATGGAATCATTGACTTTATTAATATAGAAATAGAGTACAAAGCAAGGAAGTTATGCCAACCTTTATAAAACATTGATTAGGCCTCAGCTGGACATTTGTGTTTGATTCAATTTAGGAAGCATCAAAGCTTTGGAGAGGATGTAAACAAAATTTACTAGATCTACCAGGGATGAGGAACTTTAAATATGTGGAAAGACTGGAGAAGCTGGGGTTGTTCTCCCCAGAGCAGAGATGGTTAAGAGGAGATTCGATAGGTGTTCAAAAACATGAATGGCTTTGATAAAGTAAATAAAGAGGAACAGTTTCCAATGACAAAGGAGTTGGTAACCAGGGGACTCAGATTTAAGGTGATTGGTTCTTTTTGTTTGCCAGAGGTGACATTAGGATTTCTTTTTACACTGAGAGCTGTTATGTGTTGGAGTTGCAGATTCAATGATAACATTCAAAGGAAAATTGGATAAGTACTTGAGGGAAACAATTTACAGGACTATGGAGAAAGAGCAGCAGTGTGGGATTAATTGGATAACTGTAACAAAGAGTTGGCACAGGCACGATAGGCTGAATGGCCACCTTCTGTGCTGTTTCATTCTATGATGATGTATTTAGAAAGGATAGGGAAGGGAAAAAAGGGATGTGGATAGCTGTATTAATTAGTTATAACATAATGGCAGTACAAAACAGGGACATGACTAAAATTAAACTAGAAACAGAATCCATATCAATTGAGATAAAGGAAAAGAAGGGATCGATCATACTAATCAGGGTATTCTACAGACCTTCTAATAGTGGAAGAGATGTGGAGAAAGAAATATGCAAGCAAATCTATGAAGTGAGTAAAAGACATAGAATAATAATCATGAGAGATTTCAACTACTCCTAAATAAACTGGCAAGAAGAAATAGGGTAAAGGGGAAAAGGGAATGGAGTTTTTAAATAGTACATTTTTACCTAAGACATAGGAAGCCAAACAAGAAGGCTATCACTGCTGGATATAGTAATGAGAAATTAACCAAAGTTGATTAGAGAAGTAAGCGTAGGAGAACATCTAGACAATAGTGATCACAACATAAGTTTTAAAAGGATTAAGAAAGACATAACATAATTTATATTTATATAGTGCCGTTAACATAATACAATGTCCCAAGGCACTTCACAAGAGCATTAAAAAACAAAATATGGCATCGAGCTACATAAAGAAATATTAGGTTAGATGGTCAAAAGCTTGGTGAAAGAGATAGGTTTTAAGGAGTGTCTTAATGGAGGAAACAAGGTGGAGAGGCAGAGAGGTGTAGGGAGGGAATTCCAGAGCTTATGGCCCAGACAACTGAAGACATAGCCACCAATGGTGGAACGATTAAAACCAGGGATGATTAAGAGGCCAGAATTAGATGCGCACAGATATTGTGAGGCTGTAGGAAATTCTAGAGATAGAGAGGGGTAAGACCATGGAGGGATTTGAAAACAAGGGTGAGAATTTTAAAGTCAAGATGTTTCTTGAGCAGGAGCCAATGTAAGTCAGCGAGTTAGGACACAGGCAGCAGAGCTTTGGATGTCCTCAAGTTTACGGAGGATAAAACACGGGAGACCAACAGAAATGTGTTGGAATAATCAAGTTTAGAAGTAACGAAGACATGAATGAAGGTTTCAACAGCAGATGAGCTGAGGCAGGGGCACAGTTAGGCGATGTTATGGAGGTGGAAATAGACAATCTTAGTGATGCCGCGATGATGTGGTTGGTAGCTCATCTTGGGGTCAAATATGACATTGAGGTTTCGAACAGTCTTGTTAAGCCTCAGGCAGATGCCAGGGAGAGGGATGGTATTCGGTAGCTAGGAAACGGAATTTGGAGCGGGGACCGAAAACAATGGTTTCTGTCTTCCCAATATTTAAATGGTGGATATTTCTGCTCATCCAGTACTGGATGTTGGATAAGCAGTCTAATAATTTAGTAGCAGTGGAGGAGTTGAGAAAACATAATAAGAACATAAGAAATAAGAGTAGGCCGTTTAGTCCCTTGAGCTTGTTCCACCATTCAATAAGATCATGACTGATCTGATTGTGGGCTTAACTCCACTTTCCTTCCTCCCATAACCCTTGTAGATCAAAAATCTGTCTAGCTCAGCTTTGAATATATTCAATGACCCAACCTCTACTGCACTCTGGGGTAGAGAATTCCAAAGATTAACAAGCCTCTGACAGAAGAAATTTCTCCTCATCTCCATCTTAAATTGGAGACCCCTTATTTTGAAACTGTGCCCCCAAGTTCTAGATTCCTCCACGAGGGGAAACATCCTCTTAGCATCTACCTTGTCAAGTCCCCTCAGAATCTTATATATTTCAATAATGAGAGAGGTGGTGATGAGTTGGTGCTGGATGTTGTCAGTGTACTGTACTTTCGGATGATGCCACTGAGGGGCAGCATGTAGATGAGAAATAGAAGACGGCCGAGGATAGATCGTTGAGGGACACCAGAGGTAACGGTGTGGGAGCTAGAAGAGAAGCTATTACAAGTGATCACCTTGGCTATGATTAGATAGTTAAGCATAGAACCAGGTGAGAACAGTCCTACCCAGCTGGATGACTATGGAGAGGTGTTGGAAGAGGATGGTGTGATCAACCATGTCAAAGGCTGCAGAGAGGTCGAGAAGGACGAGAAGGGATAGTTCACCTTTGTCACAATTACATAGGATGTAATTTTTGACTTTGATAAGAGCCATTTAGGTACTGTAGCAGAGGCAGAACCCTGATTGGTGGGTGGGGAGTTCCGGGATTGATGGGCACAGATTTGGGAGATGTCAACACGCTCAAGGACTTTGGAGTGGGAAGGGAGGTTGGAGATAGAGCAGTAGTTTGGAAGGATGGTGAGGTCAAGGGTGTTTTTTGAGCATAGGGTTGATGTTAGCAGATTTGAAAGGAGAAAGTGAAACACCTGAAGAGAGAGAACCATTAACAACATCGGCTAACATGGGGACCAGGGAGCAGGAAGTGGGTCCCATGGATAAGGTGAGCTCGGAGAGAGCATGAGGGGAGATAAGAGGTAAACTCGAGAAAGATGTAAGTTCAGGGCTAGGGCAGGGGAGATCTTTAGAGGAAGTTTGGCCCACTGTGCTAGTGGAAGGGAAGAATATGGCAGAGGCAGCTGATCGGATGGTCTAGATCTTAGTGTCTAAGAAGTCCATGAGCCCTTTCCGCTTATTGTTGGAGGTGAGGGTGGAAGAGACAGAGGAATGGGTTTAAGAAGACAGTGTGCTATAGAGAAAAGAATCTGGAGACTATCTTTGGATTCCAGGATGATCCTGGAATAGTGAACAGTTTTAGCAGGCGAGAGAAGGACCCAATTGTGCTTTATGTAGTCCAGCCTGATCTGGCGGTGGATGACAAAACCAATTCTTCGCCATATCCTTTCAAGTCTGCATCCCTTGGACTTAAGTGAGTGAAAATGAGGGCCATACGAGGGGAACATCCAGGGTGAGAGAGACTGGGGACTCGGGGATCAATGGTGGAGGTGAGGGTGTAGTTGAGCAAATCGATAGCTGCAGAAACCTTGTGGCGCACAAAGGGCTAAAGGTTAGCCACTTGGGATTTCGAAATTGCAGCTGTAAGTGAATTGGGGATAGTTCTTTTTCCAGGGATGGAAAGTAAGACAAAGAATAAAGTAATAGATTGGATAAAGCTAATTTTGAGGGGTTGAGAATTAGGGAAGATTAACTGGAAAAAACTTAACAAAGAGATAGAACAACAGTGGGAATTATTTAGAAAGGTGATCAATAGAGTTCAGGAAAACTATATTCTGCTAAAGAAAAACAAACTAGCCAGTAATGAACCACCATGGATGAATAAGTAGATAAGGTTAAAGATCAAACTAAAAAGAAAAAGGCATAAACTAAGTATGTCGACAAAAAGAGACAAGGGAATATGAAGAGATTAGGAAATAAGTCAAAAAAGAAGAAAGCAAAGAAGAACTACAAAATTATATCAATCACTATGAAAGGAAATAATAAAGCATTCTACAGACACCTAAATAAGAAAAGAAAAATCATGCCTGTATTTATCTTGTGGCCCCAATCCTTAGGTAATGACAATGATGGCAGAAATATTGAATACTTTGAGACAAACAGGGTGGAGCTGATAGTAGAAGAGATCAAAAAAGATATAAAGGACATTTAAGATAGAAACAAGGCAGATCTTTGATAAACTAATCAAACCCCTGACCTGGGTCTGGACGGTTTGCATCCATGCATCGTAAATTATATTAGGGAAGAGGCAGCAAAGGCACTATTCATTAGAAAAGTGAATGGTGCTATATCTGATTTCCCATGGGTGCCTTTTCCCTGATGATTATTGACATTTCTCCCTCAGTAGCTTTTAATTCAGCATTTAAACAACACCAGATATGTTCATCACACAATCAGCAGGATTTTCCCGGCCCCTGGGAGGCGGGCTGGGATGCAGGGTGTGGGGGGGTGGGGGGTGGGGGGGGGGGGGGGGGGGGTGCGGGTGCGGGGTGTAGTGGCGGTCCCAGAAAAATAGCAGGAAGCCATGTCGGGGCGGCTCCCTAACGCAGTCTCACCACTGGGGAACTTTCCCAATGACGGGAAAAGACGTGGATCGGCGGTCAACCGAGTGGAGTTTGACAACCAATTTAAATAATTAAAGGCCCTATTCTGGGTGATTTTCCCAGGCGGTCAGCATTTTGCAAGCAGCAAATTGCCTCCCTGCTGTGTGGGGAGGCCGCCAGCTTCATAGAGGCGGCCTCCCTGTGGCCATCTGGCAGGCCATTGGAGCTGCAGTAACCATGACTCAAAGAGGGGGGCTGTGGGCAGGGAAAGTTGCCCCTACAGCCCTAATGGGCCATTTGGATGGGCTTGCATGTCTGGCCCGTCTCGTTTTTAATTTTAGATTTACCTGTCCTATGGCGTCTCAAAATGGAGGCGCCCTTTCAATCTCAGACCTGCTACATCAGCGCTAATCTCTCTCAGTGGGGGCTGCTGAGGCTTCAGAGCTGCCGGCCCTTTGATTTGGCCAGCGGCATCTGCATCCCAGTTGTCGCCCTTAATTGGTCGCCTGTGGGCTCACCATCCAATTAGAAGGCCGCCTCTGGGAAAATTGCTAAGCCAGTCCTGCTGCTGACGAGTGTGGGCTTGGGACACACATTTGGTCATGATGTCGGAGTCACAAAGCCTGCCTAATAACTCTAAAATGCCTGCTTACAGTTGAACAATATTTACATATAAAACCTGATATTTCCACATCCCTGACCCCCACTTACACACAGTTTTCTCCCTTTTCTTGAAGACAGTGGCTCTCAATAGGTACCGGGCTGAATTTTTACCTGGAGCTCCTGCCGCTGGGGATGAAAGCGGGAGGTGACCCTGCCTTGGTGGGTGGCGGGACCCTGGGGCAGCATTTTGCCAGCAGCGGCCAAATAACTGCTGGTGCCACTGTTCAATTGAGGATGATGACCCGGCTCCAGGTGCTGCCAATCCAATCAGAGAGCTGGCAGCTCAGCAGTCTCAGTCGCACCACTGCTACCAGTGGCCATTGCTGAGGCTGCAACACCAGGGAGAAGGTGCCTCAAAGAGGTTTGTTTGGTTGGGGGAAGGTGGGGCCAAGCAGGCAGGCACTGGCAATCAGTGAGGGGGTGGCGGGGGGGTAGGTGGGGTGTCATGGAGCACCGGCAGCGCCGTTGCCAGGGGGCCTCTTCATGGGCCATGGAGTATCCATCAAGGAAAGCACCCTCACTACCCACCCCCCCCCACCCCACCTTGTGAGGCCATCAGGGTTTACCTGGCAGTCTCCCCACCAGACGGCGGGATTTCCTGACACAGGCAAAATCTCATAGGGGCAGGACGTGGCCCTTGATTGGCCACTGAGGTTCCTGCTGCTAGCAATATGGCATGACGGCGGGAAGACATCGGCACCCCCCCTGACACCTTCCTCTGCCATATTGCCAGCCCGACTCCAATGGGCCGGGAAATTTCAGCCCACAGTTTCCCAGGTGCTGGCATGCCAGATATCTCTTCCAAAGGGCTATTCTTCATGTATCAGTCTGGGCAGCAAGTATTGGCAGGCTATTCAAACTTGAGGGGCATTACAGAATTTTGTCTGAAATCAATGTTCACAACAGTGCACTTCTACATAATAGGGATCAGCAGTAGGACTCTTGATTGGTTTCCCTCCTCTTCAGCCCAAGATACTGTTGCCAACTGTGATGCCCTCACTATCATATTAACTCTCAAGGGCAATTACGGATGGACAATAAATGCTGTTCTAGCCAGCGACGCCAAATCCCATGAACGAATAAAAAAAACTGAAATGGATTAAGTTGTTATTGAACATAGACCAACATTTTTGCATTTTCTTTCAAATTTGAGATGCACCAAATAGATCATTCAAGATCCATGAAATGTGATAGAATTTTACAAGATTATTTACTTCAGATTTTTTCTCTCCTGAGTTATCACTCTAATCCACCTTTAGAAATATTTAGTTTGTTTTCTCCCCTCTTTCATGTTCCCACCTGTGCAACATGGAAGAGCGCTGACAATGACATTGCACAGTCACCTGCAATCAGCAGGAAAGCAGCCTGGGTGGAGTTGCTCATCTTTATTTATCTCTGTGCATCATTTTCTAAAGATGTTAGAAACTTGCCATTTGAGAAATAAAAATAACAAGCCTGTATCTTACCACCATGCGTTACAACACATGCTATCACTGCGACAACCTTTCCATACTCTATTCTTGATTTATCTTTGTACTGTAACACAATATATATATTATTTTACCACGATTTAGGCATGAAATCTCTGATTAAAAGTAAAATGATGTATCATCACTTATTTACTTTAGGGCCAGCCAGCACCGTCAAGCCTTCCATTTTAAGCAGTACTTCATTTTCTTCAACAGGTGTCACTAAAGTTCTGTTTCTTACCTGGCACTGATTGCTTTGTAATGTTAAAGGTCAGACAGGAAACACCATTCATTTCAGAAGATTAACATTTCTCTGCAATGTTTGCTGTGACAGTTAGTTTTACAGTAGAGATTAACCAGGGAATGTGTCTCCTAGTTTCAGTTACAGCAGAAACGTTTAAATGCCTATTGTACACTGAACTACCCCATTAGCTGATTGCAATTCGTCATGTACCTGACAATGATTAACTTGTAGATTTCAAGTAACGGAATTGTTTGTTCATTATGAAATATGCAGCTTCTCTCAGACAGGATACATTCCAATGTCTTGCACATATAATGAACATAATTGCAGGGAAAATCACTTTCTCTGCTACTTCTTGCATTGTCAGTTTATTTGTGTATAAATTTTGTGAATGCATTCAATTTTAGTTTTTCACTTGCATGTTACACCTGAATTGCCTGAGCACTGTGACTGAAAATGTGCATTTGGTCACTGGCTTTGCTGCACTGGACATAAATGATGTGTAGTGTTGGGTGCACTCATGTTAAGTGAGAACACTTTTTGCAACCAGTAATTAAGGATTACATGCTTAAGCATTGGGGCCGGATAATCATTTATTAGGTTTAGTAGATTGAACTTCAGTTGCTCAGATTTTTTTTATTGGATTGAATTTGGGCTGAGATCTGATTACATTAAACAAGCAGGCAATATTTACCTTAATGAGCAAAATTGCTCTATGATTATTGTTAACGAAAGATTATATGGAATGCATTAAAAATATAGAAATAAGCACATCATGCTTGCTAAATCAATCAAGATAATCATTGCAAAATGCTATCTCCCTTGCAACTCAGGTAATCAGTTGCTGCATATTTTGTTGTGGTTTGGAGCAAATTTTCAAAAGCTACAAGATTATTTATTGAGTGGCCTTGTTACGATCATGGAAAGCCCCACTTTTCTCTTGCTTGAGTGGATTGATAGTTTTAATTTTTTTTTTAAATAAACGTTACTTGGAAATACTTAAAACTTTATTTTGATGGTGTAATGCCTCAGTTGTCTCTGGTATTATAGTATTTAATGCAGGTTTAAAAAAATCTTTTTAATGGGATGTGGGTTTTGCCGGCAATGCCAGTATTCATTGTCCATCTCTAGACCCACTTGTTTGATTTACATGGTCTAAATATATTCAATGTTAATACAGCATTGCATTTTGTTGCTATGTTATATTAAAATAAAAATGGTAAGATAGTGAATATCGATATAATCCAATTTAAAAAAATGTTTGTTGCCCAATTGAATAGCTAGACAGTATATGCAACTAATATACAAAATATCTTCAAGTAATTCTGTTAACTGTGTCATGCCCACTAAAGACATATCGGGCTGAATTTTACTAGCCCTCCGACGTGGGGGTTGTGGCGGGGCAGCTCAGAAAATTCTGCCGGGAAAGGCCCGCCACAAACACCTACCACACCTTGAACTCTTACTCTTTACCCTCTATCTATCTTCTCTTGAGAGTGCCTGTGAGAGTGAATGCATGCATGAGTGGTGTTGCAAACATTTCGGGAAATGAATATTGTTCAATAAATAGTTAAGCTTCTGTTTAAAACATATAAGAAAACCTGCCATTTGTCTGTTTATTTGAGCCTGAAAAACACTCAGGGACTAACTAATCATTTTAAACAAAACATGATTGTGGCCATTTGGGAGGTGAAGAGTAGGAACCACCCATACCCCTCACCTCCTGTCTGTAACAACTGTTCATAATGTAATTAGAACAAACTGGGCTGCAATTGAATGCCACGGGTTCTGCATTTTTGTTCAATCTCAAAGAACTCACTCACTTAAAATAGTGTTGATGTGGTTACTGGTGTAAGAAATATTGATTCTGTCATTTTTCTGGTCTTTTTATATTATTTGTATTGTGAGTTTTATGTACTTTCATATATATATATTTTGTATAAGCTTTTGGTAAATGAAGAGTTAATTTTAGCTGTCTACCTTACTGAAAAAAAAATGCTGCCTATACAGTTTGAGTCAACCGGAATTACATTGTGATGTGGACTAATAACATAAACAGAAAAAGGGAAAGAAAAGAACGGATAGCTGAAATGATGTAACAAGCTGTAACAGAAAATCAGGATGAGTCTTGCCAGAAATGTATGATCCATAACACGAACAGTTAAAGGGAAAGAAAGGAACAGATATTGAAAAATATGTAACAAATTGTGATCAAAATGTAACAGAAAAGCATGATGAGTCTCACCGGAAATGCATGATCTAATGGATCTCAAGGTTATAATGGACTGTTTGGGCATGAAGGATTCATTGTTTTGCGTCTAGATGTGATCATGATTAATGCATAAACAGAAGCATTGACAAACGAAATGGCAGGACCAATTGAAATAGTGATATGTATGAACCAACCAATCAGTGCTACAAAGAATAAAGGGACAGACCTGGAGACGTTCACCACACAGATTTGAAGATGACAAAGGGAGAGACAAAAGAAGAGGAGTCACGAGCCGTCTGTGCCACTAGAGCCAGTGGCGACCTGGACTAGGATATCAGCCGCCTTAGATTTGTTAAGCATTACTTTTAGCCTTAATATATATCCTGTTATCATTATATCAGATGTCTTCTTGTCAGAATTATTACTGTCTTGTCCAAGAGCAAATCATAAGTAATGTTCTAAATCTTACATTGCGTTTCCTTCTACCTGGGTCGGTCCCCCACTTAGATGACAGATTTTCTATGTAGCCCAAATATATTCAAAAGTCCCGTTAACCAAAACTTTTACCATATTGCAGCTTTTTAAACAAAACATTGGTAGGGGGCACAAATATTGCAGGGTTTAGACCTCAGTTTGCTTAGAGCTCCACTTAGCGAACAAACAATGAGTGAGCTTGGGATTTCAAGTCCTTATTCCCTAAATTCCTTGACCAGTTTATGTTGACAGATACAATTCGCATCTTTTGTATGGAATCCCAATGTAACACACAATTGAAGTGGTTAAGCGTGCATAAACCGTTTAGAAATATATTCATTTTAAAAACAAATACAGTCACGGGGATTTAATTAAATTATGAAAAGACAGGCTTACCACTCCATCAAAGTCAGGGGAAGCAATTTAGGCCCTCTGGAGAGAAGAACATCAAGCTGGCTACTCATGAAATTGGGTATGCACCAAATCACTTGATATCCCATACCATTTAGTAATAATTCACAGAAATCCATTCAGATACACTGCAGGGTGATGCTTCATTTTCTACCATGATTTTCACTCTAGTCAAATGAAATTTCATTCCTTAAATTACACTTATAACAAAACGCCCTCCACATGAAAATGCTGAACCCCAGCTGGAGCATTTTGAACTGAATGGTCATTATGATTTGTCAGCCTGGCTTCCCTTTGTGGTTTAAAAAAAACAAGTTTCTTACTTTGCTTTAGGTGGGTTAATTTATTTTAAAAAGCAGACTTAAAAATGAAACCTAAAGTGACAAGTTACTAATTTGACAGTTTGGGTTTGCATTGGGAAAGTGTTACAAGGGCGCAGCCCCCAATCATTAATCATGAATTCAGGGGAATTGTATATATGTGGACAGAATAAATGAGGGAGCCAGTTCAGAGCCTGCTCACTTGCCGAGGTCTGAATTGTTTTTGTCAATTGAGTTGACTCTGTGTATGCAATGACATTTCAAAGAACAGGATCAAACTTTAAACAGTTTATGCAAAACAAATTCAACATTAATAGACTGTCCGTCCCTTTGAAAGTCCTATCTCAGAAAGCAAAACAGAAAAAAACTCTATATTTTAGTCATTCCATAAAAATGGATACTGCAGTAGCAAAACTCCAATTGTAGCCCCTGCTCCACGGATCTTCCTGCCTCTACAGTTCTCTTCAGAGTCCAACAGTAGCATGTTTTCCAAATGGTAGTTTTCTTTGCTGTGGATTGACCAACTGCACAAAGGCCCAGTGAGACATCTTTAATTCATACCCTGGTGTACAAGTTTCATTAAAGGCCTGCTCGGGTCTGGAAAGAAAAACCCGACCCGAACCCGACAGAACCACATTGGACCCGAGCCCAACCCAGCCCGAGTACTTCCATTTTTTCCCGCGCCTGACTTGAGCTCGACCCAACCCGAGCCTGACCCGACCATAGTGCACTCACTGTACTTACCACTTTTGGATGGATGGAATGGAAGGAAGCTACAGCATGAGCACGATGACATCATAGAGATGCTGACTCGCTCACTGCGCAGACTCAGAGTCTGTGGAGTCCGGATGCACGTTTCCCTCCTTGATGTCCCGGACTCCCAGCTCAGGCAGGCTTTTCAAATTTTGACGCTTACTTACTCAACTTCCCTTTTCCTCCCAGCAGAGCAAAAGGTAGTACTGTGTGCATCCGACCCGGACCCTGCTCGACCCGGACCCGGCTCGACCCGACCTGAGCCCGAAAGCTGGACCCGGAGGAGCGACCCGACCCGACCCAAACCCGACACATGTCGTCTGGTCCCGTTGGGTTCGGGTCGGGTAGCAGGCCCAAGTTTCACAGCCTCCCACTGCAAAAGTAGCTAATTTGCAGGCTGACCAGCAAGGAAACATATCATTATAGGAGACTCTGACAAAAGCTTATAACAGAATGTCGCGTGGAGTAAAACTCAATTTGAGGTGCTTTAACGCTCTTTTAGGGGGATTTTGTCATTTCATACTTGACCCATTTCTATTTTCCGCCTCTTCAAACTAAACATAGCTTTATATATATTTTACATTAAAAAAAACTACAAATATTCGTATTATCTATCCGAGGTTTTTTGCGACCGAACTTAGCTGCATACACAGAACACAGAGATACAGGTTTAAATCACTGTTCCTATGACAAAGAGGGGTGGGTTTTGCTCTGAGCAGCAAACGAATGGTGCCACAGGTCCACAGACATTCCATGGGGTTTTGCACAGCAGCACATCCAAATGGCGCAGCACCCTCTGCAGAGCTTCTGGAATGTATATGAACAGGGAAAGCAACTGTGAATCTCCTTAATCAATCAGATTGAAGAATCATTAATGAGTCTGAACCAGGAAGTGCCAGTTTGCATAGTGAATTCAATGTCAAACCAAGTGCCGAAAGCAAAAAAGAGAGGGAAAGAATAAAGAATAACAAAGAAATAGAATGAATTAAGATACCTAGATAAAAGAGACAGAATTTAAAAAAAAAGTTAATTTAAATTTTTTGCAATAATTATTAAAATCTGAAGGAATGAGACTGCAACATTTTGTAAAAATTAATTTTCAGTACCAGAGAGGTTGTTTTGTAGCAACTAACACTTACCATACTACTAAATGTGCTCTTAATCTTTGTTTCATTAAGAGCTCAGCAGGTTTATACCCTGTAGTTGAATGTGGAGTTGTTAAAACTTCAGCAGAAAATCAGCTAATCTCTGTTTCATGCTGAAACTTGAACATCCATGTAGCACTTGCTTCTTGAATGCTTCCTTGACTATTCTCGCAGATCTTTCTGCGGCTTCATTTGATGCCGGATGATATGGAGGACTGAGGGTATGTTTGCTTTATGAAATTCTGAAACAGAGCAGAAAAATATTGAGGGTCATTATCTGAGACAAGCTCCTCCAGTAAACCATGACAAGAAAAATGGGGACTATAACTTGTCCGTCCTCCTTTCAGCATTGGTGTTTTGACTCATATGGTGTACTTTGCTCCACTTAGAATGACTGTCAATAAGCACCAAGAAATGGTCAATTTCCTATTCGCAAGAATTTACATGCACTCTTATTCATGCAGTTTTCACAAATGCTACATTTGATAACCAATGATTCTAGATCACTGTCTAGACCAGGCCAATAAACAAAACTTCTGGCTATGGATTTCGTGCTAACTATACCCATATGTTCACTATGAATTTGTGCCTGAATCTTGTCTCTTAAAGAACTAGGTACTAACTCTCTGTGACCCCTCTTAACGCATCCCTGTTCACATGACAACCCGTTACATTGATTGTGGAACAGTTTCAGTGCCTCATTTGTACACCGGTCAAACTCTGTCCAACTATTCAAAGTCTGTTTGTAGACTCATTTTAAAACTAGGGGTTGGATTATAAGATCAGCGGCCAGCTGAAAAAAATGGACCGCACGCCAAAGAGCCACTGTGATCTTAAGCGTGGCGACTCATTTAAATAGTCGGGGTGGCCACTGCACCCACCCACCCCCGCCCCCAATCTCTTGGAGGGGCGGGCTGTCTGTCCTCGGCAGTGGCATCAGCTGCCTGTGTGCAGGTGCTGGCGCCATTTTTAAAGGACAACCAGCTCTGCTGCTCAATTCAAATTTTTAAAGACAGACACCCCAAATTAAATAAATACATTTCTAACACCCCTTTCCCACCCTCCCAATAACAATTACAACGACTATTTGTCCTTCCCCCCCAAAAAAACACTTACCTTTCACATCTGACCTTCCCCTCCACATACTACCCAAAATTTAAGGTTCAACCCTTCCCACCATCTCCAACACCCTTTACGTGTATTTGACCCCGTTCCTCCACTCCCGCACCTATAAACTTACCTCCTCTCTCCTTCCCACCAGTGTGGTGCCTCATTTCCCCAGCTGGGGATCTGAAGGCACGTGAGTGTGGGCCCTCAAGATCACAGGTAAGTCTATTTAAATTTATTAATTTTATTCATTTGAATATTTAAATCGTTGTGCCGTCACCCAGTGGCGGGGGCGGGGGGTGGGGGGGATCGGGCCGGGCTGTCCAGGAATTGAGGTCTGTGTGGGGCCACATTTGGAGCCATCTTCAGGCCTCTCCGCCACAGACCTGATGCCTGGGGCAAAACAAAATCCCACCCCAGGTCCTTCTGAGTTTCATCTGCAATTTCAGTTGCAGTGATTGAAAAGTCCTCAATCGACAAGTTCTATTGTGAAGCTTGCACCTTCACAGCCTACTTCTGAGTCTTCATGTGAGAAACGTGGCAGTGCATCAGCTTTGGATTTCTCCTTTGAACTACGATATTTGATGTTGTAGTCGTGCTGTGAGAGAAGTACAGCCCACCCCTGCATCCCTGATGTGCCATTGTCAGGATTGCAGACTTTGTTCCCAGAATAGCTACGAGTGATTTATGAACTGTTATTACCACAAAGCTTCTCCCCAACAAAAACTGGTGAAACGTTTTGATTCCAAAGATGATCCCAAGCGCTTCCTTTTCTATTTGTGCATAATTGTGTTCACCCTTGATCAGGGTATGCGACATAATTGTTGTGGGCTTCACTTGACCATCATCCATATCATGATTGATCCAACTCCACAGTTTGAAGCGTCACATGCACCTGCAGGTCATGATTTTGTTATGATAAACCAGTAGTGCATCACTGGTCAAGCTTCTCTTACCTACATCATAAGCATCTTGTTGCACTTTAGACCATTTCCATTTCACATCTTTCTTCAACAACTCATGTAATGGACCTAACACAATTGCAAGCTCAGGCAAAAATCACGAATAGCTATTGGGCCATGCCTGGAAAAAATCTAAGCTCAGACACATCTTTTGGCTTTGGGGCATTAACCATTGCCTCTATCTTCTCTTTCACTGTCTGTAGTCCTTTTTCATTGATTTTCAGGCCAAGGTACACGACTCGGATTGCACAAAAGCACACTTGCTCTTTTTCAACTTCACATTGTGATCATTGAACCTTTTTAACACTACATCCAACACTTGAAGATTCTCTTCCTCTGTTGTAGTTGTGATCAATACATAACCCTGAATATACAAGCAATATGGCACTCCTTGAAAAATCTTATCCACTGTAGCTTGGAAGATTTTTGGAGAAGACTTCATACCATAGGGTAGCTTCATTTAGGAGTATAACCCCATGTATGTGTATACTGCTGACTCATTTGACCCACATTGAGCTGTGCTTAAGCATGGGACAAATTCAACTTCTTGAATAGCTTGGATCCCACTAAGACATACAAATCTTGAGAGGTTGGTTGTGGGTACTGCTCATTATCCACTGCCAGGTTGATTGTGACTTTGTAGTCACCTCACAGTTTTTCGGCTTTGTCTGACTTGGCCACTATTCCAAATGGGTTGCCTAATCACTGTGATCAGTTTTCAGTAAAACACCATTTCTCTCCAGCTTGTTTAGTTCCTCTTCAACCTGTGTTTTGAATGCATAGGGAACCGGCCTAGCCTTGTAATATACTGGTTTTGCATCAGGTCTGATTCGGATGTATGTTTTCACACTGACTATGGCTTCAAGTTATCCTCGAAAATGTTCCTGTAACTATTCAATAGCTGATCAAGTTCTTGGTTGTCTCAATTTGGAAAACATGCTTCCAGTTTAATTCAGCTTACGAAGCTGGTCTTTGCCTATTAATGTTGATTTGTTGGCATCTCTCGCTACAACAATGGGTAACTTGGCCTTATATTGGACATTGCACTCCATTTGTCCACATGTTTCTAACACCTCACCAGAATAGGTTTTCAATTGTACTGTGGTCTCAATTAGAGGTATGTCACTGAATTTGCTCTCATGCGTGTCTCTACTCATAATGGAGAAATCTGTCGCCATATCGTTGCGCCTGTTGATGTACTGTTGATTTGCCAACACCTTTGTGCAAAAGTTTCAGTCATTTGAGTGATTGCTAGTGGCATAAATGCTGTACATTGGAGCCTAGCTCCTCTTCACTTAAGCACTTCGGATTCACTTCAAGATTGTGAACTCCACCATTGTTGCGGCACTGCTTTCCATTACTGCTAGAAAGAGTTCTTTTTCCTGCTTTGGTGTTTGCTCGGCAAGCAGTTGCAATATGGCCTATCTTTTGGCAATTAAAAAGCATAGAATTATAGAATGGTTACAGTACAGAAAGAGGCCATATGGCCCATCAAGTCTCTGCAAGAGCAATTCAGCTAGTTCCACTTCCCTGCCTTTTCCCCTGTAACCCTGCAAATCTTTTCTCTCCAAATATCCACGACACTCTCAGGCAGCGCATTCCAGTTCCTAATCTCTCGCTGCTTAAAAAGTTTTTCCTCATGCCGCCTTTGGTTCTTGTGCCCTCTAAACCAAATTTTGTTTCTTTTCTTGCCCCATACCACCCCCTTTTGCCTTGTGCTAACATCCTTTTTGCCATTTAATATGTTCATTTTTTCAATGTATGAACAGAATGGTTCTCGAGCTCCATTGTACATTCCTAGCCTTCTCATGTATCCTGGGGGTGCAGCCATTTTGACCATTTTCAAATGCAACAGTGACCCTGTAAACACTTTACTGTGGCTGCCTATAACCATGATACAGGAGCTAAGTCATCCAATCAGAAAAAACTCACCAAAGTCAGTGTAGTCGACAGTTGAATCAGATGGACACTAGGACCCTGCAGATTACATTCAACTAAGTGCAGCCAGATGTTTTCAGAAACAATGAGGGTCAACACAATCTAGTTGAAAATCTTCACCATCCCAGCAGGTAGGTCACTGGGTGCCAGCTTATTTTGTTCACCATGGTCTCTATTGCTGTTTGCTGCAAACATTTTTTGCACTTTAATTCCATTTCGTCACCAAAATCTGTTACATATTGAGAGAAAATTGTTAAGAAAGACAGACACCAAGATGGCCAGATAACATGTTTAATGACATCTTCACCCAATGGGCATGCTCATAATATAGGAATACATTAAAAGGCTGTAGAGTAGACACTTTGGCATTAGCAGAAAATGTCCTTATTGAATTCATCCTTTCTTTTCTCGGAGTTCTGTAAACTAAGTCAACACAAATGCTTTAGGAATTAAACTCAGCATTGATTGTAAAGTTTCACCAGCAGCTGTGTTGCTTTGGCCCCTAGATTTTACATATTGTTTAGTTTAGTGAGAGAGTTTTGTTTGTGGAAGGAACAGTATAATCTATTACTTTACATTATGCTCACTGTGAGTTGTGAGAATGGATTTAAAATCTAAGATTGAGCGTATGAAAAAACAAACCACCCAGAATCTTTTATTCCCCAATTCCTATAACTCCAAAAAGAACACTTGAAGATTGCAATTGACCCCGGAACATTTTAAAATTCAGGAAATATCACTCTAAAGTCAAAACAATAAAAGAAGACTGAAATTCGGAATATCCTAAGTAAATTGGGATGGGATAGGTGGAACCTTTTCATGGTGCGTGTTCTATTAACATTTTTAATCTGATTAGTCTCGGTTCTTAATTCTTTTAGTAGAAAAATTTTCCCCCTTCCCCATCTCCTTTTTTTATTGAAGGTGTCAATTCCATGGGGTCAATTTTAGTACTCTCACCTGGCAGTAATGGGGCAGAAACGGCCGCAAATGGAGTTGGTTGTGTTCCCATCCCATCAATCCTGGTGTTACCACCAGCTCTATTTTAATGCACGCCTACCATTGGGTGTCGTAGCACCTGCCTGATCAACCGATAGGCCCCTTCTAATTGGACATGCACAGTACAAATGGAAGAGCAGGAGTGCACCTCTTGGGTTTAAGAATATATTCTGGGCCACAGTTGCCCTGGAGACCTCACACTTCACGATCATGACCCTCCCCCACCCCCGTCCCTTCCTCCTCCCGCTTGTTGGCGGCGGCTCTGTCCTGATCTTCATGTCTATTTAGTGCCTTGTAGCTCACCTGACGAATTTAATTGAGGCTGGAGTCTCAAAATCATGGGGGGGGTGGGGGGTGGGTGTACCACTTCAATGTTGCAATAGGTGGCCCACCAGTGCACTCTGCCAGTTGGCCACTTAAAAGACAAAATCTACCACCCCCCTTGTATCTGTACATGACCTCTGGTACTTCACCAAAGTAGCATTCTTCATGTGTGCGTCAAGGCAATAAGGGTCAGCAGCTAATTAATGATGGAGGTTGTCTTAGCCAAGCCTGATCCTGTCCTCAGCTGAGATTTTCACACGCATAAATCTAATAGAGGACACTGTATATAGTGATCAGGAGCCAGGACTCTCGTCCATTTCCCATTCTAATGATTGTTCCATGGTCACCTGGCAAATTGTTCTCTAAGTGAAGCCAGATTATAATGCCTCATTAATATTGCTTCGCTGGGACCAGTGCTTTAGACATGAACTGTCAAACAGCCCGTCTAATTCAGCACAATGAGAGTACCCACTACTACAGAAATAAAGTGTGCACTGGACCAGCAAAACCAATTTAATGGTGGTAAAATTGTCAGTCAAGACTAGAACTGGAACTTGTTTTTTCGAGTTGAGAGTCCAAAGCTGTAATAAAATCATAGTATTGTAGTTATTGGGGTTGACTGTTATAATTCCTTTATTTGAGATAATTTATGATATCTCAGAGGAATTTTAAAACTGAAATAAAATGGGCATAATTTTACTATTAAATTTCAAAGCATGTAGAGAATTGATTATGTTTGTACACAATGAAAGCCATTTTTCCAAACATCACTTATCTGAACTGACTGGTTATTGAAATTGGCTGCACTCCCATTATTCCTGTACAACTGATGATTTCATTATGTTATATATAAGTCTCTGTACAGAATTAATGTGCTTTAATATAGTTCTACAATGGAATTAATATGTAATCCATTATGCAAATTATTCACTGATCAAAACTAACTGGATTGGTGTCCCACTGTATGAGTTGTTGATGACTTTTAATATTTTGGACCTAAATGCATCTTTATAGAATAAATCTGCAGAGGAGAAATAAATGTAATGGAAAATATATACTGCTAGTGTCAGGTAGTCCAATGAATAAACTGTTCTTTTTACCTCTACAATTTGGATTTAGCTCCAGCCCAAACCAATGAAATGAAAATTCATTGGGTACAGCCTGATGAAATATGTTTGGACTGTTTGAACTTGAGGTTTGAACAGGTATAAATAAATAATATCTAATTGTTGATCATTTGCCACCAATGGACAACCTGAGAGAAATCATCAGAATTGTTTGTGTGAGAATGGCAACATTTCATTGAATCAGTAGTGAGTGCACTTCTGAGGATGGGCTCAAGCTACACTGCTGGGACAAGTTAGAGGACCTTTTCCTCTGCACTTAAACATAACACCTGATCTGGGAGAGCTTGATACTGTGACTGGTGTGAAGATATTCCATTGCACCAGGAGTACAAGCATTTGGAGAAATACGCATAAAAAATTGAACATGGTTTTGTTTTCTAATAATTATTTCCATAATTCAGAAAGTGCTAATTGCATCCCTGTATCCATATCATGCAAAATATATTCTTACTACCAATATTTCTATGGATATACGTCCTAACCTTATTTTTGGCTATGGTTTCTTAATGATCTTCAGCTTAATTCATTACACTCCCTGATTTAGAAAACAAATTTACCAACTTTATGTGATATCTATGCTTGTTTGGTGACATAATACCAGTAAAATGATGTCAATGAGCCTTTCATAAAACCCAGAAGTCTTTCTGAATTTGTTCAAAGGTTGCTTATATTGGTGATTTTAAATTTACACCTGTGGCAGGCCTCATTTGAAAATATGTTGCTTTAGTCTCAGTGATGGAGAAGGATTATCTTCAGGTGCACATATTTCAAATATATGATTAAACTGTCAGCTTTAATCATAATTGCTTTGTGGATTCCAAAATTATTCAGGGTTTGAAGCTTTCTGTCATGTTTCAAGCCCAGGTGTCCTGTAAGATGCTCATCCTTTAAACATTGCGCAAAAATACTGTATGGTTTGAAACAAAATTGTATACATTATATATTCTTTAAAGTATGTGCACTGGCAAAGCTATTGTCATAATAATGAACACGCTAGGAGACTTTATCCCTTAAGTGCTGGCTCAAACAGGCACCTAGAAATAGTAAGATAGGACTAGCATTTACTAATTATACTGCTTGCTTTAGCATCAATGCTGGCCAACACAGCAGATGAAATCCATTCATAGGCTTCGAAAAGATGGTTACATTTTGACATTAGGAGACAGCTGATGATCTACTCAGTGTTGACATTAAAAAGATTCAAAATTAAGATTGACAAGTTTTTGAACTTAACTTTGCACCAGACCATAGTTATAAAGAAATTACTCTTGAAATGTTGTTGTACTGCAGCAAGTGGAAAGACTGCTTCCAAGAAATGGTCTCATATCATAATGTAGTATAAAGTGGATCACTGATTGGTCTTCCGAATTTTGGGCCAGAAGTTGGATATCACTGATTTGTTGGCGCGGGCGTCATTATTTGTGACCTGAGGCCTCTGCACTCAGCAAGGGTGGGGGGGTTGCGGTGGAGGTAGGGGGTGTGGTGCGGCAGGCGGCAGTGATGTTTGCAGGCCAAATGATACAACCAGCCTCCTCTTCTTAAAGGCAGGCTGACCCTTAAAGTGAAGCAGCACAAAAATATTAATGTAATGTAAATTATTGCAAAGTGAACACCAGAGCAGAGAGAGGGTTCCATAGTGGCAGATGCAACACTGGAGGCATTAATGGTGCAGGTGGGCAGGAGGAGAATGCCATGCGTTGGGGGTGGGGGGGGGGGGGTGCGGGGGCAGCAGGATACCATCAAGGACCACCCTTAGAATGCAGTGGGAGCGGGTGGCCAGGAAGATCAACTTCCAGAAGACCTGGAATCGGTGACAAAAGAAGTCTAATGACCTCACACGGCTCATCAACGTCAGTGAATGCATCTTCACATGACATCTCCTACTCAGCATAACATCAACATTTCATGCTACTCGATGCATCACACCCCCATCACTCACTGAGCAGGACTCACTGGCACTCAAGACTCATACCTAACATCCAGATACGCCTCCTCACTCTCATACATGTATCAATGCTGCCAGCCTCACACCCACCTCTCACTGCCTTCACATACCTCCAGCTATTCAGCTATGTCAGGTACATCACCCAAACACAGTGCTCACACAACCACTGATATTCTGCCCTCTCTTTTGCAGGACAAGGTGGCACTCAGTAGAAGGGAGCAAAACTATCCAGTGAGGGAAAAGCATGTCTGCACCTCTGAGCCCTACAGAGGAGACAGTTGTCTGCATTCTGGTGCTGGATGCAGCAGGGCCCATTGTATCTGATGTTGCTGGCAGGTTTGAGTATGATGGCATGTTCCTGTTTTATGCCCCTTCTCAACTTCCAGCAACCCCTCATCCTGCTATCTGGCATGATGATCATGGACCTCTTGCTTCCCACCCCACCCCCTCTTCCCTCACACCAACCTTCCCCTTCTGAGTTCCTACTTTCAGACACCCAAGAACTGCCGCTTGCCCAGACTGATCAACCCCAGAAGCCCCAAATGAGCAACAGTACAGCACGAATGAAGAGGCCCCATCACTTGATGTGATACTCGCGGCCATCAGTTCAGATACTGCACATACCTTGGACGCTAGTATAGAGTTGAGATCAGAAAGTGATGAGTTATCCGGACATGAGTGGACTGCTGTCAGGCCCGGTGTAAAGGATAGTTCATTTGCCAACTCATTGGAAGATGAGGTCGCAGATAAATAACACTGCAGAAGACTCAGATGAGGATGGGGTGGCATGCAGGAGAGTGCTGAATGGGCATGCACACCAAGATGCTGGGTGCATTTGCTGGTCTGCCAAGCATCACTTCAAGAAGCATGGAGGAGTCCACACTGGCAGAGGGGTTGGCACAGAGCTTTCCCTCTCCATAGCCTCTGCTCCATCTCTGTGTCATGCTGCAGATTCAGAGGCACAACCACTGCTGCCCCTATACCTGTTGCAGCCTTTGTGTAGACAGGTCATTTACTCATCTGTCCACCCCTGTGAGGATGTGGCAACACCCTCTGGCAAATCCAGGAACTCATCGAAACACCTCCAAAAACACTCCAGCGTAATTCCAGACACTTTGCAACAGGAAATATTTCAAAAAATGGCTTAACCGCAAGTTGGATGCCTAACCCTTTAAATAATGCCAGTGCAGAACCCATCTTGTATCTTCACACTTGTTTGCAGAGTGAACAACAAAGAGCCTACCTGCACATTCATTGGCCAAAGTTCGGAATCCTGGCATCACATCAGCCTCTTTGGCTTTGTGACATCAGGAATAGCGTCCATTCAAGGTCTTCTCGTGCACTCAGGAGATGCACTTGTTTGTGCTCTTCATATCCAACAACACCGCGCAGGCCGCACAGGAAGTAGCTGCTGGTGTGGGCAGAGAGATAGAACGGTGCAAGGCCTCCTTGTGCAGCTATAAAAAGGTGCTATGCGAGGCAATTTTGCACCCAATTTGTTTAGTTTTGTTTCAGTATATATCTGGGACTACTTTGCTTTGGTATAAAACTGATAATTGATCGCGCAGTTGAAGTACCTTTAGGCTCTATGTCAATTTACAACAACAGAAGCACAGCATCTGAGCAGGAAGAAAAATGAAAGAGAAAAATTCTCAATGTTATAAATATTGTGAATGTTCAACTACTTCTTGATGGATATATGGCAGTAATCTATTATCAGGGCTCTGACAAACAACATAAACTGCACAAACTTTGAGTTTGTAGTTAAAGACATGATCTGGACCCTTCAGTTGGATTATTGGCTTGTATTTCACAAAGGGGTATCCATTAGCTTCCATGTAATTTCGGTCAGTTCATGCATTGCAACTAATATCTTGAATTTATTCTGACAGTACCTTATATATAGTGGAGTGATTGAAAGTCACAATGCCAAGCATCCAAGTATGTGTCTGCTCAGCTTTATACTTGCATTTTTGCTTTGTTACAAAATCAGGCATTAAGAGAAATGCGCAGATCATATTTGGTTAATTGATAATAACTCATGTATGGATTCTAAATCAAACTTTGCAAGCCAGTCTCTATATATTCAAGATTTCATAATGGTTTTGGTGATCACTTTTGTTTTTCTCTTGACCTTGTATTTTATTGAACTTTGATGATCCTAATTTTACGGCTTGACATTCTTGGATATGTTTTTCCCCTTCCATGATTAATTCTTCCAACTAGCATGACTCAGTGAAGCAGCTAACCCAGTATGACTTCAAGGTAAATGATCTTACACAGACTATGAAAAAGAAAAAAAAAACAAAAATAGAGAGAGCTGGGCACCTATTAACTTTCTGTGTAGTACCATGTGTGAATAGTGTGACTAGTGATAAAAGCCCCGGTGAAAGTAAAAGTTGATTAGGGTACTTTTAGAGCCTTGCTGTGTACAGCATCTGTCTTTACTTATCAAAGACATCTGGGTAAATTATTAACATTTCATCTGTCAGGTGTCCTTTGTCCTACCTCCTCTCTCCTTTCTGATAATTGGTCGTTACTCAATAATGCTCCCTTTGTTAAATACTTGCTGGGTGAAGTAATTCTAGGACAGTTGCCAGAATTTCTAAATTCACCTACTAGCAGCAAAAAGAGAATGTTTAGCCAGGAGTTTTAGTAGTAAAAGTGTATTTTCCTTTGTTTTGCTTGTTCTTGACAATTTAGGACAACACATTTTGCTAATGAAAGTGATTCTTGTTTTTTCAGGCTGTTAATGTTATTAGGACTAGACTAGTCTGTCACTGGAAATTACAATATTAACAATAAATGCACTCATGCATGATATTGGTATTTTCTGGCCACTTCGAAAGTATGCTGTGGTACTTTCGAAAGAACATATAAGAAGGATCTTTGTCATACTTTAGCAAACTGGTCATCCACTTTGTGAATCATTAATTTCTTGCATTGGCAGATCACTTTACAGTAGTTCACTGTAAATTTACGTGACATGAGAGGATATGGTACACTGATTTTCATGAGTAGCTTTAAGCTAACTTTAATTAAAGATGTATTTACATTGATCAACACGAGGACAGCAATGAAGCTGCCTGCTCCCATCTTGGTTTATTTATAGTGCTTTAAATATAGTTAACTGGTAATGACACAACACAGTTTCATATCGTTCTGATGCACCAAGTTTGTACTGAGCTTCCATTACATTTGGCTACTTAACCAGTTTGCTAAAAGTGTAAATATTGAAAATATACAATGAGTTTTATTTGCATCTGAAAAAGACAATTTGACTGGAACACTTAATTTTATTTATTTATTTTTATTTAGAGATACAGCACTGAAACAGGCCCTTTGGCCCACCGAGTCTGTGCCGACCAACAACCACCCATTTATACTAGCCCCATAGTAATCCCATATTCCCTACCACCTACCTACACTAGGGGCAATTTTACAATGGCCAATTTACCTATCACCTGCAAGTCTTTGGCTGTGGGAGGAAACCGGAGCACCCGGCAAAAACCCACGCGGTCACAGGGAGAACTTGCAAACTCCGCACAGACAGTACCCAGAATCGAACCCGGGTCGCTGGAGCTGTGAGGCTGTGGTGCTAACCACTGCACCACTGTGCCACCCATCTTACTTAGTTTGTATGGGAATCATTGCCAGTCTTCTATTTTATTGCATTTCTGGGTCATAGATTGTTGAGTAGTATGTAAGGATATAAAGGGTGGGGTAAGGTTAATATACTTTTATTTTGACAGATCATTAAAAATATTAACCCAATAGATGGGACATCAAAGAAATAAATTAAAAGCCAAATACTGTGGATGCTGGAAATCTGAAATAAAAACAAGAAATGCTGGAAATACTCAGCAGGTCTGGCAGCATCTGTGAAGAGGGAAACAGAGTTAACGTTTCAGGTCAGTGACCTTTCATCAGAACAGGCAAAGATTACATTTCTAACCTTTGCCAGTTCTGATCAAAAGAAATAAAGATGTTTTCACTGAGATTTCAGTCAGAATTACAGGGCAGGATTTTATGTTGCCCGTGGAGACGCGCACAAAGGTGAGGGGGTGGGGGGCTGGTAGTGGCAAACAAAATTGAAAGGGGTGCCATTCCTGATGTTGTCTGGGCTCCCTGCCATTTTGTCCGGGGTGGACAAGGCCAAGGAGGGCCTTCCCACCTCAGGTCAACTGAGGCCCTTAAGTGCCAATTAATGGACCTGACCAAATGAATCCTACTTCCAACTATGGTGACGAGGTTCACCTGGTCTGACATGACATTCTATTGCTCACCACATGCTAGGTCCCATGGAAGGCATGAGAACTCTCAATGTAGGGAATCCCCAGCCCTGGCCCAACCACTTATTAAGGGTAGACTTGTAATATATGGGCAGAGGTACCGTTCCCACAAGGTCATCCCAGAAAGTTTGTTGCAAGGATGGGAGCCGCCCCCCCAATATTTGGGTACCAGCTTAGTGTCCATTTGATCCAGCATACTCCCACTGAAGTTACAACAGGAGTATGCTGGAATGATATGGATTTTTGGGGCCTGTGTCTTTATTCAAAAACCACTTCTTGATCCAAACATACCACCTAATTCTGCACTTGAACACAATCTAGTGGGGTCAATAGAAAAGTTCTAAATATTCAGGAATTCTGTTTGAGCCCTTCCTCTGCCTTCATAAATTCTGACTTCAAATATACAATAGTACTTGATCTGAGGAGAATTATTTCAAATGCATTTGCTTATAAAAGAACTGTTGTGACATTAAACCTTCTGTACACTCAAAGATAATGTATGGAATTATACCAGATGTTTGTGCACAGGTTATTAGCTGAAGTTATAAAATTGAAAATGGTACTGAGCTATTTTTGTTTGTATCACCATCTATAAAGTGCTAAATTCTTTTGTTTTCTGAGGGATGTTTTTAAACTGAAATAATGTAAATTATTGCATGAAGTCCACAAGATTGATGAACGTTGACACCTAAAACCTTTACTTCATGTGATGCTGGTGTGTTCCTTTAGTGGTATCAGTTTATATTAGGGGATGTAAATTTAGCTGTGAGGGGCACATCTCTCCACTTCAACATAGTACTTCATGATACATGGGCACAATAGGATAAAGGGAAAATAATTGCAGAGCTGTGAAGACAATTATATCACAGCTCCCATTATGTCTATTTTTAATAAAGGAGATTGGCTAGGCTGAAACATGTACTGATGTGATTTTGTTTACTCAGATGAATATGTATTTCCTTGACTAGAACACAGGAGTTCTGCAATTTTAGCTACTGCTAGAGGTCAGAGAATTGAATTGGTTTACAAGGTGATGTTGGAAGAATCAGGCTGGTCTGATGCCAAGCCTAGGCTAAGGATTGTATGGCCTTGCGTGATCTCAATTTACAGGCACACTGTGGGTGAAGTATTTGGCTGCTGATTTAAGCATTTTGTCCAGACAGCTTGTGTGTTTCTGGTGCATCTTTAATCATGTGGACAAATTGTAACTTCATTTTTTTTGTAACCACCACTGAGATTGGTTAAAGTATTTAGATTTGACTTTTACTTTATATTCATCCTATAATTCCAAAATATTAATGATGCAGGTAAGGGCTAGAGAATTATCAATGGGAAGTAGTAGAATGGGGAAATAATAATGAAAATTCAATGTGTAAGTGTGCTTCCTCAACATCATAGGTTGAATTATTAGCTATTTCCCATTGCTCAAAAAGCATTACTTTTTGAAGCCCAATATTGGTGGTACGATAAATAAATGGAACCATAAACACATTTAAAGTTACAAATACTAGTGGTAGCATAACCCAAGATTACATCACATCATTAGCATTAATTTAGGTAAAGATAATTAGGGATTCACTATCCAAAAATATGGTTTCAACATGAGCAGAATTGGGTAGTTCACTGAGTTAAAAGAATCTCTGCATTAAAATCAGACTGATACGACAATAGTCTAATTTCTTCATTGACTGTAGAGATCCTATGTAAAATAACTTGGACACTCTCAAATTATCTCAGAACGGCCCTGGGCCCACAACAGAATCGGTAAAGTTTGACATACATTAGCACTAAATGGATAATTGGATTAAAAAAGTAACATTTTAAACAATGGGAAATAGCTAGTAATTCAAGTCAAGATATTCAAGAAGCACACTTACAAATTTCTAGGTGTAGGTGTTGGGGGAACGATCTGCAAGTTTGCAAACGATACCAAGATAGGTGTGAAAGTTAGGACTGTGGAGGATGCTGGACTACTACAGGCAGATCTAGAAGTGCTGGTGGATTGGGCCCCGAAATGGCAAATGATGTCTAACTTAGAAAAGTGCAAACCTATACATGTGGGCAGGGTAAATGTAAACATATGCACACCTTTCAGCAAAAAGCATTAAAGTCGCTTGAGAACGAAAGAGATCTGGGCATTCTAGTGCACAGATCTCTAAAGATTCAATCTAGTGGAGATAACTAGGGTGTTCAGGTGTATTTGTAGGACAGTTCCGAAGAAGGGTCACTGACCCGAAACGTTAACTCTGCTTCTCTTTCCACAGATGCTGCCAGACCTGCTGAGTGAATCCAGCATTTCTTGTTTTTGTTTCAGATTTCCAGCATCCGCAGTATTTTGCTTTTATATTTGTAGGACAACTGACTAAGACAAAGCATACTATTTTATTCTTGTAGAAGACCCTGGCCAGGCCTCAATTAGAATACTGTGTCCAGTCATGGTCTTCTCACACAGTGAATTATACTGAGGCTTTGGAAAGGGTGCAGAGGAGGGCCACGAGGTTAGTTTATAGTTTGAAGTATCTTGGTTATCAAGTTAGGCTCAAACAGCTGGGACTCTACACTTTAGAGAAGATTTAGATGTTATTTGACCAAGGTTTATAAGATAATGAAGGGAATAGATTGTCTTTGTGTAGACAGTTATGGGGGACGTTTATGCTAGCGGTGGGGGTCTCGACATTGTGGGAAACCGACGCAGAGATCCCTGCGTCCACTCTTCTACAGAAGGCCTGCCAATCAGGCACTTAACTGGACAACGGCAGGCCTTCCATAGGATTTAGGACCCCATCGCTGGAAGTCCAGGCCTTGCAGAGCTGCCGGCCAATCAGAGGTTGGCAGCTGCAGCGCCACCACGGAGGCAGTGGCTGCTGCTGTAGCTACAGCAGCCAGACACTGAGGAGCAGCGCTGGAACCAGGCTTAAGGTAGGTCAGGGCAGGAGGGGTCTCATGGGGTTGTGGTCATGGAGGAGGAGGGGAGGGGGATCGGCAGCAAGGGCAGGGGGGTGGCTCTCAGCGGGTCCCCCTTCCCGATGCCGGGTCCCTCGTTCAATCACTAAATGATGCCATTCACAGGCCATCCCGCCTTGGACTAAATTTCAGCAGAGACAGGATGGTGGCGGGGATCCCCCTGCCACCATCCCACCTGATTTTATGCTCTCCTCGTCTCCAGACCTGCTGTGGGATAGAACATAAAATTCCACCTTTAGTTTCAATTAAATAGGTTGGGGAGCAATCAGGGTCACAATCTCAAGCTATGTAAGGCCAGAACTAGGTTAGATGTTCGGAGCTGGTTCTTTTCCCGGAGAATAGTGGGCCTGTGGAACAGGCTGCTGGCTCATGTGGTGAACATTGATTTGCTGAATTACTTCAAGGGAGAGCTGGACTTGATTCTGGCTGGGGTGGAGATCACCTCATATGAAAGGTAGATACTGTATAATATTAATCAGGGCCAGAGTGAATCCCTGGACTAGTTTAATTGCCTAAGGAGGTCCAGTCAACAAGGAAATTTCCAGACTGTTTTCCTCAATTGGCCTGAACTTTTATCTGATTTTATATCTCCAGAAGATTACATGGCTTTTGGGTGGGGTGGGGTGGGGTGGGGAGTGTATATATTGTGATGCACAAGGCATTGCAGTTATATGGGACAAGGTGGATTAAAAAGTGGGTCTTTTCCTGTTTATCATTATTCGTGTGTTCATACAATTTTCAATCTCAAATAGGTTAAAAGGACGGCCAGTGTGTTGAAAGGAACGATTCACACTGCGGGAAGTGTTGTTCATCTGAAACTAGGATTAAGACAGATTATTTGAGTAGCGAGAGCTGTAGCATTGATCTCCTGGAAAAACACAATGAGTACAAAATAATTAGGTGAAAGAGAGAATACTTTTGAGGATTACAGCGTATAAATAGAGGATCCAAGCATTCAGACTTAACAGATGTTTGGAATTGTGCTTTGAACTCTCCATTATTCATTTAAACTGAATTAAAAATTTGGGGTTGCTATTGATTCCTATAAGAAAACATAAGGAAATATGGAACAAGAAACAGATAAATTCTATCAATGAAAAACATTCCTTCCATAGATTCTGCAATCTGTCCTATCACAGACTCTCATTTGAAGGAAAGCTCTGTAAAATTTCTTCCTGATCTCTAAAGACATTTAAATAAAGATCTTATCTATCTCATATTATTTACATTATATTCAATCCTGATCACTTCCACTCTTGTGGCACTTTCATAGTTCCATTAAGTCTGCACCCACAATGACCATTGATGTAAAGACATGATCCAGGTCTTTAAAATGCTGAGAGGCAGGCCATTTAATCAGTACTATGATGATTGTGTCACCCAACTGGATAGGGTCCAACAATGTTTGCTTGGTTTATGCAGAAAACCAATTGAATCGACTTTTCTTGTTTCATGTTCGATTTCAGTATAAACCTGGATATGTTTACTTGGAAAATAAAATCTTTTTTTTTCATTTTGTTTCCAGCATAACAGTTTAAATATTTTTTTGTGGATATTATGCCATTCTCTGCATTTTAATTTCTTGGTAAGTTTTGGTAGAAAGGTTATTTCAGTTCTTGAACGTAGAAGAAAAATACTGGGTTCACAAGCAACATAGAATTTTGTATATTGTTTAAGAATTATTTACAAAAGTTTACTTTGAATTCAGCAAAGGAAGTTCTAAAAGAATCAGGGCATAAAATGAGTCAAAATACCTATTTGTTTAATAAATTAAAACAGATGTTGTGAATCATTTAATTTTTTTCAACATTGTTAAGCCAATCTTTCTCACTCTTTGTCATGCTTTCTGATAAAGAAAATAGTTTAATGCCAAAAAACAGATTTCTCATATTGTACAATATATTTCTAAATTAGCCACCACAGGTTAATTTGAAAACATAAATAATAAATATATTGCACATTACTACAGAGATAGGCATTGTTGTGTGATTACCGTTAAGAGTAATGCCTCTTTAAGATCTTAGTACACTAATGAGCTGAGTACCAGGATGCAGGCATGTGACTACATGCCAGACTCACACTGTAACTGTAACAGAAAGAGGCAAGACCTATAAAGAGATAGCTCTGCACTGTATATACTTGTTAGCTATTAATAAACCTGTTTGAGATCTTCAATCAGCTGAACTCCATGCATCTCATTTATGTTGCATCATACAACATAAAAAAGTTCTCACCACATGGTGACAGTGGTGGCACTACATTTGATATAATTTTAGCTTAGAAGTGGTTCAAAATAATGGCAGTAACAGTCTTGTTTTTATGTTAAGGTTGCACCTATAGAACAGGTTAATAATGTCAATTAGCCTTTTGCTTGTTCCTGGTCCTTCAGGTCATCTATTGCCAGAGTGTCTAACTTGCACACATAGGGCCACATACATGCCGGGTTTTTGTGAGGCCCCTGAGGTGGGGTCAGAGACAGGGGGTGGGCGGGGGTGTGCATGGAGTGTTATGATGGGTGCCGAGAGAGCAGCGGGCCCATCGTCTCCCCATCATCCAGCGATCTTCCCGGGGGCAGGATAGGCTGACAACGGCTTTCCCGTCCAGAGGCCAAATGAGGTCCTTAAGCGGCCTATTAATAAGAACAAAGAACAGTACAGCACAGGAACAGGCCATTCGGCCCTCCAAGCCTGTGCCGATTTTGATGCCTGCCTAAACTAACACCTTCTGCACTTCTGGGGACCATATCCCTCTATTCCCATCCTATTCATGTATTTGTCAAGATGCCTCTTAAACGTCGCTATCGTACCTGCTTCCACCACCTCCCCGGCAGCAAGTTCCAGGCACTCACCACCCTCTGTGTAAAGAACTTGTCTCGCACATCCCCTCTAAACTTTGCCCCTCGCACCTTAAACCTATGCCCTCTCGTAACTGACTCTTCCACTCTGGGAAAAAGCTTCTGACTATCCACTCTGTTCATGCCGCTCATAACTTTGTAAACCTCTATCATGTCACCCCTCCACCTCCGTCGTTCCAGTGAAAATAATCCGAGTTTATCCAACCTCTCCTCATAGCTAGTGCCCTCCAGACCAGGCAACATCCTGGTAAACCTCTTCTGTACCCTCTCCAAATCCTCCACGTCCTTCTGGTAGTGTGGCGACCAGAATTGCACGCAATATTCTAAGTGTGGTCTAACTAAAGTTCTGTACAGCTGCAGCATGACTTGCCAATTTTTATACTCTATGCCCTGACCGATGAAGGCAAGCATGCCGTATGCCTTCCTGACTACCTTATCCACCTGCGTTGCCACTTTCAGTGACCTGTGGACCTGTACGCCCAGATCTTTCTGCCTGTCTATAGTCCTAAGGGTTCTGCCATTTACTGTATAAATGTCCAATGAAGGGCCTCTTCCTGCTGGGATCTTACCAGCAGTGGTGGGGAAGGGGGGCATCTGCTTCGCAGGGGGATGTAAAATGAGGTGCCTCCCTAGATTGGGGGTGGTCCCTCCTTTGTGGGCAATTTGGGGCACATGGAGGATCCCCACCAGGAGCAATTTTACCTCACCCCCCCGGACCCCCCCTCCCCCTGGATTGCATGACCACCCCACACCCTCCCCTTGCCGGGACCTTCTGGACTGGCCCCGGTGACCCCGCCTCCCCTTCCTCCAGAGCTGGGCCTGGGTCTGAGACCTCTGCAGTACCAGCAGTGGCCACCACTCCCAGTGGCGCTGCCAATACTGCTGAGCTGCTGGCCCTCTGATTCGCTGGCAACTCTTGGAGGCCTCTAGCACAAGATCCAATCCACAACCTCCAAAACTGACAATCTGGTCCTTGACGCCCAAGTGACTTGATCTTATTTGCATTTATTATCTGTTTGTTGCTTTGTCCAGTTTTGGATTTTGTGGGCTTGGCCACTTGAAAAGGAAAGTTTTTACTACTATTGTCTCACTAGTGGATAAATCTTAAATCAGAACAATGAGATCTGTTAGTATATGTGGATTTAATATATATGCAAATTAATGGGAACATTGATTTAAACTTTATTTGAAGCCCTTGAGACACCATGGTACCTGTGCAGCTCACGAAGACTAAAGCTTGGCCATCTTCAATCTATTGTATAGCTAACCACACTGCCACATTTATATAGTAGGAACATTTGAATGTGTAAAAGATGGAATGTTTGAGATAAATATTCTAGGCAAATCTTGAACTTGTTTGCTTTAATTGTGCATTGAAAATATCACATGACTATGATCTGAGTGTAACCTTAAGTACCTAAATGTCCTTGCTCTACTCACTAAAATATTTATTAGACATGCTTCCAGTATAGAAATCCCAAACACAACAGATTTCCAAGTAAGTGAACTATGGGTAAATTTTCACCTGGTTGCTGGTCATTAACTTGACTCTGATATTAAGGTAAAGTTATGATTTGGGCAAAAAGTTGAATTAAACAAAAAAAACTAAGTTTAATCACTTTTATCCATTTCAAAAGTTTTATTTGGGGTAACTCCCATAGGAAAAAAAAGTACAAAAAATGTTCACTCCAGGTGCTGCAGTTTTATGACAGTTATTTCACAGCAATATAATCTACATTTCTAATCAATTCCAGTCCTAGAACTTTGGCCAAGAATTAAAAAAAAAGCCTCATTAGCAAAGACCTTAAAGCATTTTTCTGTTTCTGATTATATAAAGAAGTAGCACAAGTACTCGGTAATAATAGTAAAACAGCGGAAAACTGCTTTATTTTTCAGTACGTCCTTTACTGGTGCATTTCAGTGGTTTAAGTGCTGACAGATTTCCAGTTTCATTTTTGTACCATTTTCAGGGAAACATTTCTGCAATTTATTTTGTGCCCGAAGTAGTGAACAATTAAAGCAAAAGAATAATATAAACATAAGGGAAAAAATAATTTATCAAAATAAACAAGACTACATTATATGTGTTAATGAAGATGTAGCCATTAACCTATCCTGTTGATAATTCAAGCGCTAGCCACACAATTTACAGGATGTCATAAGTGTAGTATTGGACAAGAAAATCAACCAAATATACAATCAAATTTGCAGTTAAAAATCTACATGTGAAGATGTATGAAGTATATACAAGCTCGATAAAAACCATGCAAAAACATGATACATTTTCACATCATATCCTATCAAAAGTGCTTCCAGAACTATATTATGCTGAAAGCCCTAACATATGTACACAATTGTTTTATTTTAAAATGTATTTAACATGCAGAATCACTATATTTGTTATATCATTAGTATCCTCATTGGGAAAACACCATTGTCTTGCCAGTGAGGACAATGCAATGCCATCTAGGGGAAACACAGTTAAAGAACCATTTATCATGAAATATATAAAATAATAACAATCAAAGCTAGAAAGATGAGTAAAGCAGCATCTGTGCCAAACTGAACTGCAACATGGGAATTACAGAGAACAGAAATCTCAACTAAGGAGAGCTACTCATGTTATAGAAATCAGGTTATATCCGACAAACATCGGGCTGCTATAATTAAGGAAATATGGCATACGACTCCTCATTTTTGAAGCAACTTGCTAAATATTTTATGATGCTGCTGTCACAATTGGTAATCTCAAGAAACTTAGGCAAAGGGTTAATGTCCTTACTGTAGGATATGACAAAGCTTGAAAACAGTGCAATAGAAGATGAGATAGATTAATAGTAGTTAAGTGATACCAGGCTTGCATTTCAAAAGCAAAGGAAAACTGAGGGAAGTAAAGAGTTCTATAATTTTGAGGCCATACCAAAGAATGAGTTCGAGAAGGAGACAATGTGATCATTCTTGATTTTAAAAGTCAAATAGTTTGAGCCAATACAATTGTTCTGAGTACTAGAGGAATAATGTTCTGTAATGAGGAGTGAGGGATTAATCTACATTTAATCCTTGTTCTGCTCACTCCCTGATCTCGGCCAATACTAAGCTGTGTCTCCAATGTGAGGGACGATAAATCAGCAGGACAGTCATACCTGGAAGCCTTACTTGATCAACAAGAAGAGGATCGGCAGAGAAAGTAGCAGGCTGAGTACCTGCTGTCTCGGCAGCAGAGGTGTGAAGTCCAAGTGGACCTGAAGATAAAGGGCTGGATTTTAAGGAGCCCTCGATGTCGGGATCCGTGGCGGGGGAGGCCTGAAGATGGCCCGGCCCGATCCTCCCGGTGACGGCGAGGCACTGTGGCGGCCTCCCCGCCGCTGGGCGATGGGACCTGAATTAACATATGCAAATGAATAAAATTAATATGCACTTACATGGGATCTTACCGGCAAGCCATGATCTTCGGCCCAGCGGCCGGCACTCCCGCACCTTTGGATCCCCATTCGGGGAAACGAGGTGCAACACTAATAGGGAGCGGGAGGAGGTAAGTTTATCAGTGTGACTGGTCGGGGAACGGGATCAAATAAACATCATGGGTGTAGGGGATGGTGGGAAGGGTTGTAGTTTAAACTTTGTGCAGTTTGGGGGTGGTAAAGGTCAGATGGTAAAGATAAATGTTTTGGGGGAAAGGGCAAATAATTAATTTAATTGTTATTGGGGGGGGGGTGGCAGAGGGTCAAAATAAATGTATTCATTTAATTTTATTCCATACATCTTTAAATATTTAAATAAGCCGGTAGGGCTGACAGCCCTTTAAAAAGGGCGTCAGCGCCTGTGCACAGACAGCTGACATTATTGCTGGGGCCAGACAGCCCGCCCCTCCACGTGATCGGGGGGGATGGCCCACCCAGGCTATTTAAATGAGCCGCCGCGTTTGAGATCACGGCGGCTCTTTGGTGTGCGGCCGCACGGGTGGACCGCCATTGTTGAAGCTTGCCGATGAGATCGGCGGCGAGCTCATAAAATCCAGCCCAAAGAGTAATTTATAACAAAAACATTGGTAAAAGGAAATTTAAAATACAAATGACTGCACACAGAAATAATGTTGAATGCTACAGAAATTGCTCATCAGTGGGATGAGCAAAATATTTTTGTGTGCAAGATGGCATATGATTTTTAAATTTGTTTGTGAGCTGTCAACTGTGTCCAATAATTAAAATGCCTCAATTTCTTTCTCCCACATAAATTATCATCCATTTTAAATGCTGCTATGATTCTCAGACTGTGCTAATAAGAGTCATAGTTTCACATTGATGAATGGCACAGTGAAGTGGTGTCATCACTGCATGCTAAAGAAGAGCTTTCATTACTTTACTTCAACTCTAGGCATTGACTTCTGCCAACTCTGGTGTCTGATTTCAAGCTTTAGGGCTTCTCAACTAATTCAGATTGTCAATGGCAAAATTCTCACCAGAGTCTAAATCACCATTGAAATTGCAAAGGCTTACCTTTATTATAGGGCTTATGATTCTTTTCCCAATCTACCCGCCCTTTCATTCTGTGTGCAATCATTAAACAGAGAACACATCATGCAAACTTGTTTATGCATGTGTTATTAAGTTACTTCACTTGAGAAACTAAAAATCCTTTCATGGAGATCTGCCCCCATTCCACTAAGTATCCTCTGTATATTTCCCTGTGACCCATATAAATTATCTAACACTTATAAGATTGCATACATTATTCAATTTCTGTAAAGCAAGAAATTTTCCTGAAATTAAACAATTGCCCTTTGTAGGTTTTCTTAATGGCAGTTTTGTTTCGTTCTGTTTGGATGTTGAGTCACTTATCCAGAAGGAGAAACATTTTACTGAATTTTTACACAGTCATAAATGTTATGAAGGGAGATATCCAAACAGTTATTGGTTTCTTTCAGTTGACCCTATTGATTATGTTTTATGCTTTTAGACTGCTGTTTGGTGGCAGCCTAGGTGGAGACCTTTTGTGAAAGGCCTCCCCTGATGTGATATGTGATGTGATACCAAAAGTTCTGCTCCATTACAAATGGGGACAATAGACTGTAAAAATTAATTCCTGTCATGCCACTAAAGTAGAACCTTGTGATGGTATGCTAGCAGAAACATTGCACAAAATGGCTGCTCCTAAACTGTCTTCAACAGGTTGTTTCAGATCATAAAATATAGTGATTCGGGGCAAGAGACTTTGGTGAATGTGCACATGACCCTTTGATCAGAATATTGTTCCCCTTTAAACACATGTAATAATGTGTGAGAATATTTGTGAACATTCCTGTGAACTCGTCCTCATGGGGTATAAAGGGCAAGACACTCAATATTGTTCTGTACCATTACATTTTCATTTCTAAAAATGGAATTGACCTGTACGGCACATTAGGAGCAGGTTAAAATAATTTGTAAACTGCACACATTCAGGGTGTGGAAAATTAGAGTCTTACAATACTATTCTGAGCACAGGATTATTTCAAGAGGATAGAGCGACACAAAAAGCCGTTTAGAGTATACGGGTAAACGAGAGTTACCTCATTCCTCTGGACAATCCTTCTCCATGCATTTTGTGATCTCTGGTCTAACATTCTACCTTAACAGATAAGATACTTTAATTAAAATAGTGGTGTGCGGGATGCTGTGTTACACCTTCTATTTTTATTTTCATGTCAGAAATAGGACAATATAATTGAAAACAGAAAATCTGCAATTGTGCGCTGTGTACTACACAATGGGCCAGACCTTGCTGGGCTGCGGCATCTCGTGGCTTAGGACGTTAGATTGTTTTCTGTTCCCTGCAGCTCAAAAATGTTTTGCACTGTAACTTGCTGCAAGTACGAGGTAATAACAGCGCAGCGAGGGCTACGGGGCAACTAGTACCTTAGTGAAATAAGGGATCAACAGTCTATCTTGTTAACCAATGAGGTTTAAAGACTGAGAAAGAAACAGAGGAATGATGGAGAAGGAGGGTGGATTAGAACCAAATAAGGTACAGAAAGAGAAATAAAATGAGGAAAAGAAAGATTACATTAAGATCGAGAGAAAAAAGAGACTCAAGAAAAGTAGGAAAAATATATATTTTTTACATTTTTATAATCTTTTATAAACCAACAATTCGCTACATGCAGGAATGGGATTGAATAGTTTAAATTGATCTCTTTCTGGGGAAAAGCAGTTGATTGGCAATTGCATCAACAATTATTATGTGGTTAAAAAACTGCTGATGTTAAGTTCCAGTCCTAACTTTCAGTGGAGAGTTTAATGAGAAATCAATGTGCATATCCAGCAAGTTCTTAAAAACAAGGAGGTTATGAGAGCAGCCTAAATCAACCAGCACCTTCTAGAGATTCGCAGCCCATGGCATATCTGTTAATTCCCTGAACCTGCTGGCCAATTTGCATATTAATAACAGCAAGCGTCATTAACATGTTGTTATTTTGCCAGCAAGATCTAGCACAATATCTTTATTAGTCTAAGTTATGGACAGTGATATGCAGGTTTATGTATATTATTGTGCATATATTAGAGCAATAAAGGTATTAGGTTTTAGATATGTTACAATTTCAATACTGTTTTAGTAAAAGCCATGACATACAACTCATACGTTGCAAGTCTAAGGATGCTAGTTTTTTTTTAATTCACTTGTTCTGTTTTTAATAAATCAAACTTGTAGAAGTATTTTGCGATACATCTTTGAATTTAAAGAAACGGGAGTTTAACCTTTGCTGGAACCTAGGGCTGTTTAATGCCAAACATCAGGGAAAAATGCACATTCTTGTTCCTTTTAAGTTTTGTTAGGGAGCTTGGAAAAAAATCTTGCTTGAAAAATGTAAATTTGCACACTAATGATTTGAAGAGTGAGAAAATTTAAAAAAATTAGAATATATATATAAAATATGGGATTTGTAATACATATGTAAATAGAAGACAGCATAAGAACAAAACAAAAATAACATCCATAAAAAAAACAGGCAACACATTTGTTCTGGAAGCTTCTCTCCACATGCTAGGCTGCTCCACTGTTTTTAATGTTAAGTTTAAGATCATGGTTGCTTCACCAGTAGGTGGTGCTATCATCCATTTTCCAGCACCCACTGTAAAAAGAACTGGGTGGTTGGGATGCACGTTAGACGCAGTTCCCATCGTACCCTGGCCTTAACTTTGGAAGCACTATAGCACAATTTCTAGAGCACTAGTTTTGAAAACTCAGCATTTTTTTAACTTTCAGGATTGAAGAGAGAACGTTAGCAGATCAGTTAAAGAGAAGCAAGGACTCTATAACGCAACAGACGACACTTCATATGAATCGTGATTCCCTTTTCTTTTACAGGAGTAGTTTGTAATGTGGCCATGAATCGATTAGCAGTACTTTGATTCCCTGGCTACTTCACTTCCATGACATCATTTACACAGCTTTTGGTTTTCACTTTCCTCCTCTCTCAGGTGCTGGCTTTATGTGCAAAGAGAAACTATAGGTGAACACTGTGCTTCTCTCAACTGAGAGAGGTCGGTATTTAGAGTCTGAATTCACCAGAGTAACCTCATTCAATATCAAAAGGTTTAAGAATTGGTTCAAAACAAAATAAAAAAGAATGTGAGGAGTCTCCTCCTTGTAGTTTTTTTCTCTGTTCTCAACCCTCTGTGTAAATGGAAGACAGCTGGCTGGGGCAACGATCAATTGCATTAATCTGGAGGAAACCACTGTCCTCGGGACAGTTCCGTAGAGAGTCACCAAAAATCCCAGGGGATGTTGCTTGAAAGTCATAAGCTGCAAATTAAAAAATAATAGTGTTAATGCAGTGCATAGAATAGGGACAGACCAACTCCAAACTTCAGGTATGTGGGGATCAAAGATCCTCAGCTCCAAGTAGATCCCCAACAGAATTTTTATTTAGGAAGTCCAGTAGTGTCCAAAATGTGGATGGGCCCCTGAAACACCACATCTCCACCCTGAAACCTTCTAATTTGTGCATGGCTCCCACGGTGAGGCAAAGGAGAGGAAATTCCAATGTTGGGACAAAGGCCCCTGCCTTTCTATTAACCAGAGATGGCCTGCTGTCATGAAGTCAGCATAGAAATTCAGTGGCAGAAGTGGGGCCCAATTTCAATTTTGTATGGTTTTCATGTTTTGAGTAATATCAGCTCACTTATAAAGGTGACTTATTGAGTTGCATTCAAAAGATTTTCTTTGCTGGTGTTGTCTGCAGACAGTGCTGCTTTTCCTGTTACCATCCTCTAGGGGGCACCCAAAATGTGCTCATAGTAGTGTAGACACCCGCTCATCATATGTACATATGATCCTTTCTTGACCCTGGATATCCTGCTTGCCGAGGACACTGCAGTCACTCTGCTGCACTTCTGCAGTCTGAGTGAGGTTGTAGATTTTTGCCCCTGTATGTTCATGGATAACTGTGTTGTACTGAGCAGACAAATCCTTTCAATGTTTTAAATACAAGTATCTGCACATTCATTTGGAGTGTGTAAATATTCTGCAAGTTGCTAGCAGACTATTTTAAAACAGGAAGACACAGAACTGTGAAACAATTCTTAATTCCTAGCTAGCATTACAGTGATAAAAAGAAAAAAGAAGAAACTGAAAATGCTGAAAAACTGAATAGAACCCCCGAAAGTGCTGGAGGTATATAGCAGGTCAGTCAGCACCTGAAAAGCAAGAAGATGACAATGTTCAGTGTGTAAGTCCTTTGTCAGAACTGGAAAATAGAAGTTAAGCATGCTCCTTTAAAGGACTGAACAACGTGAAGGGGTCAGAGAAACAACATGATAAGAAGCCAAGAATGCTGCCTCCTATCATAGATTTCTTTGCTTATTATTACATAGAATATACAGCAGAGATGCAGACCATTTGGCCCAACTAGTCTGTGCTGGTGTTTATGTTCCTCCCATTCCATCTGCCTCATCTCAGCCTTTCAGTATATTTTTCTATTCCCTTTTCTCTCATGTTTCCTTTTGAATAGATCTAAGCTATTTACCTCATCCACTTCCTGTGATAGCGCGCTCCACACTCTAACCACTCTCTGAGGAAAGAAATTTCGCCTTATTTCCCTATTGCATTGTTTTGTATTTACTATTTTGTATTTAGTGCCCACCTATACAAGTCATCAAGAAACCCAAGAGCAAGAGCCAGATTAGAACCTGCATTGATATGTGATCACCAAACCAAGTCATACAATGAGAAAGACATTTGATTAATACAACTGATGTCATCATAGAGAAAGTGAATGATGCTAAACACTTCACTCAACTTGACTTCAATGCAGGCTATTATCAAATCAAGCTTGCTTTACTCACATCGGTCTTTTCCGATACCAGACGGTCAACTTTGGAGTCAGCTCAGCATCTGAGGTATTTCAGCACTTGATTCAATCTGCTCTTCAAGGACTTGAAAGCACGCTGAACATCAGTGACGACATTCTCATCTATGGTCGCATTGAAAGTGAACTCGAGATACACCTACATGCATGCCGACAATGTCTCAGAGAATGTAACCTCACCTTGAACAAAGACAAGTTCTTGTTCAATGAAAGCAAATTTGATTTCTTCGGTCATGTGTTCAGTGGTGAAGGAGTATCACCAGATCCACGGAAAGTTGAAGCCATTGCAAATGCTGCAGATCCTACAAACGTGCAAGAAGTCCGGAGTTTGCTCGGACTCATCACATATTGTAGTCGCTTCATTCCTGACCTCACTATGCTATCTGTCCCCCTACATGATCTGACAAAAGAGACCACCAATTGGGAATGGACTAAATCACACAAACAAGTGGTACACCAGATCAAACAATGTTTGTCAACAAGTTTCACAAATGCCTATTTCGACCCAGCTAGTCATGGATGCAAGCCCAGTTGGATTAGGTGCTGTTCTCGTGCAGAAAGACGAGACAGGTAACCCATGAATTGTTGCGATGGCAAGCAGATCGCTAATGCCTGTAGAGCAACATTATTTGCAGAGAGTGCATCGCTCTCAATCACATGGGTATCTCTACCTATATGGAAGCGAGTTTAAAGTAATAACCTATCATAGACCACTAGTGAGCTTGTTCAACAATCCACATAGAAAACAACCCACTTGAAGTGAACTTTGGATCCTCAAACTACAAGAGTACGAGTTCCATGTTGAGTATCAGCCAGGCAAGTTCAACCCAGCGGATTACCTTTCGCAACATCTGCTACTGAGAGTCGGTCCTACTCGTCGTGAGGAAAATGTTGCTGAACAACATCTTAACTCTGTAAGCCTAAATATGGTGCCAAGCCACTAAAATGAGCTGATATCAAAGCAGCAAAAAAACAAGATGAAACTTTGCAAATATGTATAGAGGCGATGGAATCACGAAACTGGAAAGTCATGATCGAGAAAGCGTCAACAAACGAAACTGCTCACACACTACAAGGTCTTCACAATGTTCAAAATGAGCTCACTATTACAACCACATCAGACCTTGTATTATGCAACAATGATATTGTTATTTCACACTCATTGAGGGAATGTATTGTTGATATAGCACATGAAGGATACCAGGGAATTGTCAAAACCAAACAACTCCTTCGGGACAAGGTATGGTTCCCAGGAATTGACCACATGGTAGAGCATAAAATCAATCAGTGTTTACCATGTCAAGCAACTAATGTCAAATCTTCATGATCCTCTCAAGATGTCTGAACTATCTCCAGGACCATGGATTGAAGTTAATGTTGACTTCAGGGATTTGCCCACAGGTGAACACCTGCTTGTTGTCACTGACGACTACAACAGATTCCCAATCGTGAAATTAGTTATGTCAACTTCAATGAAAACAGTCATCACAAAGCTTGACCAGATCTTTGCCTTGTTTGGAATCCCTCAAACAGAGAGAAGTGACAATCGACCCCCATTCAACGAAGATGAGCTCAGTAAATTTGCAAACTACTTAGATTTCACTCATAGGAAAATTGCACCCCGTTGGCCAAGTGCTAATAGCGAAGTTGAGAGATTTATGCGAACCTTGAAAGAAGTGGTACAGCTGACCTACAGCTGAGAACAAGTCATGGAAACAAGAGCGATATCATTTTCTTGGTTATTACAGAGCGACACTTCACTCGACGACTGGAAAACCTCCAACGACACTCATCTTTGTACATACTAGATTAGATTAGATTAGAGATACAGCACTGAAACAGGCCCTTCGGCCCACCGAGTCTGTGCCGAACATCAACCACCCATTTTTTATACTAATCCTACACTAATCCCATATTCCCAACAGTCCCTATATTTCCCTACCACCTACCTATACTAGTGACAATTTATAATGGCCAATTTACCTATCAACCTATGCGCACATGTCTTCCTGAGCTACCCTGCGGAGCTAATGATCAACAGGTAAGCGAACGCGATTAAGAATAGAAGGATTGAATGACAAAAAAAACCACAGAGCGAAATATGAAATTAAGAGCTACACTGCTTAAACCAGGCGATAAAGTACTTGTGAAACTTGATGATCATATTGGAAAGCAAACAACTCCTTATGACGTCCAACCATTTGTTGTAACCAACCTAAAAGGAACAATGATCACTGCTAAGTGCGATTCACAAATCATCACGAGAAACGCGTCATTCTTCAAAGCACTGAAAACACCACTTGCAAGCATTGAATCCGATTCTGACATCGACACTTCAGATGAAGAACAGGAGTCAAATGTGACTACATCTGATGTCAGATAATATCCTACTCATGAGAGAACATGCCCACCATACTTGAGTGATTATGTTATGAAATGAACTATTTATGTTTAGGTTTATTGTTTACAGTTTTAGAAACAAACCATTGAAACATGCTATGTCTCCCATTTACTAAGAAGGGGAGGGATGCAGTTTTGTAGAGCTGGATGTTGTGTAGGAGGCAGAGGTCCTGGCACTGGGCCTTTTCACACCGCCCCCCTCAACCCCTGGAACGATCCTCCATTGTTTTTCTGCCTAAGTGTCCCGGAGGTTCCGTTGAGGGGGCTGGTCGTAAAGCCCGGGGGGCGGGGGGAGGATCCTGGGAGGTGCATTGTTTCCTGGCTGGGAAGCTCCATCGGCCACAGATTGCCAATGGAGGAGGGACCCCGTCCCCCAAGCTCGCAGGGAGGGTACCTCCCCATGAGGCAAAGGCACCCCCTGCTGCTGGTTACATCCCAACGGTGGCAGGAAGAGGCCTTTAAGTGGCTGTTAATAAGCCACTTAAGGCCCTCAATTGGCCTCTGGGCTGTTGTTGGTCTATCCCACGCTCGGCAAGATCGCTTGGTGACGGGATGGTGATGGGCCCTTTGCACCCCCACTATCTGTCGCGATTCAATGGGCTCCTTCGCCTCTGCCCTCACCTCAGGGGGTTCATAAAATCCAGCCCGCAGTGTTTTGAAATTGTAATTGCATTTTACATTGTGTGCTCTAGAGGCTGCTGTAGAACATACATGCAAAGCAAAGCGAAAGTAAAAAAGACAGAATAAAAGGAGAAGCCTTTATATTCAGCTGCTGCAGTCTTTGTCTCTCTATCTTTGCCTCACATCTTATACAAAACTCAGCAAAACCTCACTCAAGTTCCGAGGACATCACAGTGGGTGCTTGAGATGCGTGTAGACCTGCATGCCATCCCCTTGTCCATGAGCTCTGAAAAGGTGAGAGGGAGATGAGGTGCCAGGAATTGCCACCAGATCCTCAGACCACTTAAATGAGTAGGGAGGTACAAGTGTGCCTTGTGAGGGAAGAGGAGTGGCTGTCTTCCACATCTGGGGGCTCCAGGTAGGTTGCTCCAAGTTGCGACAGTGGCTCCTCAGCATCCCTGTCAGTGACACCAGCATCTCAAATTGCTGCAACAACTGAGGAGGCTCCTCCACCTATGCAGGAGGCCCTCATCATGCTAGGGCCCTCCAGGCCTCAGGCGACCAGAGAACAGCCACCAAGGTCATCCTAAACCATAGGGCAACAGGTTCAGCAGCCTGCCTCCACCTCAGCTGGCAGAGAGCCTGCCTCCACCTCAGCTGGCACTGCAGGGGGAGCACCACGTAGGAGCACTCATAGGAGAATTAAGAAAACACATTTGATGCACTTGGGGTTCACAAGTGAATACATTGTTCAGCAGTTGCTGCTTCTGTCTCCTTATGTTTGCAATAAAGATGCACCGCATTATGGTGACATAACCTTTCATTACTGGCAGCCCTCTGGAAGTACAGGAGTACCCTGGCTTGCTGAATGGGAGGGACCACGGTGCCAGTGGTTGTCGCTTTTCCCATACCAAAGCACAAGGTGTCACTGGATGCAGGACCCTGGGCTTTTAACTGAGGTAAATGGCAACAGTGTCAGGATGAAGGTGAACCTTTATTTGATTGGTAGGTTGAGGTGGCAAGGGTCATCTGAAATGTATATGTATAAGTGCCTCCCGAGCCTCCCTAGTGCCTATGTCATTGCCTTCCAAGCACTCCCCAGTGTTTTTCAGGATGCAGTGGCTGGTCATCAGCTTTCTCATCACGCTCCTTGTCAGAGGACACATCATGCTCCACTGTATCTTCACTGGTCAGGGCCTTCCCCCTCTGCAGCCCCAAGTTGTGTACTGTGCAGCAGACTCTAGTAGAAGGGTATGAAGGGGTTAATCTTGATAGATGTACGAGATCATGTGGGAGAGACTCGAAAACAGTTACAGCATGGCTTTTGAAGATGACACACAGGCTAGTTGGAGTGTATATAGTTGTTATGAAATAAATATTAATGTTTAAATTCTACAGTCTAAGACTCTCTCTGGTAGCCTCAATAAGGTGGCCTCTGTATAACACAGACCACCATGATATATGAGTCCCTTTCTGGGGCATATTGAAGGATTGATCCAGGCACCTGAATCTCATCTTCAGGAGACCTATAGCCTGTTCGATGGTGGCTAATGTTGCTATGCAGCAGATGTTGTATTTCTCCTCTGCTTCTGTCCTCGGGTTTCTCACTGGATTCAGTATCCATCTCTTTAATGGATAGGTCAGTGACCGTTCATCAGAACAGATCAGTGTTCTGATGAAGGGTCACTGACCTGAAACGTTAACTCTGCTTCTCTCTGCACAGATGTTGTCAGACCTGTTGAGTATTTCCAGCATTTCTTGTTTTTATTTCAGATTTCCAGCATCTGCAGTATTTTGCTTTTAACTTTAATGAATAACCCTTGTTACCAAGAATCCAACCTTGAAGTACGTGCGTTAAGTGAAAAGCTCAGGCACCTGGGAGTGTCTGTGTATTTAGGTACTGTGACTGCTTCCAGGGTACGGAGCACACACCTGCAGTATCTGTTGGTTGTGGTCGCAGAGCAGTTGGACGTTGATGGAGTGGAAGCCCTTTCTGTTAATGAAGGCCACATGCATACAGTCTACCACACCTTGCGTCTGAGGGAATCCAGCGATGGCCCCAAAGCTGATGGCTCTCTCAGTCTCTCTCTCTGTTTCTATCTCCACAGATGCTGCCAGACCTGCTGAGTTTCCAGCCCTTTCTGTTTTTATTTCAGATTTCCAGCAGCTGTAGTATTTTGCTTTGAGTTTACTTCCCTCAAACACCCCACCCCATCCCCTCTCACTCCCCTTTCAATCCACCCAAGTGGCAGGCCCTGGCACCTGAACCCCCACTACTTGGCTGGAATTTTATGTTGGAGGGAGGTCCTGTTCACTGGCCAAAAAGTCAGGGCCGAGCCCGCCTCCACCGGGCCTGGGGTGCCACGCCAGGATTTTACGCTCCCCAGGCCCTTAATTGCACTTGGGCGGGACTTCCATCTCTCTGAGGCAGGAATTCCCACCTTCAAGAGCTGCCGGCCAATCTGCGGGCTGGCAGCTCTCAGACCCATCAGCGCCACTGGGAGTGGTGCACCCATCCAACAGTAGGATTGTGGACATCAGCCCCAGAAGAGAGGCAAGTTTTGGGGCCTCATTGGGAACAACTGGCCAGGCCCTGGCGAGGCAAGGGGAGTCAGTTGGGAGGTGGGGGACTTTATTTCAGTGGGGGTGGCTGGGGCTTCGGTGGGGGGGGGGGGCCCTCCATGGGTCACGGGATGCCCAACCAGGAGCCTGTGGGGTTTAAGGCACCCACCGGCAAAATACCAGCGGCGGCAGGTGGATGCCCTTAAGTGGCAATTAATTGGACATTTAAGGCCCTTGATTGGCCTCGGGCGGGTGGGCCGTTTCTCGCCGCTGCTGCTCCGCATAAAATTGCAGCGGAGGAAGGAAGTCATCGGGAATGGCCACCCCCAGCCTCCCACTCAATTTTACAACCCCCCACATCGTTACCAGCCTGCTCCTGTGGGGGTGGGGGGGGGGGGGTGGGGGGTGGGTGGTGTAGAATTCCAGCCCTTGCAATGAAATGCAATGGGTGTGCTGCTAGCCTTCCTGTAAGGGAACGCTGCCTCATCTGATGGTTGCTGATTGAAGCCTTGAACTGACCTGCCACCTCTTTGCCGCCTTCACATACCTACCTGGGCTCCCACGCCCCATGGCTCCTGTACACTTTGTGTAAAATTGAGACAGACTCAAAGTCTCAGTCTATTGGCACATTTTGTCGGATCGCCGCGACCTTTCGTCTGTTCATGCCGTTTGCCCCTTGTAAAATCCGGAACTGATGTGATCACGTTGGAACTCGGTTCCAACACCACCCTACACGATATTACGCAGCCCATGCTGCCTCTAAGGCTGTCCTCAAAGGGCCTGGAAAATTCCGGCCACAGAGACAGGGAGGTGTGAGGCCATGAGGTATTGGATGACTAGGAACCAAAATTGGTCAGCAAGGACAGGAGGAAAAGTGAATGGCACTCGGTGCAAAATAGATTAAGGGCAGTGGAATTTTGGAAGAATTGATGTATATGGTGGATGGCGGATGGGAGGCAAACCAGGCAATGGCATATTTCAGCCTGGAGGTGATAGATGCATGGTTGAGGGTTTCAGCAGCAAATGGGCTGAGGCAAGGGTGGAAACAGGCAAAGATACAGAGGTGGAAGTAGGCCGTCTTTGTGATGGAGAGGCTATGGGGTTAGAAACTCAGCTGAGGTTTAAATAGGGTGTCAAGATTCTGAACAGTTGGCTTCAACCTGAGACAGTGACCAGGAAGAGGGATGGAATCGCTGGAAAGGGTATGGAGTTTAGCTGGAGGAAATTGTGGTTCATCTAACAATGGATGTCAGACAAACAGTCTGAAACCACAGAGGCAGTAGAAGGGTTGAGACAGGTGGTGCATAGGTAGAACTGGTTGTCATCAGTGCACATGTGGAAGCTGACTCCAATGCCATGGGGAAGCATGTAGATATGGAAGAGGAGGGGGCCAAGAATAGATCATTGGGGAATCTGGGGAAACAACGTTGGGTAGGTAAAAGAAGCTCAGGTTACTGATCTGGACATTGGAGGAAAATGACCATGAAAATGTCAAAAGCTACAGAATGGTTAAGGAGGATGAGGAGACATAATGCACTATGGCAGGGATTGGCAACCTGCAGCTCTGGAGCCACATGCAGCTCTTTGACATCTCAGTTGGATCACATTATCGTGAAAAAAGCCCAAAAGTTTAAGACAGGAAAAGTAAGAGCCGTGGTTTTATTGTGGGGATTAAAAGCTAATCACTTGGAATTTCAAATGATTATTTTAAAGACAAACATCATTGAGCTCTAAATAAACCTGTTCAAGTGGTATAACTACACCATGGTTATAGATAATACCTTTGGCTGTATGATTGCGACCATTATTGTTTCTAATAAAGCTATGATAATGTATTTAGAATGTACTGTTCGAAGCTATTTTTTTACCACGAGAATGAATAGCTGGAAAAATTGCCTTAATTCTACGCATCTTAAGTTAAAGTTTGTTTTAAAGATGACTACTAGCATTATAGTAAAAAAAAATCCATTTATTACAAGATCTGTTATAAAACCACGAAGAAAAAAAGCATTCTTTCAGTTTTACATGTAAATTTCTTTTTTTTAAATTCAAAGTGGAAAAGTGCTGTTTTTCCATTTAGTTAATATGGTTTGCCATTTTTACATTTCCTCTCTGAATCTGCTTTTACATAATTCATACAAATTGATACATATAACCCAAACATGCATATACTGGAGATATGCAGAAAAATCAAAAAGACGCAAAAAACTTAGAAAATTATGATAATGGAGTTAGTTCTATTTTAATTTTGATTTTTTCTATTATATGCAAATTCAATACATTCATTTTATATTATAAGCAAATATTATAAGCATTTTACCAGAGACACTTGGCTATTTGCCATGAATTTGGCTTAGAAATGTCAATTTTTCATCTTGTGTATCCCAATCGTTTTTATTTTAGGCAATTTATTTTAAAAAAGGCTCTTCAGTTAAAAAGGTTGCTGACCCTTGCACTATGGTCACAGCCACAGAGAATGCAATTTGTGACTTTAATTAGGGCTATTTCAGTACTGTGGCATGGGCAGAAACCTGACTGGGGAAACTTAAGCAGGGAGCTGCAGGAAAGATAAGAATGGGTTTGGGAGACGAAAACACGTTCAAGGTTGTCGGAGAGGAACGAGAGTTTAGAGATGGAATGGTAGTTTACAAAGCGAGACCTGCCAATAGTGGGACTTTTGATGAGTGGGTGATGATGATATTATTGAAAAGCAGGGGGACAGTACCCGAAGAGTTGGAACTATTTACAATGTCAGTATAGAGAACAGGAAGGAATGTTGGCTGGTCTGCTGTTTAGTAGGAATAGGGTTAAGGGAGTAAGAGATGGGTCTCATGGATGAGATGAGCTTGGAGAGGTGATGAGGGGATAGCAGAGAAATTCGAGCAAGATGCAGTTTCAGCGCTTGGGTGGGGGAGCCTGGGGAAAGGTTTTCTTGGTGGAAAAGTGGAAGGCAGAAAGAAGCACAGGCAGCTAAACAGATAGCTGTTTGCAACCTTGTCATCCTATCTGACCCTCATCTAAGCTTCTGAACCCATATCCTCTCCTTTACCAAAGCCACCTACTTCCATCTCTGTAATATCACTCATCTCCATTCCTGCCTCAGCCCAAATGAAGCATGAAATCCATTCTTTTGTTACCTCTACACTTGACTATTCCAATGCTCTCTTGGTCTCCTATTGTCTCCTTACTATTCCTAGTTTACTATGAGAATATATGCATCCTAATTAATGCTCCGCTCCCATGCCCATGTAACTCAGGTTTTCCTCTTGACCATTTGCGTGTGCTCTTTGGCTGTTGCTCTGGACCCAAACCCATCACTTCCATTTCCACTTTATTACTTTCCTCCTTTTTATTTCTTTTCTCTCAACCCCTCCTAGACCCTTCTTCTCCTGTCATCATTCCTTCTTTCATTTCTCTCCTCTCGGGTACTCTGCCTTCCTAAATCCCGACCCCAACCTTTCAGCATTCCTCAACCTTCCTACTCTCCTGCCACCATCCCAGGCTTGACTCCCTCTTGGATAAGCCTACAGCTTCCCTCTCTTTGCATTCTCCAAAGGGTCCATCGAGGCACTCGTCACTGCCTCCACATGAGCAGCACAACCCAATGACCCTATCCTACTATCTCACTGACCTTCCCACCTTGTGCATAGCTGGGGCTGATCCTGCCAATCTCCTCCCTGTCCAACTCACCCATCTAAGTGCTGATCCTATGGATTCTGCCAGTGGTCCAGCTATCACTGCCCATCTCAGTATCTCCCTCCAGAATGTCTATTCACTCGTGGAAAAGCCTTTGCAATCCATTAGCTTATTGTAGATGACTGTATTGACGACATGACCTTGATGGAAACCTGGCTGAGAGATGATGACATCTTCCACTTAAATGAAGCCTACCCCCCATACTATACCTTTCACCACTTGCCTTGCCAAGACCGTTATGGTGCTGCTGTGGCTCTTATAACCAAATCTCACCTTGGTCTGTCCCCTTACTCCTCTGGCACTTTCTCCTTCTTTGAGCCTCAACATGTTCAACTCCTCTCATCTCTCATTCAAAATCCTCATTCTTGACTGCCCTCCCAAGTACTATAAAAACGTTCTCCCCGAGATATCTTCTCTGCTTTCTGCCTGCAGCCTCTGCATCAATTGACTTCTCATGCTAGGTGATTTCAACCTCCTTCTCAATTCATAATGCTCTCTCTCCTCTGAGTTCACTGTCCTCCAACTTTACCTTAATCTCTTCCTGCATGTAAATTCCTCAAACCATATTCATAGCCAACCCCTTGACCTTGCCATTTCATGTGGTCTCACTACTCCAATAGTATCAATCACAGATAAGGCCATCTCTGATCACTTCTTTGGATCACACTCCACCCACATCCCATTTCCCCCTCCAAACCTTACTTCCTTCTGTATCAGCCCCTGGAAAAAAAACTCATCCAGTTCACTAAGAACTGCACTCTCAAAATCCCAACTGTCTAGCCTTTGGCCCTCTGTTCACCATGTCATTTCTGCAGCTACTGATCTTCTCAACCACACTCTCACCTCCATCTTCGATGCCCTCGTCCCTATTAAAACTATTACTCTTTCACCCTGGACGTTCCCACTGTTATAGCCCTCATCTCGCGCCCTTAAGTCCAAGGGATGCGGTGCAGACTTGAAAGGATATAACGGACAACTGGTTTAGCCATCCCCTGCCAGATCTGGCTGGTCCACAAAAAGTACCATTGGGCCTTGCTTTCGTCTGTGAAAACTGCTCACTATTCCAGGATAATTCTGGAATGCAAAGGAAACCTCCAGCTTTTTTTCCCAACTACAAACCATCTTCTCAAACCCCTCTTCCCTGTTTCCTCCACCCTCAATTACAACAACAAGTGAGGAGCTCATGAATTTCTTTGTCACCAAGATTGAGACCCTCCGACCAACTGTCTCTGCCACTTTCCTCCCTTCCACTAGTCCACTGGGCCAAACTTCCTCCAAGGCTCCCCCTGCCCTAGCCCTGAACTTGTATCTTTCTCTAGTTTCTCCCCTCATGGTCTCTCCGAGCTCAGCTTGACCTCGAGACCCATTGCCTGCTCTCTCGACCCTATTCCCATTAAACTGCTGACCACTCAACTTTCATTCCTGACTCCCATGTTAGATGACATTGTTAAAGGTTCTCTCTATTCAGGTTCTGTCCCTCTTTCCTTCAAATCTGCTATCATCACCAGTCTCCTCGAAAAACAAATCCTTGACTCCTCAGACCTTGCAAACTACTGCCCCGTCTCCAAAACCGCTCTCCAAAGTCCATGAAGGTGTTGTCACCTCCCAAATCCATGCCTATCTTTTCTGAAACGCCATGTTTGAATCCCTCAATCAGGTTTCCAACCCTGCCACAGTACCGAAACAGCTCTCATCAAAGGCATAAGTGACATCCAATGTGACTGTGACAAAGACAAACTATCCCTCCTTGTCCTTCTCAACCTGCCTGCAGCTTTTGACACTGTTGAGCACACCATCCTCCTCCAACTTCTCTCCATCGCCATCCAGCTGGGTGGGATTGCTCTCACTTGGTTCCATTCTTAGCTATCTAATTGTAGCCAGAGGATTGCCATCAATGGCTTCTCTTCCCACTCCTGCACTGTTACCTCTGGTTTCTCACAAAGATCTATACTTGGCCCTCTCCCATTTCTCATTTGCACGCTACCTCTCGGTGACATCTTCCGAAAACACAGCAGGGCATCATCGTGGCCCAATAAGAGGGTCAGCGGGGCAAAGATGGCAAGGAGAGTGGGCACTTAGCATGTGGGCTTTGAACAGTGTCAGCAGCCCTGGCATCGCAGGGGCAGAAGAACAGAGGGCAAGGCTGCCAGGGACAATTGGGAAGACACCTGCCCAGAAGGAAAGCTGCAGCTGGCAATGGGGCCAGAACTGTCAGATTTTGGGCTCTGTGGCGATGAGGGGCAACACCTTCCAAAGGAAGGGCAGAACCCCGGGGATCAGGAGGGCACAGGAGAAGAAAGAGAGGCAGGAACGCAATGGAAGCTCAGCACAGGATTGACCACCAAAGATGGAGCTACCTGGAGACGTCAGAAAATCAGGGCCGCAGGGCCCCGACTCTCCATGTAGATGGTCAGACATCAATGACCTCTTCGCTGAAGACCTTGCACCTCGCAGAACTGGTTGCTATGCACTGCCAGTAGTCATCAAAGTAACCGTGGCCTTGAATTTCTTTGCTTCTGGCTCCTTCCAAGGATCAGCTGCGAACCTTAGTGGCATCTCACAAAATGGCTGCACACCACTGCATCTCGCTGGTCACTGATGCCCTCTTGCCAGAGCTGGACAGCATATTCATTTAATGACAGAAACTGTCTCGCAGGGCCAGTTGGCATTGGGTTTCGCCTTCATCGCTGAATTCCTCCAGGTGCGATTGCACACATGGGGCCATCAAGGTGGCTAGTGAGATTCATCAACAGGAAGGACTTCCACTCCCTCAATGTCCAACTGATCTGCGACCACAACGGGAGCTTCCTACACGTGTGCGCTGGATTTCCTGGTAGTTGCCATGACTCCTTCATCCTCTGCCAGTCCAAGCTGCCTCAGATCTTCACTCCAACCCCCAAAGTGTGTGGATAGATCCAAGGGGACAAGGAAAATCCCTTGAAGAGATGGCTACTCACCGCTTTACAGGAGCCCCAGACAGAGGCACAGAGGTAATACGACCAATGCCACCTCCTCAGCAGACAACCAATAAGTAGGGCATCAGACTTCTGAAGATGCGGTTCTGGTGCCTGGACCGGTAGTGTGGTGCCCTCTAATACCCTTCTGCAATGGTCTCTGACATTGTGGTCATCTGCTTCGCTCGCCATAACATGGTCTTCCAGAGAGGTGTGGACCTTAAGGACTGTGAGGACTTTGGAGGAAACAGCTCATCGGGGGAGGATCAGGAGGTAAGAGAGGAACAGGAGGAGGAGGAGGCGGAGGGAGATGATGCTGAATAGAGAGGTGTTCCTGCTGCATGACGAGGTGGCCTCCTCATGCACCCTCCAGGAAGAGGACCTCCCTCCTCTCCCTCACAGTCTGCAGCATTAGACCCAGGTTGACATCGATGAAATGAGTATCTGCTCTGTTCCAGGTGCTAGGCCTCCAGCTTTTGCTTCTCTCTGGTGCAATGGAAGGCTTTGGCACATCAGCAGATCTCTCCCTCAGGACAACCAGTAGCCTCACTGAAGACTGCCGTGAGGAGTCTAAATGAGTCCCACGCTTCATCTGACCTGCCTCCATTCCTGCCCCCACTGGCTCCAAGTGGACAGGAAACCCGGCTTACTCCCATGAAAATCCAAACTGTAATCCGTTTCTCACCAGAAGCGGTTTTCTGACCTATAAACAGACCCGGCTCTTGTTTCCTGCCTCCATGGCAAAAACTCAGCCCCGTCTCTGTAATCCCCTCCAGTCCTACAATCCTCCGAGATACTGTGCTTCTCTAATTCTGGCCTCTTGAGCATCCCCGATTTTAATTGCTCCACCATTGATGGCTGTGACTTCATCTGCTGAGGCCCTAAGCTCTGGAATTCCCTCCCTAAACCTCTCCGCCTCTCTACCTCACTTTCCTCCTTTAAGAGCTGCAGTGCTATTCTGCACCACACCACCGTAACTCACAATAGGATACATTTTTCAGTCCAGGTCTGAACTGGGGGAGACAGGGTGCAGTATGTTTTACGTATGCCATCTTGTGTGGAAGTTTCATTAACATTAAGCAAATGAATGTATAGTGCCTGTAATGGGAGGTCATGACTTAGTGGGCAGTTTGTTGGTGGCTTTAAAAGGATCTTCAAGTAAAAGGTTTGTTACAATAATAAAGAGAAGATTGAATAGGTTGAAAGAATTCATTAAGAATTTCCAAGGTTCTCATTGAGGTGCTGTTGGAGCAAATTTATCTCACAAGGGCACTCAAGGCCACAGGCCCCATAGAAGAATTTTCCAAAGTAAAGTTGACACTCATGTCAGTGTTCACAGTAACTCCCTAAAGACATGGGTTCAGCTTCAGAAGAAATTCAGAGATCTCAAGGTTTGCTAAAATTAGAGCAAATACAATAACCATTTTGCCTCATGTCACCTTTAATCTCCTCAACAATTAGCTTCAATGCTTCCTTTGCTCACCACCTTCTTACTTTCCACTGGAACTGCATTTCCATTTTTACTTGCATGACATACCTTACTCATAATAGTATATGCTCCTGACAATGTGAACTTCTTACAACAACTTTAATGTAGAAAAACATCCCAAGGTGCTTCACAGGAACATAACAAGACAGAAATTGACACTGACCCAAAGAAGAATATATTAGGAAAGGTGACTAAAAGCTTGTTCAAAGAAATAGGTTTTAAAGAGGGTCAAAAGAGAGATGAAGAGACAGAGAGGTTGAGGGAATGAATTCCTAGGCTTGGGGCCTAGACAGATGAAGGCTCAGCTGCCAATGATAGGGTGAAGGGGGTGGGGGATACACAAGGGTTCAGAGTTGAAGGAATGCAGAGACATAGGGCTGGATTTTATTCCGGCGATGGGGGGGCCAGTGGCGGATCAAAAGGTGTGGAGATGGGTAGGGAGACCTCGCCTTGGCCCTCTGTTGGATCTCTATTGCAATTTAACGGCAGGCAGCCAATTAACTGCCTGCCGCCAGGGATGCCATCCTGGTACCGCAGAAGGTCTTGTAGAGGAGAAGGCTGGAGAAGACCACAGGAGAGTTAAGTGGGGTCGGGGTCGCCACTGCCATTTAGGCAGGCTCCAGCGATGGAGTGGGGGTGCTCTTCCTGGGGGGAGGAGCTGTCATTGCCACCGTGGGAGGAATCTCTGGGGGCCCTGACTGTCCCCAAAGGAGGGAACCCCGACCCTGCTTTACCTGGTGGTATCTCCCTGTGGTGGCGGGCCCCTCTGCCTTCAACAAAATTGGCCACTTAAGGACCTCAATTGGCCTGGGGTGGGAAGGCTGTCCTCAGCCTTCCCTGCCCTCAGAAAAATGGCAGAGTCTGGGCAAAGTTGGGAACGGCAGTTCTTGCCATTTTGTTTGCCCCCTTGCGTCTGTGCCCTTCCCCAAGTGTCATAGAGACATTACAGCACAGAAGGAGGCCATTGGCCCATCGAGTCCTTGCCGGCTCGCTGTAGAGCAATCCAGTCAATCCCATTCCTTTGTTCTATACCTGTAGTCCTGCAAGTTTATTTCCCTCAAGTGCCCTTATTTCCTTTTGAAGTCATTGATTGCCTCTCCTTCCACCACCCTCGTGGGCAGCATTACCACTCGCTGGGTAAAAAAGTTCTTCCTCACATCCCCCCTGCATCACTTGCCCAATGCTTTGAATCTGTGTCCCCTAGTCCTCGTATGATCAGATAATGGGAATAGCTTTTCTTAATCTACCTTGTCTAACACTGTCCTAATCTTGTAAACCTCTATCAAACCATCCCTCAATCTCCTTTGTGCCAAGGAGATTTGATTGGCTGGAGGAGCTTACAGAGATAGCTAAGGGCAAGACCATGGAGGGATTTTAATATGACAATGAGAATTTACTACTTGAGGCATTGGTAGATTGGGAGCCAATGTAGGTCAGCAAGTGATGCATGAGTGGAACTTGATGTGGGTTAGAACATGGGCAGCAAAGTTTTGGATGAGCTCAAGTTTATGAAGGGTGGAAGATTAGAGGCAGTCCAGGAAAGCACTAGAATAGTCAAGTCTGGAGGCAACAAAATCATGGATCAGATGAAAATAAGCTGAGACAGGGGCAGAGATGACAGTGTTACCGAGATAGAAGTAGAATGTCTTTGTTATGAAGAGAATATGGGGTTGGAAGCTCAGCTCACGGTTAAATAGAATGCCAAAGTTGTGAACAGTCTGGTTCAGCCAGAGACAGTGGCCATGGGGTGGGATAGAATTTGTGGCTAGGGAATGGAGTTTAGGGTGGGGACAGAAGAAAATGAGCTGAATTTTTGTTTTGGGGTCGGGAGCCCGACTTCGGGTGCATTTCCAGGTCCCGACCCCATGTTGTGTCAGTGCAATTAGTGGCCGGGGTGCATGCTTATTGTCCTATTAAGAAAGTTCAGCAGTCCCACCTTTAGAGGTGGGTGCTGCCGATGGAGGCACCCACTGAAAAACTTTCAAACAGTTTTAGCATCGAAAAGGCCACAGCTGCCAGGCCATCACCATGAAGGGGCAACCCATCCACTGGATGGCCAGCAGCTGCAGCTGTGGCCTGATGGCTATGGAGAGTGTGTTGGATAGAGCATTGGCAACCCCCTCCCCAGTTTGCCGCTGGGAGGTCTCCTCCATCCCTCAGCCATGTGGGGAGTCCACATGCTGACTGGAAAATTCCAGTCGGTGTGTGGAGAGTGGCCTTAATTTTCCCCCTCACGATCATTCTGGAATGAAAATGGCCTAGAGATGGGAACATGGTGGGAGACTGAAAACTGGCCGGTGGTGGGAAATTGCTGGGCCATCAGCCTCCAGTCCCACCTTCACAGGCGCATGAAAATTCAGCCCAATGTCTTCCATCTTCCCAATAGTTAATTAGAGGAAATTTCTGCTCATCAAATACTGGGTATCAGATAAGCAGTCTGACAACACAAAGGAAGTGGGGGAGTTGAGGGAAATGGTAGTGATGTAGAGCTGGGTGCCATCAGCGTACATACAGAACATGACCTTATGTCATTAAATGATACCACTGAAGGGCAGCATGTAGATGAGAAATAGGAGGGGGCCAAGGATAGATGCTCAGGGAACTCCAGAGGCAATGGTGCAGGTAGAAGAGAAGTCATTGCAGGAGATTCTCTAGCTATGACTGGATATTTAAGAATGGAACCAGGTGAGGGCTGTTCCCCTCTGCTAGATAATGGAGGAGAGGCACTGGAGGATTATGGTGCGCTCAACCATGTCAAAGGCTGAGAAGGATGTGGAGGAATAGTGAATAATAGTCAAAATCACATAGGATGTCAATTTTGGCTTTGATGAAGGCCATTTCAGTGCTGTGAAGGAGCAGAAACCTAATTGGAGGGTTCAAACATGGAGTTACAAGAAAGGTGGACATGGATTTGGGAGGTGACAACACGTTCAAGACATTGTAGAGGAAAGGGAGTTTGGATAGGATTCAAGAATAGGTATTTTGATAATGTTTTGAGGGCTATAATGATGGCAGATTTGAAAGGGAAGGAACTGTTAACACTATCAGCTAGCATGGAGTCTGGGAAGGGAGGTGGGATGATCAGTAGTTTGGTAGGAATATTGTCGAAAGAGCAGGAGGTGTGTCTCATGGACAAGATGAGCTCAGAGAGGGCAGGTGGCGAGATAGGAGAGCAACAAGAGAATTATACAAATTTAGGACTAGGGCAGGGGGGAGCCTTAGAGGAAGTTTGGCTTGGTGGGCGAGGGGAAGGAAAGGAGGCAGCAGAGGCAGCTGAATGGATGATCTCAATCTCAGTGACAAAAAGTCCTTGAGCTTCTTGTGCTTGTTGTTGGAGGTGAGGATGGAATTGGCAGGGGAGAGGGTTTTAAGGCGATAGTTGGTGGTAGAGAAAAGTAGATGGGGATTATCCTTGCTGTCTAAGATGATCATGGGAATAACGAGTAGTTTTGGCAGAGGGGAGCAGGGCCCTATTGTGCTTAACATTGACCAGTCAGATCTGTTGATGAATGGCTAAACCAGTAGTGTATCATACATGTTCAAGTCTTCGCCCCTTGGAATTAAGGGAGTGAAGGTGGGGGAACGATCAGGCAGGATCTCATAACTAAAAGCTTGTAATCTCTCACAAAGGTTTGTTGCACATGACAAGAACTCACTTAGGGCTCCCGAGACATCTAAGGAAGCCTAAATGTGGCCTGCCTTTAACCAAATTGGTGGCTTGAAGCACACTGTTCCTGCCTCTCCTCCATTATGGGCCAAATTGGAAGATATACCCAATCACTTCAATTTTAAACTTGGCTTTTGGTGAAGCAATGTCTTGATATTAAAATTCTCTTCTTTGTTTTCAAATCACTCCATGGCCTCGCCTTTCCCTATCTCTGTAATCTCCTCCAACCCCTCAACCCTCTGAGATATATTCTGGCCTCTAGAGCATTTCTGATTTTAGTCACTCCACCTTGGGTGGCCGTGTCCTCAGCTGCCTAGGCCCAAAGCACTGGAATTCCCTCCTTCTCTGCCTCTCCACCTCACTTTCCACTTTTAAGATGCTCTTTAAAACCTACTGCTTTGAACAAGCTTTTGGGCATCATCCCTCATATCTCCTTTTCTAGCTGTCAAATTTTGTTTTATCATGCTCATGTGAAGCTCCTTGGGACATTTTATTATGTTAAAGATGCTATATAAATACAATTCAGAACGTGAGAGTAACCAATTGCATATACTTTGTAATCTTGGTACCAATGTTCCCTCTAAGCTGTACGGGTGTGCGCAAACTCAGAAATCTGGAATGTGCCTTGCAGGGGACAAACAGGTCGCCCACAAGCTGTGGTCCCTTTAAGCTGTGCGCATGTACGGCTGCACGGCAATATTAAAGGGACCACTCAGTGCAAGAAATGGGCCATGTACAGCAAAGGGAAATTAGAGGGAACATTGCTTGGAGTATAGAGTTTTTGATTACTTAACAACTCTTAATTTTTCTAAAAAAACCAAATTTGTATATAGTACTGGTATTTGAATTGGAGTGGAAGTTATAACTGAAAAAAGTATTACTGGCCTATCTCCAAATTTAACTCTTGTTCTGGTACAATTGAATCCTGATAAATGCAAAAGTAGTTTGCCAAGAAATGTTCTGCTTGAGTCAGGATTATGCTTCATCAGAATTTATATGTACTTTAGATAAAAAATAGCCAGTTGACAAACCCTTGTACCACAACCCACTTAATCATATAGCACTTGAACCTAAAAAAAACAGAAAATGATTAATAAGTTACATTTCACACAAAACAGATTAGATTTCTAAAATATTCTGGCATCTTGAGGTAGAATATCGCAGTTGGTTAGCTTTCATGGTGATGAACATAAAAATAGAATTAAATAAAAACAAGTTATTGGATCATTTTGTCAGCCATGGTTCAGTTGGTAGTCACAAGGTTTCAGATTCAAGTTCCACTCCAGAGTTTGAGCACAAAAATCAAGACTGACACTCCAGCACAGTACTGAGGGAGTGCTGCACTGTCGGAGGTGCCGTCTTTCGGATGAGATGTTAAACCAAGGTCCCATCTGTCCGTTCTGGTGGATTTAAAAGATCCCATGGCACTATTTCGAAGAAGAGCAGGGGAGTTATCCCTGGTGTCCCAGCCAATATTTATCCCACAATCAACATCATAACAAAACAAAAGAACAGATTATCTGGTCATTATCACATTGCTGTTTGTGGGAGCTTGCTGTACACAAATTGGCTGCTACGTTTCCTACATTACAACTGTGACTGCACAGCGCTTTGAGACTTCTGGTGGTCATGATAAGCTCTGTATAAATGCAAGTTCCTTTCTTTCTAGAAGTGTATATGATATGAGTTAGTTAAATAGACTGGAATTCTGTACAAAGGGAGTGAACTGGAAATGATTCCGTACATGCGATTCAATGCAATGTGAGTGTCACAAATTTAGGGTTATGCCTTAGCCACATGCTTGGGTTCAGTCATGCTCCTTAAGAGCTGGGATAGATTCACAGTGCCCAATATCTACTTGTATGATAACATAATCCAGGGGTGCAACAACAGCATCTTTTTGTTGGATAATGGATTCAATATGTCCAAGCAATTTCCTATATATCCGCCACATATATAATCCAATGTTTTCAAAGGTGGACAAAAAACACACAGCAAAATTAGGCAAGAAATGAATTGTTAAGCTGCTTTATCCCATAGCAAGTGAACATAGAGACCAAGTCATCATTGGATTTAATCAGTACAAACTATTTTTGGTAATATTACAGAATAAAGATCATGTTAGGCTTTTCCACATCAGTGGGCCACCTTGCTTGGCTAAAGTAAAATAAGTCCTAACTACCCTCTTGCCTTCTCCTTCTGAGCTTGGCAAAAGCTTGCAGCCTTCTGTTTTAAAACCTGGTTGTCTTTGTCTTTTATCACCCACTGTTCACAGCCAGGTAAAGACTGCCAGATGATCCCTGCCAAGCACTCAGGTCCAGAGACTTCCTAACACAATGGATGCGAGATGTTTATGAATACAGAATCAGATTAATGAATTGTTTATTGTTACATTCTTTGGAGGTTAAGTGAATGGGCAAAAGATTAAGAGAATGGGCAAAATTGTGGCAATTTCAACATAGGCAAATATGACATCATCCATTTTGGACCTAAAATGTATAGAATAGGGCACTTTCTAAACAGTGAAAAACTAGAAACAGTGGAATTCCAAAGAGTCTTGGGGGCCCAGGTAGATAGATCATTGAAATGTCAGGAACAGGTACAGAAATGAATCAAAAAGGCTAATGGAATGCTGACCTTTATATTTGGAAGACTAGAATACAAGGGCGTAAAACTGCTTCAAATATACAAAGCCCTGGTTAGACTCCACCTGGAGTGCTGTGAACAGTTCTGGGCACCATACCTCAGGAAGGATATACAGGCCTTAGAGGCAGTGCAGCGTAGATTTACTAGAATGATTCCTAGACTCCTAGGGTTAAATTACAAGGGGAGATTACACAAACCAAGGTTGTATTCCCTGGAATTTAGAAGGTTAAGTGTTGATTTGATCAAAGTTTTCAAGCTATTAATGGGAACCAGGGGTCGGCAGTGTGTCTGTACATGGACGTCACTGTCCATGGTAAAACATTTTGATGTCCGTGACTAGTAATTTAATGGATGAGAAATTTCCCATTGGCTTCTTCTTCCTAACCAGCCCATTTAAAAAAGAATTGCAGCCGTCCTTTTCAGTTTCACAGCTGACAGTTGTTTAGAGCAGAGAGAACGCTTCCAATTCAGACAAGCATGTGCTTTTCTTGTGGGTTCCAATTTTATTTAAAAAGCCTGCCGATAACCCCAAACTTGTCTGAATTGGAAGCGTTCTCTCTGCTCTAAACAACTGTCAGCTGTGAAACTGATTTTATTTATTTTTATTTTATTTATTTAGAGATACAGTACTGAAACAGGCCCTTCAGCCCACCGAGTCTGTGCTGACCAACAACCACCCATTTATACTAATCCTACATTAACCCCATATTCCCTACCACAACCCCACCATTCTCCTACTACCTACCTACACTAGGGGCAATTTACAATGGCCAATTTACCTATCAACCTGCAAGTCTTTGGCTGTGGGAGGAAACCGCAGCACCCGACGGAAACCCACGTGGTCACGGGGAGAACTTGCAAATGCCGCACAGACAGTACCCAGAACTGAACCCGGGTCGCTGGAGCTGTGAGGATGTGGCGCTAACCACTGCGCCACTGTGCCGCCTACTGATGGTTGCAATTTAAAAAAAAACAGATCAATCACAAAGCAGCTCTGGGCCGAGTTCTTGCTCTCTGCAACAGTCAGAGAGAGAGAGAGAGCGGCACAGTGGCGCAGTGGTTAGCACCGCAGCCTCACAGCTCCAGTGACCCGGGTTCAATTCTGGGTACTGCCTGTGTGGAGTTTGCAAGTTCTCCCTGTGTCTGCGTGGGTTTCCTCCGGGTGCTCTGGTTTCCACCCACATGCCAAAGACTTGCAGGTTGATAGGTTAATTGGCCATTATAAATTTTCCCTAGTATAGGTAGGTGGTAGGGAAATATAGGGACAGGTGGGGATGTGGTAGGAATATGGGATTAGTGTAGGATTAGTATAAATGGGTGGTTGATGGTCGGCACAGACTCGGTGGGCCGAAGGGCCTGTTTCAGTGCTGTATCTCTAAACTAAACTAAAGAGAGTGAGAGAGAGAGAGAGGGGGGAGCAGAGAGAGAGTGGCGGAATAGAGGGGGGACAGAGAGAGGGGTAACAGAGAGGGGGGGATCACAGAGAGAGGGGAACAGAGAGATAGAGTGAGGGGGGACAGAAAGAGAGAGGGTGACAGAAAGAGAGAGGGGGACAGAGAGAGAGAGAGAGTGGGGATAGAGGGATAGAGAGTGGGGACAGGGAGAGAGAGAGGTAGGACAAGAAAGAGAATGGTGGGACAGAGAGAGCGGGGGACAGGGAGAGAGAGCGGGGGACAGGGAGAGAGAGAGGGGGACAGGGAAAGAGAGAGGGGGACAGGGAAAGAGAGAGGGGGACAGGGAAAGAGAGGGGGGACAGAAAGTGGGGGGGACAGGGAAAGAGAGGGGGGGACAGGGAAAGAGAGAGGGGGCAGGGAGAGAGAGGGGGGAACGGGGAGGGGGCAGGGAGAGAGATGGGGGGACAGGGAGAGAGGAGGAGGGGGGGACAGGGAGAGAGGAGGAGGGGGGGACAGGGAGAGAGGAGGAGGGGGGGACAGGGAGAGAGAGAGGGCATAGGAGAGAGGGGCAGAGAGAGAGAGAGGGGGCAGAGAGAGAGGGGGCAAAGAGGGGGAAGATGACACAGAGAGGGTGTGATGACACAGAAAAGGGGACCACAGAGAGAGGGACACAGAGGGGGGAGGGTGAGAGAGAGAGAGAGAGACAGACAGACAAATGAGAGAGAGAGAGAGAGAGAGAGAAAAAGGGAGCGCGATCAAGGTCACTCCTGACAGATGGACATCTGTCTGAAATATTCCACATCGCTACAAGAAGTGTTCGGACAAACGCTGACTACTTGTGTAAATAAAAAATTCCCAGGTATCTCACTAAATCAGTGTCCAACTTAGTGATGAGAAAGTAAGTCAATAAATAGTCTTCTCATTTAAAGCTTCTTGACAAAACTGCACATTTGTTGTTTTGATCAATAGTAAAATAAATTTTTAATGCCTTTATCTTTCTGAAATTGTCTCACCGGCCCCCTCTGCAAGACAAAAATTGTAATGTGCCCCTCCGCCCCCAACGCAAAACGATTGGACACCCCTGCTTCAAGCCTTTAACCTTGTGTTTTAAAAAACCTAGCAGCCAACTTATTTTAAAACACAAGTGTATAGGCTTGTAAACTCATTTTAAAATGGCAAAAATCACCTTGGGAATGTCTCGATTTCTGCACTTTGGCACATATTACTTTCACCTGGGACACAAGCTTAGTGACAATTTGAAAGCTGCTGGACTTTTACTTTTATAAATATCATAATTATGCTGCTAACTGTTTAGAATCAGATTGTTCCAGAACTTGTATTGAGTGGAAAACAGGCAAGAAAATCTAAGGAATCTCCAGAGGTCAGCACCATAAGTTTCTCATGAATGCAACAGCACGGTGTAATGGGACTGAGTGATATTGGCAAAAACAGGATGTTGCTGATCCATATACAATAGTTAGTAAATACAATGTAATGGATAGCTTTCATAAACCTTAATCTATGATAAACTGGCAACAATTCCTTGACAAAATCTACGCTGCATTTGCAGGTTTAAAAACTGTCAGGGAAGACATAGTAAAAATGTATCATGTTTCTATGACCATGTTAGAAACAGTCATTAACTGATTTTATTTTGCTGCAAATTGGTTTATAAGAGAAGTTTTACAAGAATGTCAAAGATCAGTTGCTGCAATGTGCATCATTTACTATCCATTTGAGGTCAGATAACCTGAAAGGCCAATATCATTTGAAAGTTGTCTGTATCATATAATTACATTACTATAAAGGTGCACCTTTGCTAACAGTAAGACATTTGGCTTGGACAGAAATGAATTAGTCTGGGTACAATCTTACAGATAGCGACTAAACATTTTGTAACTGAATAATACATGTGGTAACAACTGCTCAATCTTTTGCAGAAAGCTTTTTGTTAATAATTATCTTGTCAGAGCTGAATTGGAATCGACAGTGATAGACTACGATATAGACAGAAGTGAATTTATGAGTCGCTTTATTGGAGGAACTGAAGGGTGCTTTTTTATTTGTAATTGTGTCTATATAATTTCGTCACTAGCTTTGGTGAGCAAATGACAATTTGTCCATGAGAGATTCTGTTGTTTCCGTATTTTAGAATCCAGGACCTGGTTTCACAGCCTGTCAAGATGAATAAACTAGTCTTGGCTACCTACCATCAATCTCTCTGTCCCTTACTGTCCCCACTCTGCATTTTTGTTTTACATGACTCTTCTGAAGTACTATCTGCTTCAGATACATTTTACAAGCAGGTGGAGAAGTTGCACAAACAGAGACCATCACGAGTTAAATTGTCTTATGACAACAGCAGTGTGAGAAATGGTCCATCTCCCTATTGCTGATTTTTATACTGTCTCACCTCAATAACCACAATAACAATCCTCTCCTTGAGTTTCACGGGTTATTGTGTGAATTTGCACTCCTGACACAGTGTGAATCCACAGAGGTCATCCGATAAGGTCCATCTACCACCCCGTGACATGGTGTAGGTAGCTCTATTCCATCAACAAAAGTAATTGGCATTGCATACTATTTTGCTTGCTAGCTAGCTAATACAGTTGTGCTGCGCTCCATTGATGCTTGTATGCTTAGCTACTTTATTTATAGGGAGAAATGTGTTTTAAATTGGTTAGTGTTTTGATGGCATTAGATTGGCTATAGACTTTATATACAGCTTAATTTTGCTCCCATGTCCATGGCTGAGTCGATAATTTTGTCAAATGTCCGTGGTGCAACATTTTGGTGCCTATCCTTGATGGGAACACATGGGATAAGTAGAGATAAACTATTTCCACTGATTGGAGAGTCTAGGACTGGGGTGAATAGACTAAAAATCAGAGGCCGACTTTTCAGGAGTGAAATTAGGAAACACTTCTACACACAAAGGGTGGTAGACGTTTGGAACTCTCTTTCGCAAAACACAATTGATGCAAGATCAATTGTAAATTTTAAATATGAGATTGATAGATTTATGTTAATCAGAGGTATTAAGGATAGGGTAAAGACCATATGGAGTTAGGTCAGAGATCAGCCATGATCTCATTGAATGGCAGAACAAGCTTGAAGGGCTAAATGGCCTACTCCTGTTCCTATGTTGGGGAAACCAACCTCAATGTCCAGTTATTAGCAGATGAATCATCTTTTGTTTGTGCTTTTTTTCCCCCCTGAACTTGTGTGTGAACACTTAGGCCCATAATTTTCCTGGATCCGCTTCCACTCCCGCTTTACCATTGTAATTTTGCTGCAAGTGTGGTAGGAATCACGTTTACATGTGTAAATGCAATTTGCACTGCAATTCCTGTAAAGTTAGGATGGCGAAGTGGAAGCTGCTCTGAATGCAGTCTTAAAAAAGTAGTATTTAAAAGTAACTTTTTCCAAATGTTTTGTGTGGAAAAATTGTCAAAACATAATCCCAAAATGTCATAGGAAAGTATAACCAGCTTGAGTTTCTTTGCCACTTCATGATGTGGTTGGAACCACTTGTTTATACTACAACTTTATTAATACACTTCCAATCATCTTTAGGTCTCTGTTTAATGGCCTTTGCCACATTTGGCTTACTGTCTGATTTTATAAAATGAAAAATAAACAAAGTATAAGGGTGAAATAACAGCAATATTTTCATTATACTGATTTGGATATCTCCTGAATGGGTGCTGAAGTGGTTATTCAGCTTGAACAGGTTAAATACTTGTAATAAAAAGTTTCCCAGTTGATGTAGCTGCTAAGAATGTAAAATTTGTTTGCATCATAAAAATTATAACATTGCAATTGAAAAGTTATACAGGTACTGGATAACCATCTAATTTTCAAAACAAAATTGCTACAAGGAGCAACACTGTATTCTTATTATTAATGACTATTTATTCATATTTTGTAACTGTTAAATGCTTTCATCTTTAATTCCTCCCTTCTTTAAACATGTCAACCCACACAGTGCAATATTACCACTAACCCTCACCACCCCCCCCCCACCCCAAACAAACCCCTGCCACTGAGGCTGGGCAAGTGACTTCCTCAAAATTCTCTGGAAATGTTCCTGTGTAACCAAAGTCTTAGAGGTTATGTTTGACTCTCTTTGATTTCCCTCTTTTCCATTAAGGAAACAGTTTAAACCACTCAACACCACTACTGAAGCTTTAGAAGCAATCCTAGCCTTTTCCTATGGGCAACTGCAGACATAAGGTTCTGTCCTAGCATTGTAGATAGTTTAGTAACTGCAACTTGAAAATTTCTTTCTGCAATTACATTTTTATGGCTTAATAGAGAATAAGGGAACTGTGGTATTCTTGCATTGCATGAACATATATAGATATTCACCTGGAAAACTGGGATGAGCAGACAATGCTCTGTGGAAGGCATCAAATCCAGCTTGTCCCACAGTTGTGGGAAATAAACAGTCTTCAAATGGAGGCACCATATTGCGAGGACTACCTTGGCGGATATTTCGAGAAGTTTCACTATACTGGGGTGGGTAGAAAGTCTGTAACTGACCATAATAACCTAAAAAGAGAAAACAAAACAATTAGATAAACTGACCTAATTCTAGAATTTTAGAAATAAAAACAAGAAATGCTGGGAATACTCAGCAGGTCTGGCAGCATCTGTGGAGAGAGAAGCAGAGTTAACGTTTCAGGTCAGTGACCCTTCTTCAGAACTCTAGAATTTTAGTTTTGTTTTGTTACTTATGGAATTAATCTATTAAACTCTGAAGGTTTGTACAACTTGCGGAGCAATCAAGCAAAGATAGAATACAGCCCCTCGGCTGTGATAGCTTGTCATCCTCCCATTAGCTGTCAAGTATGAAAAAAATGTACACTGTAATGTCAGCTAGTTAGCCAAGATGGTGGAGCTGGGAAAGTGGCTTTGGACGTACCAAAACTGCTGTTTTGCTACTCTGCATGAATGATGGGCAAATGAATAAAAACTTAAAATGATCTAAATTGAATAAAGTGCATTTTCAAGTATTCACAAATAATTTGGACCAAATCAGTTTTCTAGCTCTGTTCAGTGCTCAACTCAAATAGGAAAAAACACTGCAGTGTAAGTGAAGTCAATTTATTTTATTACATTATTATGGGCAATTACAAAATTACATATCGAAAATACTGCACTCTATATAAATGTCTGAATGGAAAAAAGTGCTGATCAACTTTAGAGACAACATATCTTTGCACATGATTAAAGGCAGCTGTTCAGCAGAAAATTATAATGAATTAAATGCTACACTTGCTGGAAGTGGACTGCTTTGTGAAAGGTTACAGCTGAGTCCTATTACAGGAGAAAACTGCTTCTATCGAAGCCAAGCCAGCTGGCAGGGCCCATCGGAACGCATACTGAACACATCTTTCACACTGCCTTGCACTCATTCTACATGTTTGCACCCTTCTGCAACTTCCTATTCACAATTCAGAGAATTGCGTAATATTGTCTGCTGCAACCAATCGTAGCCTAGTAACAAGAAACCTAATAATGTGGAAAAAATACTGCCTTTTCCCAGATCATGCCCAGTGTGAAGAATACTGAATGCTATAATTATTTCAACTACAGCTATGTTAAATAGATGAATTAAAAAAATGCTCCTTCATCCCTATTCTTCTGATATAAACAATGCTTTTGTTCTGCCTTTATTGTTTTTTGCCAATGCAATTCAGGGTTCTAGCACAACACAAATACAGTTTTTACCATTTTGTATGATATTGATTAATTGATGGGCTGAGCTTAGGTTACAGAATCCACAATGAAGAAAAGATAATTACATTGCAGATTATTTGGCTGTGTTTAATACAGACAATGACATTTCTTAAATTTATAATGGATATATGGGTTTGTTCTGCTGCCTTCTTTCTTACTTCTGTGTTATTTGTAATTACCTATGCAAGCCTTGAAGAATGATCATGTTAGCAAGCACCTCTTCACCACCTACACAGGTATATCAGCCATATCACTCTTTGACTCAGCTTTACATATCTTTCTCTTTCCTTGTTTCTCTTACTATTTTCTCTTTTTATCTCCAGTATCTATCCCTTTATGTACTTTTGAAGGTCAGTGTCCAAAATTCAGCCTACAGCCACATGTGGTCTGAGAGATCTTGATTAGGATTGCAAAAGCCTTTACTGGTTCTTTATATATTTTTGTGCACAGTGGGAAAAGTAATCTTGAAAATCTTTTGGCTACATATTCGTGGGGGTGTAGATCAATTGACATAAAAGCTGCATTTCTGCAGGGCGATACCGTTCAGAGAGAAGTGTTTCTGAAACCGCCCAACAAGGCAGCAACTGCAGAAGGAAAACTATAGAAACAAAACAAATGTGTCATAGAACCATAGAATGGTTATAGCATTGAAGGAGACCATTCAGCCCATCATACCTGTGCTATCACTCTGCGAGAGCTTCCACCTTTTGCCTGTAGTCCTGCAATTTTTTCAATTTTTTTCTCTTCAGATTCAATTCCCAATTCCCTTTTGAAAGCCATGATTCAATATGTCACCACCACACTCTCAGACAGTGCATTCCAGGTACTAACCACTCACTGTGTAAAAAGGTTTTTCTGCACGTCGCCTCTGGTTCTCTTGCCAATTACCTTAAATTAGTGTCCCCTGGTTCTCAACTGTTCTGCCATTGGGAACAGTTTCTCCCTATCTACTCTGTCCAGAGTGTCCAGACCCCCTTATGATTTTGAACACCTCTATCAAATCTCCTCTCAATCTTCCACCTTCACCAATCTATCCATGCAACTGAAGTGTCTCATCCTCTCAACCATTCTCAGAAATCTTTTCTGCACCCTCTCCCTTGCTTTTACATCTTTCCTGAAGTGTATTGCCCAGAATTAGACACAATATTACAGTGGAGGCCAAACCAGTGTTTCATTAAGGTTCACCATAACTTCCTTTCTTTTGTACACTATGCCTCTATTTCTAAAGCCTTATTAACTGCTTTCTCCACCTGCCCTGCCACCTTCAATGATTTTGCACATACACTCCTGGATCCCTCTGCTCCTTCACCCCCTTTAGAATTGTATCCTTCATTTTATACCACCTTTTCTCATTCTTCCTACCAAAATATATCACTTCACACTTCTCTGCATTAAATTTCAACTGCCACTTGTCCGTCCATTTCACCAGCCTGTCTATGTCCTCTTGAAGTCTATCATTATCCTCTTCACAATTAACAATACTTCCAAGTTTGTGTCATCTGCAAATTTTTAAATTGCACACCACACACCCAAGTCTAGGTCATTAATATAGATCAAGAAAAGCAATGGTCCGGATAGCGACCCCCACTATATACTGTCCTTCAGTCTGAAAAACAACTGTTTGCCACTACTTTCTGTTTTTCCTGACACTCAGCCAATTTTGTATCCATGCTGCCACTGTCCCTTTTGTTCCATGGGCTTCAACTTTGCTGACAAGTCTGTTATTTGGCACTTTATCAAATGTCTTCTGGATGTTCATGTACACCACATGAACTGCATTATCTTCATCAAACCTCTCTATTACCTCATCAAAAAACTCAATCAATTACTTAAACACAATTTGCCCTTAAATAATCCGTGCTGGCTTTCCTTAATTAATCCACATTTGTCCAAGTGACTGTTAATTTTGTTTCAGATTATTGTTTCTAAAAGCTTTTCTACCACCAAGGTTAAATTGACTGGCCTGTAGTTGCTAGGTTTATCCTTACACCTTATTTTGAACAAGGGTGTAATATTTGCAATTCTCCAGTCCTTTGGCACCATCTCTGTATCTAAAGAGGATTGGAAAATTATGGCCAGTGCCTCTACAATTTCCACCCTTACTTCCTTCAGTATCCTTGGATGCATCTAATCCGGTCCTGGTGACTTATCAACTTTAAGTAGTTAAAGTCTTTCTATTACCTCCTCTTTATAATTTTTTATCCCATCCAGTGTCTCAGTCACCTCCTCTTTCACTCCGACTTTGGTAGCATCTTCTTCTTTGGTCTGAATGATGCTTCCAGAGTGTGGTATCTTTTGGTGAGATTTATTTTGTTAAAAATGGGGTGTGTTCAACCAAAAGCAGATCCAGCAATGTTTTATTGATATGATAAAGAACATTTTGCAGGCATCTTCACAATGTATGCTAATGATTTTTTTAATGAGGTGGGATTGTGAAATTTGAGAAATGTGCCATTAATAAGATTAGAGTAGAATTTGGGAGTCAGGCTTGTGGGGGGTTTAAATATATTGGTTTAGCAATTAAGCAGTGTAGGTTTGTAATAACTTTAAATCAACAAGCCTATTTAGAGAGTTTCACTCCCATCCCAATTAATTGTACTAGGTCCTCACAGAAAGATGATGTTATATTTAAAGCAGAGACTGAGCAATTGCAAAGCTTGGTCGGTCAGTTAAACTGGTTGGACATGCAGACTAGACCAGATGCTAGTTTTGATGTGTTGGAGTTAAGTACTATGATGAAACATCCTAAAGTCGAGAATGTTTTAAGGGCAAATAAACCACTAGAAAATTAAAGCTAGAGAAATGTGTATGTAAGTTCCGATACTGAGGTAACCCAAAAAACATGAAACAAGCCATTTTTAGTCATTCTTCACATGCTAATCTTGCTTATGGGTTTTCGAGTGCAGCTTGTTTTACAATATTGCTCATGGGTGAAAATGGGAAATGTTGTCCTTTAGCTTCGGAAGCTAAGAAATAAAAAGGGATGATAATAGTATATTGTCTGCTGAAACACTGGCTCTTATCAAGGCAGTGATATGGGGTTCTATTTATTAAGTATTTTAAGTGAGATTCTGTGGTAATGGGCATACTGAAGATAATATACCCATTGAATGTTATGTAGATAATCGGTCATTGTGGGATAATGCACACTCGATGAAAATTGTGAGTGAAAAAATGTTACAGATTGACCTTGCGGCTTGAAACAAATACGGGAGAGAAAGGTAATGAAATAGATGGATGAAAGTCATCAAATATCTGATTGTTTTACAAAAAGAAGAGAAGGATGTCTCACAATGTAATGCTTTGTGCAGAATGTGGAGGTTTTTGATTTAATTTGTTTTATAATTTTGGATGTATACATCAACTCTATTTTTTATTTAAAGAGAGAAAAAGCAATCTTCGACACTTCTTTGTCTCCTTTGGCCTCCTTATCTCGAGAGACAATCGGTAAGCGCCTGGAGGTGGTCAGTGGTTTGTGAAGCAGCGCCTGGAGTGGCTATAAAGGCCAATTCCAGAGTGACAGGCTCTTCCACAGGTGCTGCAGAGAAATTTGTTTGTCGGGGCTGTTACACAGTTGGCTCTCCCCTTGCGCCTCTGTCTTTTTTCCTGCCAACTACTAAGTCTCTTCGACTCGCCACACTTTAGCCCCGCCTTTATGGCTGCCCGCCAGCTCTGGCGAACGCTGGCAGCTGACTCCCACGACTTGTGATCAATGTCACAGGATTTCATGTCGCGTTTGCAGGCGTCTTTAAAGCGGAGACATGGATGGCCGGTGGGTCTGATACCAGTGGCGAGCTCGCTGTACAATGTGTCTTTGGGGATCCTGCCAGCTTCCATGCGGCTCACATGGCCAAGCCATCTCAAGCGCCGCTGACTCAATAGTGTGTATAAGCTGGGGATGTTGGCCGCCTCGAGGACTTCTGTGTTGGAGATACGGTCCTGCCACCTGATGCCCTGAGGCAGCGAAGATGGAATGAATTGAGACGTCGCTCTTGGCTGACATACGTTGTCCAGGCCTCGCTGCCATAGAGCAAGGTACTGAGACACAGGTCTGATACACTCGGACTTTTGTGTTCTGTGTCAGTCCGCCATTTTCCCACACTCTCTTGGCCAGTCTGGACATAGCAGTGGAAGCCTTTCCCATGCGCTTGTTGATTTCTGCATCTAGAGACAGGTTACTGGTGATAGTTGAGCCGAGGTAGCTGAACTCTTGAACCACTTTCAGAGCGTGATCGCCAATATTGATGGATGGAGCATTTCTGACGTCCTGCCCCATGATGTTCGTTTTCTTGAGGCTGATTGTTAGGCCAAATTCATTGCAGGCAGCCGCAAACCTGTCGATGAGACTCTGCAGGCACTCTTCAGTGTGAGATGTTAAAGCAGCATCGTCAGCAAAGAGGAGTTCCCTGATGAGGACTTTCCGTTCTTTGGACTTACTTGTATAATAATTGTCTTTAGTTTTATGCAGGTAGTGGGCATAAACGGGGGATTCATTTGGCCCCTATAAAGAGATACTGACTGAAACTGTAGTGGTTGGGGTAAGGAGGTGCTTATTCTATTGTGTAACTCTAATTAAATGCTTATAACAGTGTTTAAAGATTGGGTCCAGGTCTATCCTTCACCAACCAGCTTTCTGGATTAGTCTCTACTTATTTTGTCTGAATGTATACAGTGAACTGCATTACAATGCTATTATTTTATATTCTTTAAAGTATTTTGCTGTAAATTTACTATTATTCCTAATTCTCACTTTCAATTATCTTTGTTAGAAGAGTTCTGTCTTTATTTATCTTTTTTTCTTTAACAGACAATGAGTATTTCTGTCTGTTAAATTCTGTCATTTTCAGTTTCTCTTCTCCTCCTTCATTATTTTTGTTCTGTATGGGTTCCCTCCATCTGAAACCATCCTACCACACGACCTCCTGTCCTTTTCATGTTTGTTTTGATCTTCCTTCTCTTAAATAACATAGATCAGAAGACATGTTTACTCTCAGCACAGAGCTTCATACAACAGGAGTGCATTTCCAGGAACTTGACCTTGTGTCCTATTTCACTGCATGCACTCCAAGCATGAAGCTCTGCACGAGGAGTTCTTTATAAGGGAACCAAACATGTGTTAAAATATTTTGAAGATTTTCAGGTGTCCAAGTCCCAGGCCTGGACTCCCAGGTAGGACCCACCACCATACTGGCTGGCAGGCCACTCTGCTTTCCCTGGGTGTACCAGCCTGCTGGAAGATTCCTAGGCTAGGGACCTGGAAATCCCTGGACTCGGAGCCCACACCCGCTGGCCTCTGATACTAGTGACCTTGTTTAGAATAGTTGGAGGCTCTTCCCCAAATAAGGCATCACACAATGGATTGGGTTGGCATCCTTCAATCTATGAAAGATGATCGACATGCAGCAAACAACCTATTAAGTGGGGTGTCTCCTCTGCTGATGACTGTGAAGAGAGGCAGGTTCTGCCACAAGTGCTGCACATGAAGCTACCAAATGATGCTGTGAGTTGTTGTTTTTGATGTTGGTGTCTGTTGCCAAGCTGCTGTAGCAACTGGTCATTGTGGTAGTGCATACAGTCCAACAGGATGTGTCGCCATTTCCCTCTTTCGCCAGCTAATGACTCCCAAGTGTGACAGTCGACATTTAGGGCCTTCATGTCATGCTTGCAAGCATCCTTGAAGCAGAGCTTTGGGTGCCCCACTGTTCACCTGGCCCTGGCTACTTCACCATACAGAAGGTCCTTGGGTATGTGACCGTCTTCCATCCTACTCTCTGTCTCCTGCTACTTGGCCAATTTCCTAACTAGGTCAATAATTTCCCTTCAATTCTGCGAACTTCAACTTTAGTTAATAGTCTCTTATGAGGGGGAGACAGTGGTGTCGTGGTAATGTCACTGAACTAGTAATCCAGAGGCCCAGGTTAATATCCTGGGTAATGGGTTCAAATCCCATGATGGCAGCTAGTGGAATTTAAGTTCAATAAATTAATCAAATTTATTAATTAAAAAATCTGTAGTTGAAAACGAGTCTCAGTAATGGTGCAATGAAACTATCATCAATTGTCATAAAAACCCATCTGATTCACTAACGTTCTTCAGAGAAGGAAATCTGCTGTCCTTACCCGGTCTGGCCTAAATGTGACTCCAGACCCACAGTGATATGGTTGACTCTTAACTGCCCTCTGAAATAGCCTAGTAAGCCACTCAGTTGTCAAGGGCAATAGGGATGGGCAACAAATGTTGGCCTTGCCAGCAACACCCACATCCCATGAAAGAATAAAATGTCTTCTGCAAGTCCATATAAATAACATCCATAGACATTTCCCTGCCTGCTACTTCAGTCATCTCTTCAAAGAATTCAATCAGGTTCGTCAGGCATGACCTACCGTTAACAAGTTCATACTGGCTGTCTCTAATCAGCTGAAAATTTTCAAGGTGTTCAGTCACCCTATCCCTAATTATAGACTCTAGCAATTTCCGAGCAACAGGTGGTAGGTTAACTGGTCTATAATTCTCTGGTTTCCCTCTGTCACCTTTTTTAAACAGTGAAGTGACATGTGCAATTTTCTAATCGAAAAGAATGGTTTCTGAATTGAGAGAACTTTGGAAGATTATAGTTAGGGCATGTGAAATGTCTCACCTACCTCTTTTAACACACTGAGATGGAACTCATTTGGTCCTGGGGATTTGTCACTCGTCAATGCTGTTAATTACTCCATTACTGTTATCTTGCTTATATTAGTTTTGTTGAGCCCCTGTTCCCAATTCAATAATAGTTTTCTTGGGTGTCTGGCATGCTGACCACTTCCTCCAGAGTAAGTACTGATACGATGTAATTACTCGGCATGTCTGCCCTTCCTTATTTCATTGACAACACCACCATTATCAGTTTTCAAGCAGCCCATATTGCTTCTGACCACCCTCTTTATCCTAAAGTAAAACGACCCAGGTTCAATTCTGGGTACTGCCTGTGCGGAGTTTGCAAGTTCTCCCTGTGACTGCGTGGGTTTTCACCGGGTGCTCCGGTTTCCTCCCACAGCCAAAGACTTGCAGGTGATAGGTAAATTGGCCATTGTAAATTTCCCCTAGTATAGGTAGGGGAATTGTGGGGATGTGGTAGGAATATGGGATTAATGTAGGATTAGTATAAATGGGTGGTTGATGGTCGGCACAGACTCGGTGGGCCAAGGGCCTGTTTCAGTGCTGCATCTCTAAATAAAAGATAAAAATAAAATAAAAATCTACATTTATAGTCATAGAGTTCATAATGGCATAGAAGGAGGCCAGTCGGCCCTTCAAGTCCATGCCGGCTTTTCAGACAGTCCCATTCCCTTGCTCCATCCCTGTAGCCCTGCAAATTTATTTCCCTGAAGTGCCCATCCAATTTCCTTTTGAAATCATTCATCATCTTCACTTCCACCACCCTCATAGGCAGCGAGTTCCAGGTCATTACCATTCAATGAGTAAAAAAGTTCTTCCTCGCATCTCCCCTGCATCTCTTGCCCAAAAGCTTAAATCTGTGTCCCCCAGTCCTTGTACCATCAGCTTTTCTTTGTCTACTTTATCGAAACCTTTCATAATCTTGCACACCTCTTTCAAATCTCCCCTCAATCTCCTTTGTTCCAAGGAGAACGACTCCAGCTTCTCCAAGCTAACCTTATAGCTAAAATCCCCCACTCCTGGAACGATTCTGGTAAATCTCATCTGTACCCTCTCAAGGACCCTAACATCCTTCTTAAAATGTGGTGACCAGAACTGGATGCAATACTCTAGTTGTGGCATAACCAGAGCTTTATAAAGGTTCAGCATAACTTCTCTGCTTTTGCACTCATTACTTCTATTGATGGATCCTAAGATCTATATGCTTTGCTAACTACTTTCTCAACACGTCCTGCTACTTTCAAGGATCTGTGTAAATGGAGAGCAAGGTCCCTCTGTCCCTGCATACTCTTTAGAACATTGCCATTAAGTCTATATTGCCTCTCCATATCCCTTCTGCCAAACTGCATCAACAAACACACTTCTCTGTATTAAATTCCAGCTGTCACTTGTCTGCCCATTCTGCTAGCCTATCTATGTTCTGTTGTAGCCGATTTGTATCATCCTCACTGTTTGCCACAACTCCAACTTTGGTATCATGGGCAAATTTTGAAATTTTACTCTGTACTCCAATATCCAAACAAAGAAATAACTAATGCCTGTAAAAATGGTACGGCAATTATCATGGGGGATTTTAATCTACATGTAGATTGGTCGAACCAGCTCAGTCAGGGTAGCCTTGAGGAGGAGTTCGTTGAGTGTATCCGTGATAGTTTTCTTGAACAGTATGTAATGGAACTGACGAGGGAGCAAGCTATCCTCGATCTAGTCCTGTGTAATGAGACAGGAATAATTAATGACCTCATAGTTAGGGATCCTCTTGGAGGAAGTGATCACAGTATGGTTGAATTTAGAATACAGATGGAGAGTGTGAAGATAAAATCCAATACCAGGGTCCTGCGCTTGAACAAGGGGGACTACAATAGAATGAGGGAGGACTTGGCTAAAGTAGACTGGAAACAAAGATTTTATGGTGGGACAGTTGACAAGCAGTGGAGGACTTTCAAAGCAATTTTTCAAAGTGCTCAGCAAAAGTATATTCCAGTGAAAAGGAAGGACTGGAAGAAAAGGGGTAACCTGCCATGGGTGTCGAAGGAAATAAGGGAGGCTATCAAATTGAAAGAGAAGGCATACAAAGTGGCCAAAAACAGCATGGAACTAGAAGATTGGGAAAACTTTAACGGTCAACAGAAAGCCACAAAAAGAGTTATAAAGAAAAGTAAGATAGAACATGAGAAAAAACTAGCACAGAATATAAAGACAGATAGCAAAAGTTTCTATAAATATATAAAATGAAAAAGAGTGGCGAAAGTAAACGTTGGTCCTTTAGAGGATGAGAAGGGGAATTTAGTTATGGGATATGATGAAATGGCCGAGGCATTGAACAGGTATTTTGTATCGGTCTTCACAGTGGAGGACATTAATAACATGCCAGTAATTGACAAAGAGACGAACGTAGGTGAGGACCTGGAAACAATCATTATTGCGGAAGAGGTAGTGTTGGGCAAGCTAATGGAGCTAAGGATTGATAAGTCTCCTGGCCCTGATGGAATGCATCCCAGGGTACTAAAAGAGATGGCGGGAGAAATAGCAGGTGCACTGGCGGTAATTTTCCAAAATTCGCTGGACTCTGGGGTAGTCCCAGCAGATTGGAAAACAGCAGATGTGACGCCACTGTTTAAAAAGGGAGGTAGACAAAAGATGGGGAATTATAGCTTAACCTCTGTAGTGGGGAAGATGCTTGCGTCTATTATCAAGGAAGAAATAGCAGGGCATCTCGATAGAAATTGTCCCGTTGGGCAGACGCAGCATGGGTTCATGAAGGGCAGGTCATGCTTGACAAATCTTTTGGAATTCTATGATGACATTACGAGCAAGGTGGACAATGGGGACCCAGTGGATGTGGTGTACCTGGATTTCCAAAAGGCCTTCGACAAGGTGCCGCACAAGCGGCTGCTGCATAAGATAAGGATGCATGGCGTTAGGGGTAAAGTATTAGCATGGATAGAGGGTTGGTTGACTAACAGGAAGCAGAGAGTGGGGATAAATGAGTGCTATTCTGGTTGGCAATCAGTCACGAGTGGTGTGCCTCAGGGATCGGTGTTGGGACCGCAATTATTTACAATTTATTTCGATGATTTGTAGTTGGTGACCACGTGGAGGTTGTCAAAGTTTGCAGATGACACTAAGATGAGTGGCAGAGCAAAGTGTGCAGATGACTGTGAAACTTTGCAGAGGAACATAGATACATTGAGTGAGTGGGCAAAGGTCTGGCAGATGGAATACAACGTTAATAAATGTGAAGTCATTCATTTCGGTAGGAGTAACAGTAAAAAGGATTATTACTTGACTGGTAAAAAGTTGCAGCATGCTGCTATGCAGAGGGACCTGGGTGTCCTTGTGCATGAATCGCAGAAGGTTGGTCTGCAGGTACAGCAAGTAATTAGGAAGGCAAATGGAATTTGCTAAAGGGATTGAGTTTAAAAGCAGAGAGGTTATGTTGCAGCTGTATAAGGTACTGGTGAGGCCGCACCTGGAGTACTGTGTGCAGTTTTGGTCTCCTTACTTGAGAAAGGATATACTGGCACTGGAAAGGGTGCAGAGGAGCTTCACTAGGTTGATTCCGGAGTTGAGGGGGTTGGCTTATGAGGAGAGACTGAGTAGATTGGGATTATATTCATTGGAGTTCAGAAGAATGAGGGGGGATCTTATAGAAACATATAAAATCATGAAGGGAATAGATAAGATACAAGTAGAGAGGATGTTTCCACTGGCAGGTGAAGCTAGGACAAGAGGGCATAGCCTCAAGATTAGAGGGAGCAGATTTAGGACTGAATTAAGAAGGAACTTCTTCACCCAGAGGGTTGTTAATCTATGGAATTCCTTGCCCAGTGAAGTAGTTGACGCTTCTTCAGTAAACGTTTTTAAAGCTAAGGTAGATATCTTTTTGAACAATAAAGGAATTAAGGGATACGGCAAGAGCGCGGGTAAGTGGATCTGAGTCCACGAAAAGATCAGCCATGATCTTATTGAATGGCGGAGCAGGCTCGAGGGGCCGGACGGCCTACTCCTGCTCCTAGTTCTTATGATCTTATGATCCAAGGCATTTATATATAACAAAAAAATAGTAGTCCTAGCACTGAACCTTGGGGAACACCAATCTGAAAAACAACTATTTACACGACTCGCCTTTTTCTTTCCTTAAGCCAATTTTTATCCAAGCTGACACCGATCTTCCTATTCCATCAGCCTCAATTTTGTTAACCAGCATTTTATGTGGTCTTTGAACTCTTTATTAAAGTCCGTATAGACAACATCCATCACAGAATCACAGAATAATACAGTGCAGAAGAGGCCCTTCGGCCCATCGAGTCTGCACCGATGCATTAAAGACACCTGACCTGTCTACTAATCCCATGTGCCAGCACTTGGCCCATAGCCTTGAATGTTATGACGTGCCAAGTGCTCATCCAGGTACTCTTTAAAGGATGTGAGGCAACCTGCCTCTACCACCCTTCCAGGCAGTGCATTCCAGACTGGCACCACCTTCTGGGTAAAAAAGTTCTTCCTCAAATTCCCCTTAAACCTCCTGCCCCTCACCTTAAACTTGTGTCCCCTCGTAACTGACCCTTCAACTAAGGGGAACAGCTGCTCCCTATCCACCTTGTCCATGCCTCTCATAATCTTGTACAACTCGATCAGGTCACCCCTCAGTCTTCTCTGCTCCAGCGAAAACAACCCAAGCCTATCCAATCTCTCTTCATAGCTTAAATGTTCCATCCCAGGCAACATCCTGGTGAATCGCCTCTGCACCCCCTCCAGTGCAATCACATCCTTCCTATAATGTGGTGACCAGAATTGCACACAGTACTCCAGCTGTGGCCTTACCAAAGTTCTATACAATTCCAACATGACCTCCCTGCTTTTGTAATCTATGCCTCGATTGATAAAGACAAGTGTCCCATATGCCTTTTTCACCACCCTATTAACCTGCCCTTCTGCCTTCAGAGATCTATGGACAAACACGCCAAGGTCCCTTTGTTCCTCGGAACTTCCCAATGTCAGGCCATTCATTGAATACTTCTGTGTCACATTACTCCTTCCAAAGTGTATCACCTCACACTTTTCAGGGTTAAATTCCATCTGCCACTTTTCTGCCCATTTGACCATCCCGTCTATATCTTCCTGTAACCCAAGACACTCAACCTCACTGTTAACCACTCGGCCAATCTTTTGGTCATCCGCGAACTTACTGATCCTACCCCCCACATAGTCATCTATGTCGTTTATAAAAATGACAAACAATAGGGGACCCAGCACAGATCCCTGTGGTACGCCACTGGACACTGGCTTCCAGTCTCTGAAACAGCCGTCTGTCATCACTCTCTGTCTCCTACAGCTAAGCCAATTTTGAATCCACCTTATCAAGTTACCCTGTATCCCATGTGCATTTGCTTTCTTAATAAGTCTCCCATGTGGGACCTTGTCAAAGGCTTTGCTGAAATCCACGTAAACTACATCAACTGCTCAAAAAATTCAATCAAATTTGTTCGGCATGACCTCTCTCTGACAAAGCCATGCTGACTATTCCTAATCATATTTTGCCTCTCCAAGTGAAGATAAATTCTCTCCTTCAGAATTTTCTCCAATAGTTTCCCGACCACTGATGTGAGACTCACTGGTCTGTAGTTCCCTGGCTTATCTCTACAACCTTTCTTAAATAGTGGGACCATATTAGCTGTTCTCCAGTCCTCTGGCACCTCCCCCGTGGCCAGAGAGGAATTAAACATTTGGGTCAGAGCCCCTGCAATCCCCACCCTCACCTCCCACAGCATCCTGGGACACAAATCGTCCGGACCTGGAGATTTGTCCACTTTTAAGCCTGCCAAAACCTCCAATACCTTGTCACTCCCCATGACAATTTGCTCAAGAACCTCACAGTCTCTCTCTCTGAGTTCCATATCTACATCCTCATTCTCTTGGGTGAAGACAGATGTGAAATATTCGTTCAACACCCTACCAGTGTCCTCTGGCTCCACCCACAGATTTTCCCCCTTGGTCCCTAATGGGTCCTACTCTTTCCCTGGTTATCCTCTTCCCATTGATATACTTATAGAATATCTTGGGATTTTCCCTACTTTGCCAGCCAGAGCTTTCTCATATCCCCTCTTTGCTCTCCTAATTGCTTTCTTATGGTCCATCCTACACTTTCTGTACTCCACTAATGCTTCCGTTGATTTGCTCTTCTTGTATTTGCTAAAAGTCTCTCTTTTCCTTCTCATCGTACCCTGAATGTTTCTGGTCATCCATGGTTCTCTGGGCTTGTTGCTCCTATCTATTACCCTAGAGGGAACATGTTGGGCCTGTACCCTCCCCATTTCCTTTTTGAATGCCCCCCACTGCTCTTCTGTAGATTTCCCGACAAGTAACTCTTTCCAGTCTACCTTGGCCAGATCCTGCCTTATTTTACTAAAATTCGCTCTCCCCCAATCCAAAATCTTTTTTTGCAACTTGTCTATTTCTTTCTCAAGCTTAAATTGTACCATGTTGTGGTCGCTATCACCAAAATGCTCCCCCACCAACACATCAACCACTGTCCGGCTTCATTCTCCAGAATTAGGTCCAGCACTGCACCCTCCCTTGTTGGATCCTCTACATATTGAGCTAAAAAGTTCTCCTGTATACATTTTAAGAACTCCACTCCATCTAAGCCCTTAACACGATGACTATCCCAATTAATGTTGGGAAAGTTGAAATCACCCTATTATTATTTTTACACACCTCTGCGAATTGTGCACATATTTGCTCCTCAATTTCCCGCTGACTATCTGGGGGTCTATAATAAACACCTAGCAATGTGACGGTTTGAACCTTACTTCTGCTGTATTCCCTCTGACTTGTTTGCTTTTGTGTGTTTAGCTGTGTCCCAATTCTGCTAGGAGTCTGCGTCCCCTCCCCCTACCAAATTAGTTTAAGCTCCTCCCAACAGCACTAGCAAACCCACCAGCAAGGATGTTAGTCCCCCTCTGGTTCAGATGTAGACCGTGCCGCTTGTACAGGTCCCACCTCCCCCAGAAACGGTCCCAGTGTCCAGGAATCTAAAACCCTCCCTCCTGCACCAACTCTTAAGCCACGCATTCATCTGTGCTATTCTCCTATTTCTATACTCGCTAGCACGTGGCACTGGGAGTAATCCAGAGTTTACAACCCGAGAGGTCCTGCTTTTTAGTCTACTGCCTAACTCCCTGAATTCTTGATGCAAGACCTCATCCCTCTTTCTACCTATGTCATTGGTACCAACATGTAGCATGACCTTTGCCTTATCACCCTCCCCCTTCAGGATGCCGTGCAGCCGTTCAGTGACATCCCAGACCCTGGTACCAGGGAGGCAACACACCATCCTGGAGTCACTTTGACGGCCACAGTAGTGCCTATCTGTTCCCCTGACTATAGAATCCCCTATTACTATTGCTCTTCCTCTCTTCCCCCTTCCTGTGCCGACAGGCTGCTTGTGGTAACAGAAGCTTGGCTCTGTCCGCACTCCCTGGAGGAACCAGCCTCATCAGCTTCCAAAATGGAATACCAATTTGCAAGCGGGACCCCAGGGGACTCCTGAACTACCTGCCTGTTTCTCTTGGACTACCTGGTGGTCACCCATTCCCTTCCTTCCTCAAGTCCCTTCAGCTGCGGTGTGACCACCTCTCTGAACGTGCTATCCACGAAGCTCTCAGACCCGCGGATGCTCCTCGGTGTTTCCAGCCACCATTCCAGCTCTGAAACCCGAGATTCCAGGAGTTGCAGCTGGACACACTTCCTGCACACATGCTGGTCCCGGGGACTGGAAATGTTCCTGGATTCCCACATGCAGCAAGAGGAGCAAACCACGGCTTTAAGCTCTCCTGCCATGACTCAACCCTTTAAATTTAAAACTTTAGAAGACTATTATAATAATAAAAAATAAATCAACTAAGTCTTGCTGAAACAATGACTTACAATTCAATCCAGTTTGAAAACTACCCACCAGGACTTACTCAACAGTCAGCTGTGCTCTTTGGAAACTCTCGGCTCCCCTCACGCTCTTTGAGGACAGGTAGGAAATGAAAGGAGCTCCTCGCTCCCTCCTCACCGAACTCCCTCAGTCACAAAACTCCCACTTTAGCACTCTAATGCAGCCCCAAGTCAGCACTCCAGTGCATCGCATTCCCTTCATCAACTTTCTCTGTTACCTCATCAAAACATTAGATTAGTCAATCATCATCTGCCTTTTATAAATCCGTGCTAGCTCTCCTCAATTAACTCAAACCTCTCCAAGTGCCTGTTGACATTTCTTCCCTGATTATTGTTTCTAAAATCTTAACCAGCACTGATGTTAAACTTAATGGGCTGCAGTTACACAGAATATCCTTAAACTCTTTCTTGAATAAGGGTGTCACATTTGCCATTCTCCAATCCTCTGGCACCTCCCACGTATGTAGGAAAGATGGGAAGAATATGGCAAGCACTTCTGCTATCTCCACCCCTGGGATGCAAGCCAACTGGACCAGGTGACTTATCGACTCTAAGCATAGCCAATCTTTCTAGTACATCCCTCTTCTAAATTTTAACCCCATCCATACCTCCATCATCTCCACTTCTACTAATGTTTTATCAGTATCCTCTTCCTTGATAAACACTGATACAGGCACTCAATTAAATATTCGAGTCTCCCCCTGCATCTCCAGGCATGTATCACCTTCTTTGTCCCTAATAGGCCCCATCCCACGGGCTGGATTTTGCAGTCCCACTGCTGGGAGCAGCGGCAGACGCAGAACATGGCGGCATCCTGCACGTAACCCACACAGCTGCGCTGTCGCAATTATGTGGCGGGTGGCCACTTAGCATAATCATGGCGACCGCCAACACCCCTGCCCCCTCCACCCCCCAATTATGTGACAGGGGCGGCATTGGTGACACTGTGAATGGTGTCATCTGATGCAGCAGCAGGTGCTGGCACCATCTTTAAAAGGCTGCCAATCCTGCAAACAATGCATCCAATTGCAAAGTTTCCCTCTTGCCCCCGCCCCACCCCCGCCAATCCATAAAATAATGCAGGTCGTGTCCTCAGCCCAACCATCTTCAGCTGCTTCATCAATGACCTTTCCTCCATCATAAGGTCAGAAGTGGGATGTTCACTGATTATTTCACCACTGAAGCAGCCCATGTCCATCTGCAGCAAGACCTGGACAACATCCAGTTTTGGGCTGATAAGTGGCAAGTAACATTCACGCCACACAAGTGCCAGACAATGACCATCTCAAGCAAGAGAGAATCTAACCATCTCCCCTTGACGTTCAATGGCATTACCATTGCGGAATCCCCCCACGATCAACATCTTGGGGGTCACCAGTGACAGAAACTGAACTGGACCAGCCGCATAAATGGTGTGGCTGCAAGAGCAGGTCAGAGGCTGGGAATTCTGCGGCGAGTGACTCACCTCCTGACTCCCCAAAGCCAGTCCACCATCAACAAGGAACAAGTCAGGAGTGTGATGGAATACTCTCCACTTGCCTGGATGGTGGCAGCTCCAACAACACTCAAGAAACTGGACACCATCCATGATAAAGCAGCCCGCTTGATTGGCAACCCATCCACCACCTTCAACATTCATTCCCTCCACCACCGACGCACAGTGGCAGCAGTGTGTACCATCTACAAGATGCACTGCAGCAACTCAGCAAGGCTCCTTCGACAGCATCTTCCAAATCTGCGACCTCTACCACCTAGAAAGACAAGGGCAGCAGATGCACGGGAACACCATCACCTGCAAGTTCCCCTCCAAGTCACACACCATCCTGACTCGGAACTATATCGCCGTTCCTTCACTGTCGCTGGCTCAAAATCCTGGAACTCTCTTCCTACATCCAGGGAGAAGACTCGGAGGGCGGAGCTCCGGACCAGTAAGTATAAAAAACTTACCTCTGGTAAAAAAAACTGAAAACAAAACTGAAAACGTGACGTCACAGGAAAGCTGTGACCTGATTGGCTGGTAGGGAATCAGTACTGAATTTGAAAATAAAACATTGATAAAAATTGATTAAAACCCTAATTAACTAATTAATAAGTCGAGTAACTAAACCAGAGGGAGGAGATTACTGTATTTAGTTAGCATTTAATATTTATAGTAGAAATCTAGCACTAGGGACTATATAGTTAATTGTAACATAATTTAGTAAGGATTTAATAAGTATTTATTTATTTTAAATTAATTTATTAATTAGTGCTAGAAATGTCAGTTAGAGGGGTAAAATGCTTCACCTGTGAGATGTGGGAGGTACGTGACGCTTCCAGTGTTCCGGGCGACTACATCTGCAGGAAATGTACCCAGTTGCAGCTCCTCACAGACCGCATGGATTGATTGGAGCAGCAACTGGATGCACTTCAGAGCATGCAGGTGGCGGAAAGCATCATCGACAGGAGTTTTAGAGAAGTGGTTACACCCAAGGTGCAGGCAGATAGATGGGTGACCGCGAGAAGGGGCAGGCAGTCAGTGCAGGAATCCCCTGTGGCTATCCCCCTCTCTAACAAGTATACCGTTTTGGATACTGTTGGGGGGGATGGCCTATCAGGGGAAAACAACAGCAGCAGCCACAGCAGTGGCACCACGGCTGGCACTGTTGTTCAGCAGGGAGGGACAAAGCACAGAAGAGCAATAGTTATAGGGGACTCGATAGTCAGGGGCACAGATAGGCGCTTCTGTGGACGTGAAAGAGACTCCAGGATGGTATGTTGCCTCCCTGGTGCCAGGGTCAAGGATGTCTCTGAACGGGCAGGGGGCATTCTGAAGGGGGAGGGTGACGAGCCAGAGGCTGTGGTACACATCGGTACCAACGACATAGGCAGGAAGAGTGACGAGGTCTGCAGGGGGAGTTTAGGGAGTTAGGTAGAAAGTTAAAAGACAGGACCTCCAGGGTTGTAATCTCGGGATTACTCCCTGTGCTATGTGCCAGTGAGGCTAGAAATAGGAAGATAGTGCAGCTAAACACGTGGCTGAACAGCTGGTGTAGAAGGGAGGGTTTCAGATATCTGGACCATTGGGATCTCTTCAGGGACAGGTGGGACCTGTACAAGAAGGACGGGTTGCATCTAAACTGGAGGGGCACAAATATCCTGGCTGCGAGGTCTGCTAGCGTCACTTGGGAGGGTTTAAACTAGTGTGGCAGGGGGGTGGGAACCAGGGCAGTAGGACAGCAGGTGAAATAAATGAGGGGGAACCAGTAAATAAGCCCAGTAAGACTAAGAGGAAGAGCAGGCAGGGAGATGTTGCTGAGCACAGCGGGACTGGTGGTCTGAAGTGCATTTGTTTCAATGCGAGAAGTATAACAGGTAAGGCAGATGAACTTAGAGCTTGGATTAGTACTTGGAACTATGATGTTGTTGCTATTACAGAGACTTGGTTGAGGGAAGGACAGGATTGGCAGCTAAATGTTCCGGGATTTAGAAGCTTCAGGCGTGATAGAGAGGGATGGAAAAGGGGTGGGGGAGTTGCATTACTGGTTAAGGAGAATATCACAGCTGTACTGCGGGAGGACACCTCAGAGGGGTCATGCAGCGAGGCAATATGGGTGGAGCTCAGGAATAGGAAGGGTGCAGTCATGATGTTGGGCATTTACTACAGGCCTCCCAACAGCCAGCGGGAGGTAGAGGAGCAGATATGTAGACAGATTTTGGAAAGATGTAAAGGTAACAGGGTTGTAGTGGTGGGTGATTTTAACTTCCCCAATATTGACTGGGACTCACTTAGTGCTAGGGGCTTGGATGGGGCAGAATTTGTAAGGAGCATCCAGGAGGGCTTCTTGAAACAATATGTCGATCGTCCAACTAGGGATGGGGCCGTACTAGACCTGGTATTGGGGAATGAGCCCGGCCAGGTGGTCGAAGTTTCAGTTGGGGAGCATTTCGGGAACAGTGACCATAATTCCATAAGTTTTAAGGTACTTGTGGATAAGGATAAGAGTAGTCCTCGGGTGAAGGTGCTAAATTGGGGGAAGGCTAATTATAACAATATTAGGCAGGAACTGAAGAATTTAGATTGGGGGCGGCTGTTTGAGGGTAAATCAACATCTGACATGTGGGAGTCTTTTAAACGTCAGTTGATTAGAATCCAGGACCAGCATGTTCCTGTGAGGAAGAAGGATAAGTTTGGCAAGTTTCGGGAACCTTGGATAACGAGGGATATTGTGAGCCTAGTCAAAAAAAAAGGAAGCATTCATAAGGGCTGGAAGGCTGGGAACAGACGAAGCCCTTGAGGAATATAAAGACAGTAGGAAGGAACTTAAGCAAGGAGACAGGAGGGCTAAAAGGGGTCATGAAAAGTCATTGGCAAACAGGATTAAGGAGAATCCAAAGGCTTTTTATATGTATATAAAGAGCAAGAGGGTAACCAGGGAAAGGGTTGGCCCACTCAAGGACAGAGGAGGGAATCTATGTGTGGAGCCAGAGGAAATGGGCGAGGTACTAAATGAGTACTTTGCATCAGTATTCACCAAACAGAAGGACTTGGTGGATGATGAGTCTAGGGAAGGGAGTGTAGATAGTCTGGGTCATGTCGTTATCAAAAAGGAGGAGATGTTGGGCATCTTGCAAAACATTGAGGTAGATAAGACCCCCGGGCCTGATGGGATCTACCCCAGAATACTGAGGGAGGCAAGGGAAGAAATTGCTGGGGCCTTGACAGAAATCTTTGTATCCTCATTGGCTACAGGTGAGGTCCCAGAGGACTGCAAAATAGCCAATGTTGTTCCTTTGTTAAGGAAGGGTAGCAAGGATAATCCAGGAAATTATAGGCCGGTGAGCCTTGTCAGTGGCAGGGAAATTATTAGAGAGGATTCTTCGGGACAGGATTTACTCCCATTTGGAAACAAATGAACTTATTAGCGAGAGGCAGCATGGTTTTGTGAAAGGGAGGTCGTGTTTCACTAACTTGATTGATTTTTTTGAGGAAGTGACGAAGATGATTGATGAAGGAAGGGCAGTGGATGTTGTCTATATGGACTTCAGTAAAGCCTTTGACAAGGTCCCTCATGGCAGACTGGCACAAAAGGTGAAGTCACATGGGATCAGAGGTGATCAGAGGACAAGATGGATACAGAACTGGCTCAGTCATAGAAGACAGAGGATAGCAGTGGAAGAGTGCTTTTCTGAATGGAAGGCTGTGACTCGTGGTGTTCCGCAGGGATCAGTAGATATCTACCTTCCGCTGGGACCTTTGCTGTTTGTAGTATATATAAATGATTTGGAGGAAAATGTAGTTGGGCTGATTAGTAAGTTTGCGGACGACACAAAGGTTGGTGGAGTTGCGGATAGTGATGAGGATTGTCAGAGGATACAGCAGGATATAGATCGGTTGGAGACTTGGGCGGAGAAATGGCAGATGGAGTTTAATTCGGACAAATGTGAGGTCATGCATTTTGGAAGATCTAATACAGGTGGGAAGTATACAGTAAATGGCAGAACCCTTCGGAGTATTGACAGGCAGAGAGATCTGGGCGTACAGGTCCACAGGTCACTGAAAGTGGCAACGCAGGTGGATAAGGTAGTCAAGAAGGCATAAGGCATGCTTGCCTTCATCGGTTGGGGCATAGAGTATAAAAATTGGCAAGTCATGCTGCAGCTGTACAGAACTTTAGTTAGGCCACACTTAGAATATTGCGTGCAATTCTGGTCGCCACACTACCAGAAGGACGTGGAGGCTTTGGAGAGGGTACAGAAGAGGTTTACCAGGATGTTGCCTGGTCTGAAGGGCATTAGCTATGAGGAGAGGTTGGATAAACTCGGATTGTTTTCACTGGAACGACGGAGGTGGAGGGGCGACATGATCGAGGTTTACAAAGTTATGAGTGGCATGGACAGAGTGGATAGTCAGAAGCTTTTTCCCAGGGTGGAAGAGTCAGTTACTAGGGGACATAGGTTTAAGGTACGAGGGGCAAAGTTTAGAGGGGATGTGTGAGGCAAGTTCTTTACACAGAGGGTGGTGAGTGCCTGGCACTTGCTGCCGGGGGAGGTGGTGGAAGCAGGTACGATAGCGACGTTTAAGAGGCATCTTGACAAATACATGAATAGGATGGGAATAGAGGGATACGGTCCCCGGAAGTGCAGAAGGTTTTAGTTTAGGCAGGCATCAAGATCGGCGCAGGCTTGGAGGGCAGAATGGCCTGTTCCTGAGCTGTACTGTTCTTTGTTCTAACAACACTGTTGGTGTACCTACAGCGGATTGCAGCGGTTCAAGAAGGCAGCTCACCACCATCATCTCAAGGGCAATTAGGGATAGGCAATAAATGCTGGCATAGCCGCAATGCCCACATCCCTCGAACGAATAAAAAAGTTGAACCCTTCCCCGCCTCGTTGGCGCAGACATATCATGGACAGGAAAGTGAAGGCACATTAGTGCCCCACACCGAGCTTAAGATTGGGAACGGATGGTAAGATCCTGGTGAATTACGTTCATGGATGCAAAGAAGTACTTACCATATTTAAAGTCGGGTCCCCAGCGCAGAGCAGCGGAGGTGTCGCCACAGAGCTTCGCTGCTCCTGGGAAAATCGGAACCAGCAAACCCGGCGTCGGGTTCCGTAGTGGCCGCTGCCTCTCTGATTCTCCGGCCTTCCCCCCCCTCACCCCGCCACGAAACCTGCCGTTGGGAGGAGAATAATATCCAACCCCAACTCTTACTACCTGCTTACTATTTACATGCTGGTAAAAGATTTTTTGGTTCCCTTTTATGTTAACTGCCATTCTATTCTCATATTCTCTCTTTGCCAGACTTATTTTCCTCTTCATTTCCCCTCCCAACTTATTGTATTTGGCCTGGTTCTCGTTTGAAGAATTCACCTGACATGCATCATACACCCTCTTTTTTTTTGTTTTTTCATATTCACTATTTCCCTTGTCATCGAAGGAGCCGAGCTTTGGTTCCCCTTATTTTTGCCCTTGTTGGAATGTACCTAGCTTGTACCTGACAAATCTCTTTAAAGACCATCGATTGTTCCATAACTGTTTTTCTTTTTAGTCTTTGGTTCCATTTAGATCCTTCTCTGAAGTTAGCCCTCTTCCAATTTAGAAGTTCTGCTTTAGATTGTTCCTTGCTCTTCTCCATTACTAATCTAAACTTTATGATACAATGATCACTCTTATCCAAATGTTCCTCACAGACAGTTGATCCTCTTGGCCCACATCATTTCCCAGCACCAGATCCAGCAATGCCTCCTTCCCAGTTGGACTGAGAACATACTGGTCAAAGAAGTTCTCCTGAACACATTTCAGAAATTCCTTCTTCACCTTACCCTCTACTCTAACATTATCCCAATCAATATTTGGGTAATTCAAGCCCCCAATATCACTACTCTATTGTTCTTGCACATTTCTAAGATTTCACTGTAGATTTGCTCCTTTATCTCTCTCTTTCACTATTTGGAGGCCTATAGCATAGCCCCAGTAACGTGACCATCCCCTTTTTTCTTCTCAACTCTAACCAAATGGATTCTGCCTTTGCCACCTCAAAGACATCCTCCCTTTCCGATTCTACAATGTCTTCCCTAATCAGTATTGCCACCCCACTTCCCCTTTCTCTTTCCTTATCTTTTCTGAACACCTGATTATTAAGCACTCAGTCCTCACAATTTTTAAGCCATGTTTCCATTATTGCCACCACATCATATTCCCACACAGCAGGCTGGATTTTATAAGCTCGCCATCCTTCAAAAAGGGCGGCTCGTGACGTCAAAGAGCCGCCACGATCTCAAGCATGGTGGCTCATTTAAATAGCCGGGGCAGGCCGCCCTCCCGATCACATGCAGGGAGCGGCTGTCCGGCCCCGGCAATGACATCAGCTGCCTGTGCACACTGATAAACGTACCTCCTCCCACCTCCCCACCAGTGTTTTGCTTCGTTTCCCCGGATGGGGATCCGAAGGCTTGGGAGTGCCGGCTGCGGGCTGAAGATCTCGGCAGGCCATCAAGAGGAGGTGTCAGTATATCTAAATTAATTAATTTAATGTATTTAAATATTTAAATTGTGGTCCCGTCGCCCAGTGGTTGGGGGTGGGGGGCGCTGCCATGGAGCCTCACCGCCGCTGGGAGGATCGGGTCGGGCCCTGCCGGCGTCGAGGTCCGTGGCGAGCCTGATATGGAGCCATCTTCAGGTCCCCCCCGCCACGGATCCCGACATCGAAGGCTCCTTAAAATCCAGCCCAGCTATTTGCTCTTCTAACTCATCAAACTTATTCACCACACTTTGTACGTTTACACACATGCAGTCTGAAACTGTCCTTGTATTTCTCAATGTCCTTCTTAGTCTGCTGCTACCTAATATGGTAATACTTCCTTCTCTAGTACTATCAAACACTCCCACTCCTTTATGCATCTTATTCCCCTTTTCTACATCTATATCCTGGTTTCCAATCCCCTGCCAATTTAGTTTAAACCCTCCCCCAACCACACTAATGAACCTCCCCATGAAGATATTGTTCACAGTCCTGTTAAGGTGCAACCTGTCCCTTTTGAATAGGTGCTTCCTGCCCCAGAACAGGTGCCAATGCTCCAAGAATCAGAAGCCCTTCCTCCAGCACCATACCTCAAGCATTTCATTGATCCTCCCCATCTTCCCATTTCTACTCTCCCTAGCACATGGCACTGGGAATAATCCAGAGATTACTACAAAGCAAAACAAACCTGAGAGGTCCTACTTTTTAACTTTTTCCCTAGCTTCTGAAAGTCAGACTGTAGGACCTTAATACCTGCCCTTCCCACGTTATTGGTACCAACGTGCACCACAACCTTTGGCTCACTCCCTTCCCCTGCAGAATATTCTGCACACTCTCCATGATGTCCTTTACCCTGGCACGAGGGAGGCAGCACACCATGCATGTTGATCAAAGGACTCATGTTGACGGTTACAGATACGTCTGTTTATCCCAGTTATATTGTTATGTCATCCCAAAATGATTTAGGATTTATATTGTTCATGCGTATATTACATGTATATCCATAATGCCATATCAACCCCTACTGCACTACAGTCGGTGTACTGTGTGTAGAGATGTGTAAAATATGAGGTGCAAGCTGCAGTATCTTTGTTAAAAAGTGTGATTATTTTGGAGTTCTGGGAACCACAAGATATATCAGTACCCCTAGATATGAAATCTCCTATAATGACTGCATTTCTACTCTTTGCTGTTCCCTCCTGTGCAGTCCCTTGTCCATTGGTGCCATGCTCTGGACTGCACTCCTTCAAGGTGTTGTCACTCCCAGTCTCCATTGCTGAGTAACAGTACCAGTAAACTGAACAATGCAGATTGTGACATAGGGATGGAAATGTTATATAATTTGTTCCTTTATGCATGAATGATTATAAAATTCACAGAATTACAAATAATATTAATAATATACTTGGGTCTTTATTGTAACTTAAGCTGGAACATATGGGTCCTGACAATATTCCGGCAATAGTACTGAAGACCTGTGCTCCAGAACTTGCCGCGCCCCTAGCCAAGCTGTTCCAGTACAGCGACAACACTGACATCTATCCTGCAATTTGGAAAATTGCCCAGGTATGTCCTGTACACAAAAAGCAGGACAAGTCCAACCCGGCCAATTACTGCCCCATCTGTCTACTCTCAATCATCAGCAACGTGATGGAAGGTGTCATCAACAGTGCCATCAAGCGGTACTTGCTTAGCAATAACCTGCTCAGTGACGCTCAGTTTGGGTACTGTCAGGCCACTCAGCTCCTGACCTCATTACAGCCTTGGTTCAAATATGGATAAAAGAGCTGAACTCAAGAGGAGAGGTGAGAATGACTGCCCTTGACATCAAGGCAGCATTTGATCAAGTATAGCATCAAGGAGCCCTAGCAAAACTAAGGTCAATGGGAATCAGGGGGAAAACACTCCGCTGACTGGAGTCATACCTCGCACAAAGGAAGATGGTTGTGGTTGTTGGAGATCAATCATCTGAGCTCCAGGACATCACTGCAGGAGTTCCTCAGGGTAGTGTCCTAGGCCCAACCATCTTCAGCTGCTCATCAATGACCTTCCTTCAATCATAAGGTCAGAAGTGGGGATGTTCGCTGATGATTGCACAATGTTCAGCACAATTCATGACTCCTCAGATACTGAAGCAGTCCGTGTAGAAATGCAGCAAGACCTGGACAATATCCAGGCTTAGACTGATAAGTGGCAAGTAACATTCGCGCCAAACAAGTGCCAGGCAATGACCATCTCCAAAAAGAGAGAATCTAAACGATCTCCCCTTGACATTCAATGGCATTGCCATCGCTGAATCCCCCACTATCAACATCCTAGGGGTTACCATTGACCAGAAACTGAACTGGAGGAGTCATATAAATACTGTGGCTACAAGAGCAGGTCAGAGGCTAGGAATCCTGCGGCGAGTAACTCACCTCCTGACTCCCAAACACCTGTCCACCATCTACAAGGCACAAGTCAGGAGTGTGATGGAATACTCTCCACCTGCCTGGGTGGGTGCAGCTCCAACAACACTCAAGAAGCTCGAAACCATCCAGGACAAAGCAGCCCGCTTGATTGGCACCCCATCTACAAACATTCACTCCCTCCACCACCGACAGTGGCACAGTGGCAGCAGTGTATACCATCTACAAGATGCACTGCAGCAAAGTGCCAAGGTTCCTTAGACAGCACCTTCCAAACCCGTGACCTCTACCAACTAGAAGGACAAGGGCAGCAAATGCATGGGAACACCACCACCTGCAAGCTCCCCTCCAAGTCTCACACCATCCTGACTTGGAACTATATCGCCGTTCCTTCACTGTCGCTGGGTCAAAATCCTGGAACTCCCTTCATAACAGCACTGTGGGTGTACCTACCCCACATGGACTGCAGCGGTTCAAGAAGGCAGCTCACCACCACCTTCTCAAGGGCAATTAGGGTTGGGCAATAAATGCTGGCATGGCCAGCGACGCCCACATCCCATGAATGAATAAAAAAAATATACACACAACTAATACAGGAGCACACCTATGCCTGCCTTATTCTATCAGTCTACACCCACAGATCTTTGGTCATGTGTGACATGACATCACTTGCCTTGGTGACTCTCCACTTACAGGCTGGAGTTTTACGCCGCCCCAGCGGGTCGGATGGTGGCGTGGAGGTGGTGTAAAATTGAGCGGCAGGCTCCGGGAGGCCTACACGCCCCGATTCCGCCTCCGACCAAGCTTACGGAGGTCTGGCGTGGGGTGGGTGCGGGAAATGGCCCGCCCAAGGCCAATCAAGACCCTTAAGTGGCCACTTAATGGCCCTTGCCCACCTCCACAGGTATTTTACCTGTGGCAAGCGAGTGTGCCGGGGACGTGAAAGGCCGCCCAGCAATAGCTGCTGGCCTTTCCACGCCCCTGGGGGGGGGGCATGGCAGTTGGGCACAGGATGCCCGATTGAAGGCCGCCCGCACCTCCCAACCCAACCCTGGATCCAAGACAGCCCCCCCCCGCAAGCGACCACCCGAGCCTCATCAGGGCACGACCGACCCCCCTGGTGAGGCAACCCAAGCAAACCTACAGTCCCAACTCCTTGGTATCCTCCTTGGTCGGCTGGGTTGCAGTCCCAGCAGTGGCCACCGCTCCCGTTGGCGCTGCTGGGACTAAGAGCCGCCGGCCCGCTGATTGGCCAGCACTGAGGCGGGACCTCCTCCCTCAAGTGGGTGGAAGTCCCGCCTCGGGCCAATTAAAGTCTGGGGATCCTTAAAATACAGGACGGATCCCCAGGCTGGGCGGAAGCGGGGTCATCACCGCCATTTATGTCGGAGTCCGGCTCCCGTCCGCCCACTGTAAAATTCCGGCCACAGTATCTTAAAGTGATCCCACAACAGGAGGTGGTTGCAGTGCAGTGCTGACTTAGGTAATGCAGTGATTTGTGGACAAAGAGAAGAATTTTTTTAAATTCAGTTGCATTGGAAAATAGGGACTCAGTGAAGGGTCTGGCATGATGGCTGAGTAGCGCTTAATACAAAAAGAGGATATGGGCTGTGTAGTTTTGGATGAGTTGAAGTTTGTGCAGGGTGCAGCTTAGATATCATTGAAGAGGTTATGTCTGGAGGTTACAAAAGTGTGTATCAGTATTTCAGCAGTAGTCGGGGTGCGATGGGGCAGAAGTAGGCTTTGTTGCATGGGTGGAAGTAAACAATCTTGGTGAGGGATAGGATATCAGATTTGAAGCTCAGCTCAAAGTTAAAGAAGACACACAGGCTATACACCATCTGTTTCAGCTTGAGAGAGTAGCCACTTAGAGTCGTCTTTTACATATGGGCTGTTTATTTGTTGCATGCACTATAAAAATACATACAAAAATAAATATTTAATACATCAGAGAATGCCTTTTAAATAATGTAATAAGCTGTAACATTGTTTGTGTTCTAAAACTGTGAGTCCTCAAAGGAACTGGATGCTGGCCTCATAAACTCTAAATCTCCTTCAGAAGACTCAAGAGAGCTCTGAATGGGTACCCCCTAGCGTTATAAGTAGAAGGAGGCCAACTGGTTTCTTAGTTGTGAGCAAAGCCAACCAGCTCTACCAGTTGTGTTTGCCCAAACTGCAACATGTCAGGTCATTGTGCATCAGAGTGTTATCAAACTGCATATTGTCACACATATTTTCAATGGTCTTATGAAACAAACAATTATCTTCCTTCGGAATCCTTTGGATTTATGATAAGGGTATGATAAACAGTACCTGTCAACTGTGGTGCTTTATCTTGTCTGTTAGAGTATACCTTCTGGCTTCCAGGTTTCTTATGCTACAGGTGCAAGGTCCTCTAAATGGGAGGCATAAGAGGGGCAACTTTCCAAAATCACATTCTTAGCGGTTGAAGCTCCATGTTGGGAGCATAATACCATAAAATTATCTCCAGAATGCTTGACAGTTTTTTCTTAATGATCAATCTTATGCAAATGAGATTTAAAGCAGTATTGCAATGATATCCTGTTCTTTCCCATGAGTTTGGGAAGTATGCGTAGCCTGCCCATAAATAGTTGCCTTCCAGAAAATAGGTTATAAACAACAACGTGCATTTATATCATGCGGCTAAAAGAAATGCAGTTTGTGCACTTTGTGATCCTCTGAAGTTTTTGGAGATGGAAGAGGATGAAAGAAGGTGGTTCTCTTACACCAGTGGTAGTTTGTCCAAAGCCTCCATTACCAACATAGATGTCTGAAGAGAACTGCCTTTGCGGGCTGTGGTTTACCAGGGAGGCAGTGAGAAAGTTATGCCAACTGTTGCAATCTGGCCTCCAGACAGCTTCCATCACATGGACTGCACTATCAGACAAGGTTACTATTATTCTGAACTTTTATGTCTTAGACTCCTTCTAAGCCAGTGCAACAGTCAAAGTGGAGTATGCAGCTGCATCACAAAGGTCACTTATACTTTGTTCAATAGGACAAACAACTTCATCACTTCCCCGATGTAAAATCAACTACAGAATGAGGGGGCGCTGCAATTCTTTTGTTTGGCAGAATCCCCAAAGTCCAGGAGTGATTGATGAAACATAGTCATCTAGATTTCGAGAAATAATGTCCTGATGTCCATGAATTACCATATGATAATGATACTGTCATGCTCATGGGAAATGCAGTGATAGAAATACAAAAAATAAACTGGAGAGTTATAAAAAAAAACAATTTAAAGGACTGGTACACTTGCCTTCAACAGGATGGAGGACAAAGCCACATGACATCCACCTTCTCCTACACTAACATACACATTCATGTCTGCTAGAACTAAAACTCGTTAACCCCGTCTGCATTGAAACTATCAACAGCTCATGGAGCTAGAACAAAGGCACTCACAGATGCCCCGTCTCCAGCCACAATTACTACAATAAAGTGTGAATATATCTCATTTTATCAAAATAGACTGCCATCAGAAGCTATTATATAGCCCTTCAGGAACTGAAACCTAAAGTCACATGGACGAGACCAACACATAATAAGTTTACCTTTAAAGGTAACTTTTTTTGGAGAACAAAAGAGAACATTAGAACATTAGGACATCAACCAGAAATCTCCAGCCACACAGAGAACATTGAAAGCCATCTTTACTTCCAGCATAAGGCTATGAAAGGGAGAGATCAAATCTAGCTAAGGCAGTTGAACCCTGCTGAGGTGAGTTTGCAACCAACTGCGGCAGAGAAATAAGACAGTGACTTCCAAACAACTCCTCCACATGTGAAAATTGAACTAAGAAATACCAGCACCGTCTTCAAACTGAAGTGTTGACTGCCAGAAAACTTAGCATCCCAGAAAGTGCAAGACAACCAGCAAACAGGCCTGCAACTTTAGAAACTTACCTTCCAAGAGGACCCCACAGTATTTTCCTTGAACTCTTAACACCTCTTACTCTTTACCTTCTATCTATCTTTTCTTGAGTGTGCATGTAGAGTGAATGTGTGCACGGGTGGTGTTGCGATCATTTTGGGTAATTATTGTTCAATAATTATTTACTTTTCTGTTTCAAACAGACAAGAAAACTTGTCAAGGTCCGTTATCTGGCAAGCAAAGCACAGGGGCTGAAACACTGGTTTAAGGAAAACACGATCTGTGGTCATTTGGGAGGTGGCAAGTGGAAACCAACCACCCCATTTTATACCTGTCCATAACAATGTGATAATGCATGTAATACCCACTTCTAGGCAGCAGTTATATATTTTTCATGCAATCCTCTGTGCTTGGTTTATTCAAAGGCTAATGACACCTCTGTGACAGCCATGGATTGAAGCGGAATGTAGATACAGTAAGGTCCATGCAACTACAGGGGTCATAACAGAAGAAACTGCTGATATCTTGAAGCATCACTTCAATGCCTGAACATATTATGGGTTCCTTTTAGTATCGTTCAATCAGGATCTCTAACATTGCCATTGTCTGTTGCAGGCTCCACAACCTTTCTATCTAATGAGGTGTAACCATGAAGAAGGTAGAGTTCATTCACCAGGGAAGGCCAGATCAGACACTAATAATGACTCAGAAGGTATCACTGCTGGAACAACTCTGCAGCCTGAAAGAATTGTATGCTAGTCTTTCATAGGGAAGGCATTCATTGTGTTTAAAATCTGGTTCTTGCTTCCATATTTTTGTTGCCTAACTTGTTTTTTTTTAGATTTCTGCAATTTTAACCCACAAAGCTTTGGAGCTGTTTGTTTTGTGTTTACCACTTTCAAGTTGGTCCAATATCATGAGACCTTCATAAGATTATTCCTAGTTAAATATGGAGGCTGGCAGGGGTGGGAGTGGAGTTGGTAGTGGTGGTGGGGAGTGGTAGAGAAGATATGAATTGTGCAAGTAAGCAACCATAAAAAGCTAAAAAAAATTAAAGGGATAAGCCAATTAAGGGCAATAGCTGAAAATGAGGCAATGTTTTATTAGCCTTTAAAAAGCCCCAAATATGTTTAATGTCTATTATGATGTCAGCCGTGGGTCAGTTGTTAGCACTCTCGCCTTAGTCAGAAGATTGTGGGTTCAAATCCCACTCCAAGACTTGATCACAAAAATCAAGGCTGACACTCCAGCACAGTACTGAGCGTGTCTTTCAGATGAGACATTAAACAGAGATCCTGTCTGCCCATTCAGGAGGACTTAGATCACATGACTCTATTTCAAAGAAGAGCAGGGGAGTTATTCCCAGTATCCTGGCCAATATTTATCCCTCAATCAACATTGCAAAAAAACATATTATCCAGTCATTATCACATTGCTGTTTGTGGGAGCTTGCTGTGCGCAGACTGACTGCAGTGTTTCCCACACTGCAACTGTGCCTACACTTCAAAAAAACTTCATTGGCTTTACAGCACTTTGGGACAACTGGTGATCGTGAAAGGCACTATATAAATGCAAGTTTTTTTTTCTTCCACTATGTCCTTTCCAATTGTTGTTTAGGCAAAACAATGGCTGGCACATTCTAGTGGTTAACACAATAAATGTGAAGCAAATAAATAGAGTTTGTCGGGAAGTGATGGAGTGGCACAGTATCCAAACGATATATTTGATGTTTTAAGAAGTGGAGGTGTTGCTGCAAGAGGATATTTGTCCTGTTTGCCACTCTGGGACATTCTCCCCAGTGTTTTAAGTGCTTGGCAATCTTTTTTTGGTCAATTTAATATCATTTTGAGGACACATGGATGTTTCTTCATTGCAGAGCTTTTTAAAATTTTTATAGTCTTACCTTTAAGACGTGATAATACAAGTCCAGGAAAACTGGGCTATGCATGATGCTGCACATTGACATGGGCACTTATGTCACTCATGTGGGGGTGGGCATTGTCCTGGCCTAATTTTCTGAATTACCACCATGTGCAGGAAATCAGGCCTACAAGCTAATTGGCTGGCAATCAGAAAACAAGGTGAGCCAGTAGCTCTTAAAGGGCTGCAGCTACCTCTTAATGAGAAAGAGAGAATGAACTCACATTAATATAGTGTCTTTCATGTTCTCAGAACATCTCAAAGCACTTCACAGCTAAAACTGTAGTTTTTAATTGTAGTCACTATTGTAATGTGGCAGGAAATTTACATGCAGCAAGGTCCCACAAAGATCAATGACTTAAATGACCAGTTAGTCTGTTTTAGTGTTGTTGGTTCAGGGTTAGAAGTTGGCTGGGGAATTTGCTCTTCTTTGAACAGTACAATTTTTTTTTATAACTTCCAGACAGGGCAAATGTCTTGGTTTAATATCGCAGCTGAAAGAGGTATTATAGCTATGTTGAGGTGGAATTGCAGCATACATGTAAAACTTGTGTAAAATGGCTAAGAGAAGGTCTCTGGCATTTCTCAGAAATGCCTTGAAGGTCCTGATGTAGAAAATTTGATGATTCAGGGTGATTCTCTTAAAGCATATCACCATTATAGACCTGGCTGGTTCTTTGGGCAAGTGAATGCAATGTCTCAGGTCTACCAGCAAGTTACATGAGCAAATGTGGAAAATGTTCAGTGGCATCAAAAATGCCAGGGTAAATGTAGGTACTTCATCTTACATGTGTGCTTGTACTTTTTATTTCTTTATACAAGGAATGATCCCAGTGTAACTATCCATGTGCTTTATATTTGGGGAGGTCATCTGAAAAGCTATCACATAGCATTGTCCCCATTTTGCAACACACTGTTGCATAGAAGTTGGATGGCACATTGCCAGTGGGGAACAATTGTTCCATGCATACAGCTCTTGACAGGTCTGGCACGACGACCCATGCTAGGAAAAACACCATGTAGTAGGAGAAATCTAGGCCAGCAAGAGAAATGGTCAAGGAAAATTCAATGTGCACTTTAGAACTGCAAAATCCTTGGTTGGAAAATTAGAAGTGGTGTGAATGCAGCACTCAAAGTAGGAAGCTTGATTTCCCAAGACACATCAGCTGCTATTGAGGCTCTGTCTTACACGCAGGGCCCCCAAACATGTACCCTTTAATTTAGCTACACATCTCAAACTATTTATAAGATTCTCATTGCTTTAGACCCTTTTCAAATTTTGTGTATGAAGATGGCCCAGGTTTTCAATGGCCTTGTATTGTTGTCAAAGCTGCAACGGTGCCAAGGCAAGCATGATTGAACCCAATGTACTGTTTCACCAGTACAAACAGTTCAACTTTACTGAAACATGCTGTCCTGTGTGCGAGTTCTCTTTCATTGCCAATTTTCACCTCTTTGCTGCCACCAGTGTAACACATCATATTCAATTTTATGTGCCAAGAAGGTAATTTCCACCATTTCAGCTATAAGTTTGAATAACGTCAGCTAACATCTGACACAAAGTCAATCAATGGGCCAGAAAATTCAGTATTACTGAGTCAGTTCTAAGTGTATGCGATTACCGCCAAAGATCTGTCTACAGTGCCTTTTGCACCCGACAGTTCAAATATCTTTCACATACACTAGGTTCATTTCAAAGAATGAATGGATTCAAAAATTAAAATATTTGTCTCCATAAAATTAGTATACCCAAGTTCCTAAAAGTGAGGCACACTCAAAAGATACAGATTGGGAATAATTCTGATTCTCTGACCTCTGATTTTGGCTCCTCAATAAGAGCACGGGAGTGAATAGTTCTGTAGTGGTGAAGCAAGTCATGTTTAAAGAGAGGTGAGCATGAGTTCTTTACTTCTAACTGCTAATCAATTGAATCTAGCATCCAAAAGACAATTAATTGATCACTTGTATTTCAAGAAAAATACTTGATTCTGTTTTGATAAGTATTCACTGATTTTAAAAAAGAACATTCAGTTCTTATTCATATTCTTACATTTAAGGAGACCTGAAATGGTTTATACATCCTTACTGAGTGCTTAAGTCCACAGTGGTGGGGTTATTACCTTTTAGATTGAATTCTTCATAAACATTGATAATACTTTTATAATAATGATTTCTATAAAGATATATTTTGAATCCATTCATTCCCAAGATATTAAAATGAAAATGTTTGTTGAATATATACATAGATGATCACTGAATGATTCTGAAATGTTGACAGTTTAAGCTGTCAATCAGTCATTAGTTCACAGCTGCAGTGGGGCGTAGGGGTGGTGAGAGAAGCATTGGATTGTTAGTGGGTAAGCTGTCTTCAATATATATCCTTAATTAGAAATAACTCAATAAAACAAACAGGGAAACACACAAAATGTTCTCCCCTCTGGGAAATTAGGGAAGATGGAAAAGGAGATAAAACTGAACACGATTTATCAGGGAAAGACTCCCATTTTTCCAACCCCCAACTTGGAGAAAACAAACAAAGCAGATTTGGAAGGGATGACGAGACAGTTTAGATTTCAAGCTGGTTTTGCTTATATAATGTTAGTACTTTTTATTGACTTATAATCACATAACTAATGCCTGTAGAAAATATCAGTAATTTGCAGAAACTGAATGGGGCTCGGGGTTGGGGCTGTGAATTTGAGTGACAAAAGCAGGGCAGAAACTTCTATTGTAGAAAGAAAATACAGCAACTTTCTCTTTAAAGTTAATATCTGTAATGTTATTTTAATATATGCTTAGGATTTCAGATAAGAACATCTTTTTGTTATGTCTATTGGTGATTCCCATCCAATTTCTATATTCCTTTGTCCTGGTCTATATGGTTCAACTTAAGGTTGGGAATGCATTTACTGACTGAACCATCAGGGCAGCCATTTATTTAATTAAATTTATTTAATTTATGGGCGGCACAGTGGCGCAGTGGTCAGCACCGCTCACTCACAGCCTCACAGCTCCAGGGACCCGAGTTCGATTCTGGGTACTGCCTGTGCAGAGTTTGCAAGTTCTCCCTGTGTCTGCGTGGGTTTTCTCCGGGCGCTCCGGTTTCCTCCCACATCCAAAGACTTGCAGGTGATAGGTAAATTGACCGTTATAAATTGCCCCTAGTGTAGCTAGGTGATAGGGAATATGGGATTACTGTAGGGTTAGTATAAATGGGTGGTTGTTGGTCGGCACAGACTCGGTGGGCCGAAGGGCCTGTTTCAGTGCTGTATCTCTAAATAAAAAAATAAAATATTCTGGAGGTGCAAATTAAAATTACTACAGTATTTTGAAAGGATACTTAGGAAATGCTTACAATGACGACATTTTTGTGTAGAAAATAATTGATGCATTTGAATTGGCATGAGCCAAACCATCTGCTACATTTCAATATCAGCAGAAACTGCAGCATAAAAGAATGTCATATGTGACAGAATATTCCCAAAACTATAAAAGACACACCACAAAGGATGAATTGGTATTATGCTGCAGGTTTGCAATCTATGGGGGGAATTGTAACTCCGAAAAAAAGGTGGGCTGGGTGGAATGTAAAAATGTAAAAAATATGAAATCTGCCCACAACACACCCACTTTCAGTTTTAACAAAGGCAGGATGGGGGAGGGGGTGCTGCATCTGTTGTGGGTAACCAACCCGCTAACAAGAGGCAGGTTGGTCATTTAAATATTGTAATGAGCTGTATACCTCAGAATCAACCATTTTAAATTTAATCCTGTCCGATTGGGTTTCCCAGGCCTCAGGAAACATGTTGGCTAAAAGTAGGCATGGGCCACTGGATCTAGGCAGCAAGTGTATTTCCACTTACCTGTTGGATCCAGTTTACCTGCTTCACCCCCTGCGATCTGACACCCCCTCAACCCTTCCAACCTCACCTGCCCGGCCTTTTTGATCTCCTTCATGACTCTTCCATTCTCCCCCATGAGGTCTCCGACCTCCTGCACCACCGACCTTTCTGATCTCCCCTTGGACTCTTCAGATGTCCCTTTCAACTCTTACAATCTGCTCCTCACCTTGAGATCCTCAATCTCCTCCTAAGGCCTCCGATTCCTTACCCCACCCCCCCCCCCCCCCTCAGGTTCCTGGCTGTGGCCTGGCACCGAAGGCTTCCCTGCCTGACAACCAGCCTGCCTCTCAATCTGGTTGGCTACGGCCGGGATATGGAAGTGAAAAATGCTAATCAGGTCCAGGTTTCCCTACCACCAAACAGTATCCTCTTCCCGATTCTCTCTCTGCCTTCAAACTAATATCCATCCCTATGTATGATACAGATATGGAAAGCTGGCATAGTGCAGAAAGGCAGACTTTGACAAAAACACTTCATGAAATGACCATGTCAAGTTTCATTACATCACACAATGGGCTGAACTCTGTGCAGCTGGAGAGGGCGCCGATACTGGGCCAGAAAGGCAAGGGGACCCCACCTCGGCTGTTTGGGGGACTCCTGGCTGCATTTTATGATGCACGGGCAATTAACTGCCAGGTGCTAGGGGACGGGGATCCTTTCTCCAAGAGCTACTGGCCAATCAGAGGGCTGGCAGGTCAGCAGGCCCCAGAAGTGCCACTGGGAGTAGTGGCCGCTGTTGGTAATACAGGAGGCACAGGACCAGAAGCAGGGCTGAAGCCCCAGAGAGGAGATAAGTGGGGCGGGCTTGCCAGTGCCAGTCAGGCAGGTCCTGGTGAGGGGTGGGGGTAGTGGGTTGTTGAGAGCAATGGGTGGGGTGTTGGCACAGGGGTGGCCTTTGCTGCTGGAGGCTCTCGATGGGCTACAGATTGCCCAAGCAGGAAGGCCCCCACTCCACCAGACCACAGGGAGGCTCCCTGATATTACTGGGCGACCTCTGAACATGGCTCTGTTAAAATGCCAGCAACAGCAGGATGAGGCCCTTAAGCAGGCAATTAATTGGCCTTTGGCCAAGAAGGCTGTCCTTGGCCTTCCCCACCACTGACTAAATTGAATTGCATCGGGAAGGCGACAGGCACTCCACCCCTCCTTTCCCTCACAATTTTATGGGTCCCCATGCCACCCTGCCCATCCCGAGAATGCTGATAAAATTCAGCCCTATGTATTAAGATCTCAACCAAACACCTTTCCAATGTTCCATTTACTACTATAAATATTGAAATTCGGATAACTTCACACTCCTGGTAGCGAGCCTCATGTTTTGGAAATCTGGTTTGGGTGTGCACTGCACATGATCATCTGGCCATTTTTCTTTGGAGAATCATGTCCAACAGGTTTCAGAATTTGCAAAATGCACATTCCAAGGGATGTGCTGGAGAATGGGACATGGGATGTGAAAGTATTGGGGGAAATTGAAAGGTATAAAAGAAGTAAGGGAGTGGGTGTTGTGGTGTGGTGGTGGTGGGAAAATGTTGCTGGGGTTTAAGCATTTTGGGAAGGCAGTGGTAGGGTATGGAAGTAATAGTGTTGGATTTTGCGATCAGGGAATAGTGTGTTGGGATGGGGGAATATTAGGAGGGGGCTTCTGGATTGTGGCAGTGGGGTTGTGGTGTGCTGCTTGGATCTGGGGATGGAGTCCTGGGGTATGGGAGCACTTGGTTGTGTGGTGGGGGGGCTGGTCTGGAAGAGCTAGGGGGAGGTTGCAGGATCTGCCAGCACTTGCAAAGTTTGTGCTAAGGTGTGGTAAAATTGGGATTGCTAGTGTAAGGTATAATGGAGGGGTGGGGGAACAGAAGCCGGTGCTATGGGGGACTCACAAAGTAATAGGGTGTTTTGTTGTTGGGTGTAGTGGAGGGGAAAGGCATAGATACTGGGGTAGATGCAGGAGCAGCAAAGTGTGGCAGAAGGAAGTGGTCAGGCAGCAGGAATTAATCTGGAGCAGCTTGAAGAGTCAGGATGGTTGGGAGCACAAGTGGCAAGATGTAGCACAACAGAGTGGGAAAAGTCAGGGACACTCAGCGCAGCAGTACTGAGAGGGTTTAGAGGGTTGTGGGGGGGAGAAAGGCATGGGTATTCAGAGTGTGTGTGATTGTGGCATTAGAGAGAGGCAGTAGGACAGAGCGATGAGGAGGGAAAGGCATGGATGCTCAAGTGGGTGGGTGTGAAGACAAGGTTAGAGGATAATTCTTCTGCTCCCTCCTGTAGGACATTCCCATGCTTTACTGGAAGACCCTATTTTGTTTAACAGTAAAGCAACCTGATTAAATAATATAAGGTTTTCAATGACCCCTGCACTTACAAAAGTTGGGTTCCTGCTGTGAGTTTAAGTGCTTTTACAAACTTTGAGAGAACTCAAAGCTGGTTGCTGTTCACATTGAGAATCTGGCTTTTGCTATTACTGGAACTGGGGTTTGGAGTATAGAAAATAAGGTAGGCAGCATAAGGTCTGGGATCATGGTATGGATTCTGGTGATGAGTTAGGATTCCAGGGTCATGGTAGGATGATGGGAGCTACAGTAAGGGCTTGATGTCTGCCAGTGGAAGGGTACAGATAGCTGCAGTGTTGCCACCCAACAATGCACGGTAAAATCAAATAGGAAATGCCACACTTAGTAAGACTAGACTCCTAAATTGAACAGGAACTGACTGCTTTTCAAAACGTTATTTTTTAAAAATATGCTCAAAGCATTCAAGGAACTTGAAGCCTGTTCCTGCTCCAAGCGGAAACACGGCACTAGGATCAAGAGGAGCAAGAGGCTAAAATTGAGTCAGAGTTTAATTGTTTGGCCTGGGAACTGCGTACGATGAGGTAAGATCAATCAGTTTAATTCTATTTTTAGTTTCAAGTCAGAATTCAGGATTAAAGCCTTGACTTTACCTTGAGGCAGGAGTATGAGAGGCAGAGGCTGGGGTTGGTAGGAATCACCCATGACCAGTGCTGGTGTGAGGTCCATAAGGACTTGCAGTCCTCATTAAAATGATCAAAGTCTGACTCCTGGCCAACCCAGTATGAATGGCAAGGTGGTATTTTGGGTGGCAGCTGTCAGAATATGGTCTCTGAGATAAGAAAGCTTAGAGGGGAGATGAGGAAACATTTTTTCACCCAGTGGGTGTTGGGGGTCTGGAACTCACTGCCTGTCAGGGTAGTAGAGGCAGAAACCCTCAACTCATTTAAAATATGCACCTCAGGTGCTGTAACCTGCAGGGCTACGGACCAAATGCTGGAAAGTGGGATTAGGCTGGGTGGCTCATTTTTCGGCCGGCACAGATACAATGGGCCTAGTGGCCTCTTTCTGTGCTGTAAACTTTCTATGATTCTATAAGTTAATTTGTCAGGGAGGAGATGGAGACAATCATGACTGGGAGAGGGGTTGAGAAGCTGAGGCCAGAAGAGACTGTTGTAATTGGCAGTAAAATTTGCATTGGGGTGCAAATGAGGTTATTAGACCTCAATATTTAAATATTAATGAGGCCCTTGCCTGTCTGTGGTGGGCAGCCCTGATACTGTCAAAAATCTGGGAGTTAAGATGACAGTGGGTACAAAGGGGTCAGGAACACAGTGGGCAATGTCTACCATTTAACTTTCCACCTGCCCTATTTACACAAGGCAGGCTGGGTTATAATTGGGCCCTAAATTAGATTAGATTAGATTAGAGATACAGCACTGAAACAGGCCCTTCGGCCCACCGAGTCTGTACCAACCATCAACCACCCATTTATACTAATCCTACACTAATCCCATATTCCTACCAAACATCCCCACCTGTCCCTATATTTCCCTACCACCTACCTATACTAGTGACAATTTATAATGGCCAATTTACCTATCAACCTGCAAGTCTTTTGGCTTGTGGGAGGAAACCGGAACACCCGGAGAAAACCCACGCAGACACAGGGAGAACTTGCAAACTCCACACAGGCAGTACCCAGAATCGAACCCGGGTCCCTGGAGCTGTGAGGCTGCAGTGCTAACCACTGCGCCACTGTGCCGCCCCCATGTCTGGCTTTCTTTCTGTCTTTTTTAAGTACAATTGTTAAGGCTAGTTTTAAAGTTCGAGGTTGCTGACCTTCAGACTCCTGTGTTAGTGTGGTAGTTTCTATCATTAGGAAAATTTCTCTGTAAAATCCAAGTCACTGCCTTTTTACTTTAACAATAACTGTTGAAAGAAATTTGTCTATGACTCAATTAGCAGCAAGAAATTTGCCTGGAATAAATTTCCCTATAATTCATCGTGACAGAGAAATATGATACAAATATGATATGATGGTTAGGAAATGTGTGCACGTATGGGGCTGAATTTTATCAGCCCGTCGTGGATCCTGGTGGTGCACCCGGAAGTGGGCGCCGTCACCGCTCGTCTCGAATCATGCGCTTGTCGGCCCATTTGAATACAGGAGACGTGGGGCCCGTTAGCAGGTGGCGAGATACCAATGGCGTCATCAGCGGGGACGAACGCAAGTGCTGGCACCATATTTAGAAACACTGCCAGGCCTGCTTAAACTGCTGCTTCACTGCTTTGCCTTTATTCTGTTTTGCTTTTTCTGCTGCTGTGCTGCTGAACTCCCTGCCTGGAGTCCCTCTGCTGCTGCACTACTGACCAAGGCTTCAAAAGGCCAAGAGCAGTCTGGAAGCCAAGAGGGAACATGACAGATGCAAGACATTGGGTAGCCCCATGGTTCAGAGATGGAGATTCTCTTCCAGGCTCCAGGGGAGAGGCGGGAGGTCCTCTTTCCAAAGGATGGCAAGAAGATGTCCTCCTGCCTGACCAAGCAAACCTGCATGGAGATCATAGAGCAGGTCAGCAGCCGTGGCACCATATGCAACTGGGTCCAGTGCAGGAAGAGAGTCAAAGATCTACTTTGTTCTGCCAAAGTGAGTGCTCCATACCTCTCTCCTCTTTGGGTGTGCATGTGGCTACATGGGAGGCAGCGCGACATGGTGAGGGAGTCACCATAAAGGCGATGGCAAAGGGTGTTAGGCATCACCATATCTTGGCAGATGCATTTTGCCGACAAGTCACCTTCTTTCTCAGATCGCCCCATTACGTCCCTTGACAGCAGGCGTGGGGAGGTACCATGTAGGAAACCCCGTCAGGAGCACGAGGGGCTGCCACTAGCATAACTGCTGTTGCTCTTCCTGTGAAGTCTAACTATGTTCCTCTTTTGCCTTGCAGGACAAACGGACCCATAATGCCAGGCAGACCTCAAGGACTGGTGGAGGGGTTGCTGATATCCAGCCTCTTTCCACAGCTGAGGAGGGGGGACTGGAGCTAGCAGGGCCCCAGGGCAGCTGCTTAATAGTGGATGGTGAGACTGGAGTCTCCGCGGAAATGAGTGAGGATTGTCTTCATTTGTCATCCACCACACTCCTGGAGATCCACAGAGCGCATGGTTGGCATGACAAGATCTGCAGAACACATTTGTGTTCTCTCATGTCGTCGTGTGCAGGAGGCTCCAGCTGAAGGGGAACAGCCATCAAACTCTAAGGAGGAGCTGAGAGAAGATGCACCATCACATGACTCTCCTGCATCTTCCACCAGCGCAGATAGAACATAGAACATAAAACATAGAACAGTACAGCACAGTACAGGCCCTTCGGCCCATGATGTTGTGCCGAACCTTTAACCTACTCTAAGATCAAACTACCTACATACCCTTCATTCTACTATCATCCATGTACCTATCCAAGAGTCGCTTAAATGTCCCTAATGTATCTGCTTCTACTACCACCGCTGGCAGTGCATTCCACACACCCACCACTCTCTGTGTAAAGAACCTACCTCTGACATCTCCCCGAAACCTTCCTCCAATCACCTTAAAATTATGCCCCCTGGTGATAGCCCTTTCCGCCCTAGGAAAAAGTCTCTGGCTATCCACTCTATCTATACTTTCACCTCGGTGAATTTCCGCTTGACTTTAGAATCATGGTCACAAGTTAGTGCGAGCACCATACATGTGCCGAAGCAGCTGACTGAGGCTGTTACAGCCGAGGCCACTGACAGTCAGAGGACTGTGGGTGTCCAGGCCCATGTTGAACCTCAGGATGATGATAAACCTCTGGTGTCGACAACACAGGATATTTTGGAGTTGCAGAGAGAGGTAAGGTAACATCTGGCAGAGCTGCCAGAGGCCATGTGCACCCATGAGTAGATGATGGAGGAGTCCATCCATGCCATGAGTGCTACCAAGTCTCAGGCGTGTGAGCACATGGCTTCCTCCATCGAGAGGTTGGCGACCCTCATGAAGAGCCAGATCCTAGAAATGTACACAAACCTGCACACCATCGCCTTGGCCATGAGCTCAACGCAGCAGTCGCAAGGCGAGAGAAGGATGAGGCATCTGGAGTCTTTTCCAGCTCCTCGTCCTCTTCTAGCCAGCAGGGAGATTCAAGTGAGCCTTGAAAGGAGGGAGGAGGAGAGGCTGACCTCCGGAGCTGGGGATTCTCCTCAGGGCGCTCTGAGTGTGGATAGCGGCTCCTCAGCCCCTCCGCCAGTGATCACAGATTCAGTAGCCGTAACGCCTGAGGAGAGTCCTGCACTTGTGCAGGAAACCCTCAGGCAGCCGGGGCCCTCCAGTCCTCAGGCACTCAGACGACAACTGCCAAAGTCATCCCAGGCCAAGGGGCAGCATGATCAGCAGCCTGTCTCCAGCCCAATGTAGAAGCACTTGTAAACTTTTAAAGAAAAACATCCAGACACACTTGGGGTTTCAAGGGTGTTTGACATTTGCCATTTGTATCATGTTATAAAGCTCTATCGTTATTAAAGTTCACATTTATGGTTAAAAAATGCTTATTCTTTTATGTCTTTTATGTGAGATGCTGCCTTCATCCTTCCTCCCTCATTGAGCTGCCAGTGTAGGCACAACCCTCCTTTGATAAGTGTCTCAAATGTGCCAGAGCACATAGTTAAGCTGGGCGCTGGGCATGGAATCCAGACAGAAAGGAGGCGACAGACTGAATGCACTGAGGTGAGTCTTTATTGAGTTCACTCTGAATGGCCATCATGGTGGCTGGAAGTGTGTAAGTATGAGTCTAACTCTTGCCTCCTTGGTCTCCAGTACAAGGGGTTCAACATCCAGTGCTGCCTGCTCATTACTCTTCTCTGCGTCCTCCTCGTCGGTTGAGGATGGCGATCAATCATGTCCTCTTCAGGCAAGGCCTCCCCCATCTGCAGTTCTAGATTGTGCAGAGCACAACAGACCACCATGATATGCAAGACCCTCGCTGGGGCATACTGCAGGCCTCCACCTGATCTATCGAGGCAGTGGAATCTCATCTTCAGCAACCCAATGGCCTGCTGAATGGTTGCTTGGGTAGAGCCGAGGCAAGTGTTCTCTGCTGCAGTGAGAGGGTTCCTCACAGGGATCAGTAGCCATGCCTTCAATGGATATCCCTTGTCCCCAAGAATCCATCCCCGAAGGCGAGCAGGGGGCATATAGTCGCTGGTCCTCTTGAACAGGGCATTGGTCACCTTCTTGATACAGATGGGGCTGCTGCTTGGGAGACCCCACACATGTCCCTGGTGGATCCCTGGAAAGATCCAGACATGTAAATGTTTAGTGCCACGGTGATCTTTAGGGCCACAGGCATAAGGTGACCACCGAGTACTATATGTCGCAACTCATTCTGCAGCATGGTGCATAAGTCAGTGATGGCCTCCCTAGAGTGTGGCAGCCATCGCTGACACTGCTACTCAGACATTTAGAGGTAGTTGAGTTGAGTTTGGTATACTCTCTGGAGCAGGTGGACCCTTCTTGGTCTTGGACATGGCCAGCTGCCATCGCTCTCCTTGTGGAGCTTGGTGGGCAGGTGCAGCTGCCTCCTGGCCCTCCCACTGTCACCGGAGCTGCATCATGCCAATGGTGTCCACAAAGCCAGGGTGTATGAGATCCATGCCAGGTGATCATTAGGCCTCCAGAGTGCTGTCCTTGCAGAGATGACCTTGCCTTGGCATCTTTGCCTTTGCTACTTGCTTCGGCTTACGTACAAATGGCCCTCAGTGTCCCCTGTTGCTGAGAGCCAGGCCAACACCCAGAGGTATGGTCCCCCGACTCTATCACCCAGAATTATGGCCACACGACCCTCTCACCCAGTAGTATGTTCACCCGGTACTGCCACTGATATCAAGCCCACTCGGCACTGGCACCTGAGAACAAGCCCACCTGGTGCTGCCACCCGATACCAAGCCCCCGTGTAGAGTGCTGCAGGCCCACAATTGTCTTTCTCCCTGCTCTTACCCTATTGAGTGCTCATCATGGCTGTCTCCCCGTCGCAGCACTGAGGCTTTGCCTCAGCACCGCCATCTTTCAATGGCCGGGGATCTGAAGGCACGTGGGGGCCGCCCGTCATCCACGTAATTCCAAGCCTCCCATTGAATCACAATCAATTGCACGCTAATGTATTACAATAACCCCTTCAGTAATTCAAATGGCTGCCCCATCATGCCTGTGCGGCAAAGCCGCATTGGAGCTTTCCTGCCGCTGACTAAATCCGAGACCGGGTCACTACGTTGGATTTCCGGGCAGGTGCGTCCGATATAATTCTCCGGTCCCCCGAGCTTCCATTCCCACTTCAAACGGTCTCAGAAAATGCTGTTTTCATTCTCTGACTCGTGGATTTCCTGTGTCACTGTTCACCGAAGTAGGAACATAGGGGATAAATATCTATCTTCATCACATAGGCAACATAGCAGAGTAGATTGCTTATCCATACAGAACCCTTCCAATTTTCATTCTATTGAATTCAATGTAGTGACAATTGGACAGATTCTAAAATGGGCAGTTAATCTGTTCTGCCAGATTACTGGCCATATAGTGAAGACAAAAATTTATATTGCATGCTATCTCTCATGCTCATCTTTGTTTGGATTCGTGCTTCTTTATCCGTTCCTCTATTGTTGCGGTCTTTCTAACTTTCTCAAGTTTGTTGCTTCTTTCTCTTCATTTGTCTTTTTGTTTTGGGTTGTGGGTGAGAGATGGTGTATGGTGAGGTGTGTGAGGGAAAGTGAGGTAGCAAGGCCATTCTTGGTGTTGGGTTTGGGGTTCTGGGTAGTGGTAGAAAATAAAGTAGCATAAGAGGCCAGAAAATTGTAGATGGGATATGTTGGGTGTGCTGAGGGATCCAGCCAAGCATTCAAGGCTATTTTGGATCAGGTGTGGGTAGGAATCCAGACAGAGTGAAAAGTGGCTTTCAAGTCATGGGGGCATGTATTCAGCTAGAGTGCAGGGAGGCCGAGGAAGGCAATATGAAGGTGTTCAAAATCATGGGGGATCTGGACAGAATAGATAGGGAGAAACTGTTCCCATTAATGGAAGGTTCAAGAACCAGAGGACACTAATTATAGATGAATAGCAAAAGAACCAAAGGTGACATGAGGAAAAATTTATTTTTGCAAAGCGTATAGTTAGGATCTGGGAGGCACTGCCTGAGGGGATAGTGGAGGCAGATTCAAACGTGGCTTTCAAAAGGGAATTGAATAATTATCTGAAGATAAAATGTATGCAGGGCTACAGGGAAAAGGCAGGGGAGTGGAACTAGCTGAGTTGCTCTTGTAGAGAGCGGCATAGACACAACAGGCCGAATGGCCTCCTTCTGTGCTGTAACCATTCTATGATTCTATGAAAGGAATGGATTTCCAGCTGTTTTGCTGCACATCTATTGTGCAGTGCGATGCTCTGCCAGCTCATCTCACCTAATGCCTTGCTTTCTCTGCTGCTGCTTCATAGTAGCCCCATAATATTGTGACACCTATCCATTCGTCTTCTGACCATCCCATCATAATATTCTTTCCTAGCTTCACTTTATTATTGCCTTATGCCACTTTCTTCAATGTCTGCTGTTTCACAAACACTCATTTCCAATATGGAATTCTATTACCCACCTCCACTGGCTGCATCCTGTCACATTCCCAATTCTACAGAATGTCTTGCCCTTTTCACTCTGCATCTACTGCGGCAACACCTCTCTGACCATTATCTCATCCTGTTAAATCCCTCCCTACCCTGTATTCACTTTGTGAGCCCAGGTTATTCCATGACTGCTGCATTCTTCAAATGATGCATTCTGAAAACTGCGAATCTGGCAGCTTTTTTAAAAAAGCTAAAACCCCTCAGACTCTATCATGTTCTGCCTTTCGTTACCAGTCATATGTATTGCATTGATTCCCTCCAGCTACTAGCTTACGTCTATCAATTTAATCCCTATGGTTGCTATATCCTGATTCCACCTCTCTCCCTAGTTATCTATATATATTGACAAAAAAGAAATTTCTTACAACTGCATACACTTCCTGCATCATACTTTCTTACTAGCATATTTAAAAAAAAATTCTTGTCATACTTGCGATACTTAGTGATAACTGAAGTCACTCCTGAAGTAACAACTGTTTAAATTACTTTTAATGGAGTCACTTTGTCATTGTTGTTAAAATTTCTATTTTAGCTGCCATTACCTTTTAGTCCTTCCCTACTGGCGGCATCTGTTATCTCTTCTCTGTTACCTCTTCTCTGTTACCCCATCACTTCCCATTCCACCTGCCACTCACCATTGCTTCTCACTCCTTTTTCTCAATAAGCCTTTTGTCCTGCCCCCCCCATTCATTTCCATACCCTCACCCAATCCACCTTCCTTGATTGACAATCCCCATTATATCATGACTCATCATTTCTTCTTTCCATCCTGGATCTGCGATACTATCTCCAGCAGCATGATTAAAGGGTATAAGTAGCAGAATAGTAGACTGATTTTTGAAACCGGGTCTGCAATAGTGAGAAGCTCTGAAGTGGAGTAGGGGTAGATTGTTGGAACACAAAGTAGGAAGTTAGTGAGAAGGTGGGTTGCAGGGCTATGGGGAAAAGGCAGGGGAGTGGCACTAGATGAGTTACTCTTGCAGAGTGCCAACATGAAGATGACGGGCTGAATGGTCTCCTTTTGTGCTGTAACCATTCAATGATTCGTGATATTTGTTTAGCGGGTAATTTTTGGAATGGGCCTGTAACAGTAGAAAGTCTTGAAGAGCAATGGAACTAGATTTTGGAGTGAAGGTCCTGCAGGACTAGCGAATGGAAGTGGGCCTGTTGGATCAAGCAGCAGCAATATGGGGCCAGATGTTATGCTGGTCTTTTGGTGAATGGCAGGAGGAACACTGGGGGTGCAGCCCACAGGAGAGCTGGGGAAAATTTGAGTAAAATTGTGCGCCAAGGAAAAGGTGAAAGGTGTGGGAAGGATAGAAATTCCATTAAATAGAAATTTGAAATGCACTTACCTGACTTGGGAAATGGCTAAAAGGTGAAATAACAAGTGGGTGGAATTAGGTGACATGTCAACACTAAGAAAGTACTAAAGCAATGACAGGTATAATGTGAGAGATTTATTAACTTCTACTGAACAGCTTCTACATATACAGTTTGGTTCGGGGGTGGGGACGGGGTGTAGTGGTGGTGAAGATTGCCAAGTGTATGCAAGAAATAAGTTTCACAAGAAAATATCTTGATACTATAACAATGATATAAATTGAAAAAGAAGATATTTTCAATGTGATTTTATTCACCATCTCAAACTATACTTACAAAACTTAAAATAATTTTCTTAAAAGCACCTGAACTGGCACCTGAACTGTTGAGCAGCGAATGCTTGCTTTGGAATGTTCAAAATAATAATAAAAAATTGTAGATGGCAGCAGGAAAAATTGTTTTCACTATATTTTTGTGCGAAGTACAACACAACACCAGACAATAGTGAAGACTGAAGAACAATTTCTAATTCTCAGACTTTGGCCAGATTTATTTTTAAGGTACAGAAATGTTGCTGCAATCTTCAAAGAGTTACTGCATGAAAATGTGAGATGAGGCTGACAAAGCCCATGAGTAATGCCTTTAGAAAGACATTATGAACATTTAAAAGCCTTCTATTCTTCTTTTGAAGAAAACACAGCTGCAAAACACAAGTAGTTTATGGAGTACATACGACAGTCAATCTTGGACTGATTTCATGACTGCTTGCTATTTAAGCACTAACACTTGGAGATTCACATAGGCTTCCAAGACATCCAGTCTTCAGCAGGGAAACTGTTTACTGCTCTTTGTTGAAAAGGCATGTTGGCTATGGAGCTGTTCTCGCCTGGTACAGCCAATTTAAACTAAACTGACAAGTTTAAGACTGCACATTGAGATAGATAAATGTCACTATTGTTTGGTACCAGATTGAGCTGAAAGTTCAGTGACCATGGCTACAGCTCTTTAAATCATTCTAAACAAACTGGAACAGCAAGGTAGTGAACTGCAGGAGATGGTGACTGTTAGAACTGGCTTCCCACAGCCACCTGATATTATGAAATAAACCAAAACTGATGAAGCAGCACCATTGTGCTCTTTTTAATGCATTTTGTTGAGACAACTAAGGATGATTAAAATTTTTGTCCGTGCATGGGTTGTAAAGCTCATCTCTAAACTAATAAACTGTTGAAAGACATACATCTTCCCAAGCTCAACATTGTGTGATTTGCTGTGCACGGGAACTATAATTTTGTATTTATATGGCTATAATTTTCATGAGGTGAACAAATGACTAAAATTCAACTATTGATTATAAAATAAGTAAAGGATTTACCATTGTAGTCGATCAGATATCAAAATTCCTAAGCGATCACAATATAAGTTATCTGGACCAGACCACATGGAAAGTAATCTCAGTATCATTACCAAATTTCTTGGTTTTAGTTTTTTTTTTAAATCACCTAAATTCTGTTCATAGAATTATGGGCTGTGAAATTGGGTTCCCTAATACCACTGGTGGCGATGCTCCAGAAGTCCTGATGTGAAAAAATTATGTGGGCAGCTCATCAGGCCACGATGGCATGGCCCGTGCGGTGCCCCCATGCTGGGAAGAGTGCTAGTGCAGGGCATGCTCTGCATGCGCCAGAAGCTTTTGCAGTGGGCAGATCGTGATGTCAAACAGATGTTCCAGTTGATTTGACACGTTTTGGAAACTTGGACTGCGCAGATCCAGGGAATACCTGTGCTAATTACACATAGCTGAACAAAGGCAATTAGGGATGGGCAATAAATACTGGCCTAGCCATAGACGCCCACATCCCATGAATGAATCAAAAAAAAGCGGTCAGCTGCACAAGGAACCCACCCCCAACTAGCGCTATTCAAAGGCCCAATCATCCAACTTGCAGGCGAAATGTTTTTGACTTACTTCTGCTCTGACAGAGTTTATGGAAATACGATGGAGTGTTTACAGAAGTGTTGTGGTGAGTTTCTGGATTTGGCAGTGAGTGTTGCTGCATCCAAACAGGGAGAGCAGAGATGTTTTGTCACCTGTCCATACAAAGACTGCAGCAGTTCTGGGGGCGTAGTTACAATGCCTCGGGATCTGCAACATGACAGAGAAATGGAATAGAGGCTACAAAGAGAGGAAGCTCCATGCAGAGGGAGGAGGAGGAGAGTTCTGCACGGAAGGCCCTACACACCAAGGGTCTTCAGGGAGCACTTTACTTACCTCCACCTCAGCTCGGAGCAATGCTTGAAGCACCTGAGATTCACCAAGAACTGTGCCACCTCCTTTAGCAGGAACTGCAGCTTCACAGCAGGCCAAGGGCAACACTGCCAGTGGCCATCGCGGTCACCATCGCTCTAAACTTCTACACGACCAGACCCTTCCAGGCAGGAGCAGGCAATCTTATGAACATATCCCAGAATGCCAGCCATCACTGTATCTGAGAGGTGATGGAGGCCCTGTATGTGAGGAAAGCAAGTTCATCATTTTCTCTGTAACTGGAGAGAAGCAGAATGAGTGGGCAAGTAACTTTGCCAGGATAGTGGAATTCCCAATGATGCAGGGAGCCACCGACTGCCGCACATGGCTCTGCAGGCTCCACATGTCAATGGGGCAATGTACTGGAACTGTAAAGGGTTCTTCTCTATTAATGTACAGTTGGTGTGTGTCCATGCCCAAACCATCATTTTGGTGAATGGCCGCTATTCTGGCAGCAGACACAATGCCTTCATCCTGAAGCGGTTTGCCATTCCTACCACTTTTGGATCACCACAAACCAGTGGCTGGCTGCTTGGAAACAAGGAATACTTCTGTACACATGGCTGATGACCGCTTGCCGCTCTCTTTCCGCCACCTGACCGCACAAGGACAATGGGCATGCAATGAGAGCCATGTTGCTGCTGGAAACATAGTGGAGCAGACCACTGCCATTCTTAAGCAGATGGGGAAAAAAGGTTCTTCAACAGTAGAACGGTCGTAGTCTAATCCAGAAGTCAGAATTGTTGCTTTCCTACTCCAGCTATAAATTTCTACAATTAACAACTTGCAAACACTTTTTAATGAATCAATTTGGCTTTTTAGAATTTTTTGAGGGATAAAAGATTGTAGCAGTCTAACTTCCCTTCCTTCAGTTTAAATAATCAGAGATCTCTGTTTTGGCTTGAATTTTTTTTAGAATTTTGAGAATAACAAATAAACAGACTAAATTCTCTTCCTTCCATTTAAATGGGCTGAGAGTTCTTCTTTTAGGTGCTAACACACATCTGTCTGTCTGTGTCTCCTGTTAGAACAGACTGTTTACACTATCAGCCAGTTCAAAATTGAATTGTAACAATTGTATCTCTCAATGCTCAGTCTGAGTGGCTGTATCCAAGGCAACGAGAATGCACCATTTGAATCACAGTCTCTGAATGGCTGTGTCCAAGGCAATGAGAACGTACTCTTTGACTCAGTCTTTAGAGCTTGCTGCCTTAAAGGCACACTGCATTCTTCCCGGAAAAATAAAACTACAGGATCATAACACAATTAATGGGTAGAAATTTAGTCCAACTGACTGTGCATGAGGCCAATTTTATTTAAACTGACAAAAGCCAAATCTACAATTTTTTTAGTATGAGAATCCAAAGTAAAGTGCCCAGACCTATAGTGCAGTACACCATCAAGTTTGATAGGCAGAAGAGGAAGTAAGTCAGGAAATTATGATTAGATGATGCTAGTCTTAAATTTTATGTTGCATGGAGAAGATTAAAATCTAAAGTCTGAGCAACTGCACTGCAAGGGCATAGAGGTTGTGTTTACTGAGGGCGTGTTATCTGAAAGAAGTTGATGTAGAATAAGTTCATCAGCAGAAGTATATATTGTTGACTGATGAACAGAGAAAATTATTGAAAAGAGTGGGAGAAAGGACTGAACTGTTCGAAATCCCTGTGTTCATAAAAAAAGGGTCAGAGAATGAGCCATCAATTATACCACAGATCAGAATGCTGTGAGAGGAAGCTAGATAGTCATGAAGACAACTTTGGTGAGCTGAAATATGATGGTAACTTGATTAAAAGTGTATTGTGCCAGAACAGGTCAAAGAATACATAGCAAATGTTGAGATTTCACGCTGACAGGGTTCTGGGAGCCCTGTCTGTGTGTCAGTGTTTGCTTTCAGTGCTGCGCCTATGAGAAACCTGTTATGAATCAATGTGATTTTGGCCAATACAAACCACAGGGTGGAATGAACATGAGTTATCTCCACGAAAGGCCAGAGTCCTTTCCATTAACAACAGAAATCAAGCAGGTCAGACAACAAGGGGTGAGGAAAGGGGGAGATTGACTGCATTGAAGAAGGAAGTGTTTTTGTTGTTGAAAGGGAAGATGAAGTGGATTGGACTGGATGGGAAGGGAAAGTCAAGTAAGACAGGAAGGTCAGAAGGTAGTGAGCAGTGGTTTGGGGGTGGAATAGGGAGAAGCAGGAGTGACACTTTTGAGAAGGAGGAAAAGGAGTGCGCGAGAATTAACTGAGGAAGTGAAGAGGGAATTACATAGAATATACAGCACAGAAACAGGTCATTTGGACCAACCAGTCCATGCCAGTGTTATTGCTTCACTTGCACCTCCTCCCATCCTTCCTCATCTAACTCTATCAGCTTAACCCTCTATTTCATTCTCCCTCAGATGTTTATCTAGTTTCCCCTTAAATGCATCTATACTGTTCACCATGTGGTAGCAATTTCCACATTTTCATCATTCTGTTGATAAAGAAGTTTCCTCTGAATTCCCTATTTGATTTCTTGCTAACTATCTTACATTGATGGCCTCTAGATGTGCTCAGAGTGCCAATGTTCACTGAAGTTTGTGGGGGGAATAAACTTTCCAGAGGAACTTAACTTAATTGTTGTCATGTTAACATACAAATTACGTGATGGGTCATTGCACTGTGAAATCGATTTTAACTGCCTGCGCCCAGCAGAAACTGGCAGGAGGGCAGTTGAAATGAGACCCTTACTGTTGTCACTATTCTTCCTGTAGAGTCCTGATTTTAACCTGATCTTTTGAGCAGGAGAACAGGACACTCACAAAGAGGAAGTGCGGCCCTTCTTTAAATACACATATCAGGTATAATGTTATCATTGGTGCCCAATTTGCAATTTTAGTTTGAGGGCCTGAACAGGGGAACAATAATGGCTTACTCATCAGGGCCAGTCCTGCTGAGAGTGGGATTCTGGACTAGAGGAAACCCAGCAGGTAAATCTGAAAAATTTGTTTGAAGTTTTCCTTGTGGACTTGGAGGAGTAGGAATGCTTCACCAGGCCTCAAAAGGAGGCTTTGGGCCTGCCTTGCCGCGGGCTCTGCCACTTTCCTCAATTGCGGCCAGAAAGCCCTTCCCCTGTCCAGAAGCCCCTCCTCTTCCTGATGACCTTCAGAGCCCACCCCCATGGACTATTCACACATGACCTCTGCTGCAGCCTTCTGCCGCTGAACTTACGTTCCCACCTGCAGGCCAGGGATTGGATATGGCTAGGTTCAACAAGGATTCCTGAAAAATTCATGTAAATCAGACCCAGCCATTAAGGTCAGCTGGGCCTCCTCCTGGACTGCCTGGGTTACTTGTCCATTTCTGGCATTACATGTCTCCTTCCCCGTCCTCTGTCTAAAACAGCAGCCAGTGTGTTTTTAAACAAATGAAAGAAAAGTTTGGTAAAATCTGTGTCATGAACGAGGTGCTCTTTTCTAACCAGTTCTTTGCATTTCTAAGAAAGAGCTGGTCTCAAACATTGCAACATCCTGCCCGTTTACAGCCGTCGCTGAAAGTTAAAAGCTGCCCTTGTCCACATTTTCTGTCATTTCTGCTTCAGTTTCCAGAACTTTATTTCTGGAAACAAGGGTCCAACATTGTAAAAAAAATCAAATATCCACAAGTTAAATAATTAGAGGTACTATGGATTGTCAGGCTTATGTTCCTTTTCACTGAATTTGCATGAAGACAGCAAAATCAGTTCTCTCTTGAGGGTTGCCTGATGTTTTAAGCTGCTTCTGAATCCTGTGGCAGCTGCCATTTTCAGCCCCTCCCAGCGATGAGCTCCTGAACTCAGGCAGCAACACCATCAATTGCCTACTGAAAATATGAAAATGTGCCTGACTGAGGAACATTCACTGGGGGGTCAGCACTGATGGCCTCAGGCAGGAAAAAGACCTACCCCACCTATCTTCTGCTGTGGATTGCACAAGGGAGGAAAAAACCAGCTTGTATCTCCTGTCTGTATTTGAATAAATTTCCCTACATGAGGTTTTTTGGAAAAATATTTAACTAATTCTGGTTAAGACCTCCTCAGTTGAAATTCAAACAGTTGTTTCTTATTTTTACAAGTACAGCGTACAAGAAAAAAGTTGCATGTAAATAGACTTGAATTTTGCAGAACCGAGGTTTGCCATTATTGACTGGGAAGGAAAACGGGAAATTGTAAACAGTTTGCAACAGGATATTGTAGAACTTTGCATCCATCGACAAGATTTTCTGTGTGAATTTGAGTGTGCTTTTGCTGTTAGTGTTCCTTATTTCTTACCTTGGACATGGATGCTGCTGGGTTGTGCTGAAGAGGCTGTGATTGGTGGGTAGGGTTTGAGGTGGGATCCTGAAAACTGCTGTATTTGGGGTGGCTGTGGTGTCCTTCTGTGCATCAAGGGAGGAGGTGCTGCAATTCTCCTGGGACTGATGTGATGAGGAGAAGGAGCTGAGGCTGCAAATCTGCCAGACAAATCAGAATTGACACAATGGCATAAATTGACAGTATCACAGTACAAAATTGTCCCTTATATATGAGGGACCCAATTCCCGTTTAACATGGATTTTAAAAAGAATCATGGGGTATCTTTACTACATTCATTTGTGCTAAAAGTCAAAAGATATCAAAAACAGAACACGCAGCCCTTAGATTTCACATTTGGTTGAGCATCTATGAAACAATTGCAAGTTATTTTGCACTGCAAGAGAATGGTTTCATTTAGTAGTACTTTATGACATTTAACATAGTTCATGAATTACTTATTGAGTTCCTGGCCTGCTGACATTGGTGACTATAGCCATTATTAATAGTCCCACTTGCCCTATAAATGGTTGTGTTGGACAGCTTTCAATCTATGTTTGAGTTTCTCCATTAATCAGAATTTTCCACTGGAAAACTGCAAAACTATTGCTGCTTAAAAAGAACAGTCAATAGTGTTTGACACCACATGGATGCTGTTTCAAAGTCATCACAGATTGCTCCCCTCTGTCCCTCAACTGATAGGAAAAAAATTGTGTTTCTTTGGTCTGCAAAATGTGCAAATTCTGTGACTGAAAAATTTGGTGGAATAATGAATTGTTTGAATTGCCCTTTAACCATCTTCCCTGTTCAGTTTGTAATACTGCCAGTTGAATTAGAAGCTACATTGAATGAATTCCAGCTACATTGGAAGCAGATACATTTCTATTTAAATCAGATGTGTTCTCTTTCCCCCTATCTTCCACTGGTCCGGCACCCCAATATTTGTAACATGTTGACATGTAACCCCATCACAAAGCCTGAAAAATTCTTGCTGCAGATAAGGATTGGATCTAAAAGTATCCTTAAAAGTGTAAATACACTCTATAAACTTAGAATTCGCTGTCGACCCTTTGAGCTTTTAGTCCTTCCAATATTGTCATTTCTCCTGTCTTCAGTTTGTCTTACTTCAGTCTGGGTGACAGTATGGACAATGCCAACTATGATTAAAGTTGATTGGTACTAAACTACCGTGGATCAGGAGATGTGTTTTGTGGGATGGGATTGATGTGATCATGATGCATTGTTGGGACTGGAGTAGAGGTAACTTTACATTGTTTCTGGTCTGTGCTGCATCTCCCATGGGTGCATTTCATACTGTCACTATAATCACAGTTTAAGTATCATAACACTAAAAGTATATTTTATTGGATGATGTAGGGTATATGTTAGTACCTCCAGGTAAATATTTAAATTCCAATCTGTACCATAATGTTTTCTTTTTAAGTTTTGTATTTTTAATAACAATCTTTGCTCACTTTTATTTTTCCCTGCTCAGGCTTCCAACTTTGCCACTCCATAACTAACTTCTCAGGGGCATTTGAAAGTGACTTATATTTCCTGTACTCCTCATAGGCAAATGTTAGTCTTCTATCCAATACCTATCTCTGATGATAGGGTGAGACTGGAAACTCACCAAATGGAGAACTGTGGATGTAGAGGAAACCACTCTGTGCTAGGCCAAGCCATTGTACTATTGGCACCACTGGGTGGTGCACAGATTCACACAGTTGGTTTCATTAGTCTGTTGACTTTAAAGTTCCTGGCTGAAATGAGTTTGGGGAAATCACCTCATGTTTCCTGCAGTCTAAAAGCCTGTACTGCAAACATTTCTATTGAGGTGCAATTTGGGAAATTGTCCCAACATTTTATAATACAACCAATCTTGCTGAAATTCCAGTCTTTGCAAAATATCCTAGTGGTGCAAGCTCCTTTCTGCACAGCTTCAGGGAATATTTAGGCAGTTCACAATTAACTTGAAAGTGTTGCAGCTGCAATTTAAAGGACTGCATTTTCAACTGCACAAGAATGGAAGGGAATTGCTACTACAATATTACTGGAAAATGGGTCGTTGTTGTTCACCTGCATACCCAGATCCAGGGATCATGCTCCTGGAGTCATATTGGATAAAGGAGGTAAAGAAAGACTGCCCTCTTTGGTAATTGTGCACCCTTCCCAGACGAGTAGTGGAATAAATCTTGCAGAGAATAGTTGACAGGCTGAATGCTGCCAGCTAAACCCAAGAAAACCTGGCTCTAAACAAGGAAGAAGATGTCAAACCTCAGGAGATTTGCCAAGGTAAGGCTACCTACCAAATAACTGGTCCAAGTATGCATGCTACAAATTGTTTCATCATAATCTGTTACTCTTTTACTGCTATCCAGTGCAAAGCAGCTTTGTTGGAAAGCTTTTCTGGATTGCGTATGGCAATTCCAGAGGCATCTGCATTGCAGCCTCCAGTGATATGGTTCTAAGCATATTTGGATTTACTGTCATGAATCTCAAAATACTGCCTCAGAAATCAAGGTCTCTGATCTACAAAAGAGTCTCATCAGTTTTCAACAAGTTGCAGGATCGATTTGAGAGAAGCTTGAGGCTGAGATTCACATACCTTGCTGCTGTCCACAGATCTGCTCTCATGCAGACAAGTAGATATGCTGAAGGAGTGCCCAGCAGCAGCATCATGGCCAGAACAGGCATAGATAAGGTTACTATCTCTCAGGACAATGACGTATCCAGCCTCCCGAACAAATTAACAGAGGTGTGCCAGAAAGTGGCTCGATCGGTTATAGAACAAACTCAAAAACCAGCACAAGGAAGTAGAGCGCTATCTGAATCTCATGTACACTCCACTGAAACTTGAAAACCACTGCACTTAGAATTATTCACAGGTTATGAGGTCGAGGTTGCACACTAAGAGGAAGTATCGTGGGAAAATATTCTAACATTACTGACATGTGACACTGAGTAGGTGAATAAACTGGTTGCATTGTATTTCAACTTTGTCCAGAAGTTTATTTCTGATTGTGCAGAAAAAGGAAGCAGAGCAGCAAAGCGTGTGCCCTGATATTAGTTGAGTAAGTGACGAGGATGATGGATAAGTTGCTTTCAATTACTTTCTTGGTGCCATGTGGACATTTGTCTTTAAAGGACCAGCTTAGACATTGAGTTGACTCTCTTGGATGAATGCTGGTTGCATCAGTCTTCCTTACTCTACTATTGTTTATGCAGTGACATCCTGTGGCCAGTATTTGCATGCTGAACTGGTTCTGTTTCTAGCTTGTCTTCTTCCAACATTGCGATATAAAAAGGCCTAGCTATGGAGTTGAGCTTGCAGCAGATGATAATGATCTTGGAGACCTTGGTGTGGAAGGGCTAAATAGTTAAGTGCCTCTTGATCTGTCAAGGCATTTGAAGAACTGCTTCAAGGCGCAAATGGCATTCTATATAAAATTTCAGGTAGCTACATGAGTCATATTGCATCTGTACACTGCTTCTGCCCAGAGGTGGCATAAGAGTATCCTTAGACATGACTGAGGAGCATCCTTGTAGGCTGCCTTTGGTTTCAATTAAGCCTAATTTACCGATGAAATGAATGCACCATGATAACAACCTGGCAATGATCATTGACCTGCACGATGGTGATGATGACGATGATGCTACTGTTACATAAACAACAACATGCATTTATAGGAGGCAGGAGGCCTATAGAATTGCGATGGGAGGTGGGGGCGAGGGCCCATCACCTTCCCGTCGCACCGCGGTTTAGTCGGGGGTGGGATAGGCTGACGATGGCCCCTGCCCAGAGGCTAATTGAGGCTCTTAAGAAGCTATTAACAGCCACTTAAGGCCCTCTTGTCACTGCCGCTGGCATTAAGCCAGTGGTGTGGGGTAGGCTCTGCCATGTGGGGAGGCTGCCAGTAAATCGAGGCAACCTCCCTGCTGGCTTGGGGGAACCCTCCTCCATGGGTAATCTGTGGCCCACAGAGGGCCCCAGCCAGCAAATAACACATCTCCTTGGACCCCGCCCCGCCCCCCGCTCCCCCTGTACACAACGGTCACCCTCCCCCCCCGCAATCACCAGGGCCTGCTGGACTTGGCCCGGTGACCCTGCATCACTTGGCCGGCAGCCGTTGGAGGTGGGATCCCTGTCTTTAAAGGGATGGGATCCTGGCGCTGTAGAACGGTGCCGGGGTGGGGTGGGTGCTCCAAATGACCATGGCAGAATTCTCCCCGCCTTTTCGGCTGGGGGCAGGGAGCTCTGCCGGCACCACTAAATTCAGCCCAATAGTTGATAGCTCATGCTTTTGGAGCCCTGGAACATTTTAACTAGTTAGTTTACAGCTTTCACAATAAAAAGTAACAACAAAAATGACATTAGGAAACAAGAGTCATTTCCTCAGCTGTTAGGTTACACAGATTTGAGTAACACAACACACATGTAACCCAACAGTTCTGAACAATACCAAGGAGAATAGTAATTGAATTCCTTTCTGAAACACAACATTCAAAAGACAACAAAAACCATAGGATGCAATAGTTATGACAGAAAGAAATGCTAAACTTTTGCTGAGGCACCAAGCTTGGTCCCCTCTTGGTGAATATTAACAAAAATCAAGACATGATGGATCAGACAGGCAATGAAGCCACATCTTCTCTCCTTTAATCATTTTGATTGATGTTGCCACCCAGAAATTATAGCACGAGTAATTTTTCTCTTTTGGTAATGCTTCTGAACCAGATCCTTCAATCTATTTATGCAAATCTAAAAGTTGCATTAGTGTAGGAAACTGCAGTTTGACTGTGCAGCAGCTGTAGTTTAATTACTTCCAGCCCACAAGTGCTGAAAGTGTCCTTTACGGTGGTCAGTGCAAGAATTGCCTTGGACTTATTCTAACTAACAGTTCAGAGTATCAGTAACAGACAGAACATTCTCAAAACATTACTGACTGTAGCATGATAACTGATTGAGAAGAGAGCTGCTGATTTCTGTGCCCATTCAATAACCATTGTATACTGAAATAGTTATTAGCTTAGATCTCTAAAGATCTTTTTCTGGGGGATGGAGTTGGGAGGATCCATCTCCCAAAGGGTTGACTAATCCCTAAGTCACAAGTTTCAAGAAGGTAAATAAATAGTAAGATACTAAGATAGATTACACTCGGTGGTGTGGGTGACTTTTATTTTCCTAAAGGCCAGATTGAGTTCAGTAAATTGCTGTAAAACTTGAACACTGAGGTTGGTCAGTAGGGCTGACTTGACGGACTATTTTGACTATGTAAAGCATCATATTCTGCAGCCTTGACAATTAAAAAAAAATTCTTTTATGGGATGTGGTTGTTACTGGCAAGGCCAGCATTTTTTGCCCATTCCCAATTGCCCTTGACAACTGAATGGGTTCCTAGGTCATTTCAGAGGGCAGTTAAGAGTCAACCGCATATAGGCCAGATCAGGTAAGGACAGCAGATTTCCTTCACTTCAGGATATTAGTGAACCAGTTGGTTTTTACAACAATCAATGATAGTTTCATGGCACCATTGCTGAGACTAGCTTTCAGTTCCAGATTGTTGTTATTAATTGAATTTATTTCTTAATTGAAATTAAATTCTACCAGCTGCCATGAGGGGATTTGAACCCATGTCTTCAGGGCATTAGCCTGAGCCTCTGTATTACTAGTCCAGTGACATTACCACTACGCCACCACCTCCCCTAATTTCAGCCTACACTTAGAAAGCAAAGCTGACAGAATACTGGGAATAAATTCTGAACAGATCTCCATTGGCAGAATTGATATACGACATACAAACAGATGTTCCTGTCTCTATACCCTCCTGAATGGCTAAACAGTAAACCCCAGTGAAGAAGAAAACAATAGAATGTATTTTGAGCTTCACCAACTCACTTTGACATTAAATACATTGGTCACATTAGGAAGAAAGACTATGTGATATTTCTAATCTGTACTATTTCTATAATCCTTTCATTTCTAGAATTTAAAAAATGAGGAAATTTCATTGAGGCTTCATATGTTAGTTATTAAAGTTTTTTTTGCTATGTGTAGGTAGTTCAATGGGTACACCATTGAGTGAGGTGACCAGATGACTTGTGTAAAATACAATTAAAGCGTCCTTATGTATTCAATATGGCTGCCATATCAGCACATCCAAAAATATGTTGGTGCAAGAGGTACAGTTCTGAAATATATTTTAAAAATAGTCTTGGAACTTTTTTGCCATCATTTTTTCAAATTAACAAATTCTTACATTTGCTGACAGAATGATGTCTAAAAATGCTTCTGGTAGGGTTCACAGAGCAGTGGGCATGGAACATACTCCCGAGGCATTTTGATGTAAACTAACTAGAATGCAGTGTACTTGGAATGTATCTTTCTTTCCTTGAAGTCATTAGGACAATCAATCTAAATTCAATTACAAGTGAACATCTATCACCTAATCTCAAAAGATTCTAGGAAGACAGAATCTTGATGTATTCCACCAATTTACAAGGTTTTGCTGAGATGCTAAAATGTAAATATGTGTCAATTTAGAATTTCTCTACACGACTATTTATATACTGCCAGAAACTACACCTCAGCACTTTCTGAATCTAGGTTATATTTAAAGCTGGCAATGTCCTTGAGTACCTTAACAGGAAAGAATTCCAGGTTGTAGGGACAAGTATCAAAATATAGGGGCAGATTCTTCTACTGTTCCTGGGCCAGTAATGGAGCATTTAAATTAATGGATGGAAAAGCAAGTGGTGGCCACGTTACATGTGGGGGTAACCCTTTGATTCTGTGGTGTCATTCCCACCTCTGAGTCAGTAGGTGAAGGGTTTGAGTCCGACTCTAGACAGTCTTGGCGAGTGAAAACTAGAAAATGGTCTCTAAATACTGGACTGACATCCGACAGAGCACTTGGGTCTGAACAAATAGTTGATGTTTGGGCTCCACTCCAAACAGCCCCAGCAAGTGGAGCACTGGCTCTGAATACTAGTTTGATGTTGAGAAGGGGTATTTGCACCTGATGGCTGTGGACGCCTCCCTCCCCCACTGCTCATTGCAAAGGATTTTTAAAATTCATTCATGGGATGTGGATGTCACTGGCTAGGATAGCATTCATTGCCCATCCCTAATTGCCCACGAGAAGGTGGTGGTGAGCTGCCTTCTTGAACCGCTACAGTCCATGTGGGGCAGGTACACCCACAGTGCTGTTAGGAAAGGAGTTCCAGGATTTTGACCCAGTGACAGTGAAGGAACAGCGATATAGTTCCAAATCAGGATGGTGTGTGACTTGGAGGGGAACTTGCAGGTGGTGGTGCTCCCATGTATCTGCTGCCCTTGTCCTTCTAAGTGGCAGAGGTCATGGGTTTGGAAGGTGTTGTCGAAGAAGCCTTGATGCGTTGCTGCAGTGAACCTTGTAGATGGTACACACTGCTGCCACTATGCGCCGGTGGTGGAGGGAGTGAATGTTTGTGGATGGGGTGCCAATCAAGTGGGCTGCTTTGTCCTGGATGGTGCCGAGCTTTTTGAGTGTTGTTGGAGCTGCACCCATTCAGGCAAGTGGAGAGTATTCCATCACACTCCTGGCTTGTGCCTTGTGGATGGTGGACAGGCTTTGTGGAGTCAGGAGGTGAGTTACTCAGCACAGGATTCCTAGCCTCTGACCTGCTCTTGTAGCCACAGTATTTATATGGCTACTCCAGTTGAGTTTCTGGTCAATGGTAACCCCCAGGATGTTGGTAGTGGGGGATTCAGCGATAGTAATGCCATTGAATGTCTAGGGGAGATGGTGAGATTGTTTGAGATAGTCATTGCCTGGCACTTGCGTGGTGCGAATTTTACTTGCCACTTATCAACAAGCCTAGATATTGTCCAGGTCTTGCTGTATCTGGATATGGGCTGCTTCAGTATCTGAGGAGTTGCAAATGGTGCTGAACATTGTGCAATCATCAGCGGACATCCCCACTTCTACTTATGATTGAAGGGAGGTCATTGTGATGAAGCAGCTGAAGATGGTTGGGCCTAGGACACTACCCTGAGGGACTCCTGTAGTGATGCCCTGGAGCTGAGATGATTGACCTCCAACAACCACAACCATCTTCCTTTGCGCTAGATATGACTCCAACCAGCAGAGAGTTTTCCCCCTGATTCCCATTGACTTCAGTTTTGCTAGGGCTCCTTGATGCCATACTCGGTCAAATGCTGCCGTGATGTCAAGCGCAGTCATTCTCACTTCACCTCTGGAGTTCAGCTCTTTTGGCCATGTTTGAACCAAGGCTGTAATGATGTTATGAGCTGAGTAGCCCTGGCGGAGCCCAAACTGAGCATCACTGAGCAGGTTATTGCTAAGCAAGTGCTGCTTGATAGCTCTGTCGACAACACCTTCCATCACTTTACTGATGATTGAGAGTAGGCTGATGGGGCAGTAATTGGCCGGGTTGGACTTGTCCTGCTTTTTGTGTACAGGACATACCTGGGCAATTTTCCACATTGCCGGGTAGATGCCAGTGTTGTAGCTGTATGGGAACAGCTTGGTTAGGGGCACAGCAAGTTCTAGAGCACAGGTCTTCAGTACCATTGCCGGAATGTTGTCAGGGCCCATAGCCTTTGCAGTATCCAGTGCCTTCAGTCATTTCTTGATATTACATGGAATGAATTGAATTGGCTGAAGACTGCCGTCTGTGATGCTGGGGACGTCAGGAGGAGGCTGAGATGGATCATCCACTCGGCATTTCCAGCTGAAGATTGTTGCAAATGCTTCAGCCTTATCTTTCGCACTGATATGCTGGGCTCCCCCATCATTGAGGATGGGGATATTTGTGGAGCCACCTCCTCCAGTTAGTTGTTTAATTGTCCACCATCATTCACGGCTGGATGTGGCAGGACTGCAGAGCTTAGATCTGATCCGTTGGTTGTGGGATCGCTTAGCCCTGTCTATCAGATGCTGCTTACGCTGTTTGGCACGCATGTAATCCTGGCTTGTAGCTTTACCAGGTTGACACCACATTTCGAGGTATGCCTGATGCTGCTCCAGGCATGTCCTCTTGCACTCTTCATTGAACCAGGGTTGATCCCCAGCTTGATGATATTGGTAGAGTGGGGGATTTGCCAGGCCATGAGGTTACTGATTGTGGTTGAGTACAGTTCTGCTGCTGATGGCCCACAGCGCCTCATGGATGCCATTTTTGTGTTGCTAGATCTGTTTGAAATCTATACCATTTAACATGGTGGTAGTGCCACACAACACGATAGAGGATATCTTCAATGTGAAGACGGGACTTCATCTCCACAAGGACTGTGCGGTGGTCACTCCCACCAGTACTGTCATGGATAGATGCATCTGCGACAGGTAGCTTGGTGAGGACGAGGTCAAGTATGTTTTTCCCTCTTGTTGGATCCCTCACCACCTGCCACAGACCCAGTCTAGCAGCTATGTCCTTTAGGACTTGGCTAGCTAAAGATAGGGGAAGGATAAAGGAGAACCAGTAGATGTGGTAGACCTGGATTTCCAAAAGGCATTTGATAAGGTGCCACATGAAAGAACGGCTCATGGTGTTAGGGGTAATATATTAGAATGGATAAAGGATTGGCTAACAGATAGGAAGCAGAGAGTGGGTGTAAATGGGGCATTTTCAAGTTGGCAGGCAGTGAATAGTGGGATGCCACAAGGATCAATGCTGGGGCTTCAGCTATTTACACTCTATATTAATGACTTGGATGAAGAGACAGAGATTAATGTATTTAAGCTTGCTGATGATACAAAACTTGGTGGAAAGGTAAGCTGCGGGGAGGACATGGAGAGGATGCAAAGAGATATAGACAGGTTAAGTGAATGGGCAACAAGATGGCAAATGGAGTATAATATAGGGAAGTATGATGTTGTTCACTTCAGTCGTAAAAATAGAAAAGCATAATATTTTTTAAAAGGTGTGAAACTGGTAAGTGTTGATGTTCAGAGAGATTTGGAGGTACTTGTACAAGGAACGCACAAAGTTAACATGCAGGTGCAGCAGGCTATTAGGAAGTCAAATGGCATGTTAGCCTTTATTGCAAAGGGATTGGAGTACAGGAATAAAGAAGTCTTACTAAAACTGCACAGGGCTGTGGTGAGACCGCACCAGGAATATTGTATGCAGTTTTGGTCTCCACATTTAAGAAAGGATATACTTACATTGGAGGCGGTGCAGTGAAGATTTACTAAATTGGTCCCTGGGATGAGGGGGCTGTCCTATGATGAGAGGCTGATTAAACTCGTCCTATATTCTCTGGAGTTTAAAAGAATGAGAGGCAATCTAATTGAGATTCTGAAAAGGCTTCATCGGGTAGAAGCTGAGAAATTGTTTCTGCTGGTTGGGGAATCGAGACCGTGGCAGCACAGTCTCAGGATAGAGGGCCAATCATTCAGGACTTAGATGAGAAGAAATTACTACACTCAAAGCTTTGTGAATCTTTAGAATTCTCTATCCCAGAGGGTTGTAGATGCTCCATTATTGAATACATTTAAGGCTGGGATAGACAGATTTTTGGTCTCGCAGGGAATCAAGGGTTATGGGGAGTGGGCAGGAAAGTGGAATTGAAGCCCAAGATCAGCCATGATTGTATTGAATGGCGGAACAGGCTCGATGGGCCATATGGTCTACTTCTGCTCCTATTTCTTGTGTTCTTATCTTCTTGAGCTCGGTCAGAAATAGTGCTACTGAGCCACTCTTGGTGATGGACATTGAAGTCCCCCAACCAGAGTACATTCTGCACCCTTGCCAACCTCAGTGCTTCCTCTAAGTGGCGTTCAACATGGGGTTGTCCTGATTCATCAGCTGAGGTGGGACAGTAGGTGATAATCAGCAGGAGATTGCCTTGCCCATGTTTGGCCTGATGCTGTGAGACTTCATGGGGTACGGAATCAATGTTGAGGACTCCCAGGGCAACTCCCTCCAGACTATATACCACCGTGCCACCACCTCTGCTGGGTCTGTCCTGCCAGTGGGACAGGACATATCTGGAGATGGTGATGGCAGTGTCTGGGACATTGTCTGTAAGGTATGATTCCATGAGTATGACAATGTCAGGCTGCTGCTTCAGTAGGCTGTGGGACAGCTCTCCCAACTTTGGCACAAGCCCCCAGATGTTAGTAAGGAGGGCTTTGCAGGGTTGACAGGGCTGGGTTTGCCGTTGTCGTTTCTGGTGCCTAGGTCGATGCCAGTGGTTTGCCCGGTTTCAGTCCTTATTGACTTTTTAGTGGTTTGATACAATTGAGTGGCTTGCTAGGCCATTTCAGAGGGCATTTAAAAGTCAACTACATTGTGGTGGGTCTGGAGTCACATGTAGGCCAGATTAGGTAAGGACAGCAGATTTCCTTCCCTAAAGGACATTCGTGAGCCAGATGGGTTTTTACAACAATCGACAATGGTTTCATGGGGTATCATAAGACTAACTTTTCATTCCAGATTTATTAATTGAACTTAAAGTCCACTTTTTGTCATGGTGGGATTCGAACCCATGTGCCCAGAGCAATACTCTGGGTTTCTGGTCCAGTGACAATACCACTATACCTCCGCCTCCCCAGCAGAAGAAAGGTGGGGCTCTTTAGCCTTGATTGCAGCCCACCTAGTAGAAAGTACTCCAAGGATAAACACCATGAGGAAGGCAACAGGGAACCACCTCAGCTATTCTCCCCTAGTAAATTGGTCAAGAATTTCATATCTGAGACTTGAGTTTGGACCAGCCCCAGGGCAGAACAGAGTGAATTGATGGACCTTACGGGTGTAATATCCTCCCCCACTTAACTTTCCTTTGTGAGCTATGCTCAGGTGGTCTAATAAAATCCAGATGCATTGAGAGTAATATCTGCATCATACAATAGAGCCATAGAGTTATACAGCACAGAAACAGGCCCTTCGGCCCATCGAGTCCTTGCCGGCCATCAGGCACCTATTTATTCTAATCCCATTTTCCAGCACTTGGCCCATAGCCTTGTATGCTATGGCATTTCAAGTGCTCATCTAAATACTTCTTAAATGTTGTGAGGGTTCCTACCACTACCACCCCTTCAGACGGTGTGTTCCAGATTCCAACCACCCTCTGGGTGAAAAATGTTTTCCTCAAATCCCCTCTAAACCTCCTGCCCCTTACCTTAAATCTTTGTACCCTGGTTATTGACACCTCCACAATCAAATAATCTACAGAACAATGTCCTGCTGAGACCATCGAAATGTTAATTCTGGCATCTAACTGATCTGGATTCTTTCCCTTGCTGCAATCAGTCCCAGGCCTGTACTAAGTGTTCTTTTTAAAGCAATAAATTCCATGTGGAGCAAAATCACACTGCATGATATTAGAGCACGTTCAAATAACTTGGTTAATGCCATATTTGACATAATGGACAGAGGGCATTTCATCTGAATATTTTAAACATTCATAAGCAATTTCACCTCCCCCAGCATTTGCTGAGTTTTCTACTGTCAATGAATCAAACACTGATGTAATTTTGTCCTCATGAATATTTTGTAGAGTTCATGGGACTCAGGCCAAATCCCACAGGATTGGAAAAGAGCAAACATGACTTCCATCTTCAAAAAAGACGTGAAGGATGAACAATCAACTTACAGACCTGTAAGCCTTATACTTCTACTGTTAGGAAGCTTTTTGAAAGTACGATAAGGAATAATATAAGGGAGCATCTGGAGCAGAATGAGCCAATTCGAGACTGGAAGCATGGCTTTAAGAGCGGAAGGTCTTTGAGAAAATGACAGACCTAGTAGATAGAGGACAGACAGTGGATATCATCTATCTGGATTTCAGAAAGGCATTTGGCACTGTCACATATATTTATTCACACCTTTCCGTTCCCCCATTGTTTATTTCTAAATAAAGTCCAACTCCAAGGGATAGATGGGAATGTATTACAATAGTCTGATAAATGATTGGTTGGTAGATATTAAGTGGCAATGCATGGGCAAGTATCTGTTTGGCAGCCAGTTACCAGTGGAGTGTCATATGTCATATGGGATAGACACTGTTCCCTGCAGCCAAGAGCAAGAGTCCAAAAGGCCGTGTTGCCTGTCTGGTGCCAGGGTTCGGGCCATCTGATCGGGTCTGGAGAAGAACTTGCAGTGGGAGGGGGAGGATCCAGTTGTCATGTTCCACTTGAGTACCAGTGACATAGATAGGACTAGGAAGGAGGTTCTGCAAAGTAAGTATGAGCAGCTAGGGACTAAATTAAAAAGCAGAACCTCAAAGGTAATGATCTCTGGGTTAGTACCTAAGCCACGAGCAAATTGGCGTCAGGTAAATAAGATTAGATAGTTAAATGCATGGCTCAAAGATTGGTGTGGGAGAAATGGGTTACAATTCATGGGGCATTGGTACCAGTACTGGGAAAAGTGGGAGCTGTACCATTGGGACAGTCTACACCTGAACCATGCTGGGACCAGTGTTCTGGTGAGTCATATAACTAGGGCAGTAGAGAGGGCTTTAAACTAAATAGTGGGGGTGAGGGAAGATGTGATAACTTAAAGAGAGAGGAGAAGGCAAGAGAGCAAGATAGCAATAAGGGTAATGATAATCAGGGTGTGATAGGAAGGGGCAGTGCCTACAAACTCAAGAGTGAGCCAACAGATAAGACAAGAGGTTGTGAACTAACAAAGTGGGAGAGGGTTCGGGAGAGGTAAGATTTAGAAATCCAAAGAGAAAGGCCAAGGCATTGAAACATTATAGTTTTGTAGGTGAAGACAAGCAGAATGGGACATGAAGGGACAGAGAGTTTAACAGAAATTGTACATCAGCAAATAAGGTCATTGAAGGGAATAGAAACAAAAGGATAAAATTAAAGGTTCTGTTTCTGAATGCATGAAGCTGCTGCAAAAAGATAGATGAACTAGTGGCACACAAGATTTAGATCTAATTGCCATTACAGAGACATGGTGATCAAGGTTGGGAAATAAATACTCCAGGGTACACAATATTTCAGAAAGACAGATAGAATAGCAAAGGAGGAGGGGTAGCACTGATGGTAAAGGATGACATAAGGGCATTAGTGAAAAAGGATCTGGCCTCAGAAGATCATGAAGTAGAATCAGTATGGGTGGAAATAAGGAATAGCAAGAATCAGAAAACACTGGTGAGAGTAGTTTACAGGCCACCTTACAGTAGTTATACCATTGGACAGAGAATTACGAAATAAATTATTGGAGCTTGTAACAAAGACAATGATGCAATAATTGTGGGGAATTTTAATCTTCATGTAGTCTGGGACAATGAAATTGGCAGGAGTGGTCTAGAAGATGAGCTTGTAGAATGTTTTCAGGACAGTTTCTTGGAACAATACAATGTGGAGCCAACTAGGGATAAAGCTATCTTAGATCTATTATTGTGTAATGAAGCAGGGTTAATTAGCAATACCACAGTAAAAGATCTACTGGGAAGCAGTGATCATATTACCATGGAGTTCCATGTTAAATTTGGAAGTGACATGTTCCAATCACAAACAAGAATCTTAAACTTAAACAAAGCCAATTACATAGGTATGAGGGGACAACCGGCTAAGGTAAATTGGGTAAATAGACTAAAAGGTATGGCGATAAGTGAACAGTAGGAAACCTTTAAAGAAACAATTCAAAATATTCAACAAAAAATACATTCCTTTGAAAAACAAAAACTCAGCTAGAAAGACCAATCCGTGGCTCTCTCAGGAAGTTAAGGATAGTATTAGATTAAAAGAAAAGGCTTACAATGTTGCAAAACAAGTAGCAAGTCTGAGGATTGGAAGTGTTTTAGAAACCAGCAAAGCGCCACCAAAAAGTTGATAAAAAAAGGAAAAAACAGAATACGAGAGTAAATAAGCCAGTAATATAAAAACTGATTTTAAGAGCTTTGAAAGCTATATCAAAAGAAAGAGAGTAGCTAAAGTAACCGTTGGTCCCTTAGAAGTAGAGACAGGAGAAATTATCATGGGGAATGAGAAAATGGCAGAGACATTGAACAAATAGTTTGTGTCTGTCTTCATAGTAGAAGATGGAAGAAATACAAGAAATAGATAGTAACCTAGGGGCTAAAAAAGAATGAGGAAATTAAGGAAATTCATATCAGCAGAGAAAAAGTATTGGAGAAACTTAAGGGACTAAAATCTGACAAATCTCCAGGACCTGATGGCCTACACCCTAGGGTTCTGAAAGAGATACCTGCGCTAACTATGATTTTCCAAAATTCGTTAGATTCGGGAACAGTCGCATCAGATTGGAAGTTGGAAAATGTTACACCTCTTTTTAAGAAAGGAGGCAGAGTGAAAACAAGGAACTACAGGCCAGTTAGCCGAACATCAGTCATTGGGAAAATGCTGGTATCTTTTATTCAGAAAGTCCTAACAATGCACCTAGAAAAGCACAGTATGATTAGAACAATTCAACATGGTTTTACTGAAGGGAAATCCTGTTTGACAAATTTATTATAGTATTTTGAGGATGTAACTAGTAGGGTAGATAAAAGGGAACCAGTACATGTACCTGGATTTCCAAAAGTCATTCGATAAGGTGCCACACAAAAGGTTAATTGGCAAGATAAGGGCTCATGGAGTTGGGGGTAATATATTAGCATGGACAGATGACTGGTTAAGAGACAGGAAGCAATGAGTGGGCATAAGTGGGGCTTTTTCAAGTTGGCATGCAGTAAAGAGTGGAGTGCTGCAAGGATCAGTGCTGGGGCCTCAGCTATTTACAATATATATAAATGAGTACGGGTGAAAGCTTGCTAGAAATATAAAGACAGATAGTAAGAGTTTCTAACGATATTTTAAAAAGAGTTAACAAAGTGAGCGTTGGTCTTATAGAAAGCGAGTCTGGGGAATTAATAATGGATAATAAGGAGATGGCAGATGAATTGAACATGTATTTTGCATCGGTCTTCACTATAGAGGATACAAATAACATCCCAGAAATAGCTGCAAGTCAGGAAATGTAAGGGAGGGAGGAACTCAAGAAAATTACTATCACCAGGGAAGTGGTACTGAGCAAATTGTTGGAGCTGCAGGCTGACAGGTCCCTGGGTCCTGATGGACTTCATCCTAGGGATTTAAAAGAAGTGGCTATTGAGATAGTTGATGCGTTGTTTTTAATTTTCCAAAATTCCCTAGATTTGGGGAAGGTTTCATTAGATTGGAAAATAGCTATTTTAACTCTTTTATTCAAAAAGGGAGGGAGACAGAAAGCAGGAAACTACAGGCCAGTTAGCAAAACATCTGTTATCAGAAGATGTTTGAAGATATTATTAAAGACGTTGTAGGAGGGCACTTAGAAAAGTTCAAGGTAATCAGGCAGAGTCAACAAGGTTTTGTGAACAGGAAATCATGTTTAACAAATTTATTGGAGTTCTTTGAGGAAGTAATGTGCTGTGGATAAATGGGAACAGGTGGGTGTACTGTACTTATATTTCCAGAAGGCATTTATGCCTGTCATGCTAGGCCCCCACCTGCCAAGAATGAGGCACATTAATTTTGTCATGAACATTGATTTTAAACTGTTACTGGAGTGAAGAAAGGACTTGTTAAACAGAACAGCCGTAGCTGGAAAAGACATTTGCCTATTAATAGATGGTGATTGGAAGGACCATTCCCTGACACATTCAACCCACAATGGACCTTGATCAGCAGGTATTATGTGTAAGAGGAGCATTCCAGAGACTGCAAAGGTGATACAATCCAAGATGTGGTCAGACCAGTTTCTTCTTCTTCTTCTTTGGCCTCCTTGTCTCGGGTGACAATGGGTAAGCGCCTGGAGGTCAGTGGTTTGTGGAGCAGCGCCTGGAGTGGCTATAAAGGCCAATACTAGAGAGACAGACTCTTCCACAGGTGCTGCAGAAAAAATTGGTTGTCGGGGCTGTTACCTGCTTGGCAACCTGGGGTTTTCTGAATTGTACAAACAGTTTGAACTCAGAGTTTCTGTTTGCTCCTGGACTGAGAAGATCTCTCCTGTCTGCTCCCATCTCTTTCTCACAAGCCTCTGAATCCACTGAAGACACATGAACCCAATGAGAGAAAAGTCTCCTACAGTGAGGTTTAAGAAGAATACTGGGCCCCAACAAAAAGTAAGATCTACCTACAATCAAGGATGCTACAGTGAGCTCAAAGAACCTTAACAAAAAACTCTTCAGATACTGCTTCAAACTTTTCCACTTTATTTTTCTTCTGCTCTTTTCTTTCTCTATTTGCATGTGTATTGCGTATGCATGCCAGCATGGGCGTGTTGAGTACCAATAGGCGTTAACTGAATTAGAGTTTAAGTTTAAGTTTAATAAATTTCAACTTTTCTTCTTTAACTTCAGAAAAGCTGTTTGTGCTGGTTTACAATTGGAAAGCGGTGAACAAAGATTCACCAAGGGGAAGCTAAAAACACATGTGTTTAAAATAAAACCCTGTTACAGTAAGACCAGATGAAGGCTGAGAGGGACCCCTAGACACCTTTCTCACCTGGTCGTAACAGAAATTTGGGTGCTAGCGGCCGGAATTGACCCACAGACAAACGAGAGAAATTGGAAGTGGGAAGCCAAATTGTTCCCAATCAGAAAACAGCAAGATTTCAAGATAGGTTTTCTTGTGGTTGTGTGTGCTTGAATACTAACATGTCTGGAACTAAAGGTAGTAGCTCCCCAAGCCAGGGTGAAGTAACTTGAGATAAGTTAAAAGCACTGTCTATGGAGGAGTTGAGAAAAGTGACTGAGCAGTGTGGGATCATTGCACGTGGCAAGGCTAGGAAGTCTGAACTCCTTGCCATTCCGCACCCCCCCACCCCTCCAACCCGGCCACTCACCGGCCGCTTCTCCCCTCGGCCCACTCTCTCCCGCATTCCCCCTTCTCCCCCTTGGCCACTCGCTCCAGGCCTCGTCGCTTTCCCCTTCCGCCGATTGCTCCCTGCTGCGCTGCCCGAAGAAGCGGCGAAGGATGGGGAACCAGCCGCTGAAGCAGCAAGGTGGGGAGACAGCGGCTGAGGGGCGACAGGGCAACACAGAAGCCAATAGCCAAGAAGAGGAAGTGGCGAGGTATGGAGCGAGTGGCTATGGTTGGTGGGCAGGGAAGTGGAGGGTGAACGGCCAAGGTGGGGAAGCGGCGAGGGCGGGAGTGAGCGACTGAGGGAAGGCAGCAGCAAGGCATGGAGCGAGTGGCTGAGGGGGGAGAAGTAGCAACCAGACGGGCGTGGGAGGGAGTGGCAAAGAGAAGCACGATGGCTTCTATCTGAATTCTAGCCCAGATTCCATTTTCACTGCTGTAATTGTGCAATAGAATAAGCCACATGAATCTATTTCCAAGACTAATATGTTTGAATAATAAACATCATACAAACAGTGAATTGAAAGATGCCTTACAATTAGATTATATGGTTCTGTATTAGCACAGGTACTGTTGGGGGTGAGATGGAGGCGGCGATTGCAGCACTGTGGGGATTTGGGTTTAAGGCTGTGTTTGCATTTTGTGACAAATTGAGCAGCTCCATCTTTATTACTGGTAGGTGCCTGAGAGGTCGCAGACAGTGATGTTTCAGTGGATGAGGTTGCATTTGCGCATGTGCCAGTACTGCGCCACCAAGTGGTTGCATTGTCAGCAAACGCAGCCTTAGATGAATGACAGGTGATCACATTGAAACATATAAGATTTTAAAGGGGCTTGATAGCGTTGACACTGAGAGATTATTTTCGCTGGTTGGAGAATCTAAAACATTGGAACACTCAAGATAAGGGGCTGAGCATTTGGGACTGAGATGAGGAGAAATTACTTCACTTAAAGGGTTGTGAATCTTTGGAATTCTCTACCCCAGAGGGTTGTGGATGCTCCATCGTTGAATACATTTAAGGCTGCTTTTTGGTCTCTCAGGGAATCAAGGGATATGGTGAGCGGGCGGGAAAGTGGAGTTGAAGCCTAAAATCAGCCATCGTCGTTTTGAATGGCGGAGCAGGTTCTGATCGGGCATATAGTCTACTCCTGCTCCTATTTCTTGTGTTCTTGTGTTCAGTATTGCGGCCACCGTTCATATTTTTAATATATGATTTAGAGGAAGAAATTGTGTCCAAATTTTCTACATGTGCAGATGGTACCAAATTGGGAGCACTGGCAAATGATGAATATTAATGTGTACAAATTCAAAAGGATTGTGACAAGCATGTTCAGCAGGAAGAAATTGCAGGTACAGTTTTATACATAGAAATGTAAGGTTGCTAGGGAAGGCTGATTTGGATTATGTGCTAAAAGGGAATTGAGGTATCAGAGCAGGAGAAAGATCTTGGGATTTTAGTGAACAAGTCATTAAAATCATCAGCACAAAGTTCCCAGGCTGTTAACAAAGCAACAATGTGTTGGAATACATAGAAAAGCATAAAACATATAAATCCAGAGTGGTAATTTTAAAACTGCATTTGGCCTTGGTGGGATCATATTTGGAGTATGCTGGCCAGGTTTGGTTTCTCTATTTCAAAAATCGGTGTTGAGTTTTAGATGGGATTGCAACATGGTAGATCACAGAACTGATGTGAATGATGCATGAGTATGGCTTCTTTCTTTATCGAAAAGAAAAGACTGAAATGGGATTTAACAGAAGTATTTAAAATTCTGAAAGGTTTGGACAAAGGGATTCAAGTTACCTTCTCTGCTGTGTACAGAATCTAAGCACAAAGTATCATATTAACAAATTAAAAACATAAAAGTAGGAAGTGCAGTAGAAACTTTTTTTTAAACTAAAATACCATTCAATATACGGAACAAGAAATCTTAATGGGGTTCAAGAAGGAATTAGATTGGCTGTCAACAAATGGAACTCAGGGTTATTAGAAATGAATTAAGGGAATACTATGGATGCACTGAAGGTCTTCTCCTGCCTGAAACTGTAACTGTGTTACAATGTTACTATGTCAGCACTCCAGGACATTATAACAGCTGTAATGGTATATGGTCTGACATTTGCAGCAGTGTGGAGATAACACCAACTCTTTGCTGGCATTACATTGTTTTTATTCGTTCATTTGTGGGATGTGGGCGTCGCTGGCTATGCCAGCATTTATTGCCCATCCCTGATGGCTATTTCTTCACTAATATCTCTAAAGAAAGCAGAAGTGCTGTAATTATTTACTGGACACAAGGCAGATTCGAAGGTTTTGTTGGACAGCTGCAGGCAATGACCAAATAGGGATATTTAAGCATCTAATTTTTTTTCTTTACTGTTTGTGGGACCATCTGATTGCCTAACACATGCCCAAACATCAGAAAAGCAACTGTTTTACATCTTTGTACAAATATTTAAAATATTTCCAAACAATGTGAAGATGTAATACAAAGATACCATAGCTAGCTATGAACCAACATAACATCAAAGGAATTAGATGGTCCCACAAATGGTAAAGAAAAAAGTCATATGCATTTATGCCTAAAGTTTCACATTTGCTCAGTGGTCAATGTTTGCTGTGCCGTCAAGGGATGCAGTGAACAAAGGCTGGAGGTTCCACATAAAAAAGTAAAAATTAGAAACTGAGCTACAGTGAACAGCTTTTGCAGACTTCCGAGCAGTTAGTTTAGGAGCAGTAATGATTCACGATTTGCAAGGCTTGACTGAAATACAGCTTCAAACTGTAAAATCTCTGATTTTTCATATGAAATACAAACATACAAACATACGAATTAGGAGCAGGAGTAGGCCACAAAACCCCTCAAGCTTGCTCCGCCATTCAATAAGTTCATAGCTGAACTGATTACTACACATTTCCACCTACCCCCAATAACCTTCCACCCCCTTCCTTGTCAAGAATCTATCTACCTCTGCCTTAATGTTAGATAGGCATATATATTATGAACTTCGTTATCAGTGTTCTGAAAAGAATTTCCTTCTTTTGTCCCCTGGGATAAAGAATTACACAATTACTTGTTGGAGGTGGCTGATAGATTCTCCGGGATATTAATAAACCAGCTAGAATCAGGATCCAATCTGATCAATAAAAGCAAAATACTGTAGATGCTGGAAATATGAAATAAAAACAGAAAGTGCTGGAAGTACTCAGCAGGTCAGGCAGCATCAGAGGAGAGAGAAGAAGAGTTAATGTTTCAGGTCTGTAACCTTTCATCAGAACAGTCAGCATTTTCTGTTTTTATTCCAATCTAATCAAGTTGGATTGGCTGGTACTTCAGGTTTTCAAAGTAATTGTCATGTAAGTAAGTTGGCCACAGTGGGGATAGATAGAAATCCTTGTTGGTGATTACTACAATCATTAAAGAGATTGTCACATCAGCTGGAAATTCAAATAGACTTTTGGAGAAAAATTGGATAAGCCCCGAAAGTGGGCATGGGGATTGCGATGCACGTTCATTGCCTGCTAATTTCAATAGCAGTGGCAAGCAGTCCAGAGCTAAATACTGGCATTTACCGACTATGTGGAAAATTGCCCAGGTACATTGTATCCCACAAAAAGCAGGACAAATCCAATCTGACCAATTACGATCCCATCAGTCTACTCTCAGTCATTGGAAAAGTGATGGAAGGTGTCATTGGCAATGCCATCAAGCACCTCCTACACTTACCGATGCTCAGTTTGGGTCCTGTCAGGGTCAAAACATGGACAAAAGAGCTGAATTCAAGAGGTGAAGTGAGTGACATCAAGGCAGCATTTGACTAGTGTGACATCAGGAACCCGAGCAAAATCGGGGAAAATTCCCTGGTTGGAGTCGTACCTAGCACCAAGGAAGATGTTTATGGTTTTTGGAGGCTAAATATCTAAGCCCAGGGTATCGCTGCAGGAGTTCCTCAGGATAGTATCCTAGGCCCAAGCAGATACTGAAGTAGCCCATTTCCAGATGCAGCAAGACCTGGACACTATTCAGGCTTGGGCTGATAAGTGCCAAGTAACATTCATGCCATACAAGGGCCAGGCAATGACCATCTCCAACAAGAGAGAATCTTATCCATCTCCCCTGATTATTCAACGGCATTACCATCACTGAATACTGCACCATTAACATCCTGGGGGGCTTACCATTGACCAGAAACTTATTTGGATCAGTTATATAAATACTGTGGCTACAAGAACAGGTCAGAGGCTGGGAATTCTCTGGCGAGTAACTCACCTCCTGATTCCCCAAAGCCTGCCCACCATCTACAAGGCACAAGTCAAGAGTGTGATGGAATACACTTGCCTGGATGGGTGCAGCTCCAACGATACTCAAGAAGCTCAACGTCATCCAGGACAAAGCAGCCCGTTTGATTGGCACCCCATCCACTACCTTAAACATTCACTCCCTTCACCACCAACACACAGTGGCAGCAGTGTGTACCATGTACAAGATACATTGTAGCAACTCACCAAGCCTCCTTCGACAGCACCTTCCAAAACCATGGCCTCTACCACCTAGAAGAACAAGGGCAACAGATGCATAGGAATACCACCATCTGCAAGTTCCCCTCCAAGCCACACGCCATCCTGACTTGGAACTATATTGCTGTTCCTTCACTGTCACTGGGTCAATGACCTGGAGCCTCCTACTTAGCAGCCTTGTGGGTGTGCCTAAATCAGATGGACTGCTGTAGTTCAAGAAGGCGGCTCACCACCTCCCTCTCAAGGGCAATTAGGGACGGGCAAGAAATGCTAGCCTTGCCAGTGACACTCACATCCCATGAAAGAATAAAAAAAAAATGCTACTCAGTGACTGCACACCTCAGCAGGCGGCCCATGTTAATACAAAGCTCGTGCCATTTAAAGCTAGCCTGCATCTCTAATAGGGGAGGTGCGTTCTGGCTGCAGCAGATTTTGGAAGTGGCTGGGGTGTGTTTGGCCTGCAAGAAGAGTGAATATGGCTCCTAGGTCCTCTGATGTAGCACTAAAGGCCTTGGTGCAGGAGGTGGACAGGAGGACAGAGGTCCTCTATCTACAGGCCCTTCAGACAAACACTGAGAAGGCAGTGGGAGCAGATAGCTGTTGCAGTCAATGCCAGCAGTGTAACCCCAAGGATGTGGATGCAGTACTGAAAGAAGTTCAATTACCTCACACGAGTGGTCATGGTCAGTGAATACATCTTCAAATGCCATATCCTTGTAAATGAATCACGCATCTCACATACTGCTCCATTCACCACCCCTCTGCACTCACATTTTCTATCAATCATGACTCATACTCCACATTCATAGCTTCTCCTGACCCTCACACAAATACCACTGCTGCAAGCCTCACAGCCACATCTCATAACATGCACACAGTATCACATATTCAGCTATGATAGGTACATCACCCAAACAGATTGCACTGTTACACTTCCCTACCTCTTGCAGGACAAGGCGGTGCACAACCACAGGCAGCAGCAACTAACCAGCATGGATGTATGCCCTCACCCCATGGAGGAGATAGTGCTTGCTCTCATTGGAGCAGCCACAAAATGAGAGTCTGGCCAGCAGTGGGACTGAAACCACAGAGGATGGCAGGGTGTTCCTACTTAATTCACTGTTATGGTCAAGTGAGGAGGGGTCGAAGGGCTTCTCTCTTTTTCCTCTCCTTGTTAGACTACAGGTCTAATTCTTTCTCAAAGTGAATATAGTGGCCAATTCAGTAGGTGTTTGATAACTTACTTGCTATGATCGTAACAAGAACCAATTGGACAGGTTTTCTTGAGTTAACAAAGAAAGAGCTTAACTTTATTCTACCTCAACCAAACTAATAAAAGAACAAACAATGCATAAACTTTTACTCTCACACACACACTGGAGGTTTACACACACACAAATAGGTTACAGAGTGGGGAAAGGTAGATTGGTTGAATTAGAGTCCATAAAACAAAAGGTATGTGAAGTTTGGTGATTCGGCTGGCTTCCTGATGAATTCAGTGGTCCTGAGGCTTTGAGTTTGAAGAGGTAGATGACTGGTTCGGTGAGTCTCTTGGAGATATCAATGCAGATGATTTCCTCCAATGGGGTTTCTGATTGTAGCTGGAGTACGCAAAGGTGGTCAGTCACAAGCAGGATTTGAAAGCTTTCAAGTTGGAATGGAGGGAGACTGAGAGAGAGAGAGAGAGAGAGAGAGAGAGAGGGACCCCCACTTATGGTCTGCTCATGTCAGAGTCCAGTTGCTTCTTCTCTGCTGCAGAGAAAAACACCAGCTTAAAACCACAGATGGGGAGGGGCTTGCCACATGACAGTCACTCAGTCAGTCATTCAAACGTAGCAGTTAGCAGTATTTCTCTGCTTGCTGAGAGGACTGGTAGTACCTTTAAACTTCCTGGGTCTTGGTTCTTGCTGGGGACTGAGCAGACATTTTGTCTCTCTCCTTACAGTCCTTTGCAATATAGGACACAGTGTAACAAGACTAGGTGATCATCTTAAGCTGAAAGGATGACTTTGCTGGCAGCTTGTTTTTTAAAAAATGTCTTTAAAAAATAAATTCAGATCTCTAGTCAATGGATTAAAGAAAATTATTATTCAACAAAACACAATGGTGTAACACCACCTTCTCACATCATACTTCCCCGTCATCACACAATCTCTTCTGATTTACAAGCTGCAGATGGTGTAGACATGGATCGCTTGCTTCCCTCTCTTCCTGCATTGCAACCCTACCCTTGTGCTTTATCCTTTGAGACACCCATCAGCTGCCACCTGGCCAGGCAGTGGTTTAGTGCAGGAGCATGTAGTCTAAGAGGAACAAAATATTGATGATGAAACGGCGTCACCTAATCATACACTCATAACCACCAGCTAAGTAAGATATTAGTACTGTGCCTACTTTATAGGGGAGCATAGAGCTGGGATTTGCACATGGTGAGCCACCAGGCACGAGTGGCTTGCAGGCAGGGTGGAGGAAAGGGTCGCATAGATGCCAGCTCACTGGAGGGCGAGGTCGCACATGAGTTCTGCTGCAGGGGACTCAGATGAGGACTTTGATAGGGCAGCATACAGAAAAAGGCTGATGGGAATGCACAATGAAATTGCTGGTGCATTGGCAGGCCTCATAGAAAACCTGCAGTCAACGCCAATATGCATGGAAGAGTCCAACACCAACTTGGCACAGGGCTTTGTCAAGGAATCTGGCCATAATGAGGGGATATAAGGTTAAAAGAGTTATTTCCCTATGAATTAGGGATTAAAAAATTAAAAGCAGGATTCATCTTCCCAAAAGGTTAAAAAGGTTCATCGGCATATCTTTGACATGCCTCTGTGTTGAAGGGCTTGCCTCATCTTAGAACATGGAGGCAGCTTCTGATCAGAGGAATTCATTTCTAAAAGTCATGAAGCTCATCACATGGTAAAACATTGATAACACTGTTTTATAAATGGTCACACAAGGTACCACAGTGTAATAGTTGATAAAAAAACGTTTTATGCGGACAGCCCTTAACCAGAGTCAACTGAATTTTTGACAAATCTGACCAAACCCAAGAAACTGAATTATGGGGCTGAATTTTATGATCATGCCGCTGGGGCAGCGGCAGGTGTGCAAAATGCCGACACTCCCGCTTGCCCCGTGATCAGCTGCATTGCTGTGATTATGTGGCAGGTGGTCATTTTGGATAATAGCGGCAGCCATTTCCCCCCCCTCCCCACCACCCCCCAGTCATGTGGCGGGGCGGAAATGGAGATGTCGTTCATGGCGTCACCTGATGTAGGACCAGGCGCTGGCACCATCTTTAAAAGCCTATCAGCCTTGCATTCACTGTCTCCATGTATTCTATAGAAGCTCACTGAAACAACACTTCTGTGCTATTCCAAAAAGTTGAAACTCAGCAAGCCACCCCACTGGACATCCTTCTGATCATGTCAGAGATCTGAGCAAGGTTGGCCCCACAGTTCAGCGATGCCTCCCTGATTATTTTCCTCCAAGCTGCAAGGGAAAGGTGGGAGGTCCTTTTTCCCAGTGGTGGAAGAAGAGGTCCTCCCGCCTGACCAAGCAAGCATGGACAGAGATTGCAGAGGAGGTTAGTAGCCGTGGGGTCACCCAAAGAAACTGGGTCCAAAGTAGGAAGTGGGTTAATGACCTCCTGCATTCAGCAAAGATAAGTGGCACGTTCCAAAATTGCTTGGCATGATCTGGTTGTCACTACACAGTATGCTTCATGGGTGCCACTACCATTTCAAAGACAGGGAGGTCATAGCAGATTGATGACAGATGACTGGCTGCATGTGAATCAAGTCTCCCTCATTAGTACCTCAGAGCAAATTAGACCCATGACAGGTTGAGTCAGTATGCTAGACAAAGCATCCCCCAAGTGCTGATTAAGCGCTCATGTTAGTAGAACTGTGATGTTAATGTTTGGCAATGTTCAAAATCTGCATCCTTGCACTTGGAGGAGGGCCCATAACAGGAGGGAGATGGCCAGGACATGTGGCGGAGTGTCTGACCTGTGTCCTTTAATTCAAGCCGAAGAGGAGGAACTGCAACTATCCGGGGGCCAAAAGGGATGCACCATCTCAGACGTGGAGCTCAGGGTCCCAGTGCAAGACAGTGATTATTGCTGATCAGATAAAAATGAAATAGTCGCGGTGAGTTAGCTCTGTCATGCTGTCCTTAATGGGATATGTGTAACCTAACCAACACATATGTTGTTTTCATTGTATCTTGCAGGTCTCTGTTCGCAGGAGACCACACACCCCGAGAGACTGACGACAATCTCTGAGGACGAGGAGCACTCAGTGGATGCCCCATCCCATGACTCTCCTGCACCTTCCACCAACGCAGCTACTTTCACCTCAGTGGGAATCCGCTCAGCATTACAATCAGGGTCACAATATGATGAGCGCACAAGTGCCCAAGCAGCTGGCTGACGCTGAGAAAGCCGAGGCCTTTGACAGTCGGAGGATTGTGGGTGGCCAGGACCAAGCTGAACCTTAGGCTGATGACGAGCTTCTGGTGTCAGCAGCATAGGGCCTGCTGGATCTCCCAGCTGTAAGGCAACATCTGGCAGAGATGACAGAGGCAATGCATAGCCTTGAGTGGATGGTAAGGAAGTCCATCCATGCCATGACTGCTGCCATGTCCCAAGCATATGAGCTTATGGCTTCATCCATTGAGAGGTTGGTGACCCTCTTGGAGACCCACATTCCACAGATGCACAATGACTGCAAACCCTCACCTTGGCCATGAGGTCCATTTAGCAGTTGCAGGGTGAGAGAACGTCCAGGAGTGCAGCGAATGTTCCAGCTCCTAGTTTTTCTCTGGTGAGCAGAAAGGCTTCAAGGAGCCTTGAGAAGGAGGAGGAGAGGACAAGTTCTGCATCTTGGGTCTGCCCTCAGGGCGATTTGAGTGTGCACACCAGCTCCTCATCCCCTCTGCCAGTGAGCCAAGCTCCAGCAGCCACAATGCCTGAGTGCACCCCTGCACCAGTGCAGGTATCCTCCAGGCAGCTGGGGTCCTCCAGGCCTCAGGATCCCAGAGGATGCCTGCCGAAGTCATCCCAAGCCAAGGGCATCATGATCAGCAGCCTGCCTGCAGTCCAGCTGCTGTCGTGGGGATGTACCATGCAGGAGCACATGCAAACATATAAAAAAAGACACCTTTACACATGGGTATTCACGGGTGAAGTAGATATCTCATGTTTAATGTAATTAAAGGTTCATTGGTGCAAATCCTCAGCCTTCATTGATGGATAACCATATTCCACCGTGGCATGATTGTGACCAGTGAAATCCCCTCAAATGGTTTACTGCATTGGCAAAGTGACCACTGACATCATTAACATGCCAATGAGCATGATTGTTTCCTTACTCGAATTATGTCACATGGGCACTGGCAGAATTGAATGTTGCCATTCATGCTGGTGAGCAAGATAGTAGGAAGGCAGAAAACGTGACACTACATGCATGAAGGTGAGTTTTTGTCAGAAGTATATTTATAGCAAGTCATGGATTTTGGAAATGCTCCATTATAAGCCTCTGCCTTGTTTCCCTTGCGCGTTGCTCAAGATGTTTGCCCTGTATCACTCTGCTAGGACCTTCCATGGTTGCTTGGCCATGGGTGCTCTCTGTGTCCTCTTTGTCAGAGGAAGTCTCATACTCCCACATCTGTTCCTCTTGTAAGTCCTCTCCCCCTGCCCACTCCCTTTAGCGCTATGCTATATAGAACGCAGCAGACCACAATGATGAGCCCAACTTCTGTGGGGCATACTGAAGAGCTCCACCAGATCTATTGAGGCAGTGGAACAGCATCTTCAACATACCAATGGCCTGCTTGATGGTTGCTCTGATGGAGCCGTGACATGCATTGTAACGCTCTTCCGCATCATTGCTGGGGTTCTTACAAGTGTCAGAAGCCATGTCCTCAATGGGTAGCCCTTATCCTTGAGAATCCACCCTTGAATGTGAGCGTGGGGACTGAAAAGATGTGGCATCTGGGACTGCCGACACATGAATGAGCCGTGGCAACTTCCCAGGAAGCAGGCACACATTTGTAGGAAGAACTTTCTGTAGTCACATACAAGTTACACATTAATGGAATGAAAACCCTCCCTATTGATGAAGGTGGCTAATTGGTCCATGGGAGCCTTGATGGCCACATGCATGCAGTCTATCGTATCTTGCGCCTGTGGGAATCCCGCAATGGCTCCAAATCCAGTGGCCGTCTTGGCCTGACTCTCAGGGTCTGTCCTGTAGCGGACATACTCGCCAGCCATCCTGAACAGAGCATTGGTCACCTCCTTGATGCAGTGATGTGCTGCGGATTGAAATAACCCACACATGTCCCCAGTGGATTCCTGCAATGATCCAGAGGTATAAAAGTTTAGGGCCACAGGAATCTTCAGGGCCACAGGCATAGGGTGACCACCAAAATCCATTGGTTGCAAATCCTTATTGAGCAGTGTGCAGAGGTCTGTGACCACGTCTCTGGACAGCTGCGTCTTCTCCAGCAGTTCCGCTCAGACATCTGCAGGTATGTCAGGCAAGTTCTATATACTCGCCGCTGTATCTGTGCTCTTCGCTGCATTCTCGGCTGCTGATGCTCTTGTCTGGGAGGCTTCCGATGTGCTGCAGCTGCCCCTTGGGCCCACCTCCGGCGGATTCACCTCAGCACAGTAGGGAGGTCCAAGAAAACAGGGTGAATCATACCCATCTCTATTTTCCTTGAACCTTCGGCTTCCTTCAAAGGTTAAGTTTACCTATCTGGGAAAAGAGATGCTTGAATTTTGATTATGGGAAGCCTACATTAGCTCCATGGTATGCATTGTTGTTGGACCTGCAACATTTCCAAAGATGTGAGCCATCATGAGCAAAGCAAATAAAAACAAGAAACGCTGGAAATACTTAGCAGGTCTGGCAGCATCTGTGGAGAGAGAAGCAGAGTTAACGTTTCAGGTCAGTGGGGAGTTTCCCTGGGACAAGCAAATAGGCCAGAGACTTAATCTATGCAGAAGCCAGAAGGGCGGGCTGTCTCCCTCACTTTCTCTCTCCAGAAGGCCTGGTGTGGGGCATGCGAAGCCTAGCTGCCAGCTGCTACATCCAAGGCGAAGACACTGAGAAGGAAGTCCTCTGCTCAACTGTCTCCAAGAACAACTATCAACGCAGAACTTCAGGACCACGAATTCAACAGGAAGGCTGCTAAAGCTACCAGACCACAGACCGTGTATTAGTTTTATTTGTTCTGGACTTAATCCAACACAAATCTATTCCTCATCACTCTGTAATCTTTTTGTGTGTGTGTGTGTGTGTGTGTGTGTGTGTGTGTGTGTGTGTGTGTGTGTGTGTGTGTGTGTGTGTGTGTGTGTGTGTGTGTGTGTGTGTGTGTGTGTGTGTGCGCGCGTAAGTGTAGCGTAATTTTATTATTTTATTTAGATCGGGTTTAGACTTTTAAGTATAATAAACTCACCTCTTCCTCGTTTAAAGTCAAGAAAATCTGTCCAACTGGTTCTTTTACAATCACAACAAAGGTAAAAGGTAAAACACTGACTGAAGTGATAAGCACATCCACTGTTTAAAATGGAATAAACCCTGTTGCGGTCAAATAAGAGGAAGGATAAGAAGGGAGCCTTGCGACCCCTCCTCACCTGATCGTAACAGTATGGCAATTGGGGTGAGGTGATGATAGTTCTCTCCTTAACTGGGACAGGGATATCTCACTAAACTCTGTAGCCCTCTACTCGGGGATTTAAGGTAAATGTTACTTTAATAATTGATGGATATCTTAAATATTTTACTGTTACAATATTTAGATTTAAAAATTGGATTCTCTACTAGAAACAAGGTAATACATTCTTTCTTTTCCTAGAACTATTAATGTTGCAATTGACTTTCTCACCAACTGTGAATTTAGAAATTATGTTGTCTCACATAATCTTCTATATTGCTAACTTGTGAACCCGTCTCCGTACACTCTTTGGTGGGGACGTACATTACTGAGGAGAGATTCCAGGACCCTTATAATATCCAGGTTATTATAATCTGTCTGAAACTTGTTAAAAAGGCTATCTGGAGGATGGTAATATTCTCATCTGATTCCTTTCCTTTAGGGAGAGTTAGATCAATCCTTCAGACCCATTCAAGTGTCTTTAGGATTTGTCTTTCTTAACCTTAAGTGAGAGTAATCATCTGGGAAATAGGCCTGATCTGGCATAGTCGCAAAAAGGGGCTAGGATTATAATCCACCACAGATTTGCTTGGAGCCCGTCCTTTCCAGAGTGGAATTAGTGGCCAACACAGGACAGGCACTCAGTGAATGCATAAGGGTGATTAGCTTACTCTTGTATGGAATATTGGATGGTTTGATTGATAAACGTTTGTTTAGGATTGTTGTTTTGTGGTGGCTTTTGTTGCAGTATTGTGGCAAAGAGAATGCTGCAATGGTCAGTAACAGAGTAAAGATAAGGCCTGGGAGTGTTGTAGAGTGGGGAATTGGGGTTGTATTTACTGATAGCGCATTTGGATGAGGCGATCATGGACAGTCCGACTGGAAAGGCAAGGCGTTGTTTGCCTCCTCCATCCTCCTCTTCCTCCTCCTCTTCAGCTGCTTGCCTTTTACCTGGTGGCAAGGGGTGTGCCCTCATGATGGCGAGGCTATGCATGATACAGCGGACCATGTCGAATTGTGACACACACTCTGGAGAGTACTGCTGGCTCCTCCACAGCGGTCCGGGAAACAGAAGCATTGTTTGAGCACCCCAGTAGTCTTCTCAATGATGTTTCATGTGGCAGCCAGGTGTGGAATTACTGTGTTTGAGTTGATCCCTGACATCTTTGGCTGCAAGGTGCTGATGTGGCTCTTCTTCCTCTGACTACTCCTCTTTCCGTCAGGTCATCCTCGTCTGATGACAACTGTGATCGCTACTCTGCCTCCTTCAAATGCAGGCCGCTCTGCAGTGCAGTGCTGTGTTATATATATTAGACTTGGATGTTGTGTGAATCTATTCTGTGGAATATTGCAGCGACCACCGCCCCCCCTCCCCCCCCAGCCTAAAGCAGTCCAGACACCTAAAACATTTGCTTGAACATTCCAATTGCATACTCTATAAGGATCCTGTGTGTGCCCTGGCTTCAACCATATCTATGCTGCTCGGACATAGTAAAGGTATGCAGGGGTGTCAGCAACTACGTCTGCAGTGGCTATTCCTTGTCTCTAAGTAGCCACGAGTTCTGCTCTTTTAATGGCTGAGGTCAGTGGGAAAGATGATGTATTGCTGAGCCCTGAAAAAAGGGCATTGTTCCCCTTTCCCCAGGAAACAGAAGCATTGTTTGACCACCCCAGTAGTCTGCTCAATGATGTTTTGTGTGGCAGCATAGTGTGGAATTACTGTGTTTGAGTTGATCCCTGACATCTTTGGCTGCAAGGTGCTGATGTGACCTTCCCCCCCATTTAATGGCTGATGTTTTCTGAAGCTGACTGAAAGGATCCAGTGGCATAAAAAATTCAGGACTTTGATGACTTTGAGGGTCATTGGCATGGCATAACCCATCTGGTCCAACAGACAGTAGAAGTAGGCAACAGTCTTCTTGGAGAAACACAGTCTCTTCCAGCACTGCTCCTCAGAGGTCTAAGAAGTTTGACCTCTAGAACTCTGAATGAGGCATTGCCTTGCCCTCTCCAGTTACCATCTGAGAGACTCTGGTGCTGGTGGGGGTGTTTGCTGAGACTGTTGTTTCTCCTCCTCCTCAAAGAGAACAAAGAAGCAAGAATGCCATCCACAACAAGTGGAGCAATCTGACCAAAACAACAATAACTTGCTATTATATAGTGCATTTAATGTAGCAAAATATCCCAAGCTGCTTCACAGGAGTATTATCTAACAAAATTTGAAACCAAGTCACAAATGGAGGTGTCGAATCTGGTGACCAAAAGCCCCAAATCTTGGACAAAGAGTTAGGTTTTAAGGAGTGCCCTAAAGGAGGAGAAAGATAGGGAAGGGAGGAAATTGCAGAGCTGAGAGTTTAGGCAGCTGAAGGCTCAGCTGGCAATGGTAGATTAATTAAAATTAGGGATGCACAAGAGGCCAGAATTGGAGGACCGCAGAGCTCTGGGAGGGTTGCAGGGATGGAAAAGGTTACAGAGATAGAAAGCGGGTGAGGCCACTGAGGGATTTGAAAACAAGGACGAGAATTTTAAAACTGAGGCATTGTCAGACCAGGAGTCAACGAAGTCTGCAAGCACATAGGTGAAAGGGACTTTGGGCGAGTTAGTTGTAGGAGTGGAGTTTTGGATGAGCTCAAGCTTATGGAGGGTGGACGATGGGAAGCCCGCCAGGACAGAATTGGAATAGTCAAGTCTAGAAGTCTGGAAGTAATAGAGGCATGGTAACAAAATTATAGAAGTAGCAATCCAGAAACTGGAAATTCTCATGGCAAAGCAGGTATCTGCAATTTCAGTGGGGTCGGACATGACATCATTTTAATTAGGACCCCATTTGTCTGGTGATGAATTAAAGTAGCATAGGGTGACAATGGTGTGGGGTGCCCCCAGACACGATTTTAACCCCTCACCCTCATTCCCACTGGGCAGGTTTGGTTAAAACTGGCCCGATAGTGTGTTTTTCCTGAACCCATGTAACCCCTGATGTGAAATTTTGTGTGTAAAAGGGTAACTAGTAATTCTGTGGAATAATCTCTCATTCCTCTACACACAAAATATATATGTTTTGTTTTATAGAAGACGCAGGTCTGCTGATGGAAACCGTACTAAAAACAGAAAGTGCGGGAGATACTCAACAGGTCTGGCAGCATCTGTGGAGACAGAAACAGAGTTAATGTTTCTGTCTCCACAGATGCTGCAGACCTGCTGAGTATTGCCAGCACTTTCTGTTTTTATTTCAGATTTCCAGCGTACACAGTGTTTTGCTTTTATGGAAATGGTACTGTTCTGTAAGCCTGAATTGTCTCACAACTTTTATTTAATGGCCTGAAAATTGAAAACAGTGCAAGTCAGACATGCTGTCCTCCATGCTTGATTCTTCAGTTTGTACTCCAGTTGAGTAAGAGTTTATTCTAGGATCAGTGCCTCACATTTTCAGGGTTATAGTGATGCGGTATTCCACAGACAGTGCGTACATGACTGTAATACAATATCATTTTCTTTATTAATCCAATTCTTTATATGTTTGGATTTTACTATTAAGCTCACAATGTTTATTTAGTCAGAACAAGAATACTTGGGCGACTGCAAAATAAGTTATTCAATATCTGTTGGAAATGCACTCACCTGTAATACTTAGTCAACTCACTTTCTTACATTTCAGTTTGTTAAAGGAAGAGGGAGGAAGAAAGAGAAAGAGCCCATGGAAGTCAATCTTAAAACTGTAAATGTGGAGCAGTGTGGGGCCCCATTCCATTACTTACTATCTAGAATTGTCCAAAGACAAATGCTACAAATAGTGTCACATGAATTCCTGTTTTTATCTCACTATCCTAAGATATTATATTTGTTTTATCTACCTTAGGCAGATGATAGGCTGAGTGAACACTGTCAGTATTTGAACCCAGGACCAGTGTTCAAATGGCCGAGCTATCTAGCATCTCATTTTCATTTAATGAAGTACATAAACTTTATAGAAAAATTTATTTAGCAATTGACTATTAATATTAGATGTAAACCAGGTATTGATGAAATGAAAAATATCAAATAATATTTTAATCTGACTAACATTCACCTACCTCTCATTGCCCTCTTCTACCACAGGGAGTGGGGGTAGCTGTGTCTGTGGGTTGTGGGGGCTGCCTTGCATATTGTGCACAGGAGACGGATGGTTTGGAGGATGGGAGGCAGGAATGATGCCCGTTGCTGTTCCACATCGGCTTGAATGTGTGCTGGAAAACATTCCTGAAAGACATAAAAATGTAGCATTACTTAATACAGACAGAATTGCTCTCGGTCACAATACAGTCACTGTGAAATAAAATAATAGATCTCCTGTCCTGGGAATAACAAATGTTGTCTTGGTATGAAAAATTATCAGGTTCAACTTTGAGCAATTGAAAAAATAATTGAATAAATGTTCCTTTAAAAAAAATCTGAATTTGAATATAGAATTGTCAGCAAATTTTGGAAGAGCACAGTATAGCTAACTTCATTGGTTCCTACAAGTGAGTTGAAGGATTTTCAATTATCCATGTTTGAAATAACCTGAGAAGGTTTTGAGTTCCTACTGTATTGCCCATTCTGAAAATGTTAAGTGTCTGTAAATTATCCAGACTTTTAGGATTCAAAACAGACCCGTCCTTTTCGGTGAGGAAAAATGTTTAAGATTCACAAAATTCAACACTTTAAAAGCAGAGCAATTAGGTACAAAAAAAACTGTAAATTACAGTATAAAACTATGTATATTGTAGCAGTTTGATACAACGGAGCGGCATACTAGGCTATTTCAGAGGGCAGTTAAGAGTTAACCACATTGCTGTGGTTCTGGAGTCATATGTAGGCCAGCCTGGGGAAGGACGGCAGATTTTCTTCCCTGAAGGTCATTAGCGAAGCAGATAGGTTTTTACGACAATTCGGTAGTTTCATAGTCACCATTACTGAGACTAGCTTTTAATTTCATATTTAATAATTAATTGAATTTAAATTCCACCAGCTGTCCAGAGCATTAGTCAGGGCCTCTGGTCCAGTAACATTATCACTGTGCCATCGGTGCACAGTGGCAGCAGTGTGTACTATATACAGTATGCACTGCAGCAACTCACCAAGGCTCCTTTGACAGCACCTTTCAAACCCGCAACCTCTACCACCTAGACGGACGAAGGCAGCAAACGCATGGGAACACCACCACCTTCAAGTTCCCCTCCAAGCCGCAGATCATCCTGACTTGGAACTATATCACAGTTCTTTCACTGTCGCTGGGTCAAAAACTTTGAATTCTTCCCAACAGCACTGTGGGTGTACTTGCACCAAATGGACTGCAGCATTCAAGAACACAGCTCACCAGCACCTTCTCAAAGGCAATGAGGAATGGGCAACAAATGCTGACCTTGCCAGTGATACTCACCTCCGATGAAAGAATAAAATAAAAAAATTACAATGTGCACAAATTACAGTACAAATCTAAAAAGATTATAATACAATTCTGCTGCTGCTGCTGATGGCCTACAGCACATCAAGGATGCCCAATTTTGATCTGCTAGATCTATTCTGAATCTATCCCATTGAGCACAGTGATAGTGCCACACAATATGATGGAAGAGATTCTCAGTGTGTAGACAGGACTTTGTCTCCAAAAGGACTGTGCATTGGTCACTCCTACCAATACTTTCGTGGGCAGATGCATCTGCAATAGGTAGAATGGTGAGGAAAAGATTGAGTAGGATTTTCCCTCTTGTTGCTTCTCTCGCTATCTGCTGCAGGCTCAGTTTGGCGGACAGGTCTTTCAGGACTCGGCCAGCTCGGTCAGTAGTGGTGCTACTGTGCCACTCTTGGTGGTGGACATCGAAGTCCCCCACCCAGAATACATTCTGTGCCCTTGCCACCCTCAGTGATTCTTCCAAGTAATGTTCAACATGGAGGAATACTGATTCATCAGTTGAAGGAGGACAGTAGGTGGTAATCAGCAGGAAGTTTTTGCCCATGTTTTACCTCATACCATGTGATTTCCATGGGATCCAGAGTCAATGTTGAGGACTGCCCAGGGCCACTCCAGCCCAACTGTATACCACTGTGCCATCATCTCGGGACAGGACATACCCAGGGATGGTGATGGAGGAGTCTGGAACACTGACTGTAAGGTATGATTCGCTGAGTATAACTATGTCAGGCCTTTGCTTGACTGGTCTGTGGGACAGCTCTCCCAATTTTGGCATAAGTCCCCAGAGGATAGTAGGGAGGACTTTGCAGGGTTGACTGGGCTGGGTGTGCCTTTGTCATTTCCAGTGCTTAGGTCGATGCCAGGTGATCAGTTTGGTTTTATTCTTATTCAACGTTTCTGCAGTGGTTTGATACAACTGAATGCCTTGCCAGGCCATTTCAGAGGGCAATTAAGAGCCAACCACATTGCTGTGGATTCAGAGTCATATGTAGGCCAGACTTGATAAGGACAACAGATTTCCTTCATTAGTGAACTAGATGGGTTTTAAAGAGAGTCTGGTAGTTTCATGATCGTCATTACTGACATCAGCTTTTTATTCCAGATTTATTAATTAATTGAATTTAAATTCCTCCAGCTGCCAATGTAGGATTTGAACTCATGCCTCGAGCATTAGTCTGGGCCTCTGGATTACTGGCATGCTACCGTTTCCACAATCTGTAACATCATGGCTTAGCATATCCCTCACTCTAACATTCCCATCAAGCCAGGGCACCAACCCTGGTTCAATGAGGAATATAGGAGAGCATGCCAGAAGCAGCACCAGGCATTCCTAAGAATGAGATGGCAACCTGGTGAAACTACAACACAGGACTACATGCATGCTAAACAGTGGAAGCAGCATGCTATAGACAAAATTTAGCAATCCCAAAACCAATGGATCAGATCTAATCTCTGCAGTCCTGCCATATCCAGTCATGAATGGTGGTGGACAATTAAACAACTCATTGTTTAGTAAGGTCAGCAGTGTGTTCCATATACAGTATGCATTGCAGCAACTCACCAAGGCTCCTTCGACAGCACCTTTCAAACAACTAAGGCTCCACAAACATCCACATTGTCAATGATGAGGGTGCCAGCAAGTCAGTGCAAAAGACAAGGCTGAGCATTTGCAACCACCTTCAGCCAGAAGTTCTGAGTTGATGATCCATTTTCCTGAGGTCCCCAGCATCACAGATGCCAGTCTTCAGCCAATTCAATTCACTCCACATGATACCAAGAAATGGCTGAAAGTATTGGATACAGCAAAGGCTATGGGTCCTGAGAGTATCCCAGCTGTTGTGCTGAATACTTGTGCTCCAGAACTAGCTGTGCCCTTAGCCAAGCTGGACTAGTACAGCTACAACACTGGCATCTACCTGACAATGCGGAAAATTGCCCATGTATGTCCTGTCCACAAAAACAGGACAATTCTAATCCGGACAATTATCCCGCCCCCACTCCCACCCCATCATCAGTCCGCTCTCAATAAGCAAAGTGATGGAAGTGGTCATTGACAGTGCTATCAAGTGACACTTACTCAGCAATACCCTGCTCACTGATGCTCAATGTGGGTTCTGCCAGGCCACTCAGCTCCTGACCTCTTTACAGTCTTGGTCCAAACATGGACAAAAGAGCTGAATTCCAGAGGTGAGTGTGAGTGACTGCCCTTGACATCAAGACAGCATTTGACCAAGTATTGCATCAAGGAGCCCCAGCAAAATTAAAGTCAATGGGAATCAGGGGAAAAAACTGGTTGGAGTCATACCTAGCATAAAGGAAGATGGTCACGGTTGTTGAAGGCCAATCATCTCAATCCCAGGACATCGTTGTGGGAGTTCCTCAGGGTAATGTCTGATGTCCAAACATCTTCAGTGGTTTCCTCAAAAACTTTCCCTCCATCATAAGGTCAGAAGTGGGGACGTTCACTGATTATTGCACAATGTTCAACACCATTCACAACTCCTCAGATAGTGAAGCAGTCCAAACAGTCCATGTCCACATGCAGCAAGAACTGAACAACATTCAGACTTCAGCTGAGAAGTGACAAGTAACATTCGCACCACGCAAGTACCAGGCGTTAACCATCTCCAACAGGAGAGAATCAAACCATCTCCCATTGACATTCAACAGCATTACCATTGCTGAATCCCCAATCAGTAACATCCTGGGGGGTTACCATTTAATGGAAACTTAACTGGACGAGCCATATGAATACCATGGCTACAAGAACAGGTCAGAAGCTGGGAATTCTGAGGCAAGTAACTCACCTCGGGACTCCTCAAAGTCTATCCACCATCTACAAGGCACAAGTCAGTACTGTGATGGAATACTGTCCACTTGTCTGGATGAATGCAGCTCCAACAACATTCAAGAAGCTCAACACTGTCCAGGACAAAGCAGCCTGCTTGATTGGCACCCCATCCACCAGCTTCAAGATTCACTCCCTCCATTACAGGGGCACAGTGGCAGCGGTATGTACCATCTTCAAGATGCACTGCAGCAACTCACCAAGGCTTCTGCAACAGTACCTTCCAAACCTCTCCCACCGAGAAGGACAAGGGCACCAGATGCATGGAAACACCACCACTTGCAAGTTCCCCTCCAAGTCACACACCATCCTGACTTGGAACTATATCACTGTTCCTTCACTGTTGCTGGGTCAAAATCCTGGAACTCTCTTCCAAACAGCACTGTAGATATACCTACGCCCCAAGAACTGTAGCAGTTCAAGAAGGCAGCTCCGCACCACCTTCTCAATGGCAATGACCATCTCCAACAAGAGAGAATCTAACCATCTCCCCTTGACATTCAATGGCATTACAATCACCGAATCCCCCACTATCAAGATCCTGGGGGTTACCATTGACCAGAAACTGAACTGGAGTAGCCATATAAATACCATGGCGACAAGAGCAGGTCAGAGGCTAGGAATCCTGCGGCAGGTAACTCACCTCCTGACTCCCCAAAGCCTGCCCACCATCTACAAGGCACAAGTCAGGAGTGTGATGGAATACTCTCCACTTGCCTGGATGGGTGCAGCTCCAACAACACTCAAGAAGCTCGACACCATCCCATGATAAAGCAGCCCGCTTGATTAGCACCCCATCTACAAACATTCACTCCCTCCACCACCGATGCATAGTGGCAGCAGTGTGTACCATCTAAAAGATGCACTGCAGCAACGCACCAATGCTCACGCAACAGCACCTTCCAAACCCGCGACCTCTACCAACTAGAAGGACAAGGGCAGCAAATGCATGGGAACACCATCACCTGCAACTTCCCCTCCAAGTCACACACCATCCTGACTTGGAACTCTATCGCTGTTCCTTCACTGTCACTGGGTCAAAGTCCTGGAACTCCCTTCCTAACAGCACTGTGGGTGTACCTACCTTACTTGGACTGCAGCGGTTCAAGAATGCAGCTCACCACCACCTCCTCGAGGTTAGTTAGGGATGGGTAATAAATGCCGACCTAGCCAGCGACGCCACATCCCATGAATGAATAAAAAAATTAAGGATGGGCAATAAATGCTCGCCTTGCCAACAATGCCCATAATCCCATGAAGGAATCTAAAAAACTCAATGTTCCAGTAAAAATGTATGTTGATGACAATGAATAAATGTATGTGGGTTCCAATATATGTGCAGATAAACATATAAACTATGTAGATCACAAGGTGTGTAGATTGCAGTATAATTGCAATTAGGGTACAATATGTATGCAGATTGTATTGTTGGAATGTACATGGATTCCAATGTGTGTAGATTATTGTATAAATGTGTTCAGATTATAATATATAAATACATATAGACTAGAATGTAAATTCACGACAGTAAAATGAAAAACATGCAAGATTTCAGTTCAAAATTACAAAACAAAATGTCTGAAATCATGTTAAAATATTGGGGCATAAATTCAATATTTTTGTGTCTGTTGTCATGCAGACCCCACCTGCCAAGAATGAGGCATATTAATTTTGTCATATGAACATTGATTTTAAACTGTTGCTGGAGTGAAGAAATGAACTTTTTGAAGATCCCCAGACACTGGGCTGCAAGGACATTTGCATACTAAGAGATGCTGCTTGTGGAGACAAAGAACTATTCCCTGATCCAATTAACCCAAATGGATTTTGATCACCAGACATTGAAGATGTAAGGAAGTGCATTCCAGGGCCTGCTAAAATAATACAATCCACAAACCTCACAGGACAGACTGTTCCAAATAAGAAGCTAGTCACATGACTAACCTGCTGGGCAACCTGGGGATTTTTGAATTGTGCCACACAGAAAGGAACAGAAGGCAGTTTTGCAACTGAAGCTGGAACAAGCAAGCCTCTCTCCTGGCTGTGTCTCTCTTGCTTTCTCCCAAGCCACCGGACCCACGGAAAACACATACATCTCAAGAGAGAAAAGACTCCGACATCAAAACAATGAATAGCAGGACTTACCAGCAACCAAAGACTCCACATTGAACTCAAAGGACTGTAAATACACCCAGCTATTGCCTCAAACCTTTCCCCTTTATTCTTTCTACTTTTGTGTCTCTACCTGCGTGTGTGTTTATCACGTATGCATGCTAGCGTGGTCGCGTCAAATATTCGTAGTCGTTAACTGGATTAGAGTTTAAGATTCATAAACTTCCACCTTTCTTGTTTAAATCTAAGGAAATCTGTCTGATTTCTTTGCCTTACAATTGGAGCAGTGAACAAGGATTCACTAAGGGGGAGCTAAAAACACGGTGTTTCTAAAATTAAACCCTGTTACGGTTAAGCCAGGCAAAGGTTGAGAGGGAACCCCCAGACCCTTCTCACCTGGTCATAACACTGTTTTATGGACATAAAACCAGTGCAATATTACCTAATATAGCAGGACGGAGGCATGCGCCCAACCTGCACAACATTTGAGCCACTGATAAATTGGTTGAGACACTTCCTTTATAGGCAGCCCTGGTAACTGCCTGAAATGAATGCAGGCATCCTGCACCCATTGGAAGGCTAAATTTGTTTCCCCTAGTCAGAGCTTGCATTGTGCTAACTCCAACTAGTACTTCTTAGTCATGACCAGCCAAACAGCAGTCCTTAAAGGGACGACTAAAGGCTGCCTAAAAAAAGACCCTAAACTTACAGGAGTGTAGCTTCTTGCAGAATTGGAAGAAGCAACAGTGCTGAGTTTGGCTTCACAAAACAATTGAGGCTATTGCTGTTTGGGCTGCTTTCACCCTCCACCTAATCACCTCCATGCTCCAGACTAACCTGTGGACCATGGCGGAGGGAGAAATTGGTAAAGGCTCGACATGTGATCTGCATCGGGTGCCTGATTGGTGAGTCCTAAATGAAGGACAGCCCTTGGGCCTGTCTCTTCCAACTAGCCATCTCTGCACACTGCCGGAATAGCACCCGGTTTGGGTACCAGTGAATTTATGCACTATTCTCTTTTTGGAAATGCATGTTTACTAAAGTAACAACTACATTGTATCTAGAGAAAGATATATTGACTTCTCAAAAAAGAGGTACAAAAGGATATTATATTTTTCAAGACCATTCATAATTACTATTTAGTATGATGGCAGAACTAAAAACCGACACTAATTCTCAATGTTATTACATGAGGTCACTAAATTTTAACACATCATTTCTTTTTCTGGAAAAACGTAATGTAAAAAAAAAAAATCATTTGGAATACTTTCTGAAAACAGTCTTTTTTAAAATTTTATGCCATGGAGCCTCATAGTTTTCTTGTAACTCAGTGGACACAATTAATACAGATACTGTACAATAATGCTTACATTGAATAAATCATTTACACAAGAAACATAATTTCAAAATTCTTTGGGTCACAGCAATGTTTCTGGGCCCATCATTGACAATGAAAGGTAAAATGATTTATAGGCAACAAAATGCACTTGTACGCAGAACAGTAACAACAAGCCTGCTGCAATATACTTACATTAGGTGCTGCCTATGGAGTTTATGTTCATTGTCTGGATACTTTAGAGAAGTAAGTCATGCGTTTTTTTGCTGCTGCTTTGCTTTTAAGTTAGTTTTAAGACACTTAAAATAATTGACAGGTGGAACAATTGATTGGGCACGGCAAGAGAACATATCAGCAATTTTCATTGCTTGTGAGACTGGGAGATTTCGAGATTAATCTGGATCTGGTACCTGTGGTATTAATTAGAACTTAAGATTATAAGATCTGGTTGGAGACTCTATTCTCCTTTACAGAGTTTTGATATAAGACTATTATTTCTAAAGAAAGAAAATACATTAATATTGATATTAAGGTAAAAGAGCTTTGCGTTAAGGTCAACTTCTAGGCAATACTAGTGAAGTATATATTATTATTTAAAATACTTTTTAATACTTTTTATTGTTTTCTGCTTAGTTTTTTTGAGGATTTACTAAACAGACATATTTACAGAGTCAATTGTTGACCACTTCAGCATCATTTGTCATTACTTCAGTATTCAATTGTGGTCATAAGAATTCATTTTATTACATAGATCTTTTGTAAGTCAACTATTTCAATTTTGTGTATGAGCTTCTATGGAGGAGTGTATTTTTAAATAGATGATGCTAGTGGCCTTTTTTTAAACCACATTTCCTCATGTTTCTTCCTGTTCAGGTCCCAACAGGCTCTGCATCTGCTGACACCAAGAGTTGGACGTTCTACTCCTAGACTTCAACAATTCCACTCTGCAGTCGGCTGCAAGAAGGCATGTAACAATAACCCAAGGAGACACTTCCTTCTTATTTGCCCTGCTCTCGGTTTACTTGTGTCCCATAGGCATAAGGATAAGAACTGGCACTCAACAAAGTGTACATAATTAAAACATTGTTTCTCCACTCTGTGGTTTTGTGCCAGTAAGTCATCTTTGATCACAGGTCTTTTTTGTTATTTGTTCAAGGGATTTGGGCATCGCTGACTAGGTCAGCATTTATTGCCCATTCCTAATTGCCCTTCAGAAGGTGGTGGTGAGCTGCCTTCTTGAATCGATGCAGTCCTTGGGACGTATGTACACCCACAGAGTTGTTAGGAAGGGAGTTCCAGGATTTTGACCCAGCGACAGTGAAAGAACGGTGATATATTTCCAAGTCAGGATGGTGTGTGACTTGGAGGGGTACCTGCAGGTGGTGGTGTTCCCATGCATCTCCTGCCCCTGTCCGTCTAGGTGGTAGAGGTCGCAGGTTTGGAAGGTGCTGTCGAAGGAGCCTTGATGCGTTGCTATGGTGCATCTTGTAGATGGTACACACTGCTGCCACTGTGCATCAGTGGTGAAGGGAGTGAATGTTGAAGGTGGTGGATGGGGTGCCAATCAAGCGGGCTACTTTGTCCTGGATGGTGTTGAGTTTCTTGAGTGTTGTTGGAGCTGTATCTATCCGGGCAAGTGGAGAGTATTTCATCACACTCCTGACTTGTGTCTTATAGATGGTGGACAGACATTGGGGAGTCAGAAAGTGAGTTACTCAACGCAGAATTCTCAGCCTCTAACCTGGTCTTGTAGCCACAGTATTTATGTGGCTGGTCCAGTTCAGATTCTGGTCAATTGTAACCCCCATTATGTTGATAGTGGGGTATTCAGTGATGGTAATACCATTGAACATCAAGGGGAGATGGTTAGATTCTCTCTTGTTAGAGGTGATCATTGTCTGGCACTTGGGTGGTGCGAATGTTACTTGCCACTTATCAGCCCAAGCCTGGATGTTGTCCAGGTCTTGCTGTATTTGGATACAGGCTGCTTCAGTATCTGAGGAGTCATGAATGATGCTGAACATTGTGCAATCATCAGTGAACAGCCCCACTTCTGACCTTATGATGGAGGGAAGATCATTGATGAAGCAGCTGAAGATGGTTGGGCTTAGGACACTACCCCGAGGAACTCCTGCACTGGTGTCCTGGACTGAGATATTTGACCTCCAATATCCACAACTATCTTCTTTTGTGCTAGGTATGACTCCAACCAGTGGAGAGATTTCCCCTTGATTCCCATGACTCCAGTTTTGCTAGGGCTCCTTGATACCATACTCAGTCAAATGCTGCCTTAATGTCAAGGGAAGTCACTCTCACCTCACCTCTGGAATTCAGCTCTTTTGTCCATGTTTGGACCAAGGCTGTAATGAGGTCAGGAGCTGAGTGGCCGTGGTGGAACCCAAACTGAGCGTCAGTGAGCAGGCGATTACTGAGCAAGTGCCGCTTGACAGCACTGTCGATGACCCCTTCCATCACTTTGCTGATGGACGAGAGTAGACTGATAGGGAAGTAATTGTCTGGGTTGGATTTGTCCTGCGTTTTGTGTACTGGACATACTTGGGCAATTTTTCACATTGCTGGGTAGATGCCAGTGTTGTAGCTATGCTGGAACAGCTTGGCCATGGGCATGGCTAGTTCTGGAACACAAGTCTTCAGTACTACTGCCGGAATGTTGTCAGGCCCCATAGACTTTGCAGTATCCAGTGCCTTCAGCCATGTCTTGATATCACGTGGAATGAATTGAATTGGCTGAAGACTGGCATCTGTGATGCTGGGGACTTCAGGAGGAGGTTGAGATGGATCATCTACTCAGCACTTCTGGCTGACAATGGATGCAAATGATTCAGCCTTGTCTTTTGCACTGATGTGCTGGGCTTCCCCATCGTTGAGGATGGGGATATTTGTGGAGCCTCCTTCTCCTATTAGTTGTTTAATTGTCTACCACCATTCACGAGTGGATGTGGCAGGACTGCAGAGTTTAGATCTGATCTGTTGGTTGTGCGATCGCTTAGCCCTGTCTATCGCATGCTGCTTCCACTGTTTGGCATGTTGTTGTGGGATCGCTTAGTGCTATCTATTGCATGCTGCTTCCGCTGGTTTTGTTCATAGAAGGACAATTCCTGTCGTTTCTGCTGTATTTGATACCATTGATTCTGCTCTTTGGTACCATTTGGAATCACATATCTGTCAGCTTTATCCCCTGTTACCCCACTGGTGAGATACTTGCTGGCATCTATCAAGAGTTCAAATCTAGATTATCAGTTGTCCAACGACCAAGTAATAATTATCTTCCTCAGAGATGATCGGAAAGAGCCAAGTGGGCTCATCTACAGGGAAAAGGTGGTTCCAAAATGACATGACTGGGATGGAAAATTGGAACCAAGTCAATCCTCCATGGCAGGCTCGGTAATCTAATATCTGATTCAGGCAGGTCAAGGGCAACAGATGATTGACAAGCCAGCTGGCTTATTAATGGCCTTTCGAGGGGTAGACCAGCCCTTTGGAGCTGGGATTCTGCTCATGTGTCTCCAGGTAACCTTGCAAGCCAGTAATGGATAGGGTGGTGCTTACTAAACAAGCTGCAAGAAATTTACCAGTACTGTCTGCTGGTAAGTTGCACCTTTTTAGTTTGTTGAACTCTAACAGTACACCTGTATGTTAAGAACATAAGGAATAGGAGCTGTTGTAGGCCCTTTGAGCCGGCTCTGCCATTCAACAAGATAAACGTAGAAACATAGAAAATAGGAGCAGGAGTAGGCCATTTGGCCCTTCGGGCCTGCTCTGTCATTCAAAAAAGATCATGGCTGATCGTCTAATTCAGTACCCTGTTCCCGCTTTCTCCCCAAATCCCTTGATCCCTTTGGCATTAAGATCATGGCTGATCTTCTGCATCAACTCGACCTTCCTGCACAAACGATTCCTAACCTTGGCTCTTGTCAAACATTGCATAAAACGTCTGAATTTAATTAGGTTTTATATGGCTCTACAGAGACTGTGTACGTTCTGTACACAGCCACAGAAACTGTAGCTTTCTCAACAACAACAACTTGTATTTATATAGTGCCTTTAACACAATAAAACTTCCCAAGGCACTTCACGAGCATAGTATAATGCAAGATTTATCACATAATGTGATATTAGGGCAGATGATCAAAACCTTGGCCAAAGAGATAGGCTTTAATCAGCACCTTAAAGAAGGAAAGTGAGGTAGAGAGAAAGAGTGGTTTTGGAAGGGAACTCCAGAGCTTAGGGCATTGGCAGCTGAAAGTACGGCCACCAAGGGTGGAGAAAAAAAATTGGGAATGCTCAAGGGGGTCAGGATTAGATGAACACAGAAATCTTGGAGGGTTGTAGGGCTGGAGGCGATTACAGAGAAAGGGAAGGGCGAGGCCATGGAGGTATATGAAAACGAGGATAAGAATTTTAAAATCGAGGCGTTGCTTAACCAGAAACCAATGTAGGTCAGCGAACACAGGAGTGAGGGGTGAATGGTACGGTGCGAGTAAGGACACGGGCAGCAGAGTTTGGATGACCTGAAGTTCATAGAGGGTGGAAGGTGGTAGGTTGGGTTAGGAGTGCTTTGGCATCATCAAGTCTAGAGGTAACAAATGCTTGGATGAGAGTTTCAGCAGCAGATGAGCTGACGCAGGGCGGAGTCGGGCGATGTTATGAAGCTGGAATAGGTGGCCCTAGTGATGGCGTGGATATGTGGTCAGAGGCTCATCTTGGGTCAAACATGACACCAAGGTTGTGAACAGTCTGGTTCAGCCTCAAACAGTTGCTTTAGTAGTTTGATCTGGAAACTCAAGCGTGTTGATTGGTTTCCACATGTTAAACAAGTGGCTAACCAAAAAGTAAAAGAGATTTTAAGTGCGTGCATCAGTGTGCCTGTGCAACATATAAAAATAAACCTTTGCATTTTTTCCCATGAACAGGCTGTCCTGCTAACAAAAATAATTTTTAATACGTACATTTGTTCAGTGTGCCTCCAGTGAAAGTGAATACTCAGTGACTGTTTACACGTTTTACTAATTACTGCTGTGGCAAAGACACACAACAGAATATTAATGAATTCTACTTTAAACAGCCACAGATTTCCAAGAATATTCAGCACTGAGTGGATTTAATAATGTTTACATTAGAATCATGTCTTTCCTTGCCTGGATTTTTCTTTTAAAATCCTAATAAACTATATTGATGAGTCCACCCTGCTCTGATGGGATAATGACCATTTGAAAATGGAACAGACAATGACATTTCACTCAAGATATTGGCTGTTTTCTTGCAGAATTGTTGCTGGAAGGTAATAAAAAGTGGGCTGAACAATGTGAAGCAGGAAATCACATGGTATAAACAACCTGAATGCTGTTAATAATGATGTGTAGGAAAGTTGTTGTTCATTAGATGTGACAGGCAATAACAGATAATACAAATTGTCAAAATATGCATACCTGAGATATGAGAGGGTGGATTTTCGAACTTCGAAAGTATAGCCTGTTGTATTATCTCAGAGGTAGTGAGGGAACATAATCGTTGCTAATCGGTAATAAAAGGTGCTCTATGAGTGAAATGGCAAATGTTATGATCATTGTGATTCAGGTGAAGCAAGTGAAACAGAAACAACAAAGAGGTTCTGTTTCCCTAGTCCCACCTGCTCAGATATTTGATTTTGGCCTGTTCTGCTGCTGCAGTAAAAGCACTGTTAATAAGCTATCCGGTACGGCTGCTGACCGAGCAAAGTTTGACATAAAGAGGTTCCACTTAGTTCCTGTGCAAGGTTTACAAACAGTTTATCTACCACCTAGTACAAGTTGATCTTCATGCAGTTACAATAATTTACAGAAATGTAAATGCAATTGTTCAGTATCTTTGTTCATGCTGGTGCTGTTGGGTCTGACTTCAGTCTTTTTAAATTTTAAATTCAGCACATTCTCAGATGGCTGTAGAAGTATTAAAAAAGAAATTCTGTGAAAATTGTTGATGGTCTGTCACATCTCATGGGTTGAGCAAGATGACCCACTGTAATGCAGCCAATTTTCATGTGGCACATATATTGGGGGGCAATAGGTCATACCCTCTACTGACCTGATGAGGTTGCTGAGAGGCCTGACCAATTTCTGTGGTCAGGTCTCATTTGAATGCAACAGCTGTGCTGCTAGCAGTAATCACGCTCCTTATAGGCAGCTTGCCAATTGGGAGGGAAAGAAATCCAACGGGGCGGCTGCCATTTAAAGAGAATTGCTGCCCCATAAGGGAGAGGGGCATTTTTCCCAAAGGTGGTCAGTTCAATGTAAGATACTCTCTGATTCTTCCTTGGAGATGCTCATACAGCAAGTCAGCAACAGGTCGAGGTGCTAACATCATAATTTGACCTTGATTTGCATGTCTTAATTATTCCCCTGCCTGTTTCTGGTGAGATCTCCAGGTGCCTAAATCGAGCTCCAAAAATCGGAACAGGTGGAAATCCAGCAGTAAATCAGTGGTTCAGTTTGTTATGAGATTTTGGTCACCCTACTGCTCTGTTCTATGTGTAATTTCCCCCCTTGTACCTTTTACTGCTTTTCATACTGCCTTTGCTGCATTCAGCAGGCTTGAGACATATACAACCCTTAAACAGTCAATGGTTCAGGAGAATCACTCAAAATGTTAACCTGCCTTTACTCATTATCAATGCAATCTGACCTGCTATCTAATTACAGGGGCAGGATTTTGCCTCCGGGGTCAGGAACTTGACGTTGGAACCATTTCCAGGTGTCGACCCCGCAACAGTAGGGGAAGTAATCAATGTCATGATTGTATATGTGGGCTTGAGTATTAGAGAATATATGGTACTTGGAAGGGAAACTGAAAATAGCTTTGTGCTTTGGGGAAAACACCTGAACTGGGGGTTGTTGTAAGGTCAGATAAGCTTAAGCTTATGCTGCTGCAGTGTGATTCATTTCAGCCTGAGATGTGACAGTCACAGCCTGCAATTTTGGCAGAGGTGGGCTGCTAATTGGCTGGAGGGCGGGTTTGGCAGTCATTTAGTGGTGGTGGGTGCAGGATGGAGGCGGAACATCTGAAGTACAGGCCTGATTTAAAGGCATCATGGTAGCATTACTGTGGCAGCTGTTTTGAACAACCATGCAGGCTCCATTACAATAGGAGGAGAGGCAGATGCCTGGCATCCTGGGCAGGGCTGCCCCTTCCTACTCGAATGCAGTCTTTGAGGTGCTGCTGGAGGCAATGAGAGAGAGAGGAGGGAGGTCCTATTTCCATACAAAGCAGGCCTGGCTGGAGGTGGCTAAAACTATTAGCAGCAGGAGTGTAGTGTGGAGGAAGTGGGTGCAGTGCCGTAAGAGGTTCATTGACCTTTTTCACTCTGGCAAGGTGTGTGCAACACGAGACCCTGATGATAGGACTCTAGGTAGGCAACCTCCAGCAGCCACACCAGCTGCAGCCTGAAGGCACAGAGTGTGGGGGATTGGGGATGGACACAGCCATGCTGAGCTGGGTGCAGATGCAGGGCATCGGGAGTCACAAGAAAGTCAACTCTACTTTGGCCATCAGCAACAACTGTGTATCCATATGGCAGAGTTCCCTGAGGCAGTGCCCGGTCATGCATTGAGAATGGATGAGTCCATTCAGCTCATGTGCGCCATCATGGCTCAGGGTTTTAACCCTCATGGGGAGGGTCCACCTATTCAGCAGGGCCCTGTGATGGAGGCTGCCCCTGCATTGATGCCGGTGCAGCAGCCTCTGGAGGTGCCCCCACTGGTACCTCCATGATGAGAACAATCACCACAGGCATTTCAGCCGCAAGCAAACACAAACAAGCGGTCTGCCTCCACCTCATCTGTGGCCACATGGGGAGAGCCACATAGAAGTGGCCAAGAGTGGAGGCCACTGCTTTGGTCAGAGCACTGAGTGGTTCACTGGGATTTATTTCACTTTTTAATGTGTACTTTGTTACTTATTGTTAACATTGTAAATATTGACACATGACTCCAGACGCATGTGCTTCCATTTTTTTAAATGGCAAAATTCAAGAAGAGGGATGACGTGGTGAAGGGAACCCAAGGTCTTTGAAGGGGGAAGAGTGAGGCTGCTGGACAGATGTGCAGGAATGCTCCTCACGGCTCCACTGCAGTGCCTGACCATTGCTGGCCCCCACTTGGCTCCCTTCTGATTGCCTACTTCCTCTCCTAATCACAATCTCTTTCTCAATCACTTGTGCCCATCTCTGGCCATGCTTCAGGTCTGCTGCCGGTGATGCAATGGCCTAAAGTTGAAATCCTCTTCACCGGCGAGCTTCTTGGGGATGTCCAGCAGGCATCTGCAGCTTGCTAGTGTCATGTAAATGAGATCCAAGGCCTCAGTATCAGGTGTGCCTCAGGCCTACCCATTCTAGCGCAGGGATTGTCGCCTGTGCTAAGTTCTAGGACTAGGTTTTCTTAGACTGAAACATAACTTTAAAGACTGTCTTTTCAGCCAATTAAAAGAACTAACTTCAAAGACTCTTCAGTGCCTAAATTGGTTCCAACAGGTCTACCTTTTGATGGCACCTGGAATCTGTCTTGTTCTTGGAGGGTTAAATAAACTGAAGTATATTTTAAAAAATAATATATAGCTGGAAGTGAGTCTAAGGCAGTGTTTCAGCAAAGTTCATAAACGACTTTTGTTTTGCTTTTGTGGTTAGTGATTTCATTAAGAAATGCTTAATTGAATTAGGCGAATTTCTTTCTTGAAGCTCACTGTTAGCCATCCCAGAAACATATATGTTTTTTGCGTAAGTCTGTATTTGATCTTAGAGCCTGATAGGGACTAGAAAGACCATGTGTAGGACAGATTGGTGTACTGTGAAATACTGAGATATTCAAGAACCCAAAGGCAAATGTCAAGGATCCATTAGTCAATAATATTAAAGTAAGAAAAGCAGAGACAAGGGATTTAGCCATTATGTGTCTGCATTTCAAAGACTCCTGTCTTGGACTAAATCCCTTTTAGCCGTAACAAAAAAATTCAATTACAATGCCGTACATAGCCAAATTCCCAATTTGAGAATTCAGGCTCTTGTTATTAAAATATATTAATTTTCCTTTTTAAAAAAGTCAGCAGGATATTGATGCTCATTCTTGCATAGTCTACCATATGAAAAACCAGCTGGCTTGAGGAAGTGGATTCACCATTTTAATCCCTTCATCATCACAGCATTAATAATGTATAGAAAATATTATTTTAGACAAAAGCTGAATTCTTTTCAGTCCTTTGATAGCTCTCGTTTGTTATCCACAAGGGAGATAACTAGACAGGTCTGTTTGACTGAATCAGGTGCCTGTCAAGAGTAACAGGACAAGAGCAGGTTTGTCCCTGACTCCAAACAATTAGCTAATTTGATGGCAAACAATAGCACCTGCCTCTAGAACTCCATTACCAAGAAAATAAACACTTATTGACTGAGTGATTGCTTCTGCGAATGCTAAACATATGAATTTAGAAAGCCATTCTATTAATTAAAACATATGACAGATATAGGAGGTATGATCAGTAAGTTCGCAGATGACACGAAAATTGGTGGTGTTGAAAGTAGTGAGGGGGAAATCCTTCGATTACAGGATGATATAGATGGGCTGGTAAAATGGGCGGAGCAGTGGCAAATGGAATTTAATCCTGAAAAGTGTGAGGTAATGCATTTTGGGAGGACTAACAAGGCAAGGGAATATACAATGGATGGTAAGACCCTAGGAAGTACAGAATGTCAGAAGGACCTTGGTGTACTTGTCCATAGATCATTGAAGGCAGCAGCACAGGTAGATAAGGTGGTTAGAAAGGCATATGGGATACTTGCCTTTATTAGCTGGGGCATAGAATATAAGAGCAGGGATGTTATGATGAAGCTATATAAAATGCTAGTTAGGCCACAGCTGGAGTACTGTGTACAGTTCTGGGCACCACACTATAGGAAGGATGTGATTGCACTGGAGAGGGTGCAGAGGAGATTCACCAGGATGTTGTCTGGGCTGGAGCATTTCAGCTATGAAGAGAAGGCTATGAAAAGGCTAGGGTTGTTTTCCTTGGAGCAGAGAAGGCTGAGGGGGGACATGATTGAGGTGTACAAGATTATGAGGGACATTGATAGGTTAGATAGGAGGAAACTTTTTCCCTTAGTGGAGGGGTCAAGAACCGGGGGCGTAGATTTAGGGTAAGGGCAGGAGTTTTAGGGGAGATTTGAGGAAACATTTTTTCACCCAGAGGGTGGTTGGAATCTAGAGTACACTGCCTGAAGAAGTGGTGGAGGCAGGAACCCTCACAATATTTAAGAAGTATTTAGATGAGCACTTGAAACGCCATAGCATACAGAGCTACGGGCCAGGTGCAGGAATATGGGATTAGAAGAGTTGGGTGCTGTATGGCCGGCACAGACACGATGGGCCGAAGGGCCTGTTTCTGTGCTATATAACTTTATGACTCTATAAGCGTTTCTAACTCACTAAAATCTCCATTATGTTCCAAGTCATAGAGTACAATTTTGAAAAGTACATCTAAAAAAGACAGGTACTGTTCAAAGCTCAAACTGCCATTAACCAGTTTGGGCACATCCTCAACACTTCTGCTTTGTGTTTAAAACAAAACAAAAAAAAACACTTTCCTCAAGAAGATCAAGTCTTAGATCGTAAACCTTATACGTACTATCCCTACTACATAGAATTATTTAGAAATTACAGCATGGAAACTTGTTGTTAAGTTCACCAATTCCTGTTGTTTCTCCTCCTCATGAGCAATAATCCTAATCCCATGTGCTCACCCTGTTCTCATGTCACTTTATTGTCTTTTCCTTTAACCATCTATCTAACCTATTCTTACATTTTAACATGGTCTCTGCTTCAATTACGAACTCTAGTTGTGCATTCCAGAATTTAGTTCCCTTGATATCTATTCCAAATCTCTAACATTTAATCTTTTATGTATGCCCCCTCATTCTAGAACTCTGAACCATTGTTTTTATCTATTTTGTTCCATCTTTTCATCATTTTAAAAACGTCTATCAAATGCCATTTTTTCAGTTCTAATGAAAACAGCCTCAATTTTTCAAATCTTTTTTTGTATTTGCATTTTTTTATTCCAGGCAGTATGCTAGTCGATCTGTGCTGTACCCTTTCTATTGCCTTAACATCCGTTCTATGGTGTGAAACCTAACATTGCATTCAGTATCCAACTCAAGTAATAATACCATTAAAAAATGCGAATGAAAGATGGGTATTAAGGCAAGAGGTGTAGAGGTAAATTTGCCTCTTCCCGGCATGGGTGGTCATCTAGCAGAGCGGATCACTTGCCTGTTACTGAACCAGTCCAATTTTCATTCCATCTAAATTACACGCGCAATTTCTCAATATCAACTCCTGGCAGCTAAAACTTCACACCATAAATGAACATTCAAAAACAAGATGCTAAAATACATAAATGGAAGAACATATTGCATCTGCAGTTTCATAAGTAATGGAAAATTGTGTGAAGTAATTAGAAGACACTATATGGTAGATCTTTACTTTGTGATAGCATAAAATGGGTGACAGTTAACAGCACATTTTATATCTCTCCTGATTTTTCAATTGATTTCAGTGGTAATTAAAATTGGGAGAGATGGAAAACTGACTTGCTATCACCCATTTTAGATTATGGTACAAAGTCAAGATCTACCCCTTGCAATGCAATATTACCAGTTTACCTGGAGAATGTGAATTGCCAGTCCACCAGATATTTGATCTCAGGCCAGAACTAAACCTGAGGAACCTGGGCTATATTTTATAACCGTGGGAAATTCTTCACACTACACCATTTCTTTGAAGTATACAAACAAGTTGGGAGTTTAACAGATCTTACCATTTGAATGATCATTCCCCATATATATTTCTCTCAGATGTACTGACACAATTGAAATAGATTTTCCTAATGCCTCAGCATTCAGAGGTTAGGTCATCTCCACCATAGTCTGTCAATCTACATATGTTGCTGTTTCAGTTGAGCTACTTCAACAAAAAACTTCATTTTATTTAATAAACTTCTGAACAAAAGTATAGGCACAGAAAAAGAAAACATATTTAGGGCAGTTGTTAATCACTAAATAGGTCTGGCCTGTTAAGTGGATTTATTATCACTACCATAGAAATAATGGGATACCTTGAGACATACAGCTGGCTGAAATCATTTTTAAATTTAATTTAACGAATCAATCTAAAATTGAATAAAAAATGCAAGAATCTTTTTATTTTATCACATCCATTTATTCCCTTTTGCAGTGTTTTTGTATCAAGTAGCAAAACATGGTACAGTGAGAACATCATTGGATTTATGATAAGCCATCAAGGTACCTTGTTTAGAATATGTTGAGGTGAAGGAATGCTAATATAATGCATTGTTCAGTTTAATCTGAATGTAATGCATACCTGACTGCTCAAATTGACGTACCACTTGACAAGGTGGATTAAGCTTGTAAAATAAGCTTATTGTGAAAATACAGAAAGCAGTATCATAGCGATGTACAACATATTATGTAATTGATTTTAATTCAGTCATGTTTGGAATTGCTCTTGGTCATGTTAAAGTACTTTTTCAATTAGGCCACCTCATGGCTGTTAGCTTTGACCGAGACCAAAAACAAACAGAAGGAAAATGTGTACACTGGTAGGTGAAATGCATTAAACTGCTTCAATTCTTGGGATTAAGAGGAAAAAAAATACTGCAGTGGAAATTATGACAGGGTAAAATCACCAGAGTATAGAAACCAAGATTACAGCAATGCTATTTTGCATAAGAAAATAGGTTGTTTCTGAAAGTGGGTCATTGTGCTTTTCAGGTTTTTGAAAAGTAGTTATATTTATTCTTTCCTTCTCTTGATTTTTTTTGTATAAATCAACAGTGCCTGACAGATGTCACAGGCAGATGACCAACTCCTACAGCTTGCCAACATTGCTCAATAACTTGCATCTTTGAAGGAGACTCTACCAACTCTTATTTATTTTTTGTTCATTCATATGATGTGGGCGTCACTGGCCAGGCCAGCATTTATTGCCCATCCCAAATTGCCCTTGAGAAGGTAGTGGTGAGCTGCCTTCCTGAACCACTGCAGTCCATGTGAGGTAGGTACATCCACAGTGCTGTTAGGAAGGAAGTTCCAGGATTTTGACCCAGCGACAGTGAAGGAATGGCGATATAGTTCCAAGTCAGAATGGTGTGTGACTTGGAGGGGAACTTGCAGGTGGTGGTGTTCCCATGCATTTGCTGCCCTTTTCCTTCTAGTTTGTAGAGGTCACGGGTCTGGAAAGTGCTATCTAAGGAGCCTTGGTGCGTTGCTGCAGTGCATCTTGTAGATGGTACACACTGCTGCCACCGTGCGTCGGTGTGGAGGGAGTGAATGTTTGTAGATGGGGTGCCAATCAAGCGGGCTGCTTTATCCTGGATGGTGTTGAGCTTCGTGAGTGTTGTTGGAGCTGCACCCATCCAGGCAAGTGGAGAGTATTTCATCACACTCCTGACTTGTGCCTTGTAGATGATGGATAGGCTTTGCGGAGTCAGGAGGTGAGTTACTCGCCACAGGATTCCTAGCCTCTGACCTGCTCTTGGAGCCACGGTATTTATATGGCTACTCCAGTTCAGTTTCTGGTCAATGGTAGCCCTTGGATGTTGATAGTGGGGGATTGCAGGGTAGGCGGTGGCGTAGTGGTATTATCACTGGACTAGGAACCCAGAGACCTAGGGTATTGATCTGGAGACAGGGGTTCGAATCCCACCACAGCAGAAGGTAGAATTTGAATTTAATTAATAATTGTGGAGTTAAAAGCTAGTCTAATGATTGCCATGAAACCATTGTCGATTGTTGTAAAAACCCATCTGGTTCATTAATGTCATTTAGGGAAGGAAATCTGCTGTCCTTACCTGGTCTGGACAACATGTGATTCCAGACCAACAGCAATGTGGTTAACTCTTACATGCCCTCTGAAATGGCCTAGCAAGCCATTCAGTTGTACCTAACCGCTACGAAGTCCAATAAAAAGGAATGAAACCAGACGGACCACCCAGCATCAACTGAGGCACCGGAAACGGCAACGGCAAACCCAGCCCTGTTGACCCTGCAAAGTCCTCCTTACTAACATCTGGGGACTTGTGCCAAAGTTGGGAGAGCTGTCCCACAGACTAGTCAAGCAACAGCCTGACATAGTCAAACTTAAGGAATCATACCTTACAGACAATGTCCCAGACTCTGCAATCACTATCCCTGGTAATGTCCGGTCCCACCGGCAGGACAGAACCAGCAGAGGTGGCGGGACAGTGGTCTACATTAGGGAGGGAGTTGCCCTGGGAGTCCTCAACATCGACTCTGGACCCCATGAAGTCTCATGGCATCAGATCAAACATGGGCAAGGTAACTTCCTACTGATTACCACCTACCGCCCTCCCTCAGCTGATGAGTCAGTTCTCCTCCATGTTGAACACCACTTGGAGGAAGCACTGAGGGTGGCCATGGCACAAAATGTACTCTGGGTGGGGGACTTCAATGTCCATCACCAAGCGTGGCTCGGTAGCACCACTACTAACCGAGCTGGCCGAGTACTAAAGGACATAGCTGCAAGACTGGGTCGGCGGCAGGTGATGGGGGAACCAACATGGCTCCACAAATATCCCCATCCTCAATGATGGGGGAGCCCAGCACATCAGTGTGAAAGATAAGGCTAAAGCATTTGCAACAATCTCTCTTGTTGGAGATGGTCATTGCCTGGCACTTGTGTGGCACAAATGTTACTTGCCACTTATCGGCCCAAGCCTGGATATTGTCCAAATCTTGCTGCATTTCTACACGGACTGCTTCAGTATCTAAGGAGTCACGAATGTTGCTGAACGTTGTGCAATCATCAATGAACATTCCCACTTTTGACCTTATGATTGAAGGAAGGTCATTGATGAAGCAGCTGAAGATGGTTGGGCCTAGGACACTACCCTGAGGAACTCCTGCAGTGATGTCTCGGAGCTCAGATGTTTGACCTCCAACAACCACAACCATCTTCCTTTGTGCTAGGTATGACTCCAACCAGCGGAGGGTTTTCCCCCTGATTCTCATTGACCTCAGTTTGCTAGGGCTCCTTGATGCCATACTCGGTCAAATGCTGCCTTGATGTCAAGGGCAGTCACTCTCACCTCACCTCTTGAGCTCAGCTCTTTTGTCCATGTTTGAACCAAGGCTGTAATGAGGACAGGAGCTGAGTGGTCCTGACGGAACCCAAACTGAATGTCACTGAGCAGGTTGTTGCGAAGGAAGTGCCGCTTGATGGCACTGTTGATGACACCTTCCATCACTTTACTGATGATTGAGAGTAGGCTGATGGGGCAGTAGTTGGCCTGGTTGGACTTGTCCGCCTTTTTGTGTACAAGACATTTTTGTGTACCTAGACAATTTTTCACATTGCAGGGTAGATGCCAGTGTTGTAGCTGTACTGGAACAGCTTGGCTAGGGGCGCGGCAAGTTCTGGAGCACAGGTCTTCAGTACTATTGCCGGAATATTGTCAGAGCCCATAGCTTTTGCAGTATCCAGTACCTTCAGTCGTTTCTTGATATCACGCGGAGTGAATCGAATTGGCTGAAGTCTGGCATCTGTGATGCTGGGGACTTCAGGAGGAGGCCGAGATGAATCATCAACTCAGCACTTCTGGCTGAAGATTGTTGCAAATGCTTCAGCCTTATCTTTCGCACTGATGTGCTGGGCTCCCCCATCATTGAGGATGGGGATATTTGTGGAGCCACCTCCTCCAGTAAGTTGTTTAATTCTCCACCACCATTCACGACTGGATGTGGCAGGACTGTAGAGCTTAGATCTGATCCGTTGGTTATGGGATCGCTTAGCTCTGTCTATTGCATGCTGCTTATGGAGTTTGGCACGCAGATAGTCCTGTGTTGTAGCTTCACCAGGTTGACACCTCATTTTGAGGTATGCCTGGTGCTGCTCCTGGCATACTCTCCTGCACTCTTCATTGAACCAGGGTTGGTCTCCTGGCTTGATGGTAATGGTAGAGTGGGGGATATGCCGAGCCATGAGGTTACAGATTGTGGTTGAGTACAATTCTGCTGCTGCTGATGGCTCACAGTGCCTCATGGACGCCCAGTTTTGCATTGCTAGATCTGTTCGAAATCTATCCCATTTAGCACGGTGGTAGTGCCACGCAACACGAAGGAGGGTATCCTCAATGTGAAGGCGGAACTTCATCTCCACAAGGACTGTGCGGTGGTCACTCCTACCAATACTGTCATTGACAGATGTATCTGCGGCAGGCAGATTGGTGAGGACGAGGTCAAGTATGTTTTCCCCTCTTGTTGGTTCCCTCACCAGCTGCCGCAGACCCAGTCTAGCAGATATGTTCTTTAAGACATGGCCAGCAGTGGTGCTACCAAGCCACTCTTGGTGATGGACATTGAAGTCCCCCAACCAGAGTACATTCTGTGCTTCCTCCAAGTGGTGTTCAACATGGAGCAATACTGACTCATCAGCTGAGGGAGGGCAATAGGTGGTAGTCAGCAGGAGGTTTCCTCATCCATGTTTGACTTGATGCCATGAGACTTCATGGGGTCCAGAGTCGATGTTGAGGACTCCCAGGGCAACTCCCTCCCTATTGTATACCACTGTGCCGCCACCTCTGCTGGGTCTGTCCTGCCGGTGGGACAGGACGTACCCGGGGATGGTGATGGCAGAGTCTGGGACATTGTAAGGTATGATTCCGCGAGTATGACTATGTCAGGCTGTTGCTTGACTAGTCTGTGGGACAGCTCTCCCAACTTTGGCACAAGCCCCCAGATGTTAGTAAGGAGGACTTTGCAGGGTCAACAGGGCTGGGTTTGCCGTTGCCGTTTCCGGTGCCTATTTCGATGCCGGGTGGTCTGTCCGGTTTCATTCCTTTTTATTGACTTCATAGCAGTTAGATACAACTGAGTGGCTTGCTAGGCCATTTCAGAGGGCATGTAAGAGTTAACCACATGTAGGCCAGACCAGGTAAGGACAGCAGATTTACTTCCCTATAGGACATTAGTGAACCAGTTGGGTTTTTACAACAATCGGCCATCATTAGACTAGCTTTTTAATTCCAGATTTATTAATTGATTTCAAATTCCACTTTCTGCTGTGGTGCGATTTGAACCCATTTCCCCAGAGCAGTACCCTGGATTCCTGGGTTACCAGTCCAGTGACAATACCACTATGCCACCGCCTCCCCTATATATATACTTGACTGGATACAAGAGAAAGCTCATTGTCGAATTAAGTAATTGTTCTCTCACCAACTTCCAACTTCTTTCTTCATTACAAACATTTTTAGATTTCCTTATTTGGCCAATACGACTATAATCAGTACTCTTCTGAACTATCCTGTCTGTTCTTTCTCAGCTCCAAGTACATCACTCTATATGTTTTCCCTCCTCACTACATCCTCTTTTAAAATCGGGACTACTTTTACTGTTATCTACTGTTCCTCAATCTTTCTCAGGATATCAAAACTGTCCAACTCCTTATCTCCCTCAGTCTTCCCTTCTGTTTACAATTCGCACAATTTTAAATCACAAGCTTGGTACATACTTATCCACTACTTGTGATTTAGCTTTTCTCTTTTACTTCTTTCAGACTCAACATCAGTCTGTATTATGGATCTTTTCCCTTCACGTCAGTGGCTCAATAAAAGAAAATAGATGGATGAGAATGCCTCATTATTCAATGTGGACGAATACAGGACCTGGACTCAACACCATAATGGGATAGATTTTCATCTTCACTGCATGGGTAGTAATCTGGTGGAATAGACTGTTCAATGTAATGGAATGAAGCTCAATTGAGTTCTATAAGGAATATGCAGTCCTCGATGGCAGATCCTTACCCAGGCAATTAAGATGAAAATCTATCCCCATGACTCAGATACTTCTCCTTCACCACCATCTTCCAACCACTCTCTGCATTGCAACCTTTCTTATCTTCTTTTATTTGGCCAATATGACTATGACTAAACTAAGCATGAAGAGAATAGCAGACACAACCTCATATTCTTTTATTGTCTAGCATGATACATGGAAATTCAATGCACAAACCTGTTGCTAATATTGTAGAAATAGAGCTATTGGATATTTCTAGCTTCTTTGAATAAGCGCAGACAGCAGTAATGAGAAATGCCTGTCCTACTTTGCAATATGCAGCAATTAATAATTAAGTATATTCTACTGAAATATCAAATGACCTTACAAACTATAAAGTGAGATATTTATACAATTATTTGTGGCTTATATTTTTAACCTGTTTTATACTTTGTAACTGCTTAGTAAAGGCAGGCTGGAAGCACACTTTTTTATGAAATATATCTGTTATGTGACATCATGGGGTGTGAGGAAGCGATTGCTACTCTAACAGTAAGATTGAAATAGTCTTTAATTTAAGAGCTCAAATGTGTATATTTACAACTTTGGCATAATGTGTAATGTCTTTAAGTTAGCAGCTACTTGCTAAATGTGCTTAGTATGACATAAGACAACGGAAGTAGAAGCTGTTGGCTATGTATACAAGAACAAAAGTGTCAATTAAAATAACAGATTGTCAATTTACTGTGTTGGGGCTCATGTTTTGTCCATTCTGAAAAGTGACCGCACCAAAACAGCATCAGATAAGCTGAAATAACACAAGGGAGAAAGTAAAAGAAGGGTTTGCTGCTAAGGTTAGATGAAGAAGGGTGGGCGGGGGCTTTTGTGGAACATAAGTACTGGCATGGACAAGTTGGGCGAAATGGTTTGTTTCTGTGTATTAACTGAATAGCAAAAAGTAAAAATAACTGTCATAAATTATTACAAGTACTGGAAATAAATAACTTGACTGGTATTGCTTGTTAAACTTGTTATTTATTCTGTCTAAATGTTGCATACCAACATATGGAATGGAGCAAGAGTAGGCCACTCGGCCCCTCAAGCCTGCTCTGCCATTCAATAAGTTAATGGCTGAACTGATTACTCCACATTTCCACCTACCCCCTTGCTAATCAAGAATCTATCTACCTCTGCCTTAAAAATATTCAAAGACTCTGCTTCCACCGCCTTTTGAGGAAGAGAGTTCCAAAGACTCACGACCCTCAGAGAGAAAAAATTTCTCATCTCTGTCTTAAATGGGTGACCCCTTATTTTTTAACAGTGACCCCTACATCTAGATTCTCCCACAAGGGGAAACATCCTTTCCACATCCATCCTGTCAAAACCCCTCAGGATCTTATATGTTTCAATCAAGTCGCCTCTTACTCTTCTGAATTCCAGTGGATACAAGCCTAGCCTGTCCATTCCAGCTATTAGTATAATAAACCTTCTCTGTACTGCCTCTAATGCACTTACATCCTTCCTTAAATAAGGAGACCACTACTGTACACAGTACTCCAGATGTGGTCTCACCAATGCCCGGTACAGCGGAAGCATAACCTCCCTACTTTTGTATTCAATTCCCCTCGCAATAAACAATAACATTCTATTAGCTTTCTTAATTACGTGCTGTACCTGCATACTAAACTTTTGTGATTCATGCACTAGAACACCCAGATCCCTCTGCATCTCAGAGCTCTGCAATCTCTCACCATTTTAGATAATATGCTTCTTTTTTATTCTTCCTGCCAAAGTGGACAATTTCCCACTTTCCCACATTATACGTCATTTGCCAGATCTTTTCCCACTCACTTAACCTATCTATATCCCTTTGTAGCCCCCTTATGTCCTCTTCACAACTTACTTTCCTACCTACCTTTGTGTCACCAGCAAATTTAGCAACCATACTTTCGGTCCCTTCATCTAAGTCATTTATATAAATTGTAAAAAATTGAGGCCCCAGCACAGATCCCTATGGCACACCACTCGTTACATCTTGCCAACCAGAAAATGACCCATTTATGCCTACTCTCTGTTTCCTGTTCGCTGGCCAATCTTCTATCCATGCCAATATGTTACCCCCTACACCATGAGCATTTATTTTCATAACGCTCTTGTTTTAAAAAAATATTTTCTTTCTTATACATGGTCTCCAGTGGCATACATCTACTGATGACCTTGAGGAGAGAAAGGGATTGGCTGAACTTACTGGGATTGGGAAGGATATATTGGCCATGGAGAGGGTGCAGTGCAGGTTCGCTTGAATTATATTGGGGCCAAAAGGGTTAATTTTTGATGATAGGTTGCATAGACTGGGCTTGTGTACTCTTGAGTATAGAATATTTAGGGGTGATCCAATTGAGGTGTTTGAAATAAAGGAATTGATTGAGTAAATAGAGAAACTATTTCCTTTGCTGGGGGAATTCAGAACAAGGGGATATAACCTTAAATTTAAAGCTAGGCCATTCTGGGGTGATGATAGGAAGTACAAAAAGGGTAGTGGAAATCTGGAACTTCCTCCCCCCAAAAAGCTGCTGAGGCTAGGTCAACTGAAAACTTTAAAACTTAGATTGATAGATTTTTGTGAGGCAAGAGTATTAAGGATTATGAAACCAAGGCAGGTAGATGGAATTATGATACATAGCAAACATGATCTGATTGAATGGCAGAACAGACTTGAGGGGCTGAATGGTCCACTCCTGTTCCAATGTTCCTACTCTTTGTCCACACTAACTCTAAGGCTGAATCCAGCTGGCAGCAGGTGAAGAGGGGTCATTGATCTCTCTTGACATTTTGTTATTTTCAAGGAGAGGTGTCTGCCATCCACTCAGTACCTCATCATTTAGAGAATCTGAGGTGTGAGCTATGTGCCCTCATTATATTAATCAGTTGCTTCTATTGGCAAGCGTGCTGGCAGAATCAGCAGCCCTATAATATAGAACCTGACATTCTTGCTGTAGGAGATAGCAAAATCCTCTTGGCACAAAAGATTCACTTCACATTTCAAATTGAAGCTGCTGGTCGTTTGAAGTATAAATAGTTTGTACGAGTGGCACTTGGTATCAAGTCACCATTTTGAGGTGTGACAGTTGATGACCTGATCTCTGAGCCCACTAGTGAAAGCTAGCATTATGCTTTTATCATATACCTTTTTGAAGTGTGTGTGCACTTCACGCCAGTCATTTGGAAGAGTATATCACAGCCTAGAGGTAACACCTTTTTTGCTCCAGTTACAACATATGCTTGGTGTTAGTCTGGCATAATCTTACACACTGCACTGGTATAAAACAAAGGCCTTGATTTTGTGATCAGCAATGAAGGAACAGTGCTCTCCACTGCTACCCACAAAGGTTTAACAAGTTCTGATGCATATATTTCCTCTATTCCAATATGTCTTGATCGTTTTTTCAGGGCTAGAGAGTTTTTACACTGTTATAAGCTTAGTTACACTTCATTCAACAAGGCTTAACATTTGCATTCGTTTTTACAGTGAAAATTATGCTCATGTCAATTCACTGATTCTGTGCTGATTTCATCTGCAAGGATTGCAACAGTGTTACTTCTGGAGGGCAGGAGCAGGGTATCACTGACTGCAACTTTTGGATTTTCACGTTTAACTGTCCATGTGTGGATCACAGTAATTGCTGTCAGTTTTCAGGCATGATGGTGAGCTTTCATTACAACTACAAATTCTGGGTCATTCAGTTTAATGCAGATAAAAAGCATTACATTGCCATGGGTATACAATGGCTGTAATATAATTGCAACCACTGAACAACTGACTTGAAATTTTAACCATGGAGTTCCACAAGTAATCAGGCACCCAACTACACTGCCTTTCAACCTCATATCAGGAGAGAATACGCTATCCCACCAGCTCTTTTATGAGCCTAAAATAAAAGCAAAATACTGCAGATGCTGGAAATCTGAAATAAAAACAGAAAGTGCTGGAAGTACTCAGCAGGACTGGCAGTATCTTTGGAGACAGAAACAGTTAACGTTTCAGATCTATGATCTTCATCAGAACTGACAAAGTTTAGAAACATAATAGGCTTTGAGCATGTGAAAAGGGGTGGACGGGGGAGAAGAACAAAAGGAAAGGTGTGCTATAGGGCAGAGGGCAGGAGCGATTAAATGACAAAGATGGAACAAAGGCAAAGCGAGTACTAATAGTTGTGGTAAAAGACAAAGCATTAGTCCAGAAAGAGTGTTAATAGCAGTGTAATGAACAGCTCTGTCCAAAAGCAAAACTATAAAAAACAAGGTTAAGACAAGCACATGGTTAAAAATAAAATAAAATTTAAAAAGGCAGTCATGCTCTGAAATTGTAGAAGGCTGTAGAGTGCCTAATCAGAAGATGAGATGCTATTCCTTGAGCTTATGTTGAGGTTCACTGGAACACTGCAGCAGGCCAAAGGCACAAATGTGGGCATGAGAGCAAGGTGGTGAATTAAAATGGCAAGCAACCGGAACCTCAAAGCAAGCTTGAGGAGCCGCACCTCATCTTCCGATTAGGCACTCTACAACCTTCTGGACTCAACATTGAGTTCAACCATGTCAGAGCCTTTATCATATTTTATTTTTCAAACATGTGCCCGTCTTAAGCTTGTTTTTCATGGCTTTGCTTTTGTACCAAGCTATTCATTATTCTGCCATTAACATTCTCTCTGGACTAAGGCTGTGTCTTTTACTACAACTGTTCGCACTCCCTTTGCCTTTGTTCCATGGCAACTTTGTCATTTAATCTCTCCTGCCCTCTGCCCTATCACACACCTTCCATTTTGTTCTTCTTTCCCCCTCCCCTCTTTCACTTGCTCAAAGATATTACATTTCTAAACTTTGCCAGTTCTGATGAAAGGTCACAGACCTGAAACGTTAACTGTTTCTCCACAGATGCTGCCAGACCTGCTGAGTATTTCCAGCACTTTCTGTCCTTAGCTCTTTTATGGCTTTCACTGGCAATCATACACTGGTGAGCAAAATTTATGATTAAGTACACACAAATGTAGCTCTGCTTTCCCTGACCCAAGAAGTGATGCAAACAGGCAGTATAATGACAACTGCCTGTTCACATCACTTTCAGAACTGCAGAGAGAGGCCCCCAAACACCTGCCTTATCACTACCAACCTGGAGGGAGGCTTGTATTCTTTGAAGATCCCAAGCCCAATCATTCCTTTACTATCAAAGGGAACTCCAAGGTACAATCACTGTGAGAGGACTCCAAGAAGGGTTTCACCAGGCTACCTTCACAAGGACAAGAATATGTTCTTCAAATGCTAAGCTGACAGACTCCAACATATCCAGCATGACATATACAGCTATCCCCAAGTGAAATAAACAGCCTGATGTGCTACTATTGTGCAATGGGGTCTATCAAAGCTGAGACTTCCACCCGCCACAAAGATGCTCCCTCATCCTGGCAAAAGTTTTGGCCTGGGGTTCACTTAAATAATATTGGCTGGCTCTGCAGAGCCGTTTGCCTGGAGGGTGGTGTGAAGACTATCTCTGAGGTTTGCCAAAGCATAGCTTGGCTGGTGATCTCTATCCTGCTGGTTGAAGGCTGTAAAAAACAAAACGTAACTTTAAAACTTATACCGTCCTGTGTAATTTATTGATTACAGAGGCTTTTTGGGCTTTAATTTTTATATACTGCGTCTCTGGGGCAAAAGCAGCCTTGGGTGCCAGTGATAAACAGCACTCCCTGCCATCTACCATTCCCAGGTTGCAAGTGATGGAAAATATCTCAGTTGAGGTATTTTTGTTACTTGTCTTTCATTACAATACGTTCTCCTATATAGAACAAACAAAGAACAAAGAAAATTACAGCACAGGAACAGGCCCTTCGGCCCTCCAAGCCTGCGCCGATCCAGATCCTCTATCTAAACATGTCGCCTATTCTCTAAGGGTCTGTATCTCTTTGCTTCCTGCCCATTCATGTATCTGTCTAGATACATCTTAAAAGACGCTATCGTGCTCGCATCTACCACCTCCGCTGGCAATGCGTTCCAGGCACCCACCACCCTCTGCGTAAAGAAATTTCCACGCATAGCCCCCCTAAACTTTCCCCTCTCACTTTGAGTAGATGTACTGTATTTCACCCATCAGTTCTGGTTGGCAATGGAAGGCTGTGAAAATGGGTGGTGACCTGGTGGAATTGGTCCCTGGCACACTTCCTATACTAACCCGCATTCCCCACCCACACTTCCGCAGACAAATAAGGCAAGGGAGAAAATCTTAGCCATTATCTCCAGAAGCCAGCATATATAAACTCCAGTATAAGTTGACCTCTGCCTCCTCCCTCAAAGAATTTCACCTCCACTCAACAGATCTCCGCAAAACCATCTTAATCATCTGTAAATCAATTTAAAAGAAAACACAAGAGAGCCTGAAAACAATGTCTCGGCACCAGTTAGCAGATGAGGAATAGAGATACGATAGTAATAGTCTTTCTATCACAAATGAAGCAAAATGCATGAAGAACAACTCAAGATCATACATCAAACATAATAATGTACCTTATATAAACTCTACAAATTCCAACTTTTTCACATTAGTATAAGCTTTAGTATGTTCAAGGGTGTAAACCACTTCAATGCAATTTATCAATTTTTACCTTAATTTATTAAAACATGAACAAATATAATTAAATAAATCACTATTTATGTCCAATGCCTTCACCAATTGCTGATGGTTTCGGTGTACCCCTTCTGCATGCAAACTCAATGTATCGACTGCATCATAATCTGCTTAATTTTCTTCGTATTAAAACTTGCCATGTCATGAACCTGGAGGTCAGAATTTTGCAGTTTTGAGAAATTATGTTGTAATTTGCTCACAGCCAGTTATGAACTACTTTTGTTTTCCCTGATGACTTGTTCATTCCCATCCCACTGCATAAGTTACTTCCTTGATACTGTATATCAAGGATACTTCCTTGAGCCTGAATCTGTGTCGATCGGTTCTGGTTTTATCAAGTTGGACCTGGCCACAAAATCATTGACTCCTCTGCAAAGGAAAATAAAAAAAAAAGAAAAGATGCCACAAAACCAGCTGCTTTTGACAATCATCCATGGTTTGAAAGGGTTATTGTTGAGCAAAACCTGGCTGAGAAAAACTGCTTGTGGCTTTCCAAGTTTATGACATGTGGCCCAAGGCTTAGTTGCTTAGATAGAGCTGACAAAATGCAAACAGGTAATATGCAATCGTTACAATTTATTTTCCAGTCAGAATTGTTTCAAAGATAGATTAACAAAAGAGGTGACTGCCATGAAACGATTACAGGTAAAGAGTATGAAGTTTAATAAATAGGCAGGGCTTTGTTGTTAATTAAAACCTCAGAGTTTAAAATCTATTTTGTCAGCTGCAGCATAGCAACATGTTTATCTTTACATATTGTCCTGGAAAAAATCAAAACATGTTTGAGATAATTTATCTGTTAATGCTTCCCATGGAAGTGTCATTTGCAGTTAAGAATAACATAGCACACTGTCAGGCCCCACCACAAGGATAGTTATCTGAAATTTTCAATATTAATGCATGGATGCTTTTAATCTCATTTTATAAAGAAAATTTAATCGAAGATTGGTGGAAGTGCAATGGGCAGGACTTCTTCCCACTGCAAGAATGCGTCCCTGATCCTGTCTGATTTTTACAGCCTTAAGATGAGTTAAAAAAAATTGAGTGTCTTAATAGCTCCTGCTGGGGAATTTAGATGAAGAATGGGCAAGGCTCAGAGGTCAGTTGCAATGCCATGTGGCTGGTCAGCCTGTATAATGTGGGGAAATTTTATTAGCGTGCCTCATCCTAAGCAAATGATCAATTGTATTGGCTTTTTGGCTATTTTAGTCTTCTCCATCATCCATAGCAAAGCTCGTTGCCATGGAGGAACATGCATCCTTTGCCCCAGTTCTACCCAGTTAGGGTAGAACTGACAGGTATGCCATTTGCACAGTGTTTGAAAAAAACTACGCATACTTAGCTGAGCATATTCTATGCTGCCTGTCATTCCTGGCAGGAAATATCGGAAGTGTTTAGGGAAAACTGAGAGATGCAGTGTTGCTCACAAGGAATTTTCCATTGCATTCTGTTGGAGTTGCATCAGCTCCCAGGTGCAAATCCAGTGGAAATTGTAGGTCTCTTTATTTAACATTATAATAATTTTCACAGTGTACTACAATTTCTTCCCAGATAACTACCTGCACAAACATACATACTTATATCATGTATTGATGTCCATCCCTGTGGCTAGTTATATCACATGACATTATGAAGTTGAAACTTCATTGTGTGTTATTAGTAACAGATGTAAAATTCTTCTGTCTGCTCTTTTAATCAAGGCATTAGTTCATCTTTTTAAAAATTACTCCGAACTCACTTTCAATTTTCAACAAGAAATTTCTGCAATTACAGGAGGAAGCCATTTAGTCTGTTATACCTGTGCTGGTGCTAGCTCCAAATTGGAGCTATTTCTGTAATCCCAATTCCTTTCTCTTTCTTCAAGGCTTTTATATTTTTCTTTTTCAAGTGCTTATCTAATTCTTTCTTAAATGTTGATTGATTCAGCTTCAATAGCCACATGTGATAAAACATTCCACATTCTAATTAACATCTGTCCATTTTTCTGAACAAGACTATTTATTGTATACTGCTCTCTTTTTAAAAATAAATTTTTATTTTAATTTTATTCATTTTCAAAAATCCTTTCCATGCACAATTCCTCAAAATAAGTGAGTGAACAGTTGATCCATTCCCAGGCCTCTGCCAATTTCACTTTGAAAGTTAATGGAGATGCACAATTGGACTCTTCCTTTACATGACTCCTTTTCTCAAAATTAGGTATTCACCATATGATAAATCATGAATGTGAATCCTCATCCTTGTCGATGCAGCTTATTGGTACCCAAAAATGAGCACATGGTGGCTAGCTGATGTAGTGGGTTAGTAAATTGTTTTATTTATTTATTTTTTATTTAGAGATACAGCACTGAAACAGGCCCTTCGGCCCACCGAGTCTGTGCCAACAAACAACCACCCATTTATACTAATCCTACATTAACCCCATATTCTCTACCACATCCCCACCATTCTCCTACCACCTACCTACACTAGGGGCAATTTACAACGGCCAATTTACCTACCAACCTGCAAGTCTTTGGAGGTGGGAGGAAACCGGAGCACCCGGCGGAAACCCACGCAGACACAGGGAGAACTTGCAAACTCCGCACAGAATTCCAGAGACTGCATTAATTCCAGTCCAGATTAATGGTGAGAATGTCTCCTCTCTTTGCTGAATAGATTTGGATTGTTGCAAACCAGTTCCAAATCATTTGCCACAGAGATCTGATGTTAATTTTGTGTTAAAATAGCAAGTTAGAGTTTATAGAGGCCATTAGGATGTCACATGCAAAAATTGGAAAATGTCACATTGGTAGCAGCATTTGATGCCTTTCCATTGTTGGATTTAAAGAATATTGTGAAGAACTTTCTCGCCTTTATTTTGAATGGAGTGAATAATGTCCTTGTTGACGAGGAGTGTCCAAGCATCTTGTCTTTGTGGGATGCTTAGGTGCATAATAGGAGTCTTGCAGGCAGTTATCACTTGTTCTGGCATAATGTGGGCGAGTGGGGTTTGGGAAATAATGTGGTCACTGACCTGACCCACTGCCCAATGAAAACAGAGTCTGCACTTATTTCTGTTGGGATAGCACCCCTTTTGAGCGGGCCCCTCGCCGAGCACATATGTATGATACTAATGATTGCCATAAGGAGGCACAATCCTCTTACAATATTTATTTGGAAGATCTACCCATTAGAATTGTGCATTAGAAGCAAAGTGTTAGGATTATGTTTTTTTGTACTGTTTCCAGCATGAACTCTTTTCTTTTTGTCTTCCAGTTAATGTTTAATATATTTTCCTGTGTTTCCTGCATCAGACCATGGTGCAAAATATGGATTGGATAATCATTAAATCATTGTTACCAATACTGTAAGAAAATTGACAGTAGAAAATCTTTCCAAGAGTTCAGCAGAATAGGGAGAATCCTTAATGCAGATGGGATCTGTAAACAGTTTCTCCAATGTACTACCCAATGAAGAAATTCATGCTACCTAAGGATGCACCACTGCACCAACAGCTTTTGCCAAGTCACGGGTACCTTACTGCACTCCAATCACAGTATTCCATGCTTTCAATAGTACAAGATGAAATAAGACTCTACAGGAACAGCACAAGATCCACACATGGATTGACTGCCATGTGATCATCAGTCCTATCTTTATGGCCTCTCCCCATAGATTGCAGGTGAGCAGGAAGCCATTTAGTGAGTTGTGTCATTGGACACCTGAAGCCAAACCAGAGGATATGATTCACGTACAAGTGGCCATTTTATCCCTGCCCACCCAATGGACATTGGGCGGGTCGACAGTTAAAATCACTGAAAGACTCACCAACAACACCGAATCATCCTGCAGGCTGCGATTTTAACCCACTTTTTGAAAGGAACACCCACCGGTGTCTGGCTTTAAATGTGCTGATGATATCAAAGAACAAAGAACAGCACAGCACAGGAACAGGCCATTCGGCCCTCCAAGCCTGCGCTGATCTTGATGCCTGCCTAAACTAAAACCTTCTGCACTTCCAGGGATCGTATCCCTCTATTCCCATCCTATTCATGTATTTGTCAAGATGCCTCTTAAACGTCGCTATTGTACCGGCTTCCACCACCTCCCCCGGCAGCAAGTTCCAGGCACTCACCACCCTCTGTGTAAAGAACTTGCCTCGCACATCCCCTCTAAACTTTGCCCCTTGCACCTTAAACCTATGTCCCCTAGTAACTGACTCTTCCATCCTGGGAAAAAGCTTCTGACTATCCACTCTGTCCATGCCACTCATAACTTTGTAAACCTCTATCATGTCGCCCCTCCACCTCCGTCGTTCCAGTGAAAACAATCTGAGTTTATCCAACCTCTCCTCATAGCTAATGCCCTCCAGACCAGGCAACATCCTGGTAAACCTCTTCTGTACCCTCTCCAAAGCCTCCATGTCCTTCTGGTAGTGTGGCGACCAGAATTGCACGCAATATTCTAAGTGTGGCCTAACTAAAGTTCTGTACAGCTGCAGCATGACTTGCCTATTTTTATACTCTATGCCCCGACCGATGAAGGCAAGCATGCCGTATGCCGTCTTGACTACCTTATCCACCTGCATTGCCACTTTCAGTGACCTGTGGACCTGTATGCCCAGATCTCTCTGCCTGTCAATACTCCTAAGGGTTCTTCCATTTACTGTATACTTCCCACCTGCATTAGACCTTCCAGTGCATTACCTCACATTTGTCCGGATTAAACTCCATCTGCCATTTCTCCGCCCAAGTCTCCAACCGATCTATATCCTGCTGTATCCTCTGACAATCCTCATCACTATCCGCAACTCCACCAACCTTTGTGTCGTCCGCAAACTTACTAATCAGACCAGCTACATTTTCCTCCAAATCATTTATATATACTACAAAGAGCAAAGGTCCCAGCACTGATCCCTGCGGAACACCACGAGTTACTCCTTCCATTCAGAAAAGCACCCTTCCACTGCTACCCTCTGTCTTCTATGACCGAGCCAGTTCTGTATCCATCTTGCCAGCTCACCTCTGATCCCATGTGACTTCACCTTTTGTACCAGTCTGGCATGAGTCTATCATCGATACTCGACTGCTATTTTAACCGTGGACCTGAGCAGGGAAGTTGTTGTGGATGTCCTGCTAGAGCAATCTAGAGGGAAGAGGAATTCAGGCCAGAAGAAGCCCAAACAGATAAGTTTTCTTACTTATATAAAATAAAAACAAGAAATGCTGGAACCACTCAGTAGGTCTGGCAGCATCTGTGAAAAGAGAAGCAGAGTTAATGTTTCGGGTCAGTGACCCTTCTTCGGAACTGACAAATATTAGAAAAGTCACAGGTTATAAGCAAGTGAGGTGGGGGTGGGGCAAGAGATACATTGATGACTGTATCGGTCGCCATTTCCTGCTCCCGCCCAGAAATGGAAAACTTTATCAACTTTGCTTCCAATTTCCACCCTTCTCTCACCTTTACATGGTCCATCTCTGACACTTCCCTTCCCTTCCTCGACTTCTCTGTCTCCATCTCTGGGGATAGGTTGTCTACTAATATCCATTATAAGCCCACCGACTCCCACAGCTACCTTGACTACACTTCTTCACACCCTACCTCCTGTAAGGACTCCATTCCATTCTCCCAGTTTCTCCGTCTCCGACGCATCTGCTCTGATGATGCTAAACTTCCATGACGGTGCTTCTGATATGACCTTTTTCCTCAACCGAGGATTTCCCCCCACTGTGGTTGAAAGGGCCCTCAACCGTGTCCGGCCCATTTCCCGCACCTCTACCCTCACCCCTTCCCCTCCCTCCCAAAACCGTGACAGGGTTTCCCTTGTCCTCACTTTCCACCCCATCAGCCTCCATATCCAAAGGATCATCCTCCGCCATTTCTGCCACCTCCAGTGTGATGCCACTACCAGTCGCATCTTCCCCTCTCTTCCCCTGTCAGCATTCCGAAGGGATCGTTCCCTCCGCGACACCCTGGTCCACTCCTCCATTACCCCCACCACCTCGTCCCTGTCCCAGGGCACCTTCCCTTGCAATCGCAGGAGGTGTAATACCTGCCCATTTACCTCCTCTCTCCTCACTATCCCAGGCCCCAAACACTCCTTTCAGGTGAAGCAGCGATTTACTTGTACTTCTTTCAATGTAGTATACTGTATTCGCTGCTCACAGTGTGGCCTCCTCTACATTGGGGAAACCAAGCGCAGACTGGGTGACCGCTTTGCGGAACATCTCCGCTCAGTCCGCAAGCAGGACCCTGAGCTTCCGGTTGCTTGCCATTTCAACACTCCCCCCTGGTCTCATGCTCACATCTCTGTCCTGGGATTGCTGCAGTGTTCCAGTGAACATCAACGCAAGCTCGAGGAACAGCATCTCATCTACCGATTAGGCACACTACAGCCTGCCGGACTGAACATTGAGTTCAATAATTTCAGAGCATGACAGCCCCCATTTTACTTTCATTTTTGGTTATTTTTTCTTTTTTTCTTTTTTACATTCTTTTTTACATTTTTTACAATCATTTTTTTTGCATTTATTTCATTTCATCTTAGTTTGTTCAGTTTGCTTACCCACTTTTTTTTTTGTTTCAGGTTTGCACTTGCTGCTGTTCAATATTCAGTCCGTTAACACCTAATCTGTACTAATGCTTTGTCTTTCAACACACCATTAACATATTGTTTGCCTTTGCTCCATGACCTTTTGGTCAGCTATGTGGCCTTGTCCAATCTACACCTTCTCCTTTGTTATCTCTTGCCCCACCCCCACCTCACTTGCTTATAACCTGTGACTTTTCTAATATTTGTCAGTTCCGAAGAAGGGTCACTGACCCGAAACGTTAACTCTGCTTCTCTTTTCACAGATGCTGCCAGACCTGCTGAGTGGTCCCAGCATTTCTTGTTTTTATTTCAGATTTCCAGCATCCGCAGTATTTTGCTTTTATTTAAGTTTTCTTACTTTTTTGTTTAACTTTCCTTGTGAGACCTGGAGAGAAGCAGGAGCATCCGTCTGTCCTCAGAAGGAAAATTTAGGCCCCTCAAACTCCACCTCAAGATCTTGTTCCCTAACCCTCCCTCCACCCTGATCATTTTACCTGGATGCCAGGTACCATTCCTTCTACCGCTCAACATTCCACTCTGGCCTGCTGGCCAACTGCCCTGTCCTGCCAGTATCGTGTCGGAAACTGACTTGGTCATGCAGACGCGGCCTTGGAATTAAAACCTCCTGGGCCTCACGCTGTTGAGATCAGGATTATTTGCCACCCATCTTGGCCCCCATCTATCCAATTCCCATCGCAAGTTTAAATCAGGGCTTTGGTCAGTGACTGTGCACTCAACCTTTGTTTGCACTGTGCCTTCCTCCAGTTGCACATTGTCTAATAGTTTAGATGATGCCAATGTGCTGCCCAGAGATGTAATAACTGACAGATGCTTCCACCACTGCCCTTGTCAGAGCCGCACAGCCAGCTGGGCCAGACAGCATTGGCCCACTCCAAGATCTTGCATTCTGACACAGGGCTGCTCGAGGTCACCCTCCACCTGAAATGCCCTCAATGGAAGCTCAGCAGCCTTTAACCTCTCAAGCTGTGTTCACTGGGTCATACACCTCATAGAAGAACTAGGATAGGTAATCAAGCACACAAGACAGAAATTAATGGATTACACAAGGCTGGTTCTTAATTATTCTTGTTAACTGTTATTCAAATATAAAGTTGTCAAATAGTTTCTGTTTTATGCAGGTGTTTACGTTTGTTGTCAGTTGAGGGCAAGACTGCAATGCATGGGGTCCTTCCCAGAGGTGGAAACACAGAACAAAGCTCTTGATTGTATTTTTCTTTGCAAAATGAGCAAGTACTGTGAAGAAAAAGTGACAACTGGACTTTCTTTTCTTTACCTTGCATTTTAGTTGCTGTCCGAATCGTCCATTGTGAATGTAATGCAGACCAATTCAAAGCCAGGAGGGGTATGCAAGTACTGCAGTGAGGTCCTCACTAACAAACCAAGCTAAACCGAGAATCTTTGGCCATGTAACTTTCTGCAGTGCGTGATATCAAACACAGCTGTGTGGTCATCCTTAGTGTCAATATGTGTGGACTGAAGACCCAATGTGTTAGGAAAACACTATAGCGCAGTTGGCACTGATGTAAGGAACTTGCACGGATAAGTTATGAATTTAAAAAAAAACTAGGTTAATAGCTGGTGATTATCATACCCTGAATCTTGTCTGCATCTAATGCTTTGATGGGTTTACTTTACTGACCTTGTAGGTCAGTAATAAGTAACAATGCAAAATAAGTAGCAATACTAAAACTGAAATTTACTTTATGCAAATTACTTTGGAGGCTTTTAAAAAAGCTTACCTGAATACATGTCATGAGGGGGCCCTGGTGATCGGCCTATACTGCTGTCCACAGCATCTTGTGGTGATGTAGCAGGCTGCAATGGTTGAATAGTGAGGCAGTCATTGAGCATTTCCTGGTCTGGCCCGTTGCTGGATCGTAACTGCAAACAGAATTAAAAACAGCTTGAGTGAAAAAGAAAACAATGACCTTCGACAAGAGGCATCAAAATCTGTTATTGAGTTTTTTTAAAAAAGCATTATTCAGTGGGGCAGTGCCCATTGAAACATATATATTCTTGAAATGGATTGTAAACAAATAGACCTTGTCAAGTCTTTTCACATTACAAACCATTCAGGATGTTTTTAATTTGATTACTCACTGTTCTACGTAGGAATTTAAGAAGGATTTGCACCATGGTTACGTATTCAAGAATACATACTTTAGAATGTTACAAAGTGAAAAATACTCATTTCAATTTGATGTATAATTTTGTCCTCATTTTGTGACAAACTGACACTTCAGCATAAAGTATATGTGAAATGGGAAGATTCATCTCTCTGCATGCAAATACATGGTTGAGCAGACGGTAATAGGCTCTTAGTGCTGGAATCAGCTCAGATGCAACATATGCATCTCCCCCTCTCAGCAGTAAATGTTTTATTGGGCCACTGGGAGGCCATACTAAAAAAACTATCTTTTTTGCCACTATTGTTTTGCTGTTTGGGCTGTGTTCTGTATGCAAGTTGCCCCTTTTCAGGTTATATCTGATCACTTTTGTGTCATTTAGCACTTTTCTAGCTTTTGGTAACATTCCCAAAAATAGTTTCAAATGTACAAAAGCAGCAAAAATTTTCATTTTAAGCTCTGTAAATGGTTAATGTTTACATAAACTGTTCTTTCACTGAAAGAGCTTTTCTGAAATCTATTCCAGATTGTTGAAATGGAAGCTTAAATGAGCTTGGGTTGTCTCAACCCAGATCCACAATTTAAAACCCTGGCACTAACTAGTTCAAAATTAGCAATCTAATTAACTTGTAATAATTTGTGTGAGAAATGGAAATGTCATACTGGCACAACAGAGACTGCTGTACTGAGCCTAAGGCCATGCACATGAAGTTAAACTTCTCACTTCTGATTGGAAAAATAAGAAAGGATGAGGAAGCGGTAATGAGGATCTACAGGTAATTTGGGGCAAAAGAGGGAGGAGTGATGTGAACATTTTTTTTGAAAAATAGCATTCTACAGAGGTTTTATGCTGCGAGTGCTATAATTTAATTGTTTATATCAGAAATACTGTCTAACTTGAGGATACAAAAAGGAACAGGGAAACACACAGTTTAGATATCGAATAAGCTACGAGGTTTATGCCATGAGTGAAATCAGCCGATTAATTATTCCACTGTTCAACATCATACGTACTATTTATACAACAAATGATGTTATATGGCAGTTACTCTGCACATCCGCATCTTTATGACATGGGCTGGAATTTTACGCCACCCCAGCGAGCCAGATGGTGGCGGGAGGGGTGACGTAAAATGGAGCGGGAGGTCTGGGAGGCCTTCCCAACCCAGTCCCGTCTCCGCCCCACTTTACGTAGGTTGGTGGGGGGGCGGGGGCGGTGGGGGGAGATGAAAAACAGGCTGCCCGCCCCAGGTCAATCAAGGTCCTTAAGTTGCCAATTAACGGCCACTTAAGGGCTTTCGCCCACCTCCATGGGGATTTTACCCATGGCAAGTGGGCGTCCTGGAGCCGGGAAAGGCCGCCCAGTGAAAGCTGTCAGCCTCTCCGCGCCCCGGGGTGGGGGGCCCTGACAATCGGGCTCAGGGTGCCCGATTAAGGGCCACCCCCACTTCCCCAACCACCCCCAGGATCCAAGAGGCCCCCCTTCCACCCAAACGACCACCCTTGCCTCGCCGGGGCATGGCCGATTACCCCCGGCGAGGGGTAGCCATGTACTGCCCCCTCTTCTGTGCACTCATAAAATTTCGTAAACATCTTTGAATGTGAAATTATTTTGAGCAAGTATCACATCTTCCCTTTGCAGCTGAAAGAAACTGAGGCCAGTCAAAAGCAAGCAAGTGGCAGCCTGTGTCTGCAATTAATTGCCTGAACATGGAGCTCTACTTTCCTCCGCTCCACAAAACCATGACCAGACCTAGAAAAATGATGCAAAACGACTGCACAGCAGAAGGGACAGTACACTACACTACAAGCACTCCATGCAAATATTTCACTGTACATGTATAGAGCTCTTTTTTTCCAAAGATGTGAGCATCTCCCATTATAGATCACTGGTGAAATGTTACCAATAATGCAACGGTAGTTCAGCAAATTTTTGTGCATCTTTTTACTAAACATTTCAATGTGGTGATGCAATTACTATCAAAACATGTCATGAAATTGTCATTGCATCATTTGGTTTCCACACCATCATGATCAAAATGAGGTGAAGTCCTTTCTCCTCCTAAAAACAGCAATGCTTCTTGAACACAGAATAGGAACACAGTCAAACATATCCAAGTTTACACATGGATGGGCAAGCTAACACTTATATGTTAGTGTTAGATATTGAATCAGACCAGCACAGTAGTAATGAATTTAGTGTCAACTGACAGTTTTGTGCTGAAGAAATTCAGATAAATTAGGATTATGTAGTGATCTTTTTATGAGGAATTTTAAATGTCTTTATTTGGCTCTCTTAATAGATACTGTGCAGTTCCATCTGATTACAAGCTGACTCTCGTTAAGACTGTAATATTCCCTTACTGAATTGTTTTGTAATTGACTCTATAAACTTAAATGAATATTTCCTCATAAACTGATAGTTATTATTTTTGTCTTTCTAAAGTATTTTACCATGAAATTTGATAAAACTCGAAATGGGCACTGGGATTGTGATGCGCAATTAACCCGCTCCAATTGTTTCCCATGCAACCAACAGCAAACTTGGTGTTGCCTGCTCATGACCATGATTGTAGCATGCAGCCAGCGTTATGCATGCTGCTGAGTGGTTGCACACCTGAGCAGGAGGCACCAAATTGTGAGAGGCTAGCACAGCTGGGATTTTAAGAGTCCTGTGTGCTTCTGATGGCGGAAACGGAAGTTGGCGGAACTTCCGATTCGGTCCTTTTTCCTGTTTCGCAAGCAAATTATTGGTGCAGCAACAGGCGTGGGAGACACGTGCAATCATGCAGTGAGGACAGACTTTCATTTGTGGAACCCACTGTCACTCTGTGAAGCACCATGAGCCACACGTCAATAAATCGTTCTGTGCTGCAAGCCACAAGAATCAGCAGCCTTCAGAAGCATATGTTGATTGTGGCCACAGAATAAGATTACTATAATTTGGACTTGATTTACCTTCATTTTCAGTTTGCACCCAAGGACCACCTTCCCCTCATAATTTTTTTTTGCTTGTGACTGTTCCATCCGCCAGCCCTGATTTCACCCCACAAGACCCCGACGTAGACAACACTCATCTCTCCCTTTAGGTCCCTCATGACCATCTGTTTACTGTCATGCACATATCAACCCACCATCCTCACAACCGTCCACAGCTAGCTTCAGCTTCAATGACAACGACTACACACATTGAACGCTGCCCTCCTCCCTTGTCTGCTCCTTCACCCACCCGAGATCCCACCCTGTCCTGCCCGGGTACCCTTCCCTGCGCCTCCAAGCACCCCCCACCACCCCCGCATGCCTCCCCGCCATCGCCTGAGAAGAATGGCCCTTGCTGGTGCTGAGCCTGGAAGCAAACATCCATTCCAATGTTGGCCTTCCTTGTGCCGATGAGTGCAAGACATGAAACCACTGACCACAGACACAAATGTGAGCTGGGTGGCACAGGAATTCCGCTCGTTGCTAACTTAATCTGGCAGGTTGAACTTGATCTGAAATTAGTGTAGGGTAATGAGTATTGATGGTATGGAAATGAATGCAAACCTGCAATCCGCCACTGTGCAAGGAGAACCCCAGACCGCCACAAACACACACTGACTTAATACCACCGTCGGCAATCCATAAAAATAAATCATGCCTAATTAAATCACCCCGCCCGCTACCAAAGCTGCTCCTGCAGGGCCCATAAAATTCCCACCCATGAGTTCAAGCTCGCCTGTGCTACTTAAAGCCAGCCTGCATCCCTCAATGGGGTGGTCTATCCTGGCTGCAGCAGATGCTGGAAGTGATTGGGGAAGAGCGTCCAAGCAGGAAGAACACTGAAAAATGGCACAACAGGACAGACAGCACTCCAAGGTTCTCTGATTCAGCACTGGAGGCCTTGGTGCAGCGGGTGGACAGCAGGAGAGAGGTGCTGTATCCACAGGGGACCAGGAGGCCCTCCAGACAGAAACTACAAAAGCAGTGGGAGCAGATAGCTGTCACAGTGAACGGCAACAGAGTAGCCCTGAGGACCTAGATGCAGTGCCGCAAGAAGTTAACTGACCTCACATGAGTGCTCAAGGTCAGTGAAGGAATCTTCAAATGCCATATCCTACCAATTGCACGATGAGCCTCATATGATGCTCAATTCATACTTGCCCCTTCACTCATCTACGAACAATCTCCATCAATCAGGGCTCAAACCTCATATTCATAGCTTCATGTCTCGCAGCTTGGACACACTGCCAGCTATTCAACAATGATAGCTACATCACCCAGATTGCACAATACTTCCCTCTCCCTTGCAGGAGAAGTTGGTGCACAATTGGAGGCAGCAGCAGCTAACTGGAGGGGGAAAGGTACACCAGCATGTCCTAATCCCCATGGAGGAGACGATGCTGGCCATTCTTGCGACGGCCAAAGCTGAGGCTGAAACCGTGGCCAGAGGTGGGGCTGAAAGCATCGAAGATGACAATCTCCTCATACCTATATCACCTCTCACATTCCACATATTACTAGGATTGCTGAGGCGCCACTCCAGGGAAGTGGCAGTGGCTCCATGGAACATGATCTTGCTGCGCTCTCTCCCACCTTTGCCACTCTACCAGTGCCCTTACTGTTGCCAGTCAACCAGCAGGCCCAGACCGCTGCTGCCCATGCTGAATGGTGCAGTGTGCAGCTGGACCTTCTTGGGCCAGAACGACTCGTGGTCGTGTTCCAAGGCTGTCTGCAGTCTCCTCCTGAAAGTCAGCAGCCTCTGCCAGCTATACTGCAGTCACTGGGGCACGACTGCTGCAGAGCAGGAGAACAGGGAAAGGCAAATGAAAGACTGGCATAAGGGAATGCACAAGGGCAATAATTGACTTTAGTGTACAATACAGCATGATTTCTTTTATAGATTTGGTTTGGAATGTTATTTTGTGGTGGCTTTTGTTTTTGCATTGTGGCCAAGAAAACGCTGTGATTGTCAGTAACAGAGGAAAGGTAAGGCGTGGACAGTTGGTGAATGGGAAATTAGGGTTGTAGAATTTAGGTACTATAGTTGTATGAGCTATCACAGACAGCCTGAGTCTGTTTCCGTTGCCTCCTCTCTTCTTCCTCCTCTTCATGCTCCTGCTTCTCTGTTGCTTGCAGTTTAAGTGGTGGCAGGGATGGCGAGGTTGTGCAGTAAGCAGCAGACCATTACCAATTTTGACACTCACTCTGCTGAATACTGCAGGGCTCCTCCAGAGTGGTCCAGGCAGCGCAAATATTGTTTCAGCATGTCAATGGACTGCTCTATCACATCTTATGTGACAGAATGACCTTCATTGAATGCTTGCTGCGCAAGTGTGCATGGGTTGCGCACCAGAGTTATCAAGCGATGTCGTCAGCAGATAGCTCTTGTCGACCATTAGCCAAATGCAGCTGGCACAGCAGACTGCTGCAGAATGAAGGCCGCATGACTGCTGCCAGGATGCTGGAAACAATGACCTCCATGATTCACTGCCTATTGTCACACAGCAGTTGGAAATTGAAGGAGTGGAATCACTTAAGTTCTGGTCTAGGGCAGAGTTGACATGCGGTTCCTGCAAAATGATATGTGTGTAGTCAATGACACTCTGCAACAGGGGAAAGCCTTTAATCCTAGCAAAGTTGTGTGCTCACTCTGCCTGACAAGACAGAATGAAATGTATTCAGCTGTCATTGAGTAGAGAGCCTCAGTCACCTCCCTTAGGCAATAGTGGATGGCAAACTGAGATGCTGCAACTATCTGCAGCTTTAGCCTGGAAGGAACCAAATACATAAAGGTTCATTGCCACGGTCACCTTCATAGCCACTGGCAATGCAGTCCTTGTCCTGCTCTGACATTGCAGTTGTGGCTGCAGCAGATGTCAGATTTCAGTAAGGACGTCCTTACTGAAATACAGATAATTGATACATTGGTCAGGATTTTGGTGGCCAGATGCGGGTGGGAACTGAGGTGAGTGGACAAGTAATTTACTGATCTTGGCCATCAGGCTGGTTTTCCAGCGCCGTTCCAATGGTTAGTAATTTTGTTGAGAACAAGGGAAGGTAGGACCCAGGAACCCACCGGATTCAGAGCAATGCCCAAATAAAACTGTTAACGAGCTTGTTGTCAGCTCGTTAAAGGCTAATCTGCAATTTTTATGGGAAGGCATGTGATCCATGTGGGATCTGGAACAGTCCAAGTAGAAGGAGGTGGCAACGCAGTGGGGAGCCAGTGATGGCCACGCCATTCAATGACATGGGCTCATAAGAGGATGCAGGACTGAGGGGACGCACATCCATTGGTCATTGGGTGAGCAGAGTTAATGGAGCAAATGGTCAGTGCGCTCAGTCAGTTGAGGAGGTGGTGATCCTCCAGGGATCATGGGGCCATAAGAGGGGGATACAATACGCATTGTGAGTGCAGTTGATCACAAGCAAGGAAACAGCTGGATGTGGGATTTAGGTACTTGGAGATAGGGATGAGTAGCGATGAGGATCAACATCCTCAGGGACAGATGCAGAGAGGGGCCTGAGGAGGGCAGAGGAAAGGATTGAGGGTCAGGAAGGATACAAAGGCCATACCCTCAGCATCAAATGTAGCGCCATAGAAGAACATAGATGGACATGTCAGAGAATCAGAACCGCAGGAGACTGTGCCTATCTAGGCACATGGTATCGGAGATTTGTGCCCTCGTTGAAGACCTCAGACCTCACAATATTGCTCATCATGCTCTGCCAGTAGCTGTTAAAGTCACGAGGCCTGGAACTTTTTTATTATTCGCTCATGGGATGTGGGCGCATTGCCCATCTCTAATTGCCCTCGAGAAGGTGGTGGTGAGCTGCCTTCTTGAGCCATTGCAGTCATTGAGGTGTAGGTACACCAACAGTGCTGTTAGGAAGGGAGTTCCAGGATTTTGACCCAGCGACAGTGAAGGAACAGCGATAGAGTTTCAAGTCAGGATGGTGTGTGACACGAAAGGGAACTTGCAGGTGGTGGTGTTCTCTTGCATCTGCTGCCCTTGTCCTTCTAGGTGGTATAGGTTGTAGGTTTGGAAGGTGCTGTCAAAGGAGCCTTGGTGAGTTGCTGCAGTGCATCTTGTAGATGGTACACACTGCTGCCACTGTGCGTCAGTGGTAGAGGGAGTGAATGTTGAGGGTTGTAGCTGGGTTGCTTTGTCCTGGATGGTGTCGAGCTTCTTGAGTTTTGTTGGAGCTGCACCCATCCAGGCAGGTTGAGAGTATTCCATCATACTCCTGACTTGTGCCTTGTAGATGGTGGACAGGCATTGGGGAGTCAGGAGGTGAGTTACTCGCCAGAGAATTCCCATCCTCTAAACCTGCTCTTGTAGCCATGGTATTTATATGGCTACTCCAGTTCAGTTTCTGGTCAATGGTAACCCCCAGAATGTTGATAGTGGGGGATTGAACATTAAGGGCAGATGGTTAGATTCTCTCTTGTTTGAGATGGTCATTGCCTGGCACTTCTGTGGTGTGAATGTTACTTGCCACGCATAGCCCAAGCCTGGATGTTGTCTAGGTCTTGCTGCATCTGGACATGGACTGCTTCGGTATCTGAGGATACCGCTCATTCTCAGGATCAGCAGTGGGCCTCGGTGGAGTCTCTCAAGCGGCAACTCACCAATGTATCTTGCAGGTCACTGATGCCCTGTTTGCGAGAGCTAGACAGTACATTCAATTTCAAACAGATGGGGCCTCGCAGGCACAAAGGGATTTGCCTCCATTGCTGGATCCCCCAGGTGCAGGCTATCATCGGTTGCACTCATGTGGCCATCAAGGCACTGAGTGACTGGCTAGTGAGATTCATCAACAGGAACGGCTTCCACTCCCTAAACATTCAGTCGATCTTCGACCATAACAAGTGCTTTATGCGTGTGTGCTCACTATCCTGGCAGCTGCCATGACGTGTTCATTCTCTAGCAGTCCCAGGTGGTGCTGCTCTTCATGTCGCCACCAAAACTCCATCGATGGCTTCTAGGGGACAAGAGCTATCCCTTGAAGAGATGGCAACTCACACCTTTACGTGAGTCTGAGATGCAGGCAAAGAGGCGCTACAGCTGAAGCTTACAAGGACCACAATTGAGCAGGCCATTGGGCTTCTGAAGATGTAGTCGTGGTGCCTGGACTGGTATGGTGGTGTCCTGCAGTACATTCCTGCAAGGCCCTTGTGCATTATGGTGGTCCGCTGCGCTGTCCATAACACAGCTTCTAGAGAGGTGTGGACCTTGAAGAGGGTGATGCGCTGGATCGAAACAGTTCACCAGAGTAGGAGGAGGACGAGGAAGATGCAGAGCAGAACGGTGCCCATTCTGTGTAGGGAGGTGGCAGGGGCCGTCACAGGAGTCAAAGCAGTGATCAGGATGGCATGAACGCTAGGGCACATCTGATCCAGGCCCATTTCAGCTGAGTGCTACTCATCCAGCAGGACTGCATGCTCTGGCACTCACTTTGCTCTGTCTGTGAGGACACATCCATTCAATCCACAAATAAAAGCAAGAAATGCTGGAAATACTCAGCAGGTCTGGGAGCATCTGTGGAGAGAGAAGCAGAGTTAACGTTTCATGTCAGTGACCCTTCTTCAGAACTGGCAACTATTCGACATGTAAAAGGTTATAAGCAAGTAAAGTAGGGGTGGGGCAAGAGATAACAAAGGAGAAGGCGTAGATAGGACGAGGTCACAGAATAGACCAGAAGGTCATGGAGCAAAGATACGTTAATAGTGTGTTGAAAGACAAAGCATTAGTACAGAAAGGGTGTTAATGGACTGAAAATTGAACAGCCGCAAGTACAAACATAAAAAAAACAGTGGGTAAGCAAACTGAACAAACTAAGACGAAATAAAATAAAATAGACACAAAAAAAATAAAGAAAAAGGAAAAAGAAAACAATAAGTAAAAATAAAAGCAAAATGGGGGGCCCGTCAGGCTCTGAAATTATTGAACTCAATGTTCAGTCCGGCAGGCTGTAGTGTGCCTAATCGGTAAATGAGATGCTGTTCCTTGAGCTTGCGTTGATGTTCACTGGAACACTGCAGCAATCCCAAGATAGAGATGTCAGCATGAGAGCAGGGGGCAGTGTTGAAATGGCAAGCAACCGGAAGCTAGGGGTCCTGCTTGCGGACTGAGCGGAGGTGTTCTGCAAAGCGGTCACCCAGTCTGCGTTTAGTCTCCCCAACGTAGAGGAGACCACATTGCGAGCAGCGAATACAGTATACTACATTGAAAGAAGTACAAGTAAATCGCTGCTTCACCTGAAAGGAGAGTTTGGGGATAATGAGGAGAGAGGAGGTAAATGGGCAGGTATTACATCTCCTGTGATTGCAGGGGAAGGTGCCGTGGGAAGGGGATGAGGTGGTGGGGGTAATGGAGGAGTGGACCAGGGTGTCACGGAGGGAACGATCCCTTCGGAATTTTTGATAGGGGAAGGGAGGGGAAGATGCGTTTGGTAGTGGCATCACACTGGAGGTGGCAGAAATGGCAGAGGATGATCCTCTGGATATGGAGGCAATTTTCAGTCCGTTAACACCCTTTTTGTAGTAATGCTTTGTCTTTCGACATACCATTAACATATCTTTGCTCCATGACCTTTGGTCTATTCTGTGACCTTGTCCTCTCAAAACCTTCTCCTTTGTTATCTCTTGCCCCACCCCCACTTTACTTGCTTATAACCTTTTACATTTCTAATATTTGCCAGTTCTGAAAAAGGGTCACTGACATGAAACGTTAACTCTGCTTCTCTCTCCACAGAAGCTGCCAGACCTGCTGAGTATTTCCAGCATTTCTTGTTTCTATTTCAGATTTCCAGCATCCGCAGTATTTTGCTTTTAATTAAATCCACAACTTTGAATAGCCCCATTCTTATCGACAATGCATGGCCCACATCCCTCCAGCGGTCTCAGTTTCCCCGTTTAAAGACTACTGCTTTTCTTCACCACTTCTTTCCTCTTTTCCAGTTTTGCCATTAAAGACTGGAAGCTCACACCTCTGGGACCATGGCTCTATATCTCCAAGGCAATTAACAAATAACAATTTACACAAGCATAAATGAAAGTCACCCAAGTGAACCAAGCAGTGCAATGAACAAGCTGGTGGCCTTCGCTCTTGGCCATTACTACATAGTGCTCTCTTTGTGGCCTCAGATGAGATAGAGGCAGCCTGCTCGTGTGTGTCTGTTCATCCTCATCTTGGAGATTCCAGTGGGAGCACCTCCAGAGGCTGCTGTACCACCGTCAATGCAAGGCAGCCTCCATTCCAGGGACCTGCTGCATTGATGGTCCCTCAGTCAGAGGGAGCTCATGGAGGCCAATGATAATAGTGGTACCCTCATCCTCATCAGTGACTGCCTCAGCCCTTTCATGGCACTCAGGATCGCTGGAAGGGATCACCAGCTGGGGCATTACTGGCATCCGCTCCATGTTTGTGCCATCAGTGCCACTGACCAGTCGAAACTACAGAGCGTTGCCTGCATTCATTGCATGTCAGCGCGCTGTTCCTGCATCTGCATATGGCTCTCCATGAGGTTGATCACTCTCTCAATGGAGTTCATGAGTTCAAAACCCTGAGCCATGCTGATGCACATGAACTGAATGGACTCCTCCATTCTCAGCCCATGACCCCACACTACCTCAGGAAACTCAGGTACAGATGTCACTCTGCTGGTCAAAGGAGAGCCACCTTGCTTGTGACTCCCGAAGCTGTGCATCTGCACCCAGCTGAGTATGGCTGTCTCTGTCCTCCATTCCCAAAAGGGGGACTGCCCACAGCTGCCTCTGCCTCTCTCACCTCCTCCTGCTCACTTGTGATGTGTTTTTCACCCAGTGCCACCCTTTCGAATCATGCTCAAGGACCCACCTATGTGAGTGTATCTGCACTGGTGGAGGGTACGCTTGTATGATGTGATAGTGCTGGCTCTGTGGCTTCCATGTCGTCCGAGGACCTCGGTAATACAGCAACGGCAGTGGCAGGCACCCCCTCCACAACTGGCCCTGTGGAAGACATAAAAAGGAGATCAGGAGAACTCGCCTCTGACAGCAGTTGCCTTTGCAGAATCACAGAATCGTTACAGTGCAGAAAGAGGCTATTTAGGCCTTCGTGTCCGCACTAGCTCTCTGAAAGAGCAATTCACTCAGTTCCATTCCCCCGTCTTCTCACCATAACCTTGCACATTCTTCCTTGCATATAACTGTGTAATTCCCTTTTGAATGCTTCAATTGAACCTGCCTCCACCATGTTCTCAGGCAGCGCATTCCAGACCTCAGTCACTCGCTGTGTGAAAAAGATTTTCCTCATCTCACTTTTGCTTCTCTTACCAAATACTTTAAATCTGTGCCCTCTCGTTCTCAGTCCTTTCATGAGTGGGAACAGTTTCTCTCTATCTACTCTGTCCAGATCCCTCATGATTTTGAATACCTCTATCAAATCTCCTCTCAGCCTTCTCTTCAAGGAAAACAGTCCTAACTTCTCCAATCTATCTTCATAACTAAAATTCCTCATCCCTGGAATCATTCTTGTGAAGCTTTTGTGTACACTCTCCAATGCCCTTACGTCTTTCCTCAAGTGCGGCGCCCAGAACTGGACGCAATACTCCAGCTGAGGCTGAACTAGTGTCTTATACAAGTTCAACTTAACTTCCTTGCTCTTGTACTCTATGCCCCTATTAATCTTCTTTGGCCTCCTTGTCTCAAGAGACAATGGGTAAGTGCCTAGAGGTGGTCAGTGGTTTGTGGAGCAGTGTTTCGAGTGGCTAAAAAGGCCAATTCTAGTGACAGACTCTTCCACAGGCGCTGCAGATAAAATTGGTTGTCGGGGCTGTTACACAGTTGGCTCTCTCCTTACACTTCTGTCTCTTTTCCTGCCAACTGCTAAGTCTCTTCGACCCGCCTCTTTTTAGCCCTGCCTTTATAGCTATCTGCCAGCTCTGGCAATCACTGGCAACTGACTCCCACGACTTGTGGTCAATGTCACAGGACTTCATGTTGCATTTGCAGATGTCTTTAAAGTGGAGACATGGACGGCCGGTGGGTCTGATACCAGTGACGAGCTCGCTGTACAATGCGTCTTTGGGGATTATGCCATCTTCTATGCGGCTCACATGGCCAAGCAATCTCACGCGCCGCTGGCTCAGTAGGGCGTATATGCTGGGGATGTTGGTCGCCTCGAGGACTTCTGCATTGGAGATATGGTCCTGCCACCTGATGGCAAGGATTCTCCGGAGACAGCGACGATGGAATGCGTGAAACGTCGCTCTTGGCTAACATACGTTGTCCAGGCCTCGTTGCCGTAGAGTAAGGTACTGAGGACACAGGCTTGAAACACTCGGACTTTTGTGTTCCGTGTCAATATGCCATTTTCCCACACTCTCTTGGCCAATCTGGACATAGCAGTGGACGCCTTTCCCATGCGCTTGCTGATTTCTGCATCGAGAGACAGGGTACTAGTGATAGTTGAGCCTAGGTAGGTGAACTCTTGAACCACATCCAGAGCATGGTCGCCGATATTGATGAATGGAGCATTTCTGACGTTCTCTCCCATGATGTTCGTTTTCTTGAGGCTGATGGTTAGGCCAAATTCGTTGCAGCCACAAACTTGTAGATGAGTCTCTGCAGGGAGACTAGGATACTGTATGCTTTATTAACCACACTCTCAACCTGTCCTGCCACCTTCAATAACTTATGCACATATACATCTAGGTCCCTCTGCTCTTGCACCCGCTTTAGAATTGTACCCTTTATTTTCTATTGTCTCTCCATGTTCTTCCTACCAAAATGAATCACTTCACATTTCTCTGCATTAAACTTCATCTTCCACCTGTCTGCCCATTCCACCAACTTGTCTATGTCCTTTTGAAATTCTACACTATCCTTCTCACAGTTCACAATGCTTCCAAGTTTCATATCATCTGCAAACTTTGAAATTGTGCCATGTTTACCAAGGTCTAGGTCATTAACATATATATCAGGAAAAGCAAGGGTCCCAACAATGATCCCTTGGGAACTCCATTACAAACCTTCCTTCAGCCCGAAAAACATCTATTAACCATTACTCTTTGTTCCCTGTCACTCAGGCAATTTTGTATCCATGTTGATATCGTCCCTTTTATTCCATGAGCTACAAGTTTGCTCACAAGTCTGTTGTGTGGCATTGCATCAAATGCCTTTTGAAAGTCCATGTACATCACATTAACAGCATTGCCCTCATCAACCCTCTCTCCTCCCTCCTCAAAAAACAGGAAGAGCTGAGGCTTCCCAATGCAGCTGAAGTTTTTACATGCTCTCACACTGGGAGGAGTGCACTCCATCCCCTTCATCTACAGAATTCAATATCTTTTCACCCTGTCCTAAATGGTATTCCCATTTCTCCATTGCCCACTTCCTCAAACGGCACCACCCTCGCATCGTCAAGGGCTGCCTCCTGCACTGCAGTAAAGATGGTGAGCTGGGACACTCCTCCATCTGTGTGAACCCTCTCCCTGGCATGATACACCCTCTTCTCCTGCAAGGACAAAATAAAGAGAGCGAACTAAGGCAATGCTGGACTCTCTCCCCAATTCCAGTGGCTCATTTAATTAAGATGATCCATTTATCAGTGCTGTCAGCTCATTAGTAGTGCTAGGAATTTGAGCCTTGCTGACTGGTCTCTAATTATCCTGGGCACATATTTCTCCCATGTTCAAGAGTACCATTCAACCTCAGGCTGCTCAGCTGGTGTGTCTGCTGGTGGCTGGATGTCACATTGCACTCACCTTGCCAGAAAGAAGGAGGCCATTAAACTTCTTATGGCACTGCACCCAGATCCTTCTCACGACACTATGGCTGCTTGCTTGCTTTGCCTCCTCCAGCCACGCCTGCTTGCTTTGGCTGGGTGGTCTTCTCCCTTCACTCTCCGGGAACAATACACCTCGCTTTTCTCGCACTGCCTCCAGCATGACCTCAAGGACAGCATCACTAAACCTTGAGACTGCCCTGCCATGGGTGTCTGGCCTCTGATTCTCCTCCTCACTTCTGCCTGTCATTGCGTTGCAAGATGGCTGCCATCATCCCTTTAAATTGGGACCACGCTTTCAGCCTCCTGTTTCCTCTATTCATTCTACAATTCGTGCTGTATTCCAGGGGGAATGTCTACTAGTGCACCCACATCTGGGAGCAACCGGTTTGTGCAGAAGCCTTGAAGTCATCAAAATGTTCTTCAGTACCTGCCACACCATTCCCTGTAGACCTTTCCACAACTATTGAAAGCAGCAAATACTTGTAGAATTGAAGCAACAGCCAGAAGAAGTCGACTAAAAATTGACCTGTAAGTAGATGATGTTCCCTTTAAATAGCGCTGATGCAGATCTTTCCTGATGCTAAATGCATGTTCAGCTATGCGAGGATAACAGAGGACCTTTACACCTGTTTTTAAGGCACTACAAGTGCTCTTAGGGATCCAAAATGGTAATGTAGTAAACAGACATACTGGGGGGGTGATTCATGCTGTACGTGTGAGGGGGCATTAGGTGGAGCATTGAGCTTCAAAATGGCACCACTGATATCAAATCAATATTGTCTGCTGATTGATTTTATGATCTGCCTACTCTTTATACTTCCGGTGAATGTTCACTGCACACATGGTAACACCCTCACCAATACGGCGTACGGTGTGAATCACCCCACAAGTACGTCTGTTTACCGCATCTCCATTCTGGATCTCTAAGGGCACTTGCAGTACCTTAAAAACAGGCGCAAATGATCACAATTATTTTTTGCCCCTAATGTTTCTAATATACATTAATAATGACTTAGATTTAGAATATAAACTAGTGAAATTCATAGAAGGTACCAAGTGAGGAGTAGTAATTCAATCTAAGGCAGTAGATCAGGAAAGAAAAAGGAAGAAAGCCTTACATTTTTGTGACACCTTTCATGACTTCAGGATGTTCCAAAGCACTTTACAGCCAATAAAGTATTTTGGAAGCGTCGTCACTGATGTAATGTCAGAAATGCAGGAGCCAATTAGTGCCCAGCAAGGTTCCACAAACAGCAAAGATATAAGCAATAGATCATCTATTTTTTGTAATGCTTGTTGAGGAATAAATATTGACCAAAACATCAGGGAGAACTCCCTTGCTGTTCTTTGAATTGTGCCATGGGAACTTTTGCATCCACCTCAGAGGGCAGATGGGGCCTCCGTTTAACTTTTCATCTGAAAGGTGACATCTCCAACACTACTGCATGAGAGTGTCAGCTAGATTTTAAGCTTAAGTCTCTGTACTAGGACTTGAACTTACAATCTTCTGACTGGGAGAGAGAGTTCTAGCAACTAAGCTACAGCTGACACATTGGGCTGGATTTTATAGGGGCCTCGACGTTGGGATGTGTAGCCGGGGGTGGCAGTGCGGGGGATGCATGAAGATTGCCTCGGATGAGGCCCGCCACCGACCTCGACGCTGGCTGAGCCCGTCCCGATCTTGCTGGCGGCAGTGAGGCCTCGTGGCAGCTCCCCCGTCACTCAGTGATGGGACTGCCCTGCCTTTGAATCCCCGTCCAGGGAAACAAGGTGCAACACCTGTGGGGAGGGGGGAGGAGGTAAGTTTCTCAGTGTGGGGGGGAGGGGGGAGCAGGGTCAAACTCTTTGGATTGGTGGGGGGAATGTGGGAATGGGTTGAGGGTTAAAGTTATTAAAGGCCAGGGGAAAGGTCGCGATTTGAATCAAAGTTTTTTTTGGGGGGAATGGCCTGTTAATTACTCCATTTGTGGGTGAGGGAAGTGCAGATGTAATGTAATGTTTAAAATAAATTTTAACACTTCTGTCCCTTTAAAAACTAAAATTTCTTCTAAGGGCTTGAAGCCCTTTAAAAATGACGCCGGCGCCTGTGCAGTGGCACCGGACGCTGTTGCCGGGGACAGCTCGCCCTCCCCCTCCACATCATCGGGGGGCTGCCTGCCCTCGCCATGTTAATAAGCTGCTTATAAGATTGTGGTGGCTCCGCAGAGTAAAACCTGCACGTGCGGACCGCCATCTTTTACGCCCGCCGCCGTACTCGGCAGCAGCAACATAAAATTCAGTGTTAACCTCATCAAAATACATCATGCTCCAAGCGAGGGGCTTCACTGCTTGGACCTCAAGCAGAAATTGAGTGCACATATAAAATTAATGGTCAGAAAACTATGCGCTGCCTACACCCAAATTTCTGATATGTGTTCCTGACATGAAAGGCTTCCTGCTGACACTGCAAAGTTTGGAATTACCCCAGTACCTAAGTGGGTTAAACAATAGCAGATTAATTTAATCCAAACAGACATAAAGTACTGCATTTAGGAAGAAAAAAAATTGGCTACAAGAATGGTAAGAAAGAGCTATGGAAGAAGTTAAAAGAGATCCAGGAACATCAAGCAAATTCAACACTCAACACATTTTATCAATGTGGAGCAACAATCTATAATGCAAATAGAATACTGAACTTTACAGTTAAAATCGAAGGAAATCATGCTGAAATGGTATAGTACTTTAGTCGTGTCACATCTTCAGTCTAGTGTCCAGTTCTGGGGACTGAGACACAAGAAAATCACTCAAGCCCTGAACGTCCCAGAAAGAAGTCATGAGATGGATCCCTCCAACAATATGTGGGGAGAAAAATGGAGAAACGTGGGCTTTTCAGCTTTGACAAAAGGTAACCGAGATGATGATTCAGATAGAAATGGTGCAGAAAAGTCTGAATATAACAAGAAGGAACTGGGCATTGGCCCTCCATTCCCATGGACTGACACAGTCCACACATTACCATCTAACGCAACATCCTCCAGAGGCAAGGAGCAGACCTATTGCTTTTGTCCACTGCAGTGAGCAGGTTGATTTGAGGGTCAATCTGATTCACCAAATGGGCCAACTATATTGCTTTATGGCATTTAAGTGTTCTGGCACTGCGAATCTGGAAATTCCTCAGACTGCACAGTATCATACATATCACATAGTCTTGTAAGGGTGAGTACTTGTCCATTTAGGTAGTCTGCATTTAACTCTCCAGCTCACAGATTCATTTCATAGTCCATTTATATCCTGCAGAGACACAGGAGTCTTTCATGCTGTTTATCTGCACTAGGTTCCCAGAGATGTAAAGAGTAGGATGCTAACCTACTTTACCACCAAACTGTCTGGGAATGGATATTTACAATTGCATTTTCACAATTTTTCACTGTTTTAGGGTTTCCTGCCATTTTCAGTAAAGTTCAAAGACACAGGAGAATGTTATAAATAATCTTTGTAATATTATTTGCCAGGTATGCTGAAACAATTGGGTTACATGGAAATTCTATACACATTACATACCATACAAAGTTGTTTCATTTTGATGATTGCATGGAATTGATACTACTTTCCAGTTTTGTGACTGGCAGAAACTGGAATTGTGATATCATTGTAATTGTAAATAGTATTCAAGACTTCAATCTTATTGAGTATGTGACATAAATTACATTAACAATGTCTGTTTGGCATGTTAGATATTTTCTTTGGAACATTAACATATCTGTTTGCGAGCAAACTGTTAAACTCTTTCAGGAAGTGTCATGTGTGCTACTTTGTAGTTTTAAAAATTGCTAATTAGGATAAATTGAGATGGGGGCTGCATTTTACATTCCCGCCACTGAAATCGGCGGCGGACGTGAACAATGGTGGTGTGCCCTCACGGACCGCACGTCACAGAGCCGCTGCCAATATTAAACGCGGCGGCTCATTTAAATGGCTGGGGCAGACCACCACCAGTTTCCCCCCACACCTCCCCCCCCCCCCCGCCGATGATGTGGAGGGGGTAGGCGGTCCATCACCGGCAATGGCGTCAGCTGCCTTTGTGCAGGCGCTGATGCCATTTTCAAAATGCTTTGAGCCCTAACATTCAATTTAATTATTGAAAGAGACGGTGCTTTTAAAAATAAAATAACTTGATCATGACCCTCCCCTCCCCTCCCCTCCCAATATCCATAGAATTAATTACCTGCCCTCTCCTCCCTGCAAAACACTTACCTTGTGCATTTGACCTCCCCCCACAAAGTTTATAAACTTTAAACAATGAAATGAGTCCGACACCGCTCCCCACTTACACCCCCCCCCACCCCACACTGTAAAACGTACCTGCTCCCCCCCTCCCCACCAGTGTTCCATCTCGGATGGGGGTCTGAAGATGTGGGAGCGCTGGCCACTGACATCAATATCGCTCCGGGACAGACAATTGAGAGCGGAAAGGTAATCAATCTGTTTATTTAAATAAATTTCAATGTTGAAATGGGGATCCTGTCGCTGAGTGTGGCGGGGGTGGGGGAGGGGGGGTGGTGGGGCCGCTACGAGACCTCTCCGCCGCTGACAGTATCGGGCCAAGCTTTCCCGGTGTTGAGGCCCGTGGCAGGCCTCTGCCGGAGGCAATTTCCAGACCCCGTGTGCCACGACCCCCTACGTCGGGGTGGCTGTAAAATTCAGCCCTACATGTCTACTTATTAATCATGTTTAATAGGAGAAATTTATTAGCTGTTGAAACAAACTGTTAGAAATGGACCAAATGACGACACAGCTGTGTTACTTTCAGTGCTGCCATGTTTCACTGAACACTGACCTAAATTTAAATTTCAGATTCAAAACCTTTCTAAACTTCAGACTGCCTAATTCAAACTGAATCTGAAATAAAATGTCAAAATTAAGAAACATATGTAAGGGTAAAATATTCATGAGGAGTAGGGAGTTCAAATGCTAATTTTAAAGGAATAAGGTGTCCACTTGGGCTAAGCCAAATATTTCTGAAACAGTTTGAACCAATCCACCTGGGGCCATTTCAGAATTTTAATTAAAATCAATAGCTGAAACAATCAACTTAGATAGAGATTCCTAAAAAAGCATCATGTGGTGCATAGGCTGAACAATCACCTGTGCCTATATGAACAAAGAATACAAGTTGCTTACACAGCTGGAGACAGCAGGCTGAGTTTTCTGAGTGTGCCACAGATCGCCGTGGTGCACTCTGATGTCGGCGGTGTGTCTGCGCGCAACGCGATATTACGTGCGGTGGCTCATTTAAATGGAGGAGATGGAACAGCCACCCGGATGACGTAAAGGGAGCAGCCGCTCCATCCCCGGTAAAGGCGTCCAGCGCCGGCGGCAATTTTAAAGGGCTTCAAGCCTTCAGCAAAAATTTGAATTTTTAAAGGTATATTATTGTTAATTTTCTTTTAAAAAAATTAAAAACTAGAGGCCCTTTCCCAACTCCCCCAATGGTTTTTTTTATTGGCCTATATGCAGAAAATTTATTTTAGTCCCAACCCGAACATCACCACCCCCCCCCGCCCCCAACCTCTTCACATTTGCCATTCAATCCCTTCCCACCATCCCTACAGCCAATCAGAAGAGTTTTTCCTGCTACCCCCTCCTGCCCTGATAATTTCAGTCCTACCCCCCACCCCAGAGTTTCGCCTCGGAACTCCAAATGGAGTTCCGAAGGCGCACGAGTTGCAGCTGGCAGCTGTAAAATCGGCGTGTGACAGCCACCGGGATCAGTAACATGGTAACTTTATTTGCTGTTTGTTTTAATTAATTTTAATATGTAAATGAAGGCCCTGCCGCCAGGCGGTGGGGGGCGCACACCGAGGCCTCGCCGCCGCCGGCAAAATACGACAGGGCCATCTTGGCATCATGGGTCATGGCGGGCCTCTCCCGCCAGTATTTTACAGGTCCTCCCGCCACGACCTACGATATCGAGGAGCTGGTTAAATTCAGCCCAGCAAGTCAGCAATCTAATTTTTATCTTGTAAATAAAATCATTTTGTATGGAAAATACAGCCTCTAACTTTTCTTTGATGATACATAGAACATGAGTGATGAAACAATGTTTATGATTTAATGAGCAGTGATTCCATAACAAATATATATATTCTAGTGACTTTAGTTCGAACAGAATTCTGTGAAGATAGTGATTACTCAATTAAATTTGATAGCACCGCCATGTTTTATTTTTTAACTGAGTGGGAGGCATCAGCCTGTTCAAGACAGCACCCTATTATCCCCCTCAAGCAACCTGAAATATTCATTTCCAGACCTTTAAGTGGATGAACTTGTTTCCACAATGACTGCCAGTCAAGCCTACTATGAAACCATTTGAAGTACGAGCAGTTCTTAACATAAACTCAATACGGAAGGTTCATTGCAGCTATTATATTCTACGTGCTTGAGAAAAAAAATTATGCAAATGGACGGTAGACAAAATAAGATAATCATGTCACGCAAATAGAGGAATTGGTCTTACTTCCTGATTTTAACACTGGTTTGAGGCTTTAGAAATTCTGGAGTGATTTTCAACTGCTGATCTCTTGTTTCATGCCTGGACAATGAGTAGCCGGCAATTGAAAATAACGAAGGGGCATCTTGTCCACCTCTTGGACGCCAAAAGCCCATCTGATGTGTACATGAATGAGCAGTTGCCTGCCTGAAATGGGTGAAAGGCTACCTATATATACAAATACTTGTAAGACACCAATTGCAATTTTCTGACACAAATGTGCAGAGGATGCCCCACCCACTTATACCAGGCATTGAGTGGCCTAACCTCTGGCCCTTAAATGAAATGCTATAGACCACTCACAAAACAGCCCAGGAAACTTCAAAAAAATTTAGTGGGGCCTGGAGATGCACATCTGCTCCTCCTGGACCCACAAAAATAAAATTCCTGTTTGAGGATCACCCCCCCCCCCCCCACCCCTTTCTGGGGATTGCACTCTTCCAGCTTGACCCGACCTGCTGGCTGGCTTAGTTTGGGAGGCAGCTGGCATCACGCTCTCCCACAATTGGCAGGCTGCAATGGGTTCCTGCAACTTTTCTGTGGCAATTAAATGAGATTGAACCTCAAAATGGCTCAGGCCTCCCAATGGCAAGAACAGGCAGGTGTTGTGACAGGTTCGATGACTTCACACCGATTTCAGGCAAGAACTGAAGACTGTCCCCTCTGAAGATATGACATTTTGAAGAGAACCTCCCCTCCCAGTATTTAGTACTTGTGAATACAAACTGCAGAAGAAAGTATTTACACTGTGGTTTGGGGTCAACAGTCTGGGTCTGAAATGTCAGCAGCTGGAGGTTTCACTTCTAATAGGCAAGTGCAACGCTTAGTTAGATCTTGAGAGGGAAGTTAATGCTTAAATAGGCTCTAACTGTGCTATACCTGATCCGTGAGTGCTTGATGATGACAATGGACACCTAAAAGGGAAACGACCAATGTTCCTCAACTCAATGAGCACAAGATTCACAATTTGTTTAAATTGTTCGAAACACATCAATTTGACGTGCAAACATAACATATTTCAGGCCAACTGAAAATTAGGAACTTCCTGACTTGCAAACATCAAGAGAACAGGACAGGAGTGTACCTTTTCTGTTAGTGAAGTGAAAGCTTAGTTAGGACTGATGCCAGGAAGTCTTTCTTTACACAAATAGTTATCAACAGTTGGAATGAGTTTCTGTGAAGGCTGGCTTAAGTCATGTTACTGGGCTCACTTCAGAAGCAACTAGATGTAATCAAAGCATGGTGAAGTTGTTGTCCCATCAAGAACAAATGGGGTGAAAAGCTTATTTTTACCCAAACCTATTTTGTGATCGCTGTATGATCAGCAGCAAAAAAGATTTTTCTTTTTAAACTTCATTTCTGATAGTTATTTGCATACTATCGTGCGACTGTGCACATGGGGAGTTCCTATTAGCCTCACCTAAAAATCAGTGGATTTCCTCCCACTTTGGGGGAATTTAATGTAGTCCACCATGGCGAGGTTGGTGGCGCGTGAGGTGAAATAATTAGGCGAGAGATGTTTTTTCATATTCCCAATGGCAGGATATTTTAGAGGAATTATGTCGGCGCCAGGCTTGCAGCATTCCGCAGTTCCCCCGTTCCCCCAGTGCGGTGGCGGATTGCAGCTTTGCATTCATTTAAATAGCATGAATACTCATTACCCTCTGCATAGTTATGATTTAGTCCTACCTGCCAAATTAAGTGAACGCCGAGCGATATTCTTGTGCCACCCAGTTCATGAATGTTTCAATGTGGCGCACAACAGTCAGATTTGTACAGTTGAGTCTCAGGACTGTGCCCTTCTCTCTTTAACTCAGCCACTAAACTAATGCCAGCATTAGAATGGGTGTTTGCCTCCAGGCCAGCATTGGAATGGGTGTTTGCCTGCAGGCTCGGCACCAGCAAGGGTGAAGCATCTCAGGGGATGGCGGCGATGTCATGACTGGGGTTTACATGGAGGAGCAGAGAGGGTAGTTGGGCAGGGAATCCCACGGTTCATGAACTCCTCTGCTACCTCCATCCAGGCCACCTTGGTGAGGCGGTAGGGTCTTCTGACTCCATCTGCAGGGAAGAGAACCTCCCGCCTTTCCCTGGTGGCCTTGAGGAGAACCTGCAGGGAGGCATCACTGAATTGTGGGGCGGGACGTTGCCTGCTGGCTGCCATGAGATTCACTTTGGCTGCAGGGAAAATACATGATATGAAGTTGGTGGTGACTTTCACAAAATAAGGGAGGCAAAAATATTTCGATTTAAGTAAAAGCTTCAATTTAAATTAATCTGAAGATTCTTACATGAAAGGAAGGCTGCTGATCCTTGAGGCTGCAAGCACAGAATGTTTTAAATCTGTGGCGATCATGGTGTTTGGGGGCAGTGATGGCAGCTTGCAACAATGAAAGGCCGCCCCTGCCATATGATCCCACATTTTCCCCGTGCCCGTCACCACATGGCTAATTTAAGTCAAAAATCACCGTCAGGAATGCTGAGCAACTTATAAGATTCAAACCTTTGGGCTGAATTTTGTTTTTGTGCCTGCGTGAGCGGTGGCAGTAAAAAATAAATGGCAGCCTGCACACATGGGCCGCACACTGCCACGCTGCCGCAATCTTCAGCCCAGCAGCTCATTATAACATGCAGGGCAGCTGCCCCCCAATCACATGGTGGGGGTGGCCTCGGCGACATCGTCAACGGCGTCACCTGTTTCTGCGCAGGTGCTGGTGCCATTTTTAAAGGGCCGCCAGGCCTGCATTGACAGATCAAAGTCGACCCTGTCTCCCGCCGCACAACTGCAAAAAAAATAAAGTTTGACCCACCCTCCCACTACACCAGAAAGGCCCTATTACCCCTTTTCCATCTCAAATGCACGAACTGCAGAGTTGACCTTTTTCACCCCCCAACTGACCTAAGATTTCAACCCTTCCACCCCCCCACCACACTGACCATGCAGAGTTGGCCCCTTCTCCCCCTCTCCCCACTTCACAACAAATGCAGAGCTCCCCCCTTTCCCACCTCTGTGGAGTCAACTCTCCCTGGACGGGAAAGTGAAGGTGCGGGAGTGGCGCATGTCACACGGAAGATCCAGAACTGCTTATTAGATTGCTCCAGCTTCCATTTAAATTTTTAAAAATATCTGATTTGAATATTGAATTCCGGATCCCACCATAGAGCTTCCCCATTGCCAGGAAGATCGGGCCTGGCATTCCCAGCGTCGGGCTCCATGTCGGGCTGCTGCCGCTCTAATCTTCCTGCCATCCCTTCCCGCCACGGAACCTGACATCAAGCGCTCAACAAAATCCAGCCCTTTATGTCTATAACTTTTATAGTACTTGTGCAACTTAAGTGATTTATTGAGAATATTCCTGTTCCTTTAATTACCACCTTCATTGCATTTCTTTTTATCCCATACACAAACATAAGCTTGGCACTGGCAATTAACTTGTGACATTTTCATTTGTAGGAGGAGCTATGAGCTATGTGAAATTGATGTCACATTATTGCAACTTTAACTTGGTTAGAAATTGGAAAACATGAAGTAATCGTTAAAAAATGAAATTAGGCTATAACTGTAAACAAGAAGGAAAATGGATATGTTGTTATTGTATAGCATCTTCCTGAAAAGCAAAGAATACAATGACATAAATTGCTTTGTGGGATAGCATTTTTGTTTCATATATATGTGACATTGTCACAATAAAACTCGATAGAGCTCTCCTCCTTTCCAAGCAAATTAAATTTGTCTGATATTTTTTCATGATGGCAGGCACCCATATATTATGTTGCCTGGCTCCATATCAAGTACACACAATCAGTTGAGAACTCTGCCGTCACCATTTCACTTGAAATATTTTGAGAACTATGTTTTGGGAATGTATGCTTTCTCAAAGCATTTAACTCAGTTTTAGGTACATTTAAAAATTGTCCAGAAAGTCCAAGAAACTGCCTGAACAATGTTTAAAACCAGATTTGACATTAGAATTACTTCTCCATGTGGTTCCAAGTCTAAATGTGAGATTGCCTCCTACATTACAACAGTAATGACACTTCAATAGTACTTTATTGGCTGTAAAGCACTTTGGGATGCCTTATGGTCATGAAAGTCACTATATAAATGTAAGTCTTTTTTTTCCTTCTTCCTCCGGGGTTCTTTCAGCACTGCCATCCAGAGTCAAAACAGAAAACAGCTTGAGGACTATATTGGGCTGGATTTTACTGTGAGCAGTGAATGAATGATGCCAATCAATCTTCAGACTTGCATTTTCCCATAGATTTCCATGGGGTTTTGCGTGGCAAGTTGCTATCAGCAGGACATCCAAATGGTGCGGCATCCTCTACAGGGCATCTGAGATTTGTGTGTACACGTCAAGCAACTGTGCATCTCCCTAAGCAGTGAAATTGAAGAATTGTTAATGAGCAGTGCAGAGTCTGAATCCAGAAGTGTTAGCATAGTTTCAACAACACTCAAGAAGAGTGACACAATCCAGAACAAGGCAGCTTGCTTGATTGATACTCCATCCACCACATTAAATGTTCACTCACTGCATTTCTGGTGCAATGTGATCATAGTGTGTACCATCTACAAGGTGCACCATAGTAACTCACCAAGGCTTCTTCTAGCACAGCTCCCAAACGCATGACCTCTACCACCTAGAAGGCCAACGGCAGACGGTGCATGGGCACACCGCCATGTGCAACTTCCCCTTCCAAGTCACACAGCATCCTCACTTGGAACTATATTGTCAGTCCTTCATCATCGCTGGGTCAAAATCCTGGAACTCCCTACCTAACAACACTGTGAGTGCTCCTTCATCATATTGACTGTAGTGGTTCTAGAAGGTGGCTCACCACCATCTTCTCATGGGCAATGTTGGCCTTGTCATTGGTGCCCAAATCCCATGAATGAATATATTGAAAACAGCACTCAGACTGGAATGACTTGGTCTAACTTTTTGTGGCACTTTTAGTCCATATCTACGACATCAGTACAAGAACTTCACACCGTTCAATATATTTAAATGGAGAGCCAGATGGCGAGATGCCATTTTTGCAATGTTTACAGGTTCTGACATCTTGGACAGCAACTTCTGGAATTTTGTATTTAACTGCACATCTGCTCAGCCATTATTACTTTCCCTTTGTGCAAAGTGAAAACCGCTCTGAGATGTTGTTGTTTTACTGCATGTCCTGCATCACTGCAAAATTGTTCTCCAGTTGGAGTGTTGCAAACTAAGCAAAATAATTGCTGAACTAGCATTAGCATCAGCTGTGAGACTGCATAGAGGCAGTGTGCCATGTGTACATGCTGTTCCCTGGCTCCAGAAATTATATGCAAAATCAGGCTTTTAAACTTTAAAATTAAAGTCAGTTAGACCTTGGAAACATTTATTTCATGAGAAACACTTGTATGTTTTTGATGACAGAAACTATTGACTGCCTGCTCAATCTTTTCTCGCATTAGAAATGCCATTGGTATTTGGAGGCTGGTGAACAAAGCTCCCATCATGTATTTAAATACATGGGCTGAATTTTATGGAGCTGGTGGAGGTCTCGATGCTGGGCCTAAAAGGCAAGGGGAACCGCACCATGGCCCTTTAGAAACCCCCCGGGCTCTGTTGAACAGTGCTCGGGCAATTAACTGCTCAAAGCCATGGTCCTTGTCTCTTTAAGGATCGGCATCCCACCTCCAAGAGCTGCTGGCCAATCAGTGGCTATTAAGGGCCTCAATTGGTCTCTATCATAAAATCGCATGGCGACGGGCACTCCAACCACTGTCTTCCATCGCTATTTTATGGCCCCCCCCACCCCCCGCCTCCCATCCTGTCTCCGAGGGGCCCATAAAATTCTGCCCCCCATGTGCAAAGTTTTACTTCCTCTTTTCAGAGTGAGGGACAGAAAAAGCAGCACGACACTGTGCAACTATTCCAAAAATGGTGCAGGCATACTGGTACCAACAGTATGTTTGCAGCATAACATAATTTCAAAACCATATTTTGTTTTCATAATGGTAGGGCAGAATAATTGACATAATCCAAATTAAAAATTCCTCAATTTAACAAGCACGCAGTCAATGAAGATCTATGTGGAAAATAGCTCCAATGAGTCACTTTTTAATTCTGTAATGTTTTGTAACAAAAGTTTTAAAAGTCTGCTTAAAAAATTGCTAACATCGTAAATAATGTGAAATGCCATAAAAAGTATGATGGATTGAAATCCAGATTGCCCTGCCTCTTTACGGGTGTCTGCAAAAGCCTCATTATTTCCATGTTCAAGATGCAAAAGCCTCCTTCCATGCTTCTATATGGTCATGAGGAAATAAGGTTCAGAACATTGGAGAAATCCATCAAGCAGTCCCATTAGGCTGCAATCATACAAGTGATATATCTGCAGCCAAATGAATTGTGTAAGATGCTGAAATGGTGCATTCATTCTATTCATTCAAGCAAGTTGTTTTCGATTTTAGTTTTTTATTAATGTTACTTCCATTTCAATTTTTTTTCTGCTGTTTAATTAAGATGACTATCACACTATTGATTTATGCTAGTTTTTTTTGTTTTACAGAGACAGCAAGAATTCACTTTATTTTGGCTATGATTGTCTTCGAGCACCCCTCATATCTGTGGATGTGTTCCAGCAACAACAAAAATTCTGAAGCATGGAGTCAGTAGAATTTGTAACTTAAGCTTCATTTAATCTTATTTATCTCTTTATAACGTCCAACCTGATCCTACCGGGGAGCATATGAAGTAGCTTGTGAATATATCTGGTAATGTCTAAGCATCCAGGTTGTTACCGTATGCATAGCAATAGTGCTTGCTAACAACATCCAAGATGGGAATGTCTTTTAAATAATAGTGGATTTGGAGACTTTATCAACATCATTGTCAAAATCAGCTTCTGTTTGCATTTTCTTCCTGTTCAAACTCTTCTTAGCTGGTTGTATTGTAGAGTAATGTTAACTTGTAATTTTCTCTATCTTGGGGATTGAATTTGGCTTTGTTTGGAACTGGGAGTGTCCTTCTCCTTATGACAATCAGACTTTAAAAATGCTGCTTCAGGAAAAGTGCCAAATCCTTTATGCTCCGCAGAACATCATCATTCATCGCAGACAATTCCAATATGTCATTTATAATTATGAAAATTATGAGTTGTAAAAGATGTGAGTGAACTTGTTTTGTTCTTTGATCATAGCTGTATTCAGCCCTGTCAAATCATCATTGTTATAACAATTTACCTATATGGTATAATGTATTGCAAAACACTTCTACATTTAATTACTATAGTACTATCATATAAATGTCAGGAGGAATTCTTCTATCAGATGATCAGGAACAAATTCTAAAGGCAGGTGTACATAGTGTTGCATTTTCTTTGGTCTCTATTTTACTCATGCATGGGACTTGTCCAAACCAGCGTGGGCAAAATATTGCTGCTGGAGGAATTACTGTGCAAAAAGGCCACTTCACCTTTTTGGAGGAGGCAAGTGTCAGCATTTTCACAGTCCTTTGAGCAGTTTTTTTCCTGACCTGGCCTTTATCAATAAATTTTTCCTATCAGTGGGCAGCACAGTGGCGCAGTGGTTAGCACCGCAGCCTCACAGCTCCAGGGACCCGGGTTCGATTCTGGGTACTGCCTGTGTGGAGTTTGCAAGTTCTCCCTGTGTCTGCGTGGGTTTTCGCTGGGTGCTCCGGTTTCCTCCCACATCCAAAAGACTTGCAGGTGATAGGTAAATTGGCCATTATAAATTGCCCCTAGTGTAGGGAGGTGATGGGGAATATGGGATTACTGTAGGGTTAGTATAAATGGATGGTTGTTGGTCGGCACAGACTCGGTGGGCTGAAGGGCTGTATCTCTAAAAAAAAAATAAAAAAATAGTTTGGTGCTGTAGTGTACTTATCTGAGACTTGATAAGTTTCCACACCAATAGCTGTCTGATATTGTGATTGCACAATTTCAGGGAAATAGACCACCATGCCAAAAGGAAAACTGGTGACAAGAATATACATGCTTTTAAAAATACCACGGTGGGATGGGGTGGTGTGGGGGATGGGGCAGTGGTGGATTAAATACCTGCATATACTAGAATGATGGATAGAATGACAATAAATTAACTAATGCAATTGATGGGGTATATGTACTTCTGGAGCATGGTCTTGAGTTTTCCGAGTATTGTACGGCTTAAGTTTAAGTAACGTGTGAAAGCCATTTGAACTCTGACCTTTGTATCTAACTCAAATAGCACATTAGATTTTTCTTTTTGAATGAAGTTTTTGTAAATATCAACTTACTGGTGATTCAGAGCTAAAGCCAATTGTTGTACTGTTAAGGTTGCTCAAAGAATTGATGCTCTTATTTTGGGGGGGGGAATTCTACACTGTATCATTCTTTATTTTCCCTTATGCATGTTGCATAATCCTGGAAATTTTGTTGTGTTATATTATCTTAATTATTTGAAATGGTTTAATACCACATTTAAAAAAAATTAGGCACTAATAGGCAATGTTCCCTGTGCAGCAACCCAGAAGCTACTGCGCATGCTGCTCACCAACTGTCCCCTTTACGATGCCACACATACATGGCCATACACAAAAATTGAAAGGTACCACGCACTGAAATGAACATGCTACACCCAATGAAAACATTTTAGAGGTGACATTGCTTATTGGATGATATCACACAGTGTCATTTCAGAGGTACAGAGAAGAAACAATGCTGACAGTATGTCACTAGTCTGTAATGCTCAAGGGCTTCAGGTGACATCAGGCTGGATTTTGTGCTGGTGGAGAGGCTTCCGGCACCGGGCCGAAAAGGCAGGGGGACCCCTGCATCTGTCTTTTCGTGCCCCCAGAGCGATCCTGTCCTTCAAAGTTTCAGGAACCGGGATCCCCGTCCCTTTAAAGACAGGGATCTGGCCTCCAAGAGCTGTTGGCCAATCAGAGGGCCGGCAGCTCAGCAGCATCAGCAGCACCACCGGGAGCAGCGGCTACTGCCAGTACTGCAGAAATCTCGGAACCAGGCCCAGAGTTGGAACCCTGGATCAGATGGAGGTGAGGCGGTGCACTGAGGCCAGTCCAGAAGGCCCCAGCAAGGGGGGATGGTCGTGCAGTCCAGGGGGTGGGGTGTCCCTCAGGAGGTGGGGGTGGGGGGGATAAAGTGCAACTTGGTGGGGGTCCTCTGTGGGCCACAAATTGCCCATGAAGGATGGACCCCACTCAAAGCACCGGGGAAGGTGCCTCGTTTAACAAGGCAGCATCCCCCCGTCGCTGGTAAGATCCCAGTGGCAGCGGGAAGATGCCTATAATTGATTGTTAATAGACCACTTAAGGGTCTCAGTTGGCCTCTGGACGGGAAGGCCGTCGTCGGCCTATCCCACCCCCAGGAAGATCACTTAGCGACAGGAAGGCGATGGGCCCTCTGCCGCCACACCAACCGTCATGTACTTTGTGCCCCCGCTTCCGATCCCACCTCAGGCGGCCACACAAAATCCCAACAATTTTTCCAAAGCTTGGAGTAGTTTAAACCACTGTCCAAGCCCAAAGGAACAGTAAGTCTTACTGGAAAATAATGAGCATTTTTTCATTGAGGCAAATGCATGCATAAACATTTATACATATACATTATTCCTGAAAGTGAATTTATCCTTCATTATTACCAATGGAAATTTACATCCAAACTCTTTTCCCGTATAGAAAAATTATTTTCCTTTGAAGGACCCAATGTTCTCATTTAGGAAGTGGAATAAATCAATGTTACTCAGTTTCATCACTGGAAAGAAATGTTTTAATTCAACATATTAGTCTTAGATTTATATTGCTTATAAAGGAAAATAAGTCTAAATTTAGTTATGCTAGAACTTCACATTCTGCAACCTTTCAAAAAAATGACAAGGTTTCCCGACTTCTCTAGCACCTCCTGAATAGTTCTCATGTTAAAATTGTGATAAATAATAGATTGAGTGGGCAGTCACCTCCATCACAAATAAGGTGCTTCCTTGTTACATACGAGACCGATATATTTTAATAGCCTAGTTTTACTTCAATTTTGTGTTGATGAGACATGGATTTTGTTTTACTTTGACAGTAGAACTGCATCATAATTAGGGAAGGAAATCACCAATCTGACAGACAACCAGTGCCATTTGAGCACGAGTGAGCAGAGTTTTGTTTATGTAACTAATGAGATGTCGAACTGGCATTATTACTAGGTACTGCTGTCTTGCACTGTTCTAAGGAAAGTATCAATGTTTAAGCAGCAAAACAATGGCATAATAAAATTTGTCAAATATGTATCAAAACCTTATACTTTGAAATGCTTATTTCTGATATGTTTTAGACATTTTTCCTTCCACAGGCAAAGTGATCAAACTTAGTGTTTTTTTAGTATTTTGTCCATGATGAAATTTATCACTTTGATAAATGTTTAAAGAAAATTCCTCTTTGCTTTGATTGTGCTGCTGTAATAACATTCAGTGTGGTCAGGGAAGTGACTTAATAATGATTGCGGATGTTTTGATACAACTCAAAGTAAGACCAGTTGGTCTGCTCTAAACGTACGGCTCTTTTACAATTTCCAGGGGATTGTTCATCTGCTGCGTGTTTCCAATTAATGTTAACTACAGAACTGTATAATTATTTAAAAAATCTGTAACATACAATAATTCACAAGCCTAAATTTGTAAATTGATGCAAATGAAATCTTTAACTGTTGTCCTCCATGCCACTGATGTTATGTGTAGTACAAGTATTGAGACTGCCTACTGTAGCATCTAGTTAAGTGTCAGTTGGAGTCAGATTCTAATCACTTTCTAAGTGTGTTTTGTTGTTTTTCCTTGGCTGCACTGAAAAGAATAGGTCACTCATGGCCTGAAAAGTTTTACAACAAATTGTGTGATTAAATTCCTTGAACACTTTTTCCCATTACTAATCCTCTTTTGCCAACATCCTTTTCAGTAAAAATTGCTACACACCATGGTGCCTGATTTATATTTCATTCCTGAACAGGAAGTAGGGGGTATTAAAGTTTCAGGATTAGAACACTTACTCTTCATTGCATTTTTGTACAGAATGTATCCTAGATACCATGTGCACTGTTCTGTGACCCTCAGCCTTTTAGCGCACCTCTTTACACATATATAAAATATTTTAAATTAGCTTCAGGAATGTTTAAATATCTTCTTCAGATGTGAGCACTGTACAACAAATTAGTCTCGTTTCCTCATGGTATGCCTGATGTTTTTTCAGTTTAACAGCAACAATTATGAACCATTGTTTGATGTGAGGAACAAAAAGGCACAGAAGGCAATAAAATATAATAGGATCATTTTTCAGTAATGAGCTTCTATTTTAGTGTTCATTAACCACGGGATTAAACAGTTAACTATTTCCTCAATGAGGAAGATATGAATTTTAACTTTGGTACAACAAATGTAGTGCACCGCCGCAAAGCATGTTTTCAATGCAAGAGAAAATAAAACCCTAAAAGGAGGGCATTAACCTTCATATGTATAAATGAACAAAAAGACAATTTATTATTTCTGGATTTCTGTCAGATTATAGAGTAGTCTATAAATGATAGCAGTTTCAAAAATATTAGAAACTTCTTTCTTACATGAAATGATTGAAGAACTATTTTGTATTGTTGTGAATGCTGGAGATGATTGCTCCATAGTTAGGCTAGAATTTCTAATTCAAAGGGCTGAATTTTTCCAGCGTCATGATGCTGGGCTTGGAGGCAGAGAAGCTGGGAAAATAGTGGGGAGCTGCATTGGGATGACTCCCGGACACATTCCTGCTGTCAAGGAACTTAAAGGGATGGGCTGGAAATTGGATTGGCTGCCCGCTCCACGGAGGTGGGCAGCAAATTACGCTGGTTAAGGCCACAATTAGGACTGATTTTGCGGCCTTACCGGCATTTTGTTGCCAGAGGAGGCTGGCAGCTCAATGAAGGAGGCCTGCTGGGGTGTCATTGGAGCCAGAGGTTCCATGCTGCATTGATGGGGCCATAAGCATGAAAGGCTGCAATCACAGCTAATCTCGATCTAGTGAGGGTTTCCCCTCCATCCCAATGGACCTGCAAGTCTAGAATTTATTTATTTCTTCACTGCTGTGCAGGCCAGTGAGGGAGCCTCCATGTTGAGGTGCCCTCATGGTTCCTGACCTGGGTCAGCAGTGCCCACCTTTTCCGGTGGGGCTGCATAGGTTCCACGCTGTCGGCCCTTTGATTGGACCGTCAGCATCAAGAGCCCACCTGTCATCCTTAGCAGGATGGTTAACACAAAGGCGGCCAATTAGCCAGGCCGCCTCTTGGAAAATTGCTGGGTCAGTCTTGCTGCCAGCAAGTACTGGCTGGGGATCCCCATTTGGTCCCAATGTCCGAGTCCCGAAGCCCACGGGAAAATCCAGCCCAAAGGTTCTGCCCATAGAAAGTATTTGCTCAGTAAATGCATAATCCATAAGTACATCACTAAATATGCAAATAAGTCTGTATGATTGCATTCTATTTTTGGAGAAACACATAAATGCACTTAATTTCTTCTATGTGCCAATTCAAGCTGACTGGTTAATGCGTTCTCAGTTATCAATGCATTTAAAATAACTGGGTTAACAACTCCCTTAAAATAGCACGGTCTCTAACATGCTAAGCAGTGTGTTAAAAACAGCACACAGAGGAAATTAAACACAGAAGTGGGCTTCTTGTGATTTTTAATATCAGCAGCATTGCTTAGACTTGAATGAAATCTGGCCATGATGATAATTAATCTTTTGAATATCCAAATTCCACATCCTCAAATATGCAGACACAAAATGATGGGATGAGATTTTAAGACATTTGTGGAATTGTGGTCACTGGTAGTCCAGTTCAAATACATGATAATTATGAAATTCTAACTTGTGTTTAATCAATGCAGCAAACTTGTAACCTTCCCGATTGTTTCAAAGGACAATAATTTGGATAGCCTCCAAAAACAGGCAGGGGATCACGATGCACGATTACTCTGTACCCTTTCAATGTAATGCAGGCAGCAAGGCATTTTCGTGCTGCCTGGTCATTAGCATGATTTTTGTGCACAGCCAGCACTAACTTTGCTGTTGATTAGCTACATGCATGAGCAAGGAGCCCAAATTCTAACTTATTAGCACTACTTAAAGCTAGTCTGCATCTCTTAAAGGGGAGGGGTTTTGTGGTTGACAAATGTGCTCAGAGTCTTTTGTGAGCTGAATCGGACCTGGGAAAGATAAAGGATGGCTGAACATGGGACAGAGAGTGGGATCAAGGTTTTCAGATGCTATATTGGAGGTCTTGGTGGAGGAGGTGAAAAGGAGGAAAGACGTCTTCTATCCACAGGGAGGCATGAGGCCCTCCAGACACATGGTGAGAAGATAGTGGGAACAGATAGCCATGGAAGTCAATGCCAGGCGTAAAGCCCCAAGTACCTGGATGAAGTGCCAAAAGAAGTTCAATGACCTCACATGAGTGATCAAGGTCGGTGAATTAATCTTCAAATGCCACCAACTGCACCATTAGCCTCATACTCTGCTCAGATAATTACATCCCCATCACTCACTTAGCAACAATCTCTATCTGTCTGGACTCATACCTAACATAGATATGCTTCACCTCACCCTTGCACACTTCACACTGCTACAAGCCTCCCACCCACCTCTCAGCTTGTACATACTGCGGGCTATTCAACAATCACAGCTACAACACCAAAACAGATTGCATGGCTGTCATTGACATACTTCCCTTACTCTTGCAGCAGAAGATGGTGCACAAGTGGAGGCATGAACTCCCATGGGTGGGATGCTGCTGGCCATTATCAGGACGGCCATAGCTGAGCCTGTAGCCAGCAGTGGGGCATAATCTATTGAAGATGACGGTATCCACATACCTAATCCTGCCTCTCACATCCCACCTCCCCCTCATTCCACAATCTCTTCTGGATTACAAGCTGCAGATGGTGTAAGCATGCACCTCTTACTTTCCCCACCAAAACTTTAGCCTTGTCTCTTTTTCCTTTCAGATACCCAAGAAGTGCAAACTGGCCAGGCCGTGGAGAAAGATCAAGAAGAAAGTGATGATGAAGACACAGCGTCACTTGATTCCACACTCGCAGAAACTAGTTCAGATACTACAATGTGCATATATTTATTTAGAGATACAGCACTGAAATAGGCCCTTCGGCCCACCGAGTCTGTGCCGACCAACAACCACCCATTTATACTAACCCTACAGTAATCCCATATTCCCTACCACCTACCTACACTAGGGGCAATTTACAACAGCCAATTTACCTATCACCTGCAAGTCTTTGGCTGTGGGAGGAAACTGGAGCACCCAGCGAAAACCCATGCGGTCACAGGGAGAACTTGCAAACTCCACACAGGCAGTACCCAGAATCGAACCCAGGTCCCTGGAGCTGTGAGGCTGCGGTGCTAACCACTGCGCCACCCTTAAAGACAGTGCAACACTCCCCTAGAGCATCAACATGAATTATATGTTCAAATCTTGAGCAGGATTTGAACCCACAACCTTATGGTCCTGAGCATGTGCATGCTACCCACTGAGCCATAGCTGACAACAGAGAGGCAGGATCTGTATGTGTTGATACACCGGGCATGGGTGTGCTGCAGGCCAGGGCAGGGGACAAGGAGTGCTAGATCACAGAAGTTGCACAGGAATTCTGCTGCACAGGACTCAGATAAGTACTTTGATGGGCCAGCATACAGAAGAAGACTGATGCATGTACACATTGAATTGATTGGCGCATTGGAAAACCTTTTAGAAAAACTGTGGTCAATGTCAAGGAGCATGGAGGAGTCCAGAAGTAACTCTGCACAGGACTTTGCGCAGAGCTTTGTGCCCATCCTTTCCAGCAATGGAGTAGTGGTGAACTGCATCAACAGACCTGTGGACCCAATAATGATGCAGTGTCTGATGCCAATGTCTCAGCTTCCACTGCAGCACAGGCAGCTTCCACCAAAAGGTTGAGTGCTGCAGTGGAAGCTCAGATTGATACCATGCAAACTCAGATTGCTGTCATCATGGCTGCGGACTCCAGTGTTCAAAACAGCTTGCAGTGTGTCACAGCAGTCCAGCAATCAGTCGTCCAACAGACTACTAGGATTGCTGAAGCGCTGCTCTGGAAGAGTGGCAGTGGCTTCATGGAGCACAGACCTGCTGTCCTCTCTCATGTTGCCAGGATTCATGATTCTATTACCAGTGCCCTTGCTGTTGCCTGTGAACCAGCCAGCTGAGACTGCTGCCTCCCATGTCAAGATGGTGCAGTCTGAAGCCAGGACTTCTAGGTCCAGAGCTCATCGAGGTCATGTTGCAAGACCATCTGCAATCTCCTCCACTGAAAGTCAGCAGCCTTCCACCAGTCATGCTGCAGTCACTGGAGTATCTCTGCATAGAAGCACGAGGCCAAGCAAAGGCACATGGAAGGCAGGCACTAAGGTAATGCATAAGGGTGATTAGTTTCATTTTGTATGCAATACGGCATGGTTTAATTTCTAAATTTTGTTTGGAATGTGTTTTTGAAGTGTGGCCAAGAGGGTGATGTGATAGTCAATGCCAAAGGGAAGGTAAGGAATATGGGACTGATGGTCAATGGGGAACTGGGGTTGAGATTACTGGTATCATATTTGAATTAGTTCTCCACGTACAACTGGAGCAGAAAGGAACTGTCTCAGTTGCAGCTTCCCTTCCTCTTCCTCCTCCACCTCTTCCTCTGCTTCTTCGTCCTCCTCATGCTCCTGCTGCTTAGCTTCTCACCTGACATGTGGTGACAAAGGCTGCTCCCTCATGATAGCTAGCATGTGTGCAGCATCAGTATATCACCACAAATCTTGAGACCCACTCAGCCGAGTACTGCAAGGCTCCTCCAGAGCAGTCCAGGCAGAAGATTCATTGTTTTATTATTTCCTGTGGCAGCGTGGCTCATTGTAAGTATGATACAAAGGTCTGTGTGGGTTGCAAACTGGAGTCAAGCCATGTTGTCAGTAGGTAAGCCCTTGCAAATCCTCATGCTCACTCTGCCTACTTCTCTCTGGCAAAAGGCAATGAAATTAAATTATTCTCCCTTATGCAACAGTACATTGTAAACTGTGAGATGCTGCTAATATCTCCAGAAACAGCCTGAAAGGAGCCAGACACCTAAAGGTTCATTGGCTTGGTCAACCTTCACAGCTACTAACAATATGACCCTTTCCCCACAATGAGGTTGGAGTTGTGCCTTCAGCAGTTGGCAGATTTCTGTGCGGACCTCCTGATTGAAGTGTAGACATCTCAAACTTGAGTCATTCTGAAGCTTAGGTAGGAGAATTGTTCCCTGAACACCCTTGGTGGGTATGGCCTCCTGCTGAGAGCTCTTCTCCCCCCTCCTCCTCCCTCTTATAGCAACTTGTCCTGTTCTGCATGGCCTGATTCTCCCTGGCATGTTCTATTCCAAGAGGAAGGCCTATTAGTGCACCCATGGCTGGGAGCAACTGCTTTGTGCAGAAGCTTTGATGTCAGCAAAAAATCCTTCCGTTCAGGTTACAACACTCCTTGTAGATTTTTAAAACTTGCAACAACTATGGAACACACTAAAGACTTGAAGAATTGTCGCAATAGCCAGAAGAAATCAATCAGCAACTAACCTGTAAGTAGTTTATGATCCTTTTAAATAACACTGTGGTGGGGTGGAGGTGTGGGGGGGGAATGTCTTTCATGCTGCTTAACAGGTGATCAACTGTGCGAGGTTAAGAGAGGGTGTAGGCTATAGTGTGGAGTACCAAAATGGGAGCACCAGCGTCAAATTAATGTTCCATGCTGATTGATGTTATGATCTGCCTGCTCAGCATGCAGTAACTGTGCACAAGCTAATGCCTTTACCAAGATGGCGCCTGGCATACTTCGCATCAGAATTGTTACCATGACCTGCAATGTTATTTTTGAATCCGTAATGTAACTCGTAGCACTGAGCCCAATTTCTCTTCCTGAGTGTTTTTCCATTTTCTATTTTGAGCAATAAATTGCTCAGACTGGCAATTTGATGCTCATGTGTAATGGTACAAATGTGCTAATGAACTTGAATAATTGTTGTTCATTTTGTAATACATTTTAAAATATCTGTCCTGTTCAATGTACTTCTTTATCTGCAAGGAACTCTACCCAGTGGGGAACAATTCCTTTTTCAGTCTGTTGAGCTCCTGATGGCATTTTCTGATCAGTACAAAGCATTTATTTTAGTTCTTTTCGGAAATGTTAAAGGAATATTTAATGAAAACTGGAAATCACATGGTAGGCAATGAAATGCTCATTCCCTCCAAAGAAAAAAATTATTTTTTCCAGCTGATTTCTCTTTCCATCATGCACATGTGCTCATGTGCACAACAGACATAAACAAATAAGGTTTATGCACTGGTGATGTTAGGATTTTGGAATCAACAAATAAGATGAATTTATGATGTTCACCTTCGACTGCCAGTTCCATGGAACACATTCAACACACAAGCTCTGTATTCTGAATCAAATTACTTTAGAAATTGTACCCTGATAATGCATAGGTATATGTTTTCAAGTTTTAGAAGGGAATGTCGGATCCCTCTCACCGAATTTCACAGAGAAATGGATGGCTGAGTGCTTGCAATGTGGTAACTTATTGAGGGGTTATTGAGAATGTTGATTAATCTTCGTTACTTGAACCTTACGACTGTTTGCTGTCTTTTAATATGTATTAGCCTGTGCCCGTGCACACAATACAGAATCCATTAGATTTCTTTCCAATTCACTGAGTGTTTTTGTTGCTGCTGAAGGGTTGTAAAGAGCTACTTTTATGTTTTCATTAATTATACTGCTATCAACAGACTTTATAATATAGTTCTTCAAAAAAGATCACTTGTACATGCATTGTATTGTTCATGAGATACATATATATACACAAACACACATAGCACTCACACAGTACATTATCAGTGGTCATGGGACTTGCAACATCAGATCTATTTGAGAGTAAAACCTGTTCTTCAAACATACATTTTTGGAAGTAACTTGAGAAATGCCTTTGTAATATAATTGGTGACCTGACCTAACAATGTATGGGCGACAACCTAATCTAGTTGGCTCATCATCACAAATAGTTATACACTCTCCTTGTGCAATAATCTATTGTGCATACTGGGTCTGAACTGCAACCCAGAAAGGTAAATTCTGTTCTGTATAATTTTTAAAGACATTTTCAAAACCACTTAGGTTGAAAATAATGTTGAAAGACAAATTAAACAGCATTTGTAAACTCACTATATAAATGAATCCATGACTAACAGGATGTGACAGGAGAGGTCTTTTATCCATTTGCAGGACACTGGAATCCTACTGCTGCAAAATTGCTTCACTGAGCCTTTATCCCCATGGAATTTTTATGGCGACTTTCGTTTTATGAATTTCACATTTTTGTATAAGGTTGCTTGGCCTCGCGCCAGCATTCAAGTTTAATTAAAGTCATAATTCAGTTTTAAGACAATTTATTGTTTCTTTAGCTTTTATTGTTATTAGCCGGGAATGTTTGTCCATGCCAAAGTGAGACTAGAGTTCTCAACTAAAACAACAACGATGCCTCAGAAGCTTAGCATACTGATAGAGTCTGAGTTCACCAGAGCTTAAAATGCTTGAACCTGTCTGCCTACAGTAGACAAACCACTTACTGTGCACTACAGAAATTATTCAGTGTTTCTAATCTATTCTCAAGATACTGATGATATACAGTAGCAGAAATTAAGTCTGAAAAATAATTAAATACATTAAGAATTAACAGAAACTGAGAGCACATTACAGAAAGGCAAAAAATGTAAGGTTTGGATGATGCCAGAGTACAATTTAAGCCAATTATCCGAATCTTGAGAACAACCTAGAGTAATGAACAATGTTGAGCCCTTTTGAAATTTCTCATTTCATATTGTAAACCTGCTTTGAGTTCCGAAAGGAAAGTGGATAAGAGTGGAGTTTCTGATTTTGGGGCTTGGACAGCAGGACTGGTATGCAGCAATTGATGTGCCTCTCAGAATCCACATGCCCATCATCACTGAAAGTTAGAGAATTGGACTTGCGGGCTGAATTCTGTTCTCTTGTCTGAGGCGGGATTGGTGGCGTGGGGAGTGGGCAGAGAATCTCCATGGAGACATCCACCATGAAACAGAGCGCTGTAACGCAGTGTGCTGATTTTGTCAGGAAGTACTGTGGCGGTACTGACGCCCCGATATGACGGCATCATCATTTAAATGTTGAAAATGCTGCTTTAAATAAATTTGAATCTAATTCACTGCGATCCAATAAAGGTTCCTCAATTTTGTGTCTGACGTATGGCACTCATGTGCCTTCAGTTTCATGACTTTGAAAAGCTGGCACCACCAAGGCAACAGGCCTCGGTGCTGCGAAAGGGAAGGTAACTTAATCAGAGTAGCGTAGGGGAAGTGGGGTTTACAGCGACCATTTCCACTATGCTGAGTGTCCAAGGGGCTTGCGTGTGAATGGGGGGAGCTCTGCATGGGGCTTGTGTGTGAATGGGGGGAACTCTGCATGGGGCTTATGTGTGAACAGGGGAACTCTACAAGGGGCTTGTGTGTGAACAGGGGAACTCTACAAGGGGCTTGTGTGTGAACAGGGGAACTCGACAAGGGGCTTGTGTGTGAATGGGGGGAGCTCTACAAGGGGCGGCACAGTGGCGCAGTGGTTAGCACCGCAGCCTCACAGCTCCAGTGACCCGGGTTCAATTCTGGGTGCTGCCTGTGTGCAGTTTGCAAGTTCTCCCTGTGTCTGCGTGGGTTTCCTCCGGGTGCTCCGGTTTCCTCCCACAGCCAAAAGACTTGCAGGTTGATAGGTGAATTGGCCATTATAAATTGTCACTAGTATAGGTAGGCGGTAGGGGAATATAGGGACAGGTGAGGATGTGGTAGGAATATGGGATTAGTGTAGGATTAGTATAAATGGGTGGTTAATGGTCGGCACAGACTCGGTGGGCCGAAGGGCCTGTTTCAGTGCTGTATCTCTAAATCTAAAAAAAAAGGGGCTTGTGTGTGAATGGGGGGAGCTCTGCAAGGGGCTTGTGTGTGAATGGGGGGAGCTCTGCAAGGGGCTTGTATGTGAATGGGGGAGCTCTGCAAGGGGCTTGTGTGTGAATGGGGGGAGCTCTGCAAGGGGCTTGTGTGTGAACAGGGGAACTCTACAAGGGGCTTGTGAGTGAATGGGGGAGCTCTGCAAGGGGCTTGTGTGTGAATGGGGGGAGCTCTGCAAGGGGCTTCTGTGTGAACAGGGGAACTCTGAAAGGGGCTTCTATGTGAGCGGGGGGAGCTCTTGCAAGGGGCTTGTATGTGAATGGGGGAGCTCTGCAAGGGGCTTGTGTGTGAATGGGGGGAGCTCTGCAAGGGGCTTGTGTGTGAACAGGGGAACTCTACAAGGGGCTTGTGAGTGAATGGGGGAGCTCTGCAAGGGGCTTGTGTGTGAATGGGGGGAGCTCTGCAAGGGGCTTCTGTGTGAACAGGGGAACTCTGAAAGGGGCTTCTATGTGAGCGGGGGGAGCTCTTGCAAGGGGCTTGTGTGTGAATGGGGGAAGTTCTACAAGGGGCGTGTGTGCACAAAGAGAATAAATGCAGGGCTGGCAGACATTTAAAGATGGTGCCAGCACTAGCTCCAACATCAAGTGATGCCATGAATGGCATCTCCATTGGCGCCCCGCCACATGATTGGGGGGGGAGGGAGAGGGGGGGCGAAGAGACGGTGGCTGCCATTATGCAAAATGGCCACCTACCGCGTAATCACAGTGGCGCTGCCATTGATGTCACAAGTGGGACCGCTGCCCTTTTGCACACCACCCGGCGCATAAAATTCAGCCTGCAGTGTGAACTCTTATATGGCGGCAAGCTTGAAAGACAGCACGGCACACACATGACTTGTGCGCCACTGAACACCCGCGATATTTTGTGTGGGGCCTCATTTAAATAGAGGGTGTGGAACAGCCTCCCCTGATGATGTAAAGGGGGCGGCCGCTTCGTCCCCAGCAACGGCGTCTGGCACCACTGTGCAGGCACTGGTGCCATTTTAAAAGGCTTCAAGCCTGGCAGTTTAATTAAAATTTTTAAAGGGTAAGGAGTGAAAACATTAAAGTTTAAGGCTCATTATCAGTGAAAAACCCCTCTCCCACTCCTCAATGAGAATGCTTTATCTGAATAGCCCTTTCCAGCCAAAAAAATAAATTAGATTCCAACCTTTCCCAGCCAAACTTTCACCACTTTACCCTTCAACCCCTTCCCAGCATCCCCCCAATAATCGCGTACAATTCTGCTGTTTCCCACACGCACCCGCACCCCCCCGCTCTCCTGACCTGAAAATTTCACTCCTCCTCCCTCCCCACCAGTGTCACGCCTTGGATCTCCGATTGGAGATCCGAAGGCACGAGACATCTGGCAATTGGCTGTAATATCGGCCTGGGACGGCCGTCGCTACCAGGTAGGTGATTATTCATTTATTTTAATGTCATTAGCATATTGAGATTAAGACTCCACCGCCGAGCGGTGGGGGGGCCGCTCTGAGGCCTCGCCGCTGCCAGTAAAATGCGGCAAAGACTGGCGGGCCTTTCCCGGAAGGATTTTCTAGGCCCCCCTGCCACGACCCCTGACATCGGAAGACTGGTAAAATTCAGCCCTGAGTGTGGAATGTGCCTACTTTTGGGAGCTCACAGAGTGAGCAACAAAGTGTTGCCTGTTAACCTATTATACATTTACTGTAGGCCCATTCTCAGACTTTAACTTTACAGTTCCTTTATTGTTGATCAGGCTTGATCATACTGCAGTACATTCAAACTATGACTAACAACTGAAACTCTTAAAAGAACTTCAACCGGTAAATTATTGTAACACAACCTAGCTACAAGATGTATAATTGCTTACTGATACACAAGATTGCCTCAAGCTGAACACATGACTGTTTTGTATGTGCTGCTTAAACTTACAATATCCCAATGCTACATTACTGCTTGCAGGACATGATGGAGCATAATACAAGAGAACCCTTTCTCCGACAGCTGACTAATGACAGGCCCAGAAAACAGATGCTGTGGACTCTATTTTAAGCTGTCCTGGATATTCTTGCCTGTAACAGCATCAAGGGAGTAGTGGAACCCGAACCATTCTACTCATGTTATGTCTTGTTCTCCTCTTGCTCACTACCACATTGTTACCCATATAACCACAGATACATCGCATACAGTATTTTGCAATATAGCTCTATCAGAAGATGTCACATGGAATCAGCTTTCTAACAATATGTTCCTTTTCTGTAATTTTAGACTTGGAAGAGCAGTCTGCCAGCACTGCCACCAGCCCAAAATGTGACAGTGCCTCTTAGCACCCTGTTTTGCTCTCACCAACATTTGCATAAGGAAAACAGCTGCACACATCCTGGAGGATTCAGCTTTCTGAGGCATTCCTGTGCTAGACTGGAAGTGGGTAAAGGCTGGTACTGTCACAATGGTGGGGATTGACTGCATGTCTCCTTGCAGTAGCAAGTACAGTTGCGTAACTTCCTCTGCACTGTTTTAAAGGCACAGAGTAAACTGCCCTCAGTTATAGTCATAGAGAGATACAGCACTGAAACAGGCCTTTCGGCCCACCGAGTTTGTGCCGACCATCAACCACCCATTTTTACTAATCCTACATTAATCCCATATTCCCTACCACATCCCCCCCTACATTAATCCCATATTCCCTAAAACCTACCTACACTCGGGGCAATTTACAAATGGCCAATTTACCTATCAACCTGCAAGTCTTTGGCGGTGGGAGGAAACCGGAGCACCTGGCGGAAACCCACGCGGTCACAGGGAGAACTTTGCAAACTCCACACAGACAGTGCCCAGAACTGAACCCGGGTCGCTGGAGCTGTGAGGCTGATGTGCTAACCACTGCCATTAATGCACCTGCCATTATGCCTTTCTAAACTATGGCATGCTTATATAATGTGAGAAAATGTGAACTTGTCTACTTTGGCAGGAAGAATAGAAAGGCAGAACACTATTTAAATGGAGAGAGACTGGAGAACTCTGCAGTACAGAGAGATCTGGGTCTCCTGGCACATGAATCACAAAAGGTTAGTGCAGCAAGTGATTAGGAAGGCAAATGTAATTTGTTGTTTATTGCAAGAGGAATGGAATATAAAAATAGGGAGGTTTTGCTACAGATGTATAGGGCCTTGATTAGACCACATCTAGAATACTGTGTACACTTTTGGTCTCCTTACTTAAGGAAGGATGAAAGGCCCATAACAAGAAACTTCCTTCCCCGGCTGGGAATCAAACCCGGGCCGCATCGGTGAGAGCGCCGAATACTAACCACGAGACCACCAGGGAAGTTATTGCCAGATAGATACAAACATATGAATTAGGAGCAGGAGAAGGCCATTCTGCCTGTTGTGCCTGCTCTGCCATTTGAAAAGATCACGGCTGATCTGAATATGGCCTCAACTCCACTTTTCTGCCTGCCCCCAAAACTCCTCCCTTGTCGATCAAGAATCTATCTAACTCAGCCTTGAATATATTCAATGACCCAGCCTCCAGTGCTCTCTAAGGATGCAAATTTCACAGACTAATGACCCTTTAAGAGAAAAAGTTTCTCTTCATTTCCATCTTAAAAGGAAACCCCTTATTTTTAAACTGTGTCCCCTAGTTCCAGTCTCGATCATAAGTGTAAACATGCTTCCAGCATTCGTTCGGTCAAGTACCCTCAGGATCTTACATGTTTCAATAAGATCACATCTCATCTTCTAAACTTCAATGGATACAGGCCCAACCTGTTCAACCTTTCCTCATAAGATAACCCCTTCATCCCAGGAATCAGTTGAGTGAACCTTCTCTGAACTGCTTCCAATGTAATTTCATCCTTTCTTAAGTAAGGAGACCAAGAGTGTACACAATATTCTAGACGTGGTCTCATCAAGGCCCTATACAGCTGCAGCCAAACCTCTCTATTTTTATATTCCATTCCTCTTGCAATAAACAACAAATTCCATTTGCCTTCCTGATCACTTGCTGCACTAATTTTTTGTGATTCATGTGCAAGGACACCCAGATCCCTCTGTACTGCAGAGTTCTCCAGTCTCTCTCCATTTAAATAATTTTCTGCCTTTCTATTCTTCCTGCCAAAGTAGACTAGTTCACGTTTTCTCACATTATATAAGCATGTCATAGTTTAGAAAGGCATAATGGCAGGTGCAGAGTGTCTGGCTCTGTTTCCAGCTGATCTCCTTGATAGGAATTTTTTCACCTTTTATCACTTCAATTTATAGATATTACAATCAAAGTGCATTAAAATAACCCCCATCATTAATCTTGAATTAACTTGCCAAACAGAAAAGGAAAGTGGCAAGTTGGATCCAAAATTGGCTCATTGGCAGGCCGTTGCAGGTTGGCATCCTTCCACCTATGAAAGATAACGGGCAGGCAGAAAACAATTCATTTAGGTGGGGTGTCTTCTCTTGATGCACCTTTGCTAATGGATGTGAAGGTCAACTTGAGAGTCAGGTTCTGCCAAAGGTGCTGCACATGAAGCTGCCAAGTGACACTGTGAGTTGTTGTTTTTGATGTTGGTATCTGTTGCAACCTGCTGTAGCAGCTGGTCATCGTGGTAGTGCATACCAGTCCACAGCATTTGTTGCCATTTCCCTCTTTCACCAGCTAGTGACCCCCAGATATGATAGCCAACATTTAGGGCCTTCATGTCACGCTTGTAAGCATCCTTGAAGCAGAGTTTTGGGCGCCCCACAGGTCATCTGGTCCTGGCTACGTCAAGAACAAAGAACAAAGAACAGTACAGAACAGGAACAGGCCATTCGACCCTCCAAGCCTGCGCCGATCTTGATGCCTGCCTAAACTAACACCTTCTGCACTTCCGGGGCCCATATCCCTCTATTCCCTTCCTATTCATGTATTTGTCAAGATGTCTCTTAAAAGTTGCTATCGTATCTGCTTCTACCACCTCCCCTGGCAGCAAGTTCCAGGCACTCATCACCCTCTGTGTAAAAAACTTGCCTCGCACATCCCCTCTAAGCTTTGCCTTTCGCACCTTAAACCTATGTCCCCTAGTAACTGACTCTTCCACCCTGGGAAAAAGCTTCTGACTATCCACTCTGTCCATGCCGCTCATAACTTTGTAAACCTCTCTATCATGTCGTCCCTCCACCTCCATCGTTCCAGTGAAAACAATCCGAGTTTATCCAACCTCTCCTCATAGCTAATGCCCTCCAGACCAGGCAACATCCTGGTAAACCTCTTCTGTACCCTCACCAAAGCCTCCACGTCCTTCTGGTAGCGTGGCGACCAGAATTGCACGCAATATTCTAAGTGTGGCCTAACTAAGGTTCTGCACAGCTGCAACATGACTTGCCAATTTTTATACTCTATGCCCCGACCGATGAAGGCAAGCATGCCGTATGCCTTCTTGACTACCTTATCCACCTGCGTTGCCACTTTCAGTGACCTGTGGACCTGTACGCCCAGATCTCTCTGCCTGTCAATACTCCTAAGGGTTCTGCCATTTACTGTATACCTCCCACCTGCATTAGACCTTCCAAAATGCATTACCTCACATTTGTCCGGATTAAACTCCATCTGCCATTTCTCCGCCCAAGTCTCCAACCGATCTATATCCTGCTGTATCCTCTGACAATCCTCATCATTATCCGCAACGCCACCAACCTTTGTGTCGTCCGCAAACTTACTAATCAGACCAGCTACATTTTCCTCCAAATCATTTATATATACTACAAACAGCAAAGGTCCCAGCACTGATCCCTGCGGAACACCACTCGTCACATCCCTCCATTCAGAAAAACACCCATCCACTGATACCCTCTGTCTTCTATGACCGAGCCAGTTCTGTATCCATCTTGCCAGCTCACCTCTGATCCCGTGTGACTTCACCTTTTGTACCAGTCTGTCATGCGGGACCTTGTCAAGGCGTTACTAAAGTCCATATAGATAACATCCATTGCCCTTCCTTCATCAATCATCTTCGTCACTTCCTCAAAAAACTCAATCAAATTAGTAAGACACGACCTCCCCTTCACAAAACCATGCTGTCTCTCGCTAATAAGTTTGTTTGTTTCCAAATGGGAGTAAATCCTGTCCCGAATAATCCTCTCTAATAGTTTCCCTACCACTGACGTAAGGCTCACCGGCCTATAATTTCCTGGATTATCCTTGCCAGTCTTCTTAAACAAAGGCACAACATTGGCTATTCTCCAGTCCTCTGGGACCTCACCTGTCACCAATGAGGATGCAAAGATTTCTGTCAAGGCACCAGCAATTTCTTCCCTTGCCTCCCTCAGTATTCTAGGGTAGATCCCATCAGGCCCTGGGGACTTATCTACCTTAATGCTTTGCAAGACACCCAACACCTCCTCCTTTTTGATAATGAGATGACTGAGACTATCTGCACTCCCTTCCCTAGGCTCATCATCCACCAAGTCCTTCTCTTTGGTGAATACTGATGCAAAGTACTCATTTAGCACCTCGCCCATTTCCTCTGGCTCCACACATAGATTCCCATCTCTGTCCTTGAGTGGGCCAACCCTTTCCCTGGTTACCCTCTTGCTCTTTATATATGTATAAAAAGCCTTGGGATTTTCCTTAATCCTGTTTGCCAATGACTTTTCATGACCCCTTTTAGCCCTCCTAACTCTTTGGGTATGCGACTGTCTTCTATCCTGCGGACATGTCCAATCCACCAAAGCCGCCTCTGTTTGATTAGTGCCAACACACAGCGGCAGGAAGCAAAAGGTAATGGTCAATGTGTGTTTTTGTGACTGGAAGGCTGTTTCTAGGGGGCAGTTCTGTAGGGCTCAGTACTGGTTAACTTTTCAGGGTATATGCCAATGATTTAGACATTAATGTAGGGAGCATGAAATTTGCAGATGGTACAAAAATTGGCCATATGGGTGATAATGTGTAAGAAAGCTGTAGACTGCAGGAAGAAATCAATGGACTGGTCAAGCGGGCAGAAAAGTAACAAATGGAATTCAGTCTGGAGAAATGTGAGATAATGGCATTTGAGGAAAGTAAAGAAGGTAAGGGAATACACAATAAATAGTAGGATACTAAGAAGTATAGAGGAACAGAGGGACCATGGAGTGCATGTTCACAAATTCCTGACGATAGCAGGATAGATAAGGTGGTTAAGAAGGCATAAGAAATACTTTCCTTTTTTAGCTGAGGCATAGAATATAAGAGCAGATAAGTTATGATGGAGTTGTACAAGACACTAGTTAGGCCACAGCTAAATTACTGCATAAAGTTCTGGTCACCACATTACAGGAGGGATGTGATTGCACTAGAGAAAGTACAGAGGAGATTTATGAGAATGCTTCCAGGACTGGAGAAAGATTAGATAGGTTGGGGTTGTTTTCTTTAGAACAGAGGAGGCTGAAGGGAGATTTAATTGAGGTGTGTAAAATTATGAGGGGCCTAGATAGAGTGGATATGAAGGACCTATTTCCCTGAGCAGAGAGGTCAGTAACCAGGGGCATAGATTTAAAGTAATTTATAGAAGGATTAGTGGGGAGTTGAGGAGAAATATTTTCATCCAGAGGGTAGTAGCGATCTGGATTTGACTACCTGAAAGGGTGGTCGAGGCAGAAATCCTCATTGCATTTAAAAGTACTTGAATGTGCACTTGAGGTACCGTAAACTACAAGGCTATGAACCAAGAACTGGAAGTTGGGATTAGGCTGGGTAGCTCTTTTTTGGCTGACACGGACAGGATGGTATGAATGGCTTCCCTTCTGTGCTGTAAATTTCTATAATTCTATAATTCAGAACTGGACTCTGTATTTCAGGAACCATTTGACAGATCCTCTTGTCTGAAGGTAATCAAACCATCTCCCCCAAATAAAACAGCTAACAAAACCTTTTAGAAATGTCTCCCACATATCGCTTATTTTTAATGCCCAGCATAATGGCATAAACGATGAGCATGTTTTTTAAAAAAATGCAAATTCATTCAATTCTGCTCTAGTTCCTCACTTACATGGTGGATACAAGTTTAGTTTAGCTGTCGTACATTCCATGACCAAGTCGGAGATCATCATTGCTATTAAGTGGAGGCTGGATTGTTCCCCACCTTTCTGCCCTCCACATGTATACATGTCTGGAAATGGGAATACAGTTGTCTACAAGAGGAGGGGATGTAAGGCCAAAGTGTAATTGGCTTTACATCCACTACCATTCCACCCTTTTTGAAATCAGGTCACTACGGCTGGTATTCGTGCCAAGTGGAAAATTATTTTAACTACTGAGATCAGTCATTGAAGAAAATGGTATCTGACAGCAAAATCAAGACATTTTCTCATATACATAATCACATGCATTCATGCAACATCTTAAATGTGGTAAAATGTCCCAGGTTGCTTCACAGGATCGCTATCAAACACAATTTGATACTGAGCCAAATAAGGTAATATTAGAACAGGTGATCGAAGTATTGACCAAAAAGCAGGTGAGAGAGGTAGCGAGGCAGAGAGGTTTAGGGAAAGAATTTCAGAGCTTAGGACCTAGGCTGTTGAAGGCATGGCCACCAATGGTGGAGTAATGAAAAGGGGGATATGCAAAAAGCCAGAGTTGGAGGAGTGCAGCGGTCATGGAGGGTTGTAGGGCTGGCGGAGGTTACCAGAAGTAATTACACTTTGCTGAAAATCAGCTGTGCAATTGTGCAGTTATTTTCTGTTGCAGACATCTGTGATTATGTCATTTGACTCAAACTGCACTGACATTGTATCATGCATTATACTGCAGTGCTCCTGTACATGTGATTCATTCAGCATTGATGTAGACTTTTGTTCCACTGAATGAATTGAGAAAATAATACATTGTATATAATGGATACCAGGGAGTGGTTATAAGATTGTAATCTCACTAAGAGGTTCAAACAATGTCATAAACTATTAGGACAGAACAATTTACGGCAATCATCTAAACCCAAAAATGAAATTACAGCCTTGAAATTGCACTCATCCATCTGTATGACATGTGCAACAGAGTTCATTGGGGAAGGGATTAGGTTGTTTTAGATTTTGTTTTAACTGGCAATAAGTGTTTCAGTGGATGCCAATGGTGAGTGTGTTTCATTTATTTAATTGTAATGCTGTCATCTTGAAAGATTAATGAGCGTGTAGCAAATTTTGATTAATTGAAAATGATGTTTACTCCACATTATAAATGAATAATGCCTTTATATACTTACCGTTATGTAGCCATTTCACTTTGGTGTTGAAATTAGTGTTTGGAAACTTTAGTAACAAAAAAAATGCAGGAGTTTAAGTGGAACATTGCTTTATTCTCACAACTTTTTGTGTTAAAATTGGCAAAGTAATCTCACCTCCTTTGTTTTCAAAGTATCTGCATTAAACTCAAACTTGCAATGCTGCTAATAAATTAATTGAAGTCATTTTGTTGTTGTGAGTGTGACTATCTGGTGTCCAAAACCATAAGACTCCTATCATTTGGGTCAACACTACAGTCCATTTTGGAGGAGACACTAACTTTCCACAACATTAGTCCATGATGCGCAGATCGCTAGTTTTTAAGGCTCATTTTTACCCAAATGTCAGAAATAGATTGATCTAGCCACACATGTAACCAGGTAAAACCAGGAAGGATCTGCTGCTTGATCAGTTACCTGGCTGGTGGCACTGTAAGCCCGATCATGCCTGGATAAGATAACTTGTTGACCTGTGCGGAAAGAGTGAGTTATCAATTGCAGGGGAGGGTGAGCTGATTGAGCGGTCTGCTGAATCCGGGGGCGGTGGGGGGAAGATCAGGGGCTTGAAGTGGGGAGGTCGGAGGCTTCGGGGGCAAGGTTGTTGGGGCTTGTTGGGGGAAGTCAATCGTAGAGCCTTCGCAGGCAGGCAACTGGATCCAGGAAGTAGGTGCAAAGGCACTTACCTCCTGAATCCACCGTCCTCACCGCGTTGAAGCAGTTAAAGTTGAAAAGTTGAATGACAATGAGGCTCGTAGCCTCATTATTATATTTGAAGTTCCAACCCACCTCCTTGAAGTGAGTTGGTGGCCTACCACCTTACAGCCTCAGTTAAATTCAGAAATGGGCAGTTTGGAGGTAAGCTTGGGTTGGGAAAATCTTTTTGAGCACTTAAGCACACCCCCGCTTCCGACCAAGCCAAACCTAGCTGTTGTTCTGGTTGAAAATTCAGCCCACATTTTCCATTATAAAAGTGTCACAGTGTGATATGGAAAGTAAGGTTAATGGAGGCTAATTCTGATAGCCCTGAAATCACATGTGGGGATCTCGATGCGGGATTAACTCGTGTCCATTGACTGCAACGCAGGTGGCATGCGAACTGTGCGTTGCCTTGTGTTTTACATGATTGCAACATCCAGCCAGGGCTAACCACACTGTTAATCAGCTGGACGCCTGAGCAGGGGGCCAATATCGTGAATGGCTAGCACCAGTTAAAGCTGGCCTGCACTGCTTAAAGCTAACCTGCAACTCTTAAAGGGGAGGTGAACTGGGCTGGAGCAGATACTGAGAGTGCTTTGTGAGCTGAATCAGGCAAAAAGACAGAAGAATGGCACAACACGGGAGAGAGTGGGCTTCAAGATTTTTGGGCGCTGCACTGGAGGTCTTGGTGGAAGAGGTGCAAAGGAGGAGAGATGCCATGTATCTGTAGTAGGCCAGGTATATGTTCAGAAGGCAACAGGAGCAGATAGCCATGGAGGTCAATGCCAGGAGTCAAGGTCTGAGGATCTGGATGCAGTGCCACAAGAAGTTCAATGAGTAGAGAAGGTCAATGAAAGCATTTTTAAATGCCATATCCTAGCAATACACTACCAACTTCAGACACTGCTCAAATCAACACAGCCCCATCACTCACCCACCTACAGTCTCTATTAATCAATGTTCCCTTCACTTAACTTCAATGAAAAGGAAATTCATGCAAGGTATTTAAGTGGTGGCTAATCTGCTTTCCCTCATTGTACCTTCTCGCCCTGTTAAAGGTGAATGTTCTGGCAACAGTTGTTCAAGTTTTGCTAGTTTTCCTGAATCCATTTTTGTCTGGGATCAAGTTTTAGAGCAGACAAATATTCTTGAAGAAGTTCTCTGTTAGTGGTTTTTAATGTCAAAGTTATTAATTTGTGAGATTCAATAAGGAATCCTTTTTTTAAAAATAAAGATGCAAATTTCAATTTCAATCCCCAAAAACAATGTTAAAGGAACAGTAATGGGCCCAAAACAGGGGTGGTAGCCTCATTGTCCTGTTTACTCTGTTCTTGTGGCCAGTGAAATTTTGAAAAGGGCTTACTACTGGCTGTGTAAAGCAGCTGTTTCAGGCATACGGCCCTTTTAAAATGCTTAGTGGGGCCCGATGGCATATATAGGACCCAAATTGCCATTTTAGGATTGAACTGGTTGGAGGGTGCACCTTTAACTCTTCAATAAAGTCTACGGGCAATGAATACGAGGAGGGAAGTTTGAAATGATTTTTGTGGAGCTCATGGAGCTGACGTGCTTCTCTGGCACCCACAAAAAGTTCTGCGAGCCTCTGTTGGCCTGGGCTGTACCTCTCAGCCTCGCCTACTCATCCTTCACAGGACCTACCTGCAGTTGGCAGTGGCGTCCCAGCCAGCCTATCTCCCTGTGGACCAAAGCCGTGAACTGCCTCAGGATGCCCATCTGGTGTCTGCAGCTTACCTTCCCAATTCAAACGAAGCCGGTGCTTCAAAATCATGGGGGCCTCGTCGCCATAGGTACAGGCAATCAGCCAGACACTCCACTGGTTGGCACTCAGAATTCAAAATCAGCTTTGTTGTTCATTCAAGATCCTAGTACAAGTTCAAATGACCTTAACGCTAGGAAAGCCAAACAGTGGAAAGGAGTGGGCAGGAAATTATACTGGAATGTGTCAGCAATGTTCCCTTGCAAACAAACAAATTCTGACATACATGGCAGTCAGGCCACGGAAAGTCTGCGCAAGGCATTTTGTTGGAAAGCATACCTTTTTTCACAAGATGGTTCTTACCTGTATTGAGACAAGACGCCAGATAAGAATAAAAACTTTGTAGGAGAAAGGACGTCTTATCTTTGGAGCTCAGTATGAGCCTAATACTGTTGTCCCATGTGCTAATGCTAAATTATCAGGCAAATGGTAAGTGACGCAGTACATTTTTTTTCATTTGTTCATGGAATGCGGGCATCACTGGCTCGGCCAGCATTGATTGCCCCTCTCTAATTGCCCTTTCAAATGTGGTGGTGAGCTGCCTCTTGAACCGCTGAACTCCTTGGTATGCAGGTACACAGACAGTGCTGTTCGGAAGGGAGTTCCAGGATTTTGATCCAGCAACAGTGAAGGAACGGTGATATAGTTCCAAGTCAGGATGGCGCTTGACCTGGAGCAGATCTTGTAGGTGGTGGTATTCCCATGCATCTGCTGCCCTTGTCCTTCTAGGTGGTAGAGCTTGCAGGTTTGGAAGGTGTTGTCGAAGGAGCCTTGGTGAGTTTCTGCAGTGCATCTTGTAGATGGTACACACTGCTGCTGCTGTGCGTCGTGGTGGAGGGAGTGAATGTTGAAGGTGGTGGATGGGGTGCCAATCAAGCGGGCTGCTTTGTCCTGGATGGTGTTGAGCTTCTTGAGTGTTGTTGGAGCTGTACCCATCCAGGTAAGTGGAAAGTATTCCATCACACTCCTGACTTGTGCCTTGTAGATGGTGGACAGGCTTTGGGGACAGGAGGTGAGTTACTCACCGCAGAATTAACAGCCTCTGACCTGCTCTTGTAGTCACAGTATTTATGTGGCTGGTCCAGTTCAGTTTCTGGTCAATGGTAAGTCCCAGGATGTTGATGGTGGGGGATTCAGCGATGGCAATGCCATTGAACATCAAGGGGAGATGGTTAGATACTCTCTTGTTTGAGATGGTCATTGCCTGGCACTTAAGAGGCAAGCAACATACACGCCACACATCAGCCCAAGTCTGGACGTTGTCCAGGTCTCACTGCTTTTGGATATGGGCTGCATCAGTATCTGAGGAATCGCAAATGGTATTGAACATTCTGTAATCCTCATGAAGCTCCTCGTGTTCTTTTATTCAATTTGAGTTTCTCTTCTCTCCTGTTATATGCTGGGGTAGATTTCCATGTGAACTAGCTGCCATTCAGTACTCAGCCCATTCTTCTTTTGTATTGTTGGATAATAAGCTGACTATTTGACCATGGATTCAGGAATGGGAGTAACTGGATCCTCACACGTGTACTTTCTAGCAGGAGTCTCTGGAACATGAGCAGTTTCCGGGACCTGGTTGATATTTTTCTCCTCCCTCGCTCTGAAGCTGAGACTAACTGTACCATTCCTCCATAGCCCTGACTCAGATCATTTAATGTAGCATGGACCAAGGATTGAAGCTGGACCCTTCTGCTCTGTCTCATTGAGGTCCACATTGAGGAATGTGCTTACCAATTGGCTGATGGGAAACCATTATATCCATTTTTGCACGCTGTGGCACCATCCATTCTTTCAGTCTAAAAGTGCTAGGGGCCCATAAAATTGCAAGGGAAGTATGGGGTAGAGTATCCGTCGCCTTCCCGTAGCCATTTAATTTAGTCAGGGGCTGGGAAGGCCGAAGACTACCTTCCTACCCAGAGGCCAATTGAGGCCCTTAAGCGGCCAATTAATGCTTGGGAAATCTGTGGCCCATAATGGGCCCCCGGCAGCAAAGGCCAGCTTTGTTGCAACATACAACCCCCTGCCCTCAACAATCCAACACCTCCACCTCTCACTGGGGCCTGCCTGAATGGCCTCAGTGAGCCCGGCTCCACTTATTTCCTCTCCGGGACTCCAGCGCTGCTCCTGGTCCTGGGCCTCCTGCAGTACCAGCAGTGGCCACTGCTCCTGGTGGCACTGCTGGGACTGCTGAGCAGCCAGCCTTCTGTTTGGCTGGCAGCTCTTGAAGGTGTGATCCCCATCCTTAAAGGGATGGGGACTCCCTGTGCTGGACAGTTAATTGCCTGAGCGCCGTAAAAGGCAGCCGTGAGTTCCCCTCGCCTTTCTGGCCTGGGGTCAGAACCCCCAACAACTGCATAAAATTCAGCCCCGAGTCTTACATTCATATTTTTAAATTCTTGCACATTACTCCACACATTATTGGAGCATCCAAAATTGCAGTCATTTCAGATTAAGATAATCACAGGACATCAGGTAGGAGTAGTTTTCCCTGTCAGATCCACAAAGACTTTCTTTTGCCCTGTACATTGATAAGGGTTTAGTAACACTGAATTATAAATCAGTTAATCAATTATCTTCTTAGCACTAACTGCTTTTCATGACTAACCTAGCAATTGTAAGCAGGTTATCTACTAGCTTAAATCACAAAATAAGCTTACTGGAATCAATGTGGCATTTCTTATTTTTTATATACAGCCCGAGTTGTGTATTTATTGTGTTCTGAATAACGAGGGTCATAAATTCAAGACTGTGTGTTTGCATCTTGTTTCCAAATTATTGTTCAACTTTGAAATAAGAACTCTACTTTCAATATAACAAAAGAATCAACATTCTTTGTTGTTCCTGTTCCATCACAATTCTTTTCTTCAATCTCCCCTAATTAACTCACCTTTTTTCTAGCCTGCTGTTCTTTTGTAGAATGTGCCTTCACATGCTTTCTGAGGGAGCTTGGGTCAGTGTACCGTTTAGTGCAGCCTGGGATCTGACATGCATATGGTTTCTAAAACAAAGAGAAAACATCATCAGCTTTAGTTCAGTGGCAGTTAGTTTGATATCAAGTTTTTAATCAAGAGTTGGTCAGGAGCATTCTGCTGTACAGTCCTCCAATCTGATCTCAGATTAATCAACTTCACCTAGATTAGGCATACACTGGAGTCAGACATGCAAGACCTCAAGTACAAGTCAAAGGTTTATGAGAAACACCCATTTTCCAATTGCATATAATTTAAAAATACACCTCATATGGCTTCATGCTAACCACTGATCAGAATGACAAGCATTCCCTACCAAAACAAACTTATTATTAAGATTTGACTAAATTCTGTTCTTCTGTACCTTTCACCATCTTTGTGAATTTAATTTATTTTTCAGCGAAAGCTTGCAGCCGACTTCTGTAATGATTGTAATTATATACTTACAATTATTTCAGCCCCTGAGACTCTGCGGCATAGTCAGAAACGATTAGCAAGAGAAAGCATTTAGGGTTTCAGCTCAAGAAACAGCAGAAAGGTCCATGTAACAGTATCTGATCGCTATGAGAGAAAATTAAATCTGCTAGGAAAGACAGAAAACAAAGGTAGAAATAAGAAATTAGTCCTGACACACACAGAAGGTTTAGAATGTTGGTCATGTTTTTCCAAGTAATTTAGGTTAGTTCATTACTACGGTTCTCATCTGACATAGCGACAATTTAAAAGGGTGTATCTCTGGGGAAGTACTATCTACCAGCTATTACTTAAGGAGAAGACTAACTTTATGAGATAGTACAATCACATTAGTTAATTTTGGAGTGGTGGGGGGGGGGGGGGGAAGTAATTCCTCATAGAATCTTACAGCACACAAGGAGGCCATTTGGCCTGCCATGCTTGTGCCAGCTCCTTGCAAGAGTTATCCAATTCATTCCATTCTCCTCTTCTTTCCTGCCAACTCTGCAAATTCTTCATTTTTAAGTATATGTTTAATTCCCTTTTGAAGGTTACTATGAAATTTGCTTACACCACCATTAGGCAGTGCCTTCCAGATCATAACTTGTTGCATTAAAAAAATTTCTCTATCTCACCTCGTGCCCCACCTGCCACCCACACCCACTGCGTCAGTTCTTTTGCCAATTGGAATAAATATGTGTCCTCTGGCTAACGACCCACCTGCCATTGGAAATAGTTTCCCCTTACTTACTCTATCAAAACCCTTCATAATGTTGAATACCTCTATTAAATTTCTCCTTAATTTTCTCTGCTCGAAGGAGAGCAATTCCAGCTTTTCCAGTCTCTCCATATAACTGAAGTCCCTCATCCCTAGTATCATTCCAGTAAATCTCCTCTGCACCCTCTACAAAGCCTTGACATTCTTCTTAAAGTGTGGTATCTATTATGTCCAAATACCATTAATTTTAGATAATTAGAGGCACATAATTCTGTGGAGAAAGACTCAAAAAACTTGTGCTTTTCTTGTTAAAACAATGCAGACTATGGGATAATATGACAGAGCTGTTTAAAATTATGAAAGCATGGAACAGGATCAGTAGAAGCAGAGTGTTTCTAGTAGTTGAGAGGTCTATAACCAGGGGGTTATAGGTACAAGATTAAATGTCAGAGATTTAGAATTGTGCGCAAGAGAAACTTATTTACACAGAGACTTGTGAGGCTATGCAATTCACTTCCAAGGTTAGTGGTTGAGGCAGAATTTATGTCAATCTCAAGATTAGATTGGATAGATGGATGAAGCAAAAGGGAACAGGATGGGTAAATGTAATTAGGGCTTCATGATCATATGGAGTGTAAACACTGATGTGAACTGGTTGACTTGAATGGGCAGTTTCAGTGTTGTAATTTCGATGTATGTCCACAGTTAGCTCTACTGGCAGCAGCAACTGAGGCTGGAATTTTACGCCACCCCAGTGAGCCGGTTGGTGGCGGGGGTGTGGTGTAAAATTGAGCAGAGTGCCCAATTGAAGGCTGCACCCGCTTCCCCAACCACCCCCAGGACCCGAGAAGCCCCCCTTCCCCCCAAACAACCATCGTTGCCTTGCCGGGGCGCGACCTATCTCCCCACCGAGACAACCATTACATACCTTCAGTCATGGTTCCATGTCCTCGGCTGGGATGTAATCCCAGTAGTGGTCACTGCTCCCCAGTGGTGCTGCTGGGACTAAGAACGGCCAGCCCGATAATTGGCCGGCAGCTCATTGAGGCGGGACGTCCTCCCTCAAGCGGGTGGAAGTCCTGCCTCGGAACAATTAAAGCTCCAGGACCCGTAAAATGGGGGTCGGATCCCCGGGCTGGGCGGAAGTGGGTTCGCTACCGACTTTTAAGTCGATGGCCAGCTCCCGTCTGCCCAGCATAAAATCCAGCCCTGAGTAACAGAATCCCGAATAGCAGAATCCCTCTATGCCCTTATTGTACAATGGAGCTTCTACAATTTTCTCACATATTTAGTCTGTCAATGATGCCAGTATAACAATGTCAGATGGCTCTATATTGTAGGCTGATCTGTACTGAACTTTACACCAAGTAAATGAGATGCAGAAATAGTGCAGCTTCTAAATCTAGACCCAAATGACAAGGGTAAGCCAGGTGGGCTAAAAGTACTTTTCATGTTCCTGTGTCCTTAATTATTACTGGAACTAAAGTAATTAACATTAAAGAGGTATGAAAATTTGCATTGGAGGTTATGCACCCAAACTTCAATAGTTTACATTAGCAAATGAGAAAAATGTATGAATTTCATAAGCAAAGAATTGGACTGATAATCTGGATTATTTTTTGAACTAGATTATAACTATTTACCATGAAGTTTGAAAGATTTTATTTCTTCATAATCGAGTGCTGAATTCTGAATTAGAAACTCTTACTGTATCTAGATGTGTTCTCTGGTGCTTGGCACGGTCACTTGAGTTGCTAAAGGCTTTTTGGCATCCTGGATGCTGACAAAGGTAAGGTTTTTCTCCTGTATGACTTCGTAGGTGAATCTTGAGATTTTCCAGTCTTGAAAAAGCCTTATTACAGCCTTCAAACTACATGAAAAGAGTTGAAAAACTAATGTTAGAAGAAATAAATTTCTATCATAGCCTATCAGGAAATGCATGTGTTCTGCAAACTACAGACTTTCACTTCTGATGATGGGTCACAATTAATACATGAACCTATCTTTTCCTTTCAGATGGTGACTGGCCCATTGTGCATTTCCAACATATATTTTCTTTCTGATCTGCAATACTTGCAGAATTTCTTTGTAGGCTTTGTATAACAAATAGTTATATTTGTTTCATTTGCTATTTTTAACATGAATATCGGAGTTGTCTTGTTAAAAACATAAAATTCATGGCAATATTGCAGCTATCAATCTGTTTACTTCCTATTTTTTAAACCTTTTGCTTACTTTTAATAAATGCAACCGATAGATAAGAAGTATCTATAGAAGCCTAATTTTGAAAAACAATGCTATTTCTCATGCTGTCCACTTTATTCAGAGGGGATAGATAACAAAGAACTGGATTTTGCTGGAAAAATAACTGTCTATTAATAATAGCAGACCATTGTTGTGAAAATTAGTAATCAAGTTCAGGGCATTAGGAAATATATGGTGAGATGTGCACCTCCAGAACTTGCTGTTGATTTACACTGCTTGCCGTTTGCTTCGCACATACGGCACCCTGACCATCGTATCTCTATTATTTTTATGAACGTGTTGGATTTGCATGGTGGTTGCTGATGCAGAGAGTTAATTCTGGTAATTCATAGCACAAGTAACCTTTTAACAATCTGACAATTGTTCATTCAATGTCAATCAACTAATCTGGCCTTAAAAGGAAATAACTACATTTGTAGATTCCTCCAGGAAGTAAGTTGTTGTTAGAGATTTTGCAAACGCCAAATATTAAATATGAATTCTTCTTACTTTTCCTTTATTTCTTTTTCTGTCTGTCTCTTAATCCAATCTTTCTTTCCGTCTCTTTATTTGTATTTCTGTACCTGATTTAACTGTAATCCAGCCTATTTCCTTCTCCATTGTTACTCAGTTTCTTTCTCAATCCTTAAATAACACTGATTAAGGAGGTAGGCTGTTGGTCCAATCGTTCAAGAAAATCCCAGATGCCCATTTGCCCTTGCCATGCAGTTATTCGCATGTACTTCCAGCAATTTGCAGTGCAGATATTTTTTAACAACAACTTGCATTTATATCGTGCTTTTAACAGAATAAAGTGTCCCAAGGCATAAGCTAAATAGTGAGGGAAACATCTAGCTAACAGGACATGCAACGCGGTGCCCTGCTCCAACAAGTCGGTGGCTACCATAGCAAACTATAAATTTGAACTTCAACCATTTTTAGTGTTCAAGTTGATGAAAAAATGCCAAAGAATCAATTAAAGTTTGAGCAACAAGGGAAGCATTTATAGGACAGACTCATTATCTGCCAAGCTTTTCTGTTCAGTATAGAAATCAGGATTTGTAGCTTTGTCTTCCTCCTCTTCCTCATCTACCTGTTGCCCACTAGCAGCCTCATCCACAAACAGTGAGTCAGCTTCCACATGTATGCCAAAGCCGTCCAGCTCTACCTTTCCACATCTCTCTCAACTCCTCCAACTTCCACCCCACCAACAGACTGCTTGTTTAGCGTCTAATCTTGGATGAGTTCTAATTGTCTCTAGTTAAGTCATTGAGAAGGAAAACCAAAGACATCATCTTCGACACGTGGCATAAACACCATACTCTTGGCACCAATTCAATCTTTTCCCTGGTCACTGTCTTTGGGTGAACTAGGTCAAACACAAACTTGGCATCCTGTTCAACCTCAAGCTGAGCTTTCAACCCCACACCCTCTACACAAAGACAACCTGCTTTCACCTCTGTAACATCACCCGACTCTGCTTATGCCTCAGCCTATGAAACCTTCATCCATGCCTTTGTCACTTCCAGAGTCAACCATTACAGTGCTCTCCTGGATGGTCTCCCATCTTTCACAGCCTGTAAATTTCACAATTCTATCTCCCATATCTTATACAGCACTAAGTCCTGCTCACCTATCACTTTTCTCCTTGCTGACTGTTACAACCAGGTGAGAAGGGGTCTAGGGGTTCCCTCTCAGCTTTTGCCTGGTTTAACCGTAACAGGGTTTAATTTTAAAAACACTATGTTTTAGCTCATCCTCAATGAATCCTTGTTCACCTCTTTTCCATTGTAAGGCAAAGAAATCAATTAGACAAGTTTTCTTAGATTTATAAAAGAAAGATGGAAGTTTATTCATCTTAAACTCTAATTCGGGTAATGGTTATGAATACACAATGCGACCACGCTAGCATGCATACGTGATAAATACACACGCAGATACAGACAGAAAAAGTAGAAAAGAATAAAGGGGAAAGGTTTGAGGCAATAGGTGGGTTTCTATTTACTGTCCTTTGACTATGATGTTGAGTCGTTGGTTGCCATTAAGTCTTGCAATTTGTTGGGGCCCAGTACACGTTTTAACTTGTTTCGATGTAGGAGTCTTTTCTCTCTTGAGGATTACGTGTCTTCAGTGGGTCTGGAGGCTGTTTTGTTCTAGGTTCAGTTGCAAACTGCAGTCTGTGTCTTCAAACTGCCCTGTAAGCACAATTCAAAACTCCAAGTTGGCCAGCAGGTTAGTCAGGTGACTAAGTTTTTTTCAACAAACCTTGCATTTGTGGATTCCAAAGCTCTCAGTGGGGGTGGGGGTGGTGGTGTAGTGCTGCCTTTTACACCAACAAGATGTGGATCACCAATCTCTGTTAATTGAATCAGTGAGCAATTCTTTTGTCTCTCCAAGCACCGTCTCTTAGTATGCAAATGTTCTTCCACCCACTGCTGGATTCTATAAACAAGTTGTCTCTTCACTCCAGCAACAGTTTAAAATTGATGTTCATATGACAAAATTAATATGCCTCATTCTTGGCAGGTGGGGGGTCATCATGACACTGACCTACATGGCCTCCTGACCTTTTAACATCTTCAATTTAAAACTCTCATCTTCATATTTAAATATTTTTATTCTCTCAGCTCTCCCTATTTCTGTAACCTTCTCCAGCCTTGCAAGCACCTCTATACTCCCCACCCCTCGAACTCTCTGTTCCTCTGACTCTGGCCTCTTCTGCACCCTGCCCTCCCTTTGCCCCATCATTGGTGGCTGTACTTTCAGTCATCCAGCCCCCATACTGTGGAATTCCCTCCATTATCCACTCTACTTTCCTCCTCCTTTAAGAACTTTCTTAAACACACCTCTTTGATCAAGAACCTAACGCAACATTTTCCTCCAAACAACATTCATGAACTATTTTATAATGGAAACCCCTATTAAAATATCAAATTGCTTTTGTTTAAAGTGAAACCCAAATATATCTGACAGATGTGACAGGAAAGCAATTTGCACAAAATGCCTATGTAGAGTATTGATAAAGGATATAAGTTTACTCTTAAAAATCTAATCAGATTGTAAAAAAGAAAATGGTTTCAATTTAAAAAAAATATTCTGGAGAAGTGGGAGGTAACACAATCAGCTGTGTGGAACTGACTAACTTCTGCTACAAAATTATTATAGTTATTTGGAAGCAATATTTAGATCAATTTAATTAAGCTGGGTAAAGTAACAAATGAGAATGCAAGATGTACAATAAATCCAAATATACAAGCATACCCCTGTGATCTAGTAGTGCCTTGAGTTGGCTCATTAACACGGAGCACAATGGAGGGGTAGGACATAGAAGGTGCTTGGCCAGAAGGGAGTTACCTCCCGAGAGAAAGGATTGGTGTAAGAAAGGGGTAAAATTGGTGGGCAAGTGAATCTGTCCTGATCTCATAATTCTCCTGCAGGCTAGTAAAGGATAATGATTGGCAGAGGTAGCAGATCACCGGTTCGTTCACTCCAATTGGGGAACAGTCTTTGGGAGAGAAAGGAAGGAAGCTTTAGGGCTAAAAAGGAATTATTGGGAAAATATAACATACATTAAACTTACTCCATCGTTAATTTGTCTGTCGTAGGCAGTGGATATATCACTGCTATTTGACATACATGGTGCGATGTTCAAAAATGTAAGCACAACCAGTATTGTGACACCAGGAATATCAGCTCCAGATATTATTACAGTCTTGGCCCAAATATGAGCAAATGAACTCAATTCCAGAGGTGAGATGAGAGTGACGGCCCTTGACACCAAAGCGACATTTGACTGAGAGTATCAAAGAGCCCAAATAAAATTGCAGTCAATGGGAATCGGAAGAAAACTCTCCACTGGCTAGAGTCATACGTAGGAAAGATAGTTGTAGCTGTTGGAGGCCAACCATTTCAGCCCCAGGACATCACTGCAGGAGTTCCTCAGGGTAGTATCCTTGACCCAATCATTTTCAACTGCATCGTCAATGACCTTCCCTCCAACATAAGGTCAGAAGCGGAGATGTTTGCTGATTTCTGCACAATATTCAGTACCATTTACAAATCCTCAGATCATGAAACAGTTTTTGTTTGCATGCCAGAAGACCTGGACAATATTCAGGCTTGGGTTGTTCAGTGGCAAGTAACATTCACATGACACAAGTACCAGGTAATGATCATCTCCAACAAAAGAGAGCCTAAGCATCTTCCCTTGACATTCAATATGGCATTATCATCGCAGAATCCCCCACCATCATTTCCTGGGGGTTACAATTGACCAGAAACTGAACTGAACCAGCCACACAAATACTGTGGCTACAAAAGCAAGTCAGAGGCTGGGTATTCTGCAGCAAGTCACTCATTTTATGACTCCCTAAAGCCTTTCCACCATCTACAAGACACAAGCCAGGAGTGTGATGGAATACTCCCACTTGCCTGGATGTATGCAGCTCCAATAACAGTCAAGAAGTATGACATCATCCAGGACAAGTAGTCCACTTTATTAGCAACCCATCCATCACCTCAAGCATTCACTCTCTCCACCACTGGCACACTGTGGCTGCAGTACGTACAATTTACAAGAGGCACTGGAACAACTCACCAAGACTTCTTTCACAATGCTTTCCAAACCCGCAATCTCTATCGTCGAGAAGGACAGGGCCAGCAGGTGCATGGGAACGCCACCACCTGCACGTTGTCCTCCAAGTTGTACACTATCCTGACTTGGAAATATACCACTTTTCCCTTATTGTCACTGGGTCAAAATTCTGGAATTCCCTACCTAACAGCACTGTGAGTGTACCAATACCACATGGACTGTAGTTGTTCATGGTCAAGAAAGCCACTTTCTCAAGGGCAATTAGGAATGGGCAATAAAAGATGGCCTTCCCATGAATGAAGAAAAAAAATTAACAATTTATCATGATGTTCTCTGAAAAATTACAGCCAAAAGATTAACAGGCTTTGTGCTTGTAATCAGTTATTATGGTTAAAATAATTCTGACACTATTAGCTAAAACAACATAATCTATTAGCATTCATTTGGCACAATCCCCTTTTATAATCTACACTTGCTGCATATCAAAGCTAATGCTTGCAATTTATCAAATGGAGACTTTAGCATAAAACAAGCTAGCCACTATATCTGATGCAACTTAAACAAAAACATTTTGCTATTGATTTTGTATTTATCATTATATTGAAATATTATACTGCAATCTTTCTGTGTGCAATAGGACCAGGTGGGAAATTTGGAGAGCACCAAATTTTCACACTGAAGGCATCAAAAATTAATTTCCTAGTTTACTTGTTGAGGCCTCATAGATACATCATGAAGTCCCATGGATATGGCTGATATCCCATGTGTAGATTGACCCAATGTTTCAAATTCAGGTCTGTAATGGGCACCTTCTCACGCTCAGTGGAATCAGTTGCTCCTTTAAGTGATCTGCGAATCTTACTTGTGTGGGAGATGACTGCTATGATGGTGAACAATACTATAATCCAGGGACATAACAATGGCAACTCCTTGTGATCTGGACTAGGTAAGTGTCTTCAATCTCTTCGAAGGCAGACTGAATGAACACTCGATTTGATACAAATTGTTAAGCTACTTTACCTCCCATCATGCAACATATGGAACAGTTATGATCAATAAACTTTGTCTTTGTTTAATAATATAAAATAATGTAAACACTACGGGCATGATTTTCAGCTCCCACTGGGGCTGGGAGCGAAGGTGGGCAGACTCTAAAAATAGCGCTGCAGGCCAGTGTGCAGGTTCCCCGGCTTCATTCCATCCCCAGCCCATTTTTGCGGAGGCGGGATGGGGAGGCAGCAGGCTACCCACCCGCATGCAGCGGGTAGTAACGATCTGGCTCATTAAAGACCTATTAAGGCCAATTAAAGGAGGCCGACTGGGATTTTCCACTCGGCCTCCAGGTTCCTGGAAGCAGCAGGGGCCAGTTAAATGCCTGGATGTGGCCTCCCATTGGCAGGCTGGGGTGTGGGGGGGCAAAGTTCCAGGCAAGCTTAGAGGCCACCTCTGCCCTTCTGGGTGCATCAGTAGCTGCAGGCTGCCCTGTGGAGGCCTTCCCCTCCCACAGAGTTGGCCTGGCTGTAAAAGCCATTTTTAAAAATTTTAAATTCAATAAAGTTGGGGAATACTGAAGCACCCTCTCCCTTACTTAACTTGCCATCAAAGCCTGCTGCTCCTGTCAAGCTGGAAGGCTTTTGATTGGCCTTCCAGCTTTGAGAGCTAGCTGCCATCCTTTATTGGTTAGCGAGCCCACCCTCTGGCCATTAACTGGCCATTCTAGGGAAAATCACACTGAGTGACTGTTTCCTACACAGTGCGGGCTTCTGACTCCCATCGGAGCCTGATGGTGTGGTTCAGAAGCCCCACAGGGAAAATCCTACCTACATTCTGCTAAACTTCTTCAATGGGTCATATTGCTTGACTTAAAGCTAACTTATCAACTTCTCTGTCCTGTATTCCATCCATCTCGCAGACATTTGCTGCCTGATTGCCACTTGCTTTTGCAGCTCTCATTTCTTTTTTTAAAAAACCTGACTCCAGTGTCAGCTTTTAGTTAAACTGAGTACCTTTCCACATTAGAATCCATCAGCCTAACCAACAATGACCCCTCCTGTGTTCAAATGAGCAGAGTTAACACAGCTGTGTGAAATATCACTGGAACATCAACCTAATCCTCATTGTCTACAGCTTGCTGTTTCAGGTGCTCCATCTGAAACTTATTGCTTGCATAAACCACCTGACAGCAAGGTTTAGCCCAGTAGTTGCATTTCTTGCATCAAGGTACCTTGTATCCCAACTCGCGTTGCAGCAATCTGAAATTCTGAACCACAATACTGGATAAATTACAAGCATAGTAGCTGGTAAATTAAGATCAGTACCTTGAGTTAGACATAAATTAGAAATAATGCATTTTCAAAATTTATTCAGATTAATCCGATATACTCTTCATCAAAAGGTCCACCTACCTCCACCGCTACATCGCCTGTCTCAGCCTATCTGCATTGAAACCCCCCCTCCACGTTTTTCTCACCTCCAAACTCAATTATTCCATGACATCTCTCTTTAAAGTTGACTCTGCTGCCGATATCCAATCCTGCTCCAGTTTCCGCTTGTCTATCAGCTCTGTCCTTGCTGACCTACATTAATACTTGGTCCCCCAATAGTTCAATTTTAAAATTCTCATCCTCATCATGGCCTCACCCACCTCCCCCCCCCCAATATGTAACCTTTTCCAGTGCTCTCCATCTTATACACTTCTGTTCCTCAAATTCTGGCCTCTTCTGCAGTTCCCTTCCTTCACCCTATCATTAACAGTGTACTTTCAAATGTCTAAGCCTCATGGTCTGAAATTATCTTCCTAAACTAACCCAACCTCTGCTGTTCCCTCTTCTTCAAGACTCTCTTTAAGATTGAACTCTGCGAGCAACATTTTGGTTACTCTTCCTAATATTTCCTCCTTTAAGTCACCATCCATTTTCAGCTGATAATGGCTCTGTGAAATGCTTTGGGATGTTTTTCTGTATCAATGGCATTATATAAATTCAAATTTGTTGCTGCTATCTTATAATATGCATGAGAGATTAACCTGATAAAGAATTTTTAGAAACAGATTTAATTATGTAATATTCCTTTGCAGTTTATATTCAGTGTGTAAATTGTTACAAGGATTTCCATTTTTATATTAAAACTTGGGATTCTATATTTTTTAAAAACTGAAAAGGATTCCAGTGGACATTGAGACCTCTGGAGAAAGCTGAACTTTATGGATGCTTTTGGAAGGAAGGCAGCGTCAACGAGAGGTTCCGGGTTTTGACCAGTAAACAAATACTGGAAACCAGATAATTTCAAGGAAACCAGCAGGGGTTTTGACCTCAGAGCTACCCTTTGTGTGATGAGAGAATTTATGACTTGGCATGTGACTTGTTTCTGGAAAGTTTTGATTTCATCTTTGAATTGTTTAAAAGCCAATGGGTTTGGACAAAAAGCAGCCAATTGGAATTTGATTTTGACCTGCCTGGAGATCAGAAGATGACCAGAAAAGTATTACCTCTCTGCAAATAATTCTTGCTCTTGAAAAGCAAAAGCTTGTATGAAGTAGTACTGTTGCCTCTTGCATTTTTGAAGAAACCCTGAATTTGTAGAAATCTTGCATCTTTAAAAATGGACTTTTGCATTGAATGTAAGAACTGATACCTGTTGCTACACCCCTGATGGAAGACCGAAATGAAGCCTTCTACCATTGAAGTTCTTTGAATGCCTACCCATCACAGACTGTTCCTCAAACTCGCCTGGAAAGACTTCGAATGGCATCCAACTATTCGACTTTGGGACACCTCACCAAACCGAAGAACTTCCTTCCAGATCATGGCAGTCTAAGTTTTGTTATTCCTATAAAACCAAAAATCCCCTTTTCCCCAGTTAACTGGTTTTTGGATGTATGTACGTGTGCACGAGGGCTAGGAAAAAATAAGGAGCTTTAATATCTCAATTCATATATATGTATAGATAGATATATATATAGATATATACTTCATTATTGGTTAAGACTTGGTTTTATAATAAATGGTTAATTTTGTAGCTTATTAAAGAAACCTGGTTGGTGTGTTTTATTCTGGGGACAAATAGAGTATCTCATTGGCTATTTCGGTAAATGGGAAAATTTATTGATATGCTGTGACCTGTGGAGAAGTGGGACTGAATGAACAGTGCCCTCCTCCTGCCTTGTTTGTAACAAAATGCTGATTAATCCATTGCTGTCTGAAGTGGAATTAGAATGTTTATATTGGGAAAATATACATTTGTTTCAGTAATTGCAATATGGCATGGGGGTTGGGATTAGAAACTTAACCTTATTTTGCCTGTTTTTTGGGTGTAAAACTAGGAAAAGATGAACCAAAATTGGGCCAACATTTCTTATACTCTATCTGCAGCTGAGGTTCAGTGGCTGCTATTTTGGATTGGGCCAAAGTATCCACCTGACACAGACACTTGTTCCCTTGAATAAGATAATCAGGACACTAATGCCCAATTGGGCAAAAACTGATTGACGCAGGTGGTGGAAATGCTGTGCTCAGTCTTTCTGGATCTAAAGCCAGCAGTCCTTAATGGGAACAGTAACGATTCCTGAAGAAGAGGGAAATTTTCACTTAATTGACATGGAGCCATGTTTGCAGGAGTGCTCCTCCTGGTTTTACAGCAATTCTGTGACCGCTTATGGCCTCGGCTCTCCTCTTTCTTGCTTTCCTCCTATTTGCCTCTCCCCAGGCCAGACTTACCTAAGAGCTACACAAACAAGAAATGCTGGATTCACTCAGCAGGTCTGGCAGCATCTGTAGAAAGAGAAGCAGAGTTAACGTTTCGGGTCAGTGACCCTTCTTCGGAACTGGTCACTTCTTCGGTCACTGACCCGAAACGTTAACTCTGCTTCTCTTTCTACAGATGCTGCCAGACCTGCTGAGTGAATCCAGCATTTCTTGTTTTTGTTTCAGATTTCCAGCATCCGCAGTATTTTGCTTTTACCTAAGAGCTAGCCTGGCATCTGAACCAGCTTATCTTCAGAAGTATCAAACTAGTGAGCTGCATTGGGGCACTTGATTGGCTCACCAGAATTGTGGTCTGAGGTTCTATTTGGGCTGAGCCTTGTGCCTCTGTCTTAGGGTGAATATCTTCAACACATCAATGATTTCATGCCAGTTGCACGTGAAAACCCAGTTTCTCCCCCATGATATCTAAAAGGTGATGTGGTTGTGCAACAATTCCAACAATTTAGCAGAGCACGGGCTTGCATTCTAAATCTTTCATGTGCTATATTCCTGATCTTTATCATGCCATCATAGAATGAGGCAAACAGAGGCCAATCGTTTCTTCACATCATGGCAAGGAAATGAGAAGGTGAACCCTTCCTGGGTTGTTCTTAAGGACATTCTGGTGATCATTTTAGATTGGCATCGGCAAAAGGGCTTGAGTGTTTTGACTACTTGATCTTTTAACTGGGGATACTGCATGGAAGTAAAGGGAAAGGAAGAAAGAAAACATTTTCTTCATTCACGTGATTTAATCTTGGTGAAATGTGATTATTACACAAGGTACAAACAGAATATAAATCTTGAGTGAACGTGTTTAAAGAGGGTGATTTTATGATATTGTTGGCTTAGAAACAGGGAATGGTCAATTAAAAAGAAAGAACTTGCATTTACTCAGCACATTTCATGGTCTCAGTGTGTCTTAAAAGTATTTCATAGCCAATGAAGTACTTTTTAAATATAGCCACTATTGTAATGTGGGGAAACACAGCAACCAAATTGTTCATAGCAAAATTTCTCAAATGGTAATGTAACAGTGACCAGATAATTGACTTCATTGATGTTGGCTGAGAGGTGAATGTTGCCCAGAACACCAGGATAACTCCCCACTCTTTTTCAAATAGTGCCATGAGAGGTTTTATGGCCACCTGAGAGGGAAAATGGGGCCTTGGTTTAATTTCTCATCCGGAAGACAGAACTTCCAATAGTACAGTATTCACTCAGTACTACACTAGGGTAGCAGCCTAGATAATGTGCTCAAGCCTCTGCAGTGGGGCCTGAGTCCACAACCTTTCGACAGAAGAGGCGAGAGTGCTACCGCTGTAACCTTAAACTGAAACTATTGTGACGTATTCAACTCCAATGACTTGCGAGAATTATTTCTTAATTAAAAACTTCTGACCTATCAGTTATCTTATTTATGTGAACTTTTTAAGGTAATCAATTTTCAATCTTTATTGACAATCTTCCGCATTAGGTTGAAATAGATGGCTGTTTCACCAGGCAACCAATGTGGATTGGGATTCATTCAACAATCACACGTGATCCTAATTCAGCTTATTAATAAGTTATTTTGCCTCCCTTGGTTTATGTGTATACTGTCTAAAGGCTAACAGCATTGATATTCTTCAGATCAAGTTTCAGCACTGTTTCTGATGTCAGTGAAACTGAAAACATGAAGGATTGTGTGTCAAGTAGACCTATTCTATACCATTTGACTTCAATTAGAAGCAGAAAGTACAAAGTCGGGCAATTCCATCAGTCAAAGTCCTACACAGCCCTACTATTAGACACAGGTCAATGAGAGATGCTGTCTATATAACTTGACAGGCAACTTTATACCCACGACTGTATTAAAGCGTCTGACAACTTAATTACATACATGAACAAACTTGGAAAGATGAAGTGTTTTGCAATTCTACATTATACTAACACTTACAAAGCTATAGAAATAAGTTACAGTTTCAAAGCAAACTTTAGTTTCATATTTTTCCTGCTGAGTCCACCAACCTTGAAGGTTGCAAGTTAGATTGCAATTTCTTTTCATCACTAAAGTTATAGTCCTGCCACCGTTTAATCATTCAGTCACCAACACATTTGTAATTATATTACCAAGCTGTCTGTGGTTCTCAGAAGTTCAAAGGAAAAACTTGCCATATATATGTTTGAGCCCTGCATCAGCCATGATTGAGAGCATAACAGCAATGAACAGCTTTTTTTTTTCATGGACAGGTTAAGTTGCATGTTTGGGGCAGTATAGATGGGGTTATTGCAGTAGGTTTCAAGAAAGTAGATCCTGGAATTTAAAGGACTCGAAGGTAAAGATAATTTATTCTTCTATTTGCCCTTTAGGATTATTTTTAATAAAAAATGTTAATTTTGCTAAGATTCCTAGTTCAAGAACATTTGAAGACAAAAATAATATCCAAAATAATGTCCTCAGTAAAATGTAAAAATAATTTTAACAAACCCAGGTTCAGGTTTAAGACAGTGCATTAACAGGCAAATTGAAGCTTTCATACACACAGACCCCTTGAAAAATTTGGCACAAGGTTTTTTGTCACCAAACCATTTCTAAATCCCTTTCTTTCATTTTCTTCATTTTACTGGATTGAGGAAACAAAACAGAACAAGAAAGAAAACTTTGAAGAGCTTGCTACCATTGAGCAATCCAAATTTGCTGGTAATTCATTGTGGCTGATTTTTGAAAAAAGTAAAGGTAATAGTGTTGAAACTCACTCTTCAGTTGTGGGCTATTAAAATAGCAGTAAATGATTTACAGTTTCAGATTAATGACAACCCAGATTGCAGGAGAGGGAACAGCAATTGTAGTCACCTTTACAAAGTACTATGTTGACAACAGTGGCACAATTTTTACAATATATAATACCCCTTGCCTGCTATGCTCAGCTATAAAAATAGCAGTAACACAAAAAATAATCTGCTTTTTTGGTCACCTTTAACCAACAGCCAAATACCTTGGGCAGCAAATTAGGTCTCACTGAACTAAATTAAACATTTAACACATCCACATAATTTCTAATGTGGACAGAAAACAAAGTAACAACTGATCTCCAATTGTAAATGAAAAGGCAATTCTATTCAAGGAGTAGCATTTCTCCAAAGCAATTTTTAAGCAAGGTTTTTGCCACTCTTTTGTGAAGACAGAACCCTTGAAGTAATAGATCAGGAAATTAGCCGATGGAAAAGTTAAAATTTCATCTGATATTTCTCTCCCTGCTATTTAAGGAGGCATTAACCTGTTTTAAGTAAATGGGTTCATGCCTTAGCTGCAATAATGGAAAGAAAAATGTCGTACAATTAGGTCAAGTGTTTGTGTGTTAGTATCCCAAAGTGTAATTTCAATACAGGATGTGATTAAATAAATCACATTGTAATAACATTGTGCCCACCAGAAAATATCATTGCATCATGAAAATCCTATCGTGACACTTTTGCATAATTTGTACAACATGTTGATTTGCAGATTTTAAAAGCCTTCATTCCTAAAATGAAGGTGATTTCCTTTTAATGCTCTGTTCAGAAATAACAGTTTGTAGGGAAAAACAAATGCTGGCAGAATAGACACATTGAAAATACATAAAAGTGTCTTGCCCCTCTGTCAAAAGGTGGCTCTGGACTGGTTTGTTAGATTGCTAGGGTGATACTGTTTATAGAGAGCAAGTACAGCTTTAGTCGGGCTGAATTTTATAAGCCCGACGTCGAAATTGGCAGCGGGCAGAAAAGAAATCGGGCCGCACGCCAAAGAGCCATTGCGATTCTAAGCATGGCGGCTCATTTAAATAGCCGGGGTGGGCTCCCCTTCACTGATCACATGGAGGGCACAGGCTGTCTATCCCCAGCAATGGCGTCAGCTGCCTGCGCGCAGGCAGACGCTATTTTTAAAGGGTTGTAAACCCTACCGGGAAATTTAAATATTTAAAGTTAAATGGAATTTTAAAAAAGCATCTCTTTTGCCCCTCTCCCACCCCACCATAACAATTATTTTACTTATTTGCCCTTCCCCCCCCCAAAACACAACTTTAACATGAGATTCCCCCCACAAACTGCACATTCGCCTACAACCCTTCCCACCACCCCCGACACCAATGACACTAATTTGACTCCGTTACCCCCATCCCTGCACTGATAAACTTACCTCTCCCCCCCCCCCCCCCCCACAAGTGTGGCACCTCATTTCCCCAGACAGGGATCTGAAGGCGCCGCAGTTATAGTCACCGGAGTGAAGATCGTGGTGGGACATCAGGAGGCAATGTGAGATTAATTCATTCACGTATTTTAATTTATTTAAATATTTAAATTGTGATCCTGTTGCTGAGCGGCGGGGTGGCCGCTACGAGGGCTCGCCGCTGCCAGTAATATCGGCCAGGCCCTGCTGGCGTCGAAGTCCGTGGTGGGCCTCATCTGGGGTCATCTTCAGGCCCCTCGCACCACGGATCCTGACGTCGAGGGTTCCTTAAAATCCAGCCCTCTTTTTACTGATTCACTAAAACCAGAAGTTTTCTTCATCAACAATACAGATCCCAAATGAATAATTTTATTTGTTCAGTAATGTTTTGTTAAGATTTTATTTGCATTGTGGTTAAAAAAGTTAAATTACATGCTGAAGGTTTCATTTTATCCTAAAGCTGGTTTGTGCTACTCATATTTGTGCAATCGCATACAAATTCAAACCATACAGAACCCCATAAAATGTAATTTCCTGACTGCATTCATTTCCTGTTTTCCTGGTTCTCTCTTAATGAGTCTCAAATAAAAGGATTATACCTATCCACATTACATGAATTGTGCTCAGAATATAAAGTGGAGACATTCTGAGCCCTTTAACAAGCTAAAAATTTGATGCCAAATCAACTTACAACAAAATGCATCAGAAATTGTTTCAATCTACATCTGCTTGAATTTTTTTCCCTTCACAAATTCAGTCTGCCTTCGTTCTGATTGCCTCAACACTGCAATTTAGTCTGGTTTTAATAAAGATGGGCAGGTATGAACTTTCCATTTCTCTGCTGTGTGTTGTCTTTAGGTGCAACTTTTTTCTCAAACTTTCAATATTAAAACTATGAAAATATGGTTTTTCTTTTGTTACATTAGCAATTCTGAATTTAAAAATGCACCTACTGAAGACAGACCTGTTATAGAGTGAATATTAATATTTGAACACTTCAAATATTTGTAAATTAATTCTGAAATGCTGACATGGTAGATTCTTGTTATGTCACATTCAGTTCAACAGACAAAAACAGACAATGGGTCAAATTCTTGTCTCCCTGCATATACGCGAATGCAAAACTGTAAGCAAACAGGTCAGACATAAGCCCATGTACTGTGCTTGGAAGGGGAAATCTGCTTCAGATAAGGTGTGTCTGCATTGCAGCACATTTTGTAGTTATACTTTTGCATTGTTGTGGGAGGAAAGGATTCTTGGGCTTTGTAATGATTCCACAAGTTTATGTCAGTTTTTTTTAACATATATATTATTTATATATATATTGTCACACACACAAGGGGCTGAATTTTGTTCAGTTCCCGACGTTGAGCTCCGTGGTGTGGGGGCTGGATGATCGCACCAGCAGTGGGCCGCCATGGAACCTGACTCCTGACTCTGGGATTGCCGGGCCCGATCTTGCCGGCGGTAGCGAGACTCTGTGGCGGCCCCCCCACACCCTCCCCCACCACCCTGCCACTCAGCGACAGGACCCAACTTTAAGTATTTAAATAAATGACATGAACAAATTAACAGACCTTTCACTGCGATCTTGCCAGCTGTCCGCGATCTTGCATGCGGCAGCCTGCAGTACCCCTGCTTCACTTTCCCATCCAGGGAAAGCTGGCACCACAAAGGTGGGGAAGGGTAGAACTTTGGACTTTTAGTGTAGTGGGGAGGTGTGGGGGGGAACAGGGTCAAATCTGCATGTGTAATGTAGGGGAGGAAGGGAAGGAATGACGTTTACACTTCATGCAGTTGGGGAAGAGACATCACATACCAAATGCAAGTGTTTTGGTAGGGGGGAGGTAATGGGGCAGCCATTTATTTCCTTTGTCTTTGTGGGGGGGAATGGGGTCAAAAATCAATTCACAGTGTAGTGGGGGCGGCAGGTATGGGCATCAAATGTACAGGTCTGGCAGCTCTTTAAAAATGGTGCCAGTGCCTGTGCAGAGGCAGCTGACATCCTTGCCGGCATCGCAGAGCCCACCCCTGCCACGTGATTGGGGGGTGGACCTCCCTGCATATTCAGATGAGCCACCATGTGCTAGATCTCAGCAGTATGGCGGTGCACGGCCTGCATATATGGGCTGTCATTTTTTTTGAATTCTAGAATTGAATGGCTTCTTCTGAAATAAAGAAGGCTAATGGAATTAAAGGCCTGCTCAGGTCGGGAAAAAGAACCCAACCCAGCCCGAGTCCCTCCAATTTTGCCCCGAGCCCGACCCAACCCGAGCCCGGCCCCGACTCGACCCGACCCAACCATCCCTTTACTTACCTTCAGACTCGGAACCTCCAGGAAGCTGCAGCACATGTGTGATGATGTCATAGTGACATCACTCACTCACTGCGCAGACTCAGTTTCGTCCTGGACTCCCAGCTGAGGTAAGTTTTTTAATTTCAATATTCACCGGCAGAGCACTTACCGTGTGTGTCTGGCCCGACCTGACCCGACCCAAGCCCAAAAGCCGGACCTGGAAGAGGGGCCCGACCTAACCCAAACCTGACACATGTCGTCGGGTCCTGTCGGGTTCGGGTCGGGTAGCAGGCCTTTAAATGGAATGCTATCCTTTATTACGAGAGGAATTGAAAATAAAAGTAAAGATGTTCTGCTTCAGTTATACAGGGCATTGGTGAGATGTATACTGTGTGAAGTTTTGGTCTCCTTATTTAAGGAAGGATGTGAATACGCTGGAGGCAGATCAGAGGAGATTTACTAGATTGATACCTGGAATGAGCGGGTGTCTTGTGAGGAAAGGTTGGACAGACTGGGCTTGTTTTCACAGGGGTTTAGAAGAGTGAGGGAGACTTGATTGACGTTTAGAAGATCCTGAATGGTCTTGACAAGGTAGATGTGGAAAGGATGTTTCCGTGTGTGGATGAGTCCAGAACTAGGGGGCACTGTTTTAAAATTACGCATCACCCTTTTAGGACAGAGATGAGGAGAAATTATTTCTCTCAGAGGGTTGTGCGACTTTGGAACTCTCTGCCACAGAAAGTAGTGGAGGCGGGGTCATTGAATACTTTTAAGGCGGGGGTAGATAGATTCTTGTTAGGCAAGGGAATTAAAGGTTATCGGGCGTAGATGGGAGTGTGGAATTCGAGACAAACAGATCAGCCATGATGTTATTGAATGGCGGAGCAGACTAGAAGGGCTGAATGGCCTACTTCTGCTCCTAATTTGTATGTTTGTAAGATGTGAAGTAGCCATGTCCTGGGCCATTGTGCAATCACCATGGGGAAGAGACCAGAGCGTCTCCTAACAGGAGGTGAGAAGTAACACAGATTGACCTTGAAAAAGCAGCCAAGAGAGACAGACTCGAGAAAGAGAAGAAAAGCAACATCCAGCAGCTTGTTTCCAGCCAACCAGAAGGTATGTGCCCTGCTACAGAATCCTGCATCTACACTATACAGCAGCGAACTGGAAGTGATCCAGTTTCAATCAAACTTTCAACCGAGGGAGAAATCTACAATCACCTCAGGCCTGCAACCCACGAGAACTCGATTTCCAAGAGAATTTACATGGCATCCCCCAAAAACAACCCCCACTTCTTAAAACTTACCCCTTTTTCCTCTCTATCTGCCTCTTCGTGTGTGTTTGTGTGTGCATGTGCGTGCACCTGTGCGAGCGATTGCTTAAGTGGATGCGGCTGCGATAATTGTGGGATAAGGCATATTGATCAACAAACAATTGATTTTCTGTTTTTAAACCTACAAGAAAACCTGTTGCTGTCTGTTTATTTGACAAATAAAACACCAAAGGGGTTAAACTCTAATAACAAAACACACTCGCTGCGGTCGGGGGTAGTTGAACAGTGGGAACCACCCACATCTCACCACATGGCCGTAACAATATTATATATGTAACAAGCTTTGGAGCCTGTTACTTATGAACTTAAATATATATTTTTTAAAAGATATTTTTGATTTCAGAAGTTGATTTACTATTATATATATTGGAGTCATTTTAACCTAACCCAGCCGGTGGGATCGGGTGGAATGTCCAGTTGACAGCCCACTCGATTTTACTCCCCATTGACTTTAATAGAGAGTAAAATGGGGTGGGGTGTCAAATCAGAATTCAACCAGATCCCATCTGTTTATTGCCGTGTAGGTTGAGTGAAAACTACCCCCCAGAGAGAGTTTGTTTACTATTAAATAAGAATCCCTTTATGCACAGATAAGGTTTGATGAGCATGTACACACAGTTCACGGGGCATTCCATACTTTTGCATAGAATAAAATGCCCCATGAGTTTCATTAGTAACATGAGCTAACTAGGAATGGAAAATTGAGCACAGCATGTTCACAAATGAATTAAAATTATTACCTGTACTTTGCAAATGTGCTTGATTACAGTGATAAAAAAAACTGCTGCAATAAACAAAGGAAGCAGTAAAAGGTTTTCACTCTTAGTTTATGCAAACATATTAAAGAATACAATTCATCAATAAAGTCACAGTAAAATAATCCAGGCAATGCTGGTTTGGCCACATTTACCAGATTAATTCTGAACGCAGCAGGCTTCTTGCTTTCTGTGTTCAGGGTAAGCCAACTTTTGGTTTGGGTCCTCGAACAGACACTAGTGTGGGGGTGAGGACTCATTGTGATTATATCAATTGGTAATTTGCATTACTTTATTGATAAACAAGAGACAAATCCAAGTAACATGATACTATAGATTCAGGCAGCGATTTACAGAACAACCCGAGCTACATACTTCCTGTGTTGCGGCTGGATGTCAGAGCATAGTGTCTTTGTTCAGTCTTCTGTCCTCTTTTGCATTCCTCTGTATCCTCCTTCTCATGTCTTGAGTCTTCTCTCTGTCGTGCCGGTTATCGGGACTCTCCTCTTTATCCCTCGGTGGCATTGCCAACAGCATTTCTCATTGACCTGTTCTCGAGTTCCTTATCTGACAATGTGTCTCACCATGTGGTTACAGAGCTTCAATTTCTGCTTACAATGTGGTTTTAACCTAATCAACTACTCGACGAGAGTTCAACCTAATCAACTGTCTCGCTGCTGTTTTAAACTAATTAACTGTCTTCATACTAACAATACTTCAGCAACTTCAGTGTAATTCTCTTGCAGCTTCCAGCTTGATACTTCCACCTTAATTTTGTTACTTAGCATATTCCAAGCAAAAAGCATGTTATACATCATTCAATATTCTTACACTAGGCCCTTTATTAGCATATTCAAGATCCATTTTAGGAAATCACCTGGAATGCCTTTAACATGCCTGAACCAATGTGGCATGGAATGTTTTTCTGAATCTGTTGTACACAGGAGATTGGCTCGCAAAATTGGACTCCTTTGCACCTGTTTTCTGCCTTGACTGCAGTGCACCTTTAGAAGTAGATATGATGACTTACATTGAAGTAGAAATTTAATTGATGAAAGTTGATCAGAATCTGTGGACCTGAAACGCTAACTCTGTTTCTCTCTCAACAGATGCTGCCAGACCTGCTGAGTATTTCCAGCACTTTCTGTTTTTCTTTCAGATTTCCAGAATCCGCTGTACTTTGCTTTTATTTTAGTGAGGAATTAACAGTCCCGCTGATCACAAGAAGAGAATTGTACTCATTAATTAGAGCCATTTATATATAAGTAGCACATTTACAGACAAATAATGCATCTACTATCATTATTGTGCTCTTCATATCTGCTCTTGTGAATATCCTCTTAGTGATACAGTCAAGAGTGACGTCTCAATTCATTCCATCTTCACTGCCTCCGGAGAATCCTTGGCATCAGGTGGCAGGACCGCATCTCCAACACAGAAGTCCTTGAGGCGGCCAACATCCCCAGCTTATACACACTACTGAGTCAGCGGCGCTTGAGATGGCTTGGCCATGTGAGCCGCATGGAAGATGGCAGGATCCCCAAGGACACATTGTACAGCGAGCTTGCCACTGGTATCAGACCTACCGGCCATCCATGTCTCCGCTTTAAAGACGTCTGCAAACGCGACATGAAGTCCTGTAACATTGATCACAAGTCGTGGGAGTCAGTTGCCAGCGATCGCCAGAGTTGGCGGGCAGCCATAAAGGCGGGGCTAAAGTGTGGCGAGTCGAAGAGACTTAGCAGTTGGCAGGAAAAAAAACAGAAGCGCAAGGGGAAAGCCAACTGATGAAACAGCCCCGACAACCAATTTTTTCTGCAGCACCTGTGGAAGAGTCTGTCACTCTAGTATTGGCCTTTATAGCCACTCCAGGCGCTAATCCACAAACCACTGACCACCTCCAGGCGCTTACCCATTGTCTCCTGAGACAAGGAGCCAAAGAAGAAGAAGATGCAAATAATCTACTCCAGCCCTCACACACACATTTACTTAGTCTCCAATCTAACAACATCTGTTACTTAGATTAAAATTAGAATTTATCAGGCAATTGAAAATGTCACACATCATAATTATCTTTTTTTAACCTAAACCTCATTTCTGAAACATACATCAGAAGTCTCTTCTTTCCAAAGTAGTTGTAATAGTTCAAAATATTAGGGGTTGAAATTCATCTTTGGAAAAGAAATATGGGCAGGGTGTAAAAGAGGCTACAATTTGCTATTGTCCATTTTGTGCTACTATCCAAAGTAATTTCCACCCGATAATGCAATATTTGATCCGAATATATTACTACCGGTATTTAAAAAAAAGTGTGGGCTCAAAAATAAGAGATAGAGACATTCTTCTTCCCAGCATCACCATCTTGGATCTAGACTGAGGAATGAGATTCTGCTTCTCAGGTAATTCTGGACAGTGTCACTCTCACCTGTGTGCTGAAGACTATAGCTGACTCTCTGGAATCTCCAATCAATTGAAGAGCTGTAGCATTGTGGCTTTTCTATCTTATGAAGCTTTTTCATAAAATGGCCTTCATTAAAACGGTGGCAAATTGAAACCTTTTCATAAGTATAAAAATATTAAGGGGAAGTGCGATTAAATTTTATTTGTGCTTTCTCTACAATTAATTTTTAAAACAAATTATTTATGTTGTTTAAGCCTAATTATAAATATAACACCATGTGCACCAAAATTGGTCTGAATGAATTAATCAGCGAATTCTTCTTACCAAAAGAAACTACAGGGAAAGAAAAAATCCAGCTAAATATTAGTAAAGGTCTTTGAGGGAATTTTAACCCCAAGATGGGAAAGCTGTCGAGTGAATGTCCAGCTCAGCTGGGAGAGCAGTGGGAGGCCGAGCTGATTTTAACAACTCATTAACATGGTGCTGGCCAACTTCCTGACAAAAATGTCCAGAAAGTCACTGAAAAGCTGCTGCCTGGCCGTTCAAATCAGGTGTCTTCAAGGCTGACAGCCAGGTCCAAGCTAAGTACAGGAATGAGGGTTCTGGACGGTCAGTGGTTAGGAAGGTTGGGGTGGGGTGCAGTCCAGACAAGTTAATCCTACATTTCCCTGGCTGAATTTGGTTCAGCTCCTGAAGTTAGGCTCCATGGTGGGGGTGGGTGGGGGGTGGTGCCAGAAGATCGCACCGACAGCGGCCCGCCACGGAGCTCGACTCCAGGATTGTCGGGCCCGATCTTTCCAGCGAGGCTCCGTGGCAGTTCCCTGCCACTTGGCAATGGGATCTAACTTTAAATATTTAACTTAACTCTATGCATACATTTGAATACAATTTCCTGCAATATTACCTTCGGTTCCAGATCTTCAGTGCGATGAGCGGCACTCACTCGCCTTCACTTACCCGTCCAGCGACAGCTGGCATCATCGAGGTGGGGAAGAGGATCAGAGCATTTTTAGTCTAGTGGTGGTGGTGGGGTGGGGGGGGGGGGGTGCGGTGTGGGGAACAGGGGTCAACGCCAAATTTTTAGTATAGGTGGGAGGGAAAGGGGTGACCTCTGCATTTGTGCAGCTGGGGGAAGAAGGGGGTCAACTCTGTAATTTCAGTCTATTGTGGGGGCGGGGTGGTGGATGAATGAGCCAAACATTTATTTTTAGTGTAGTTGGCGGGGTTGGGGTGGGGTGGGGTGGGGGGTGGCGGTGTGGCAACTGTCATCTGTCAATGCAGGCCTGGCAGCCCTTTAAAAATGGTGCCAGCACCTGCGCAGAAACAGGTGTCCTCCGCCATGTGATTGGTGGGAGGCAGCCGCCCTGCATATTATCATGAGAGACGCACACTACATCGTGGCGGCATGACGGGTGCATGACCTGTGCGCGCAGGCTGCCATTTCTTCCATCCGCCACTGCTCCTGGTGGCGGGAAAATAAAATTCAACTCCCCCATGTGAGGTGTGGAGAAGCAGTCCACAACTGAAAAAGAAATAAACTTATGTGAAGGGGCCTCTCCTCCTACTGATCCTCCTGCTAGATTTAACCTGTTGGGAAAGCCACAACTGCTTCCCTGCTCAGGCCAATGCTAAAATGGCAGTCAGATCCTGATGATGTCATGGATACATGACCTGAATTTTTAAAGAAGGACCCCACCACCTACAGGCAGGTATACTTGGAGACTGCAATATAAAATTGTGGTCAGTGACTTGGTGTGGGAGGCCAGTGGGTAAATCTCTCACTCCATTTAATGGGTAGGGAGAATTACAATTCCACCCTTTTTCTGTATTCTTGCATAATTGTAATATTGTAGTTAAAATCATGGTGCTGATTGGTTCACACTAACCAAGACCATCACAATTATACCAAACACTGCTAACCAGGAGACACTGTAGACTAATCAGATCATTGGAAACTAAATACAACCTCTCTTTATCTGCTCAGATCATTCCTTGCCCTTCCCATGTGAATCCTTTACCTGGTTCGTTTAACCCACTGTTTTCGGCAATTTCCCTGTCTCCTGCACTCCCATCCAGGCCCATCACCAGTGCTCCAGCCATGTATCTCCTGTCCTCACTCAGTGGGAGCAAAATCGGATAGCCCCCAAAACCAGGAGTGGGGATCGCAATGAGCGATTAACCTGTGCCCATTCCTTCCTGTGCTGTTGAGTGGCTGCAAGCGTCAGCAGGTAGGCCAAGTTTGTGTGAGGCTAGCACCCTTTAAAGCCAGTCTGCACTACTGAATGCCAGCCTGTACCTCTTAAGGGGGTAGTACATTCTGGCTGGAACGTATGCTGGAAGTGGTTGGAGAAGACATTCGGAGCAGTTCAAATATTGATGGCACAAAAGGGCAGAGCTCTCCAAAGTTCTCAGACACAGCTCGGGAGGCCTCAGTGCAGGAGGTGATCAGGAGAGAGATCCTCTATCCACAGGGGGCCCGGAGGGCTTCCAGACAAACTCTCAGTCAGCAATAGGAGCAGATAGCCATCATGTTCAATCCAAGCAGTGTAGTCCCGAGGACCTGTACGCAGTACCACATACGTTTAAGGACCTCACACAGTGGTCAAGGTCAGATACTGGTACTGTCCGAACTTCAAAGGCTAGCTTACAGGTGGAATCTGCATGTAATAAGACAACGGACAGAAGTGGCCTGCAGTCAGGACTGGAAGAAAGGGTAGCGCAAGTGCCAACTCGTCGGTGCTGAGAACTCAGATGAAAACTGCGATGGGGCGCCGTACAGTAAAAGGTTGACGGGCATGCTCAGCGAAATGGTTGGTGTATTGGCAGACCTGTCAGAAAGCCAGAAGTCACAGTCAAGGAGCAGGGAGGAGTCTGGCACAAACCTTGCATAGGGCTTCGTGCAGAACTTGGAGCCCACCTTTTCCAGTGTGGGAGTTGTAGCCAACTCTGTGAAAATACTTTCGTGCAAACCCATAATGTAGCAATTAATGGCCATTGTTCCAGCTTCCATTGCAGCATGAACAGAAACTATCCAGGGTTTGAGTGCAGCAATGGAAGCTCAGACTGTTGTCATGCAAGTGTAAACTGCTGCCATCATGGGATATGGACATCATTGGCAAGGCCATTTGTTGCCCATCCCTAATTTCCCTTGACAACTGAATTGCTTGCTAGGCCAATTCAGTGGGCAGTTAGGAGTGAACCACCCTGCTGTGGGACTGGAGTCACATGTGGCCAAATTGGGTAAGGACAGCAAATTTCCTTCCCTAAAGGACATTAGTGAACCAGATGGGTTTTTACAACAATCGATGACAGATTCATTACACCATTACGGAGACTAGCTTTCAATTGCTTTAATTGAGTTAATTAATTGAATTTAAATTCCACCAGCTGCCATGGTGGGATTTGAACACATGCCCCCCCAGGCATTAGTCCGGGCCTCTGGATTACCTGCCCAGTGACATTAAGGCCATCGCCTTAACTCACAATATTAAATTCAAATACATAGGGTGGTAATGAGTGCTAGTAATCATTTAATGGGCTGATTACTAACAAAAATGCCATTTAATTGCTATGATCCCTTGGACATTTCTACACAGAAACATCAAATCATCCTCAGAAAATTGTTTCATCAATCAAATGAGTATTTGAATTACCTCGGTCAGGATTAGTACTTGCGGACTACCATTGCTGGAATTGAATATTGATCTGAATTTGAGGTCAAAAAATTTGAAATGCAAGTTTCAACTATTAAATGATTATAAATGTGTTTTGTCCTCAATGCATTCTCGTGACGTTTTATCATATAGGATTGGTAAAGTTTATTTGATTACAGTTTCTCTTTGCATTAGAAAAACAAAATTTTCTGAGATACTCGATTCTGTAGTAGTCATTTCCATTTCTATACAATGTCCACCAGGAATTCCATAGGAAAATTTTAGATTCATGGGGCAGAATTTTATTGCAACACACCCGCTCGCACCAGGAGCAGGCCGGCAGCTGGTAGGGAACCCGTCGGTTTCAGCAGCAGCCTTTGCCCTGGCTGTATAACTCAGCTATGGTGTTAGCATCCCACTTCCGGGATTCCCGACCAATGAGAGTATGCAGACACAGCGATGACCCCCATCCATCAAAAGCAGGTTCTCTATTGAAAGGAACCCTAGAGGAAGTCAGATTGACTGCATTCTGCATTGTTTGTGAAGGTTGCAGGAAGAAGAATGATGGGAAGGCTAGCCTCCTGTTCTCTGACTCTTCCCTGGAGGTGATGCTGGAAGCACTAAGGGCCAGGAGAGAAGTCCTGTCTTCTGTGGCCAGGAGGAAGAAGTCAGCCACCCAAACCAAACAGGTGTGGCTGGAGGTATCAGAAATAGTGAGCAGCAGGTTTGTAGTCTCTCGGAGTTGAATACAGTGCTGCAAGGGGTTAATGGCCTGTTAAGAGCAGGAAAGGGGGGTGGCGTAACATGTTCAGGTTCCCATCCCCACGCTCTGGCTTTCCCAGCATTCTCCTGCACAGCACTCCTCTGTCTGACACACCTTGCAGTTTCACTCATTCCTCTCCCCCCAGGCATCTCCTCACATGCAGACAAGGACAGGCAGAGAATTTGCAGTGGGGACCTGCAGTTGGATGCTGTGGAGGAACAGGAAGTAGACATCGGCAGGGTGGTATAGTCCATGAGCATAGGCAATGGAGAGATGGGGGTCTCCCACATAGGATTAGGAGATGATAGGATTAGATATCACACTGCTACTTGACACATAGCAGTCACTCATGTTGAATTGATGTCACTATGAACTGAAATGTTATGATAGGCGCAATGTAAAGTTTGAACCCTTTCCCCATGTCAGCAATAGTTCATGACTTTGATCGCCCACAGGTCCTTCACTAGTGATGGATGGGCAGCAGCGGGAGGAGGTCGAGGAGTCCTCAGAGGAGGTTGATGCACTTTGAGGCTGGAATTTTATGCCCCCTGGGAGATGGGATGGAAGGTGGGGTGGGGTGAGGGGGCCATAAAATAGCAGGGGAGTGCAGGTGAACCATGAGAGAGAAGATGTAACTAGAGGCCTGTGTGGGGAAGCTGCCAGGCCAACCTAGTGGGAAGAGGCATCAGGGCCAGAGGAGACCTTGAAAGATAGTGCTTTTACTATTTTTTGACTTCCTTAGTCTAGCAGGAAGAACAAGAGTGTTCCTTTGGGCCCACAAGGAAAGTTTAGATGTTTTCTGCCCTGGGCTTCCTCCCTCCCACGATTGTGACTCCAGGAATTCCTTACTCGATGTTTACCTAAGTGCCAAGGTTTTCCTTCACTCCTGGGTGAGGGTAACCCGACATTCTGCCCCTGTCCATCAGCCAGTTGCTGCTTCCCCCTGGTTTTGGCTAACAGACTGACTGAGGCTATTTAGATGAAGTCTGAGAGTTAAAATCTCCTGGGCCTCAAAATGATAAGGTTGGGTCTGTTTTTCATAGAGTCATAGAAAGATACAACACCGAAACAGGCCCTTTGGCCCACCAAGTCCATGCTGACCATTTATACTAATCCTACATTAATCCCATTTTCCCCTCTTACATCCCCACCTTCCCTCAATTCTCCTACCACCTACCTACACTAGGGGCAATTTTTTTTACAATGGCCAATTTACCTATCAACCCGCATGTCTTTGGCATGTGGGAGGAAACCGGAGCACCCAGAGGAAACCCACACGGTCACAGGGAGAACTTGCAAACTCTGCACAGGCAGTACCCAGAACCGAACCCGGGTCGCTGGAGCTGTGAGTCTGCGGTGCTCACCACTGCGCCACTGTGCCGCCCACTTTTGTCTACTTTGCATCCACTTTGGCTCCTACCCTTCTCACCACTGTGTTAAAATGGGGGCTTATATTTCCCGGCGGAGCAGCAGGAGAAGGTAGCGACTCTTCGGTGGGTGAGTGAAGGCATCAGGAGCTGTGTTTTAAAAGTAAGTACTTACTGTTTTACTTACTGTTTTCCTTGTCTTTGAGTTTCTTTTGGCGCCGGAGGAACCGGAAGCTGGTCGGCAGCGAGGACTCCTGGGTGGGTATTTTCCTTAAAGGTGCGGAGCTCCGTGGACTCGGCCTCATTTCCCGGCGGAGCAGCAGGAGAAGGTAGCGCCTCTTCGGTGGGTGAGTGAAGGCATCAGGAGCTGTGTTTTAAAAGTAAGTACTTACTGTTTTACTTACTGTTTTCCTTGTCTTTGAGTTTCTTTTGGCGCCGGAGGAACCGGAAGCTGGTCGGCAGCGAGGACTCCTGGGTGGGTATTTTCCTTAAAGGTGCGGAGCTCCGTGGACTCGGCCTCATTTCCCGGCGGAGCAGCAGGAGAAGGTAGCGCCTCTTCGGTGGGTGAGTGAAGGCATCAGGAGCTGTGTTTTAAAAGTAAGTACTTACTGTTTTACTTACTGTTTTCCTTGTCTTTGAGTTTCTTTTGGCGCCGGAGGAACCGGAAGCTGGTCGGCAGCGAGGACTCCTGGGTGGGTATTTTCCTTAAAGGTGCGGAGCTGAGTAAACCCGAGCCACTACACATGTAGTGTCTCCCACCCATCCTCCTCCTCTAACCTAATAATAAGACCCTTTTTACCCTCCTCCTCTAGCCAAAAAGGACTGAACAGGTAAGCTATTTACTGTTTTTGTTAATATCTATAGTTGTACTTAACTAAGGGGTAATTGAATAAAAGAAATGGCAGCCAGTGTAGTGTCTTGCTCCTCCTGCAGAATGTTCGAGGTGAGGGAAACCTCCGGTGGCCCTGCCGACTTCACCTGCTGGAAGTGCATCCGTCTCCAGCTCCTATCAGACCGTGTTAGGGAATTGGAGCTGGAGCTGGATGAACTGAGGATCATTCGGGAAGCTGAGGGGTTGATAGATAGAAGCTACACGGAGGTCGTTACTCCACAAATCAAAGGCAGCTGGGTAACAGTTAGAGGTGGGAAGAGGTCAGTGCAGGGATCTCCTGTGGTCGTTCCCCTCAACAACAAGTATACAGTTTTAGATACTGTTGGGGGGGACGGCCTATCGGGGGCAGGCTGCAGTGACCGGGCCTCTGGCACGGGGTCCTGCACTGTGGCTCAGAAGGGAAGGAGGGAGAATGGGAGAGCACTAGTCATCGGGGACTCGATGGTGAGGAGTACGGACAGGCGGTTCTGTGGGCGCAGGCGAGACGCACGGATGGTTTGTTGCCTCCCTGGTGCCAGGGTCCGTGATGTTTGTGATCGCGTCTTCAGGATCCTTAAAGGGGAGGGGGAGCAGCCAGAGGTCGTGGTGCACATTGGCACCAACGACGTAGGAAGGAAGGGTGGCACAGATGTTAGAAGTGAGTTTAGGGAGTTAGGCTGGAAGCTGAAAGCTCGGACGGACAGAGTTGTTATCTCTGGTTTGTTGCCGGCGCCACGTGATAGTGAGGCTAGGAATAGGGAGAGAGCACAGCTGAACACGTGGCTGCAGGAATGGTGTAGGAGGGAGGGCTTCCAGTTCTTGGATAATTGGACTGCATTCTGGGGAAGATGGGACCTGTTCAAACAGGACGGGCTGCATCTGAACCAGAGGGGCACCAATATCCTGGGAGGGAGGTTTGCTAGTACTGTTCGGGAGGGTTTAAACTAGTTTGGGAGGGGGATGGGAACCGGACTTGTAATCCAGGGACCAGTGGGTCCACTCAGAAAGACAAAGAGTGTAGTGAGGTATTGGGGAAGGTAGCACTGTCACAGAGGACAGATGGGCACGGAGAAGGGTTAAAGTGCGTATACTTCAACGCAAGAAGCATCAGGAATAAGGTGAGTGAATTGAAGGCGTGGATGGGCACTTGGGACTACGATGTTGTGGCCATCACTGAAACGTGGATAGGTGAGGGGGAGGAATGGTTTTTGGAGGTACCTGGTTATAGATGTTTTCATAAGATTAGGAATGGTGGTAAAAGAGGTGGGGGGGTGGCATTGTTAGTTAGAAATAGTGTAACAACTGCTGAAAGAATTTTCGAGGAGGATCTGCCGACTGAGGCACTGTGGGTTGAGGTCAGGAACAGGAAAGGAGCAGTCACCTTGATGGGAGTTTTCTATAGGCCCCCCAATAGCAGCAGGGAGGTGGAAGAGCAGATTGGGAAACAGATTTTGGAAAGGAGCAGAAGTCACAGGGTAGTAATTATGGGGGATTTCAACTTCCCAAATATTGATTGGCAACTCTTTAGATCGAATAGTTTGGATGGGGTAGTGTTTGTGCAGTATGTCCAGGAAGCTTTTCTGACTCAGTATGTAGACTGCCCGACCAGAGGGGAGGCAATATTGGATTTGGTACTAGGTAATGAACCAGGGCAAGTGATAGAGCTGTTGGTGGGCGAGCACTTTGGAGATAGTGATCACAATTCTGTAGCATTCACTGTGGTAATGGAGAGGGATAGGTATGTGCAACAGGGCAAGGTTTACAATTGGGGGAAGGGTAGATATGATGCTGTCAGGCAGGAACTGAGGAGCATAAGTTGGGAGCATATGCTGGCAGGGAAGGGCACGGTCGAAATGTGGAACTTTTTCAAGGAGCAGATAGTAGGGGCCATTGATAAGCATGTCCCTGTCAGACAGGGAAGGGATGGTCATGTGAGGGAACCGTGGTTGACAAGAGAGGTTGAGAGTCTTGTTAGGAAGAAGAAGGATGCGTATATAAAGTTGAGGAAAAAGGGCACAGGCATAGCTCTGGAGGGATACAAGATGGCCAGGAAGGATCTGAAGAAAGGGATTAGGAGAGCTAAGAGAGGGCATGAAAAATGCTTGGCGGGTAGGATAAAAGAAAACCCCAAGGCCTTTTACGCGTATGTCAGAAATATGAGGATGACTAGGGGGACCGTAGGTCCGGTCAAGGACAATAGCGGGAGACTGTGTGTTGAGCCGGAAGAGATAAGTGAGGTTTTGAATGAGTACTTCTCTTCGGTATTTACGAATGAGAAGGGGTGTATTACTGAAGAGGACGGTGGGAAGCAGACTGGTAAGCTCGAGGAAGTGCTCGTTAGGAGGGAAGATGTGTTGGGGTTTTTGAATAACTTGAAGATAGACAAGTCTCCCGGGCCTGACGGGGTATATCCAAGGATGTTATGGGAAGCAAGGGATGAAATTGCAGAGCCGCTGGCAATGATCTTTTCATCTTCTCTGCTGACGGGGGTGGTACCAGGTGATTGGAGGGTGGCAAATGTTGTGCCCCTGTTCAAGAAAGGGAATAGGAACAACCCTGGGAATTACAGGCCAGTTAGTCTTACTTCGGTGGTAGGCAAGTTGATGGAAAAGGTGCTGAGGGATAGGATTTCTGAGCATCTGGAAAGACACTGCTTGATTCGGGACAGTCAGCACGGTTTTGTGAGGGGTAGGTCTTGCCTCACAAGCCTGATTGAATTCTTTGAGCAGGTGACCAAGCAAGTGGATGAGGGTAAACCAGTGGATGTGGTGTACATGGATTTTAGTAAGGCATTTGATAAGGTCCCCCATGGTAGACTTATGGAGAAAGTCAGGAGGCATGGGATAGTGGGGAATGTGGCCAGTTGGATTAAGAATTGGCTAACTGATAGAAGGCAGAGAGTGGTCTTAGATGGTAAATACTCAGCCTGGAGCCCAGTTACCAGTGGCGTGCCGCAGGGATCAGTTCTGGGTCCTCTCCTGTTTGTGATTTTTATTAACGACTTGGATGAGGAAGTCGAAGGGTGGGTCAGTAAATTTGCAGATGATACAAAGGTTGGTGGAGTTGTGGATACCGAGGAGGGCTATTGTCGTCTGCAAAGGGACTTGGATAGGTTGCAGTGCTGGGCTGAAAAGTGGCAGATGGAGTTTAACCCTGAAAAGTGTGAGGTCGTCCATTTTGGAAGGACAAACATGAATGCAAAATACTGGGTTAACGGTAGGGTTCTTGGGCATGTGGAGGAGCAGAGAGACCTTGGGGTCTATGTGCATAGATCATTGAAAGTTGCAACTCAAGTGGATAGGGCTGTGAAGAAGGCATATGGGGTGTTAGCGTTCATTAGCAGAGGGATTGAATTTAAGAGCCGTGAGGTGATGATGCAGCTGTACAGGACCTTGGTAAGGCCTCATTTGGAGTACTGTGTGCAGTTCTGGTCGCCTCATTTTAGGAAGGATGTGGAAGCCTTGGAGAGGGTGCAGAGGAGATTTACCAGGATGTTGCCTGGAATGGAGAATAAGTCTTACGAGGAAAGGCTGAACATTCTAGGCCTCTTCTCATTAGAAAGGAGAAGGATGAGGGGTGACATGATAGAGGTTTATAAGATGATCAGGGGAATAGATAGGGTAGACAGTCAGAAACTTTTTCCCCGGGTGGAGCAAAGCGTTACAAGGGGTCATAAATTTAAGGTGAAGGGTGGGAGATATAAGGGGGATGTCAGGGGAAGGTTCTTTACCCAGAGAGTGGTCGAGGCATGGAATGCCTTGCCCGGGGAAGTTGTTGAGTCAGAAACTTTAGGGACTTTCAAAAGGCTTTTGGATAGGTATATGGATAAAGGAGAATGATGGGGTATAGATTAAATTGTCCTTGACAGAGGACAAAGGATCGGCACAACATTGTGGGCCGAAGGGCCTGTTCTGTGCTGTATGTTCTATGTTCTATGTTCTATGTTCTATATCATTCCTTTTGCTCCTGATAATTAGAAATTGTTGGTGTAATATCTGCAAAGTATTAAAATTCACACCTATGTACTTATAGTTCCTATTGAGGATCTTTGTTCTGTAGGATTTACTGCACTGAACAATCTACTTAGATTAGCTACTCAACAAATAATCCATGCAGCTGTAAACAAAGTAAATCAATGAGAAGAAACTGTAGTACTGGTTCCCTAATTACAAGGGGGCCTGCGAAGGAGAAGGGAAGATTCTCATGAAAGCGTGCTATGTCGAATGATGGTTTTTTAATCCACTGGCTGGAAACCGGAATTAAACTTGAAAGAAAAAGAAATAGATAAAAGGTGATTATACTAGCCACTTAGATGGCCATGCAATTTGCATCCCTATACCCTACATTCCAAGGTGGAGATAAGTTGTCAGCCCAGTCCCAGCAAGAACAATGACCTGGGGAATCTGAGTGAGCTACCTATACTGCTCCCATTAGCAGAAAATTAAGGCTATCATTTGGACATTAAACTGGTGGAGACAAACCATTCAAACCTAATCACATGAACAATGGGATCCTGGTTGATAGAAGGAAATTCCTAGATGTCAACTGATTAAGTTGCAAGAGGCAATACACACTAGTAACCACCATGTTGAATCACTGAGTGACGGTCATGTGACAGGCCCACCATCTGTGTGCTTAAGCTGGTGTTTTCTCTGCATCAAGCAGACAAGCAGTTAGAGACTGACAAGAGAAGAGCCAAGTGGGGTCCCTTTTCTCTCTCTCTCTCTCAAATCCAACTTGCAAGCTTCAAACCCTGCCTGCTGGCCATAACCACCTAGGCCTATCACTGCTGCAGACAGAGAACCTGTGAAAGAAATCATCTACATTGCTGTTTCCAGGAGGACCACCAAATCAGCCATCCATATCTGCAAACTGAAAGCCTCAGGACCACTAAATTCTGCCTGAAGCCAGCTAACATATTAACCTCCACATACTGTATAGCCCTTTTTTATTGCTCCGGACTCTAATCCAATCAATCTATCCTTCCGCACTCTGTAACCTATTTATGTGTGTGCGTGAACCTTGAGTGTGTGTACGCCAATATTTACTCAATTGGTCCCTGGGCTAAGGGGGTTGTCCTATGATGAGAGGTTGAGTAAATTGGGCCTATATTCTCTGGAGTTTGAGAGGCAATCCAATTGAGACATACAAGATTCTGAAAGGGCTTGATAGGGTAGAAGCTGAGAGATTGCTTCTGCTGGTCGGGAAATCTAGAACATGGGAGCACAGTCTCAGGATAAGGGACTGATCATTCAGGACTGAGATGAAAGAAATGACTACACTCAAAGTATTGTGAATCTTCGGAATTCTTTACCCCGGAGGGTCGTGGATGCTCCATTGTTGAATACATTTAAGGCTGGGATAGACAGAGTTTTGGTCTTGCAGGGAATCAAGGGATATGGGGAGCAGGCAGGAAAGTAGAATTGAAGCCCAAGATCAGCCATGATCATATTAAATGGCGGAGCAGGCTCGATGGGCCAGATGGTCTACTCCTGCTCTTATTTCTTGTGTTCTTGTGTACCTCGAGAGTGTGTGGAAGTTGCAGCATAGTTTATTATTTTACTTAGATTGGATTAAGTACAATAAATCTAACCACTTTCTTTGTTAAACTCAAGAAAACCTGCCTGATTGGTTCTTTTTATGTTCGTAGCACATAAATAGTTAAACACTCATTGAATTGGCGAGTATATCTACTTTAAATAAGAAATAGACCTGTTGTGGTCAAACAAGGAGAGGGACAAGAGGGGAGCCCTTCGACCCCTCCTCACCTGATTCAAGTTCAAGTTCAAAGAAACATTTCTTCCAATTAAAATGCATTAACGATTTTGTTAAAAAAAAGATTGTCTAGTAAGACGGGATTTAAGACATTTGAATGCAGGCCAAACAACAATTTTTGAGACCTTGTATTTTCCTTTAAGAAAAGCTCCTAAACACATAACAATGATGATAAAACCTATGTTGACATGTTTAATCAGATAAATTATTTGTGGAGCTAATGCTTAATCTATGTTATATCTTCCATTTATTAACAATTTTCTTTAGGTGTAATCACACTCAATGCCACATGACAAACACTTTCTCTGGAGATGGTTAAGATCTGGAAGCTTTCATCAGACTATGACATGTTGAAATTAAATAGAAGTAACTGGCATAAAGCTCTATGTTGACTAAAGCATTTAGATTTCTGAATGACAGATTTTTACAAATGTTTTACTTAATCCATTTTCTGGCATGAACTATATTTAAATTAGCCCAAAATTCTCCCTGAATTACCTTAACTAATATTTCAGCTTGCTCCTGTGCTCCTGCACCAATCAATTCTACTCAAGTTTATTGTCGAAGCTTTTGCCAAACACAACCATATTGCACCTGCATCTTGTTAATTTTGTGCAGTTCACAGGAGTTTGCATCTGTCTTAGAATGTAAGTACTAAATACACATGAAATGAATGCAGTTCAATTCAATTAAATGGCATTTAAGTCAAAATGCCATCGAAGATAATATTTGATTTAATTATTCAAAGAGTAAATTAAATTAAAATACAAATTCATAACAAACCCATGTCTCAAATTTGATAAAGTGAAACAAGGTAGCTGTAACATGTCAAAAAGGGAATTCATTTATAGAGTGAATCCCTTTTATAAAATGTTGATTTTGCCTTATTCCTGAGCCTTTCCTGTTTGTTTTGGGGCTGCCTTACTTAGACACTGAACCTGATTTTAACTCTTAACACTTAAACCCCGCTCACTTATGAACAGTTAAAATCGAACCCTCATGAGTCTCTGGTTAAGTAGGCTATATGTAGCTTGTTTGAATGGCTGGATACTGGTTCACAGTTCTGGTTCACCTTATGGTGAACCCTCGATCTTATCTGGACTATTGGGGAGAAACAATGGACAGAGACCAGAGGCAGGATTTTCAGTTTGGTGTCGGGACCCTGATGTTGAAATCAAATCCTTGTGAACTGTACAAACTATCACTCAAAACTATCAGGAATACGTGCCAAAGTTGGAATTATAGAATCGTTACAGCACAGAATAAGGCCATTAAACCTATCGTGTCCGTGCTGGCTCTCCTAAGGAGCAATTCATGTACTACCACTACTCTGCCTCCTCCCCACATCCCTACACATTCCTCCTTTTCAGATATTTAGAATACTTAGAAAATGTAGAAAAATGTATGGCACAAAAAGAGGCCACTCTGCCCATCGTGTCTGTGCTGGCCAAAAAACGAGTCACCCATCTTAATCCCATTTTCCAGCACTTGGTCCGTATCGCTGGAGGTTATGGGACTTCAGGTGCATATCCAGACACCTTTTAAATGAGTTGAGGTTTTCTGCCTCTACTACCCTTTAGGCAATGAGTTCTAGACCCCTACCACCCTCTGGGTGAAATTTCTTTTTCCTAATCTCCCCTCTAATCCTTCTACCAATCACTTTAAATCTATGCTCCCTTACACTGACCTCTTTGCTAAGGGAAATAGGTCCTTCCCATCCACTCTATCCAGGCCCCTCACAACCTTGTACACGTCAATCAAATCTCTCTTCAGCCTCCTCTGTTCCAAGGAAAACAACCCCAGCCTATACAATCTTTCCTCATAGCTGCAATTTTCCAGTCCTGGCAACATCCTCATAAATCTCCTCTGTATCCTCTCTAGTGCAATTACATCCTTAAGTTATGCAATACACTTAAATTAATTTCTGAATTCCAGTGATCTTCTGACAATGAGTTTAAAATAAATTTTCCTTAAATTTTTGAAATGGTATATTGGTCTTTTAAAAAAAAATCTTTACTTTTTCTACATACAATTTTCAGTGAATTCTAAACAATATTTTGTCAACTGAAACTTTAAATTAAGGATAGAAAAGTAATTGAAATTTTAAGACTGATGACGTTAATTTTTGTTTTATTTCAATATTTATCAGGATTACTATGATTATTAATTATAACCATATGAAAAGATTCATGATTATTATAGGTTTGAAATGGCCCTGAACTTGTAAATTTGTTCAGAAATTTTCTCAGCAATTTTTCACCTTGAACAATGTATACACATAAGGCCTTGTTTTATGACTTTGCCTTCCTGACAAGGGAACCTTACCGAGAGTGCGTATTGGAAATTCAGGCATGCATTATTTTAAATGGGCAGAAAATTGAGGGGGGTGCATGCCTGAATTTTCAATATCCGCTCTCATTGGGCAAGGCTCCCTGTTGGGAATGCAAATTTATGCAGGAACCTTTGTCGAGTCTGTAGAATCAGCTAGTGGGGCAGTAATGTTGGTTTTTGGTATTGGTCACAGATCACAGGGGTTCTCAGACAATAGACCACAAGGAGAAACATTATCATTGTGAAATCTATTTTGTATTTGGTGCAGATGATGTCACAGTTGAAAACAGATAGAGATGGACCTCGACGTTGTGCAATAGTGTAAAATGGATGATAGCAAGTCGGCAGCTTGTTGTAGATCTGTCCCCATTAACTTCAGTGGAAATAAAACTCAGGAAATATAAAATGAACTGCTGACTTCCTATCACCCGTTTTACACTATTAAACAAAGTCATGATCTACCCCATAGCATGGAATACAACTTCATGAAGGGAGGTTTCCCCTGTGCACTGTGGCCGGAATTTTATGCGCTCCCAAACAGCGGGTTGGTGGTGGGGGGGTGGGGGGGATAAGTGGAGTACGAGGCTGAGGGGCCCTTCCTGACTTGCTCCCACCTCCGCCGCCATTTTATGCAGGGCAGGCCCCACCTGCCCCAGGTCAATCAAGGCCCTTAAGTGGCCAATTAACATCCACATAAGGGCCTCCTCCCACTGCCGTGAGGATTTTACTCTTGGCAGGTCAAGCGGCCCAGGCCTGAGAAAAGCCAGCCTGACAAAAGCAGGAGGCTTTCTGATGGCCTGGGGGGGGCCCTCATGATCAGGCACCATGTGCCCGACGGACGGCCACCCCACCCCCCGATGCCCAACCACCCCCCAACGCCCAACACGCCCCCTGTCCTCCCAATCGACCACTCTTGCCTCGCTGGGGCCTGACCGATCACACCCCCAGCGAGGCCACAAAAACTTACCTTTTCCCAGGGCCATCCTTCCTCTTCTTGGGTTGCAGTCCCAGCAGTGGCCACTGCTCCTGGTGGCACTGCTGGGACTAAGAGCTGCCAGCCCGCTGATTGGCCGGCAGCTCCATTAGACGGGACTTTCTGCCTCAATGAGGTGGAAGTCCCGCCTCAGATCAATTAAGGGCCTGGGGACCGTAAAATGCGGTCTGGATCCCCAGGCCAGGCAGAGGTAGGATCGCCACCGACATTTCAGTTGGTGGACGGCTCCCGTCCGATGAAGGTACAATTCTGGCCTGTGTTGTGAATTGTAAAACTCTTTATAAAGAGTGTATTTATACTTTGGTGCATGGAGGAAATTATGCTCGTGTAGAGGCAGTTACCAGAATCACTCTGTAAATGGCATGTAAATTTAAATTACATTGAGTTCTTCTTAATTTTGATTGTATATCTAACTCATTTGAATTACTTAGCTTATGTGTTATAAAGAAAATATACAAGCAGCATCTCTGAGATATGATCTATATCCCATTTGAATTATTTATCGAATGTGTTATAAACATTATTAATCATATATCTCATTTGTGGTGTTGGCCATAAGTTACTGTTCCTTGTGAGTTATAATGTTAGTCCACTTGTGGGACATAAATGGTCAACCTCACCAACTAACCAGAAAGATGCACATAACCCTATCTACTTGCCCCTCTACTCCTTTCTCCTTCGTATTTATCTTGCTTTTACTTAGATGCGCCTATACTAAGAGTTTAACTACTCTCTGTGGTAGCAAGTTCCATTTCTAACCATTCTGCAGATAAAAAAGTTTCTCCTGAATTCCTGATTGCATTTATTAGCGATTATTTTATATTTATGGCTTGCTACTGCCCCATTCATCCTGAAACTAGGTAGTAGTGAGATGAAATCTTACCCAGTATGTCAAGTAAGCCATGACAAGCATTGCTAATCTTGATCTGGTATTTATAAATGATACAGACGTTGTACAGTGTTACGACCAGGTGAGAAAGAAGTCTAGGGTTCCCTCTCAGCCTTAACCTGGTCTTACCGTAGCAGGATTTTAATTTTAAACACACTGTGTTTTTAGCTCCCCCTTGGTGAATCCTTGTTCACTGCTTTCCAATTATAATGCAAAGAAACCAGCACAAACAGGTTTTCTTAGGTTTAAAGAAGGAAGGTTGAAATTTATTAAACTTAAATTTAAGCTCGAATTCGGTTAGCATGCATATGTGATACACACATGCAGATAGAGACAGAAAAGAGCAGAAGAAAATAAAGTGGAAAAGTTTGAGGCAATCTCTGAAGAGGGTGTCATGGTCCTGTAGTTTTTTTTTTGGAATATGCGGTTTGCCTTTAAGGTTTGCAAGGGATCAGTATTGCTTTAAGAACCAGCAAACCTCAGGAGTTATAGGAAGGTGCATTTTCGTTGCCTTAGAAACAGCCATTTGGAGACTGCGATTCAAAGGGTGCATTCTCGTTACCATAGAGACAGCCACTGGGGGTGAGTTTCATGTGATACATTTGTTACAATTCAGTTTTGAACTGGCTTTTAGTTTAAGACAGTTTGTTCTAACAGAACACACAAATTGAGACATGCAGACACAGCTGGTGTCGGCAACTGAAGAAAGAGCTCTCTACCATTTAAACTGAAGGAAGAGGATTTTAGTCTGTTTAATTATTATCTCTCAAATTTCTAAAACATCAAGCCAAAACAGAGGTCTCTGGTAATTTAAACTGAAGGAAGGGAAGTTAGACTGTGACAATCTTTTATGCCTCAAAAACTCTAAAGTCAGATTGATTCTGTTGAAAGTGTTTGCAAGTTGTTAATTGTTGAAATTCGCTGGAGAAGGAAAGCAACATTCTGTGAGGACTTCAAGCAACATTCTGTGAGGACTTCAAGCAACATTGGACTGTAAATTTGCAAGGACTCTATTTTTTTCTATTTTAAATGTTGTTTATATCGTCATAGTGTTCAAGAATTTAGTTCTTCTAATTAAAGAGTTAACTTGTTGATTTAAAGACACCTGGTTTGGTTAGCCTCATTCGGGGGTTAATAGATGATACAATTTGGCTGGGTCTTTCTTTAATTTGGGAAGTTTTTAAATGATATGTCAGCCGATCTGTGAAGTGACGGGATTGAATTAATAGTGCGTTGGTCCCACCACAATCAAAATCGTATATTTTGATTGGGGGCTTCGACAGGAGCGGTCGGTCATAACAAGGGGTTTAGTTACGGTTCTTCGAGCTCACTGCAGAGTCCTAGATGGTAGGCAGATCTTGCTCTTCGTTGGGGCCCAGTATTCTTCTTAAACCTTGTTCGCTGTAGGAAACCTTTCTCTCTTGGGTTCATGTGTCTTCAGTGGATTTGGAGTTCCGTGAGAAAGAGAGGGAGAGCCAGACAGGAGAGGTCTTCTTCAGTCCTGGTGCATACTGAAGTCTCTGAGTTCAAACTGTTTGTACAATTCAGAAAAACCAGGTTGCCAAGCAGGCTAGTCACGTGACCAGCTGGTCTGACCACATCTATTTGTGGATTCGGCCATCCCAGCAGTCATCTTGAAATTTGAGCTCCCTCACCTTCAATGTCTGGTGCTCAAAGTCCATTGTGGGTTAAATTGGATAAGGGAAGTAACCCCTTTGTCTCCACAAGCACCGTCTGTTAATATGCAAATGTCTTTCCAGCCAAGGGCCTGGTGATTTTTTTTTTAAAACAAGTCCTTTCTTCACTTCAGCAACAGTTTTCAAATCAATGTTCATATGACAAAATTAATGTGCCTCATTCTTGACAGGTAGGTGGGGTCTGCATGATAACAGGAAATGGAATTCGTGGTATTCATGCGGAACAGAATATGGGAATCAGGAATACCTAGGACTAGGAGCCAGATGCATAACTTTAAAAAGGCTAAATTTGATAAAATGATTGAACAATTGAATTAATAAATTGCTGGAGATTGTTCAACACTTCAGTAGAAAATATGGCACAACGTTATTGGTATAATACTTGAGTAGGCAGGATAAATGCAGTTCCAAAACCAACAAGGTTAGACGAAATAAGCATGACCTTAAATGGATGAACATGCAAATTAAAAACAAAATGAAGCAGAAAAGTGGCCCGTACGAATCCTGCATTGAGAAAGGAGAAGAACCCAAATGGATTACTGCAAGAAAATGCACAGAAATATTAAAAAATAATCAGAGGGCCAAAGTGGAACATTACAAAAAATAGAAGTAGAGGGTGGCATAGCAGTAATGTCACTGGACTAGTAATTCAGAGGCCTCCAATGCGCTGGCCTGTCAACATGGGTTCAAATCCCTCCACAGCAGCTGGTGGAATTTAAATTCAATTAATTTAAAAAAATCTGGAATTAAAAGCTCGTCTCTGTAATGAAGCTCTGAAACTATCATTGATTGTCATAAAAACCCATCTGATTCATTAATGTCCTTTCAGGAAGGAAATCTGCTGTCCTTACCTGGTCTGGCCTACATGTAACTCCAGATCCACAACAATGTGGTTAACCCTTAATTGTCCTCTGAAATGGCCTAACAAGCCACTCAAGTGTCAGGGGCAATTAGGGAAGTGATGGATGCCCACATCCCATGAGCAAACAAAAAAACCTTCAAAAAAATTTCTATTTTAAAAATCTATGAAATTTCTTAGCATGGAATGGAGAAATTTGACATTCCACAAATATGTAATTAACTTGTTTGTTCAGCAGTAATCCTAATTTAGGATGCCATTAAAAAACCCAGTTACGCATCATTCAACAAGGCGTCAATTTTTCAAGGCTTTTTATAGCAAGATTTTTTTTACAATGTGACCAATAGCGTAAAAAATGAAAGTTCACATCAAATCAGTGATTTCTGATTGATTTCCATCTGTGCGAATTTCAAACTGTATACCCTGTGAAGCATCGGGAAATCACTGATAGCAACTTCTGGATTTCTGCATTTAACTGCACATGTGCAGATGTCAGAATTTGCTGCCAGTTTCACAAGAATAATGATGGCGAATGCTAACAGTTTCACTGTCATCACAACCACAAAATCTGGGCCATCAGTGCAGAATTTTCCCAGCTAGGTGGAGGTGAATTCCAGCCAGGATTTTATCTTGACTACGGGGGTCTCGAGTACCGGCAAAAGCGCTGGCGCGAGCCCCATGTCATACATACGAACATACGAATTAGCAGTAGGAGTAGGCCACTTGGCCCCTCGAGCCTGGTGGCCATTCAATAAAATCATGGCTGATCTGATTGTAACCTCAACTCCACATTCCTGCCTACCCCTGATAACTTTCATATCCTTGCTTATCAAGAATCTATCTACCTCTGCTTTAAAAATATTTAAAGATTCTGCTTCCACTGTCTTTGAGGCAGAGAGTTCCAGAGACACATGACCCTCTGAGAGAAAAAAATTCACCTCATCTCTGTCTTAAATGGGTGACCCCTTATTTTTAAATAGTGACCCCTATTTCTAGATTTTCCCACAAGAGGAAATATCCTTTCCACATCTAGCTTGTCAAGACCCCTCAGGATCTTATATGTTTCAATCAAGTCGCCTCTTACTCTTCTAAACTCCAGCAGATATAAGCCTAGTGTGTCCAACCTTTCCTCATAAGAGAACCCGCCCATTCCAGGTATTAGTCTAGGAAACCTTCTCTGAACTGCTTCCAACGCATTTACATCTTTCCTTAAATAAGGAGATCAATACTGTACACAGTACTCCAGATGTGGTCTCACCAATGCCCTGTATAACTGAAGCATAACCTCCCTACTTTTGTATTCAATTCCCCTCACAATAAACAATAACATTCTATTAGCTTTCTTAATTACTTGCTGAACCTGCGTACTAACTTTTTGCAATTCATGCACTAGGACACCCAGATCCCTCTGCATCGCAGAGCTCTGCAATCTCTCACCATTTAGATAATACGCTTCTTTTTTATTCTTCCTACCAAAATGGATAATTTCACATTTTCCAACATTATACTCCATTTGCCAGATATTTGCCCACTCACTTAACCTACCTACATCCCTTTGCAGCCTCCTTATGTCCTCTTCACAACTTACTTTCCTACCTATCTTTGTGTCATCAGCAAATTTAGCAAACATACCTTCAGTCCCTTCATCCAAGTCATTTATATAAATTGTAAAAAGTCGAGGCCCCAGCACTGACTGCTGCGGCACACCACTTGTTGCATCCTGCCAACCAGAAAATGACCCATTATGCTTATGATCTATGTCACCTCCTCCAGGGGAAGACTTTCCAAATCAAGTGCCCATTAGGCATTTAAGTGGACAGTGGTGGGCCTTCCCCGGGACCAAGGACCCGAGTGATGGAAGTCCCAGCTGCTGAGAGCTGTCGGCCAATCAGAGGCCGGCAGCTCTTTAACTGAGCAGCGTCACCATGGAGGCGGTGGCTGCTGCTGGTACTCGACTCACCTGAGGCCCTGGAACCAGACACAGGTAAGTCACAGAAGGAGGGGTTTCGCGGGGTGGGAGTCACGGGAGAGGGGGGATGCGGGGTGGGGGGGGGGGGGGTGGTGGGCAGCAGCAAGGGCAGGAGGGTGGCTCTCAGCGGCACCCCCCCCCTTCCCAATGCCAGGTCCCTCATTTAGCTAGGTGCCTTTTAACGAAGGACCTTTCCCCCACCGCAACCCCGGAGCCAGCAAGCAACCTGTACAGGTTTGCGTGGCATGATCCTCGTGGGGAAAAAAGCCCGCCTGCCGCTGAGCTAATTCTGGTGGTGGGTAAGGCCTCTAATTTGGCATTAATTGCCCACTTAAGAGTGTCAATTGGCAGACTTAATTTGGTTGGAGCTTGAAGGTGGTGGGGTCCTTCCCTGCCACCATCCCACCCAATTATATGTTCTTCCTGCCTCCAAACCTGACACAGGAGAGAGCATAATATTCCCCCCAGTGTATGTGGGGTGGGAAAGTCTGGGAAAATAATGTCCAGTCGGGATTCTGATTTCATCCTGCCCTCTTCCAGCTTTCTCCGGGGTGGGTTCTGAGTCCAGCAGGTCACCCCAGTGGGTCTAGCAGGAAAGCAACTGGGTGATTAAAAAAGGCAAATACAAGCCTATTTAACAATGAATTCCTTCTTTCCCAACAGCACTCTGCTTTTATGCTGTGTCTGCAACTCATCATGTCACCGAAGCAAGTGCACAGTAGAAAGAGCTTCTTGAGTGAAACTGACAAGTTGGGAAGCCTTTAACCAGTTGCACTGAAGAGCTCCAGCCATGACGAGATGAGAGGATACTGTTCAAAGCACTTGGTCTCTCAGAGGGTACTTTCACTGTTTGACAGGTGATCGTCAACTTCTTAGAAGCAACTTCACCTGTCGAGCACTTTCTGCTGTGCTTCCCTGTTGCCAGCCTTCATTATGGTATGGGAACAGCTTATATAGCTCCACTGTGTACCTCTGATGAGGGACAAGAGTAGAAGTAACACTAACATCAACAGCACCAGCAGCAGCATCAGCTGTCTTCTCCTCAGCCGTATGCTCCTCCACAAGGCAGAAGGGATGGATACTGAGATCTAGTTGGAAGGAGGCAAGACCCCCAACACAGGGTCTTCAGGCAGAGAATCAGCTCTCTCAACATGCCTGAGCACCAGTGCCACAGGAGGTTTAGGCTTTCACAGCCAATTGCTGCTGACATTTGCAGCCTCCTGGAATAAGACCTCCTTCCCAATGGACCAGGAGGGCATGCATTGCCAATGTCCTGCCACTAGGGGGCCACCTCCCCATGGGGTCTCTGCCTTTTGCCAAATTGTGTGCTCTCTTCCCCTGCAAGGAAAGAAAGCAGAGAGGTGTGAGTGTTCGTAATGGCTTGTGCTGAGAGGATGGAAGGACATAATTTGTGAATGGTTACTGTGGAGGGTGACAGTGAGGCATGGCTGAGAGAGGGCAATAGGCTGAAGGTGAGTGTTGGCTGTTCGGATGGGGATGTGAGGTACCTGTGGAGAGAAAATGAGTGTAACTGCAGGGCATGTTGACCTGAGGAGTGCTGTGCGGGAGAATGCTGGACAAGTCAGAGTGTGGGTTTGGCACCTGAAAGTGTTATGCCATTCACCTGTCATGCCGTTCTGAGGTCCTGGATCCTCTTAGTGCACTGTTTGCAGGCTGGAGGGAGCACACTCCTGCTGCTAACTTCCTTGGACACTTCCATCCATTCCAGCTTGGTTGGAGAGATTGTCTTTTTCCTCCTATCCTTGGATGTGTTCACCCCACTGCAGCCACTCAGAACTTGAAGGAAGACCTCCAGATAAGAGTGAGAGACACAGGGAGCAACATTTCTCAGTCTCCTCTCCAGTCCGATTGTTGCTGCAACCTCAAAAACTTGAGTGCGGGTCAGCCCAAGTAACCTTTGCCATGGTCCCTTTAATTAGAAATCCTTCTTTTGACAGAATGGAAATGTCATCCCGCCTGCCCTCCCTAATTGGTTGAGAACCCCAGAGATGGGTGCCACTATCGCTGCTCTGGGAAAGAGCTGCGGCAAAGTCTGCCCATTAGGAAACTGGATTCCCAACCCACAAAGGGTCTTGCCATTCCGACGGGTACTAAGTGGACAAGATTCTGCCTTAAGAGGCAGCTCAGTTGACTTTGATAGATGCAATCATTCATGCATAGTGTTTCAGTGACTGTGTCATTTTAAGCATGTAACTTAATTCAATCCAGAGTCAGGAACCCTATACAGCCAATTACCAATTATGATTCACTATTCAATCCAAAATATTCATTAAAAAAGCCACAGCCAGTGTTTTATTGTGAGAATCTCCCTGTAAATAAATTATCTTTAAACTGTAATTTGGTGACTAGGATATTATGCAGGTTTTTATAATGTAAATTATATTTTGTATTTCCTAAACATTAATGAAATATGAAGTAAAGCTGTAACACAAGCAAAAATGAACTGGTAAGAAGGGTCAAGTCAGACATCTGTCTCTCTGCTAACCAGCATCTGCTGTCGGGTATCATCACTGCAACCCTCCAACATATGTGCAGCTTTTCATTTTGACCAGAATAATTCAATAGATAATCAGATAAAGGATGGGCATATCAAACTTCAAAAGCTTTAGAAACACCATATGAAACTGGTTACGTGTAACATAATATTTTAAAGTGCTGAAATGATAGGACAATTTACAGATAAATGCCATTGTACTTTAAAGCATTTGGAATTGAAATGCACAGATGTGGTCTTTAATTTATAGGAGCTGCTTGACAAAGTCTGAATACTTACCTTTCAATCTGTCATATTTAAACTTCAATATATTGGACTTTCTAAGGAATATTTCCTCTTTTGATGATAAATGGTGCCTACTGTTCTCATTATTTTCAGTTACTTTCCGAATAGTTGCATAGAGTTTGCAGTGTGCCGTATTATTTTTATCACCAAGACTTTAGTTTGTAAATGTAATTCTACAATTACTGTTTTATTGCTAGATATGCAGGTGATGTTATAAAAACTGACTATAAACATTGGGGTGTTTAAATGTTCAACCTCAACTAACACCATAATTGCAATTTCCTGTACTTCACAGCCAGCTCACAATTCAACATGGAATATTACTCAGTCAACAATAACGCATTCAACAAGAACAATTTTCTGCCTCAGACCTGACTTAGCTATTCATAATATTAACAGTACAATATTAATGTTCAAATCTTCTTTAAAAGGGATAAGAACATAAGAACTAGGAGAAGGAGTAGGCAATTCAGCCCCTCGAGCCTGCTCCACTATTCAATACGATCATGGCTGATCTCATCTTGGCCTCAACTCCACTTTCCTGCCCGTTCTCCATAACCCTGCAACCCATTTCTAATTAAAAATCTGTCTATCTCCTCCTTAAATTTACCCAATGCCACGGCATCCACCGCACCCTGGGGTAGTGAATTCCACAGATTCAGGACCCTTTGAGAGAAGTAATTTCTCCTCATCTCTGTTTTAAATCTGCTACCCCTTATCCTAAAACTATGACCTCTCATTCTAGCTTGGCCCACAAGAGGAAACATCCTCTCTATGCCTACTTTGTCAATCCCCTTAATCATCTTATATACCTCAATTAGATCTCCTCTCATTCTTCTAAACGTCAATCTCTCTCCATAAGACAAGCACCCCATCTCTGGAATCAATCTAGTGAACCTCCTCTGAACTGCCTCCGATGCAACTACATCCTTTCTCAAGTAAGGGGACCAAAACTGTACACAATACTCCAGGTGCATTCTCACCAATGCCTTGCACAGTTACAGCAACACTTCCCTACTTTTATACTCTATTCCTTTAGCAATAAATGCCAAAATTCCATTTGCCTTCCTTATCACTTGCTGTACCTGCAAACTAGTTTTCTATGATTCATGTACGAGGACACCCAGATCCCTCTGCACCGAAGCACTCTGAAGTTTCTCTCCATTTAGATAATATTTTGCCTTTCTATTCTTCCGACCAAAATGCATAACCTCACACTTATCTACGTTAAAATCCATCTGCCAAATTTTGGCCCATTTATCTAATCTATCCGTATCCATTTGTAGATTTCTTATTTCTTTATTGCAACTTACTGTCCCACCTATTTTAGTGTCATCTGCAAATTTGGCTATAGTACCTTCTATCCCTGCATCCAAGTCATTTACATAGATTGTAAATAGTTGGGGTCCGAGGACCGAAACCTGTGGCACCCGACTAGTTACATCTTGCCAACCAGAAAAAGACCCATTTATCCCGACTCTCTGTTTTCTGTTGGTTAGCCAATCCTCTATCCAAGCCAATAAATTGCCCCTAACCCCATGTGAACTTACCTTGTGTATTAACCTTTTGTGCGGCACCTTATCAGATGCTTTCTGGAAGTCCAGATAAACTACATCAACAGGATCTCCATTATCCACTTTGCTTGTTACAGCTTCGAAGAACTCTAGCAAATTAGTCAAACACGATTTACCCTTCATAAAACCATGCTGACTCTGATGGATTGCATTTTGACTTTCTAAATGTCCTGTTATTACTTCCTTAATAATGGAGTCTAATAATTTCCCAACGACAGATGTTAAACTAACTGGTCTATAGTTTCCTACTTTCTGCCTCTCTCCCTTTTTGAATAAGGGCGTTGCATTAGCTTTTCTCCAATCCACTGGAACCTTTCCCGTATCCAGAGAATTTTGGAATATTATAACCAATGGATCCACTATCTCCACTGTCACTTCCTTTAAGACCCTAGGATGTAGGCCATCAGGCCCTGGGGACAATAGTTTGCTCAGTACTTTTTCCCTAGTGATGATGATTGTTCTAAGTTCCTCCCTTTCTATAGCCTCTGCATTATCTGGTACTATTGGGATGGTACTAGTGTCCTCGACCATGAAAACTGAAGCAAAATACTGATTTAGTGTCTCTGCCATTTCTGTGTTCCCTTCTATTAACTCCCCAGTCTCATCCTCCAATGGATCAACATTCACTTTAGCTACTCTCTTCCCTTTGTTTAAACCTTTGTTTAACTCCAGAACGCTCATGTCGGACTCCAGCTTCTCACCCTCAAACTGAATTTGCAATTCTAGCATGCTATGATCACTTTTCCCTAGAGGATCCTTAACAATTAGGTCATTTATTAACCCCACCTCATTACACAACACCAAATCTAGAATAGCCTGCTCCCTGGTTGGTTCCACAACATATTGCTCCAAAAAACAATCTCTAATACTTTCAATGAACTCTCCCTCGAGGCTACCCTTGCCAATTTGACTAATCCAGTCTACATCCATATTAAAATCACCCATGATTATTGCCGTACTTTCTTACATGCCCCCAGTATTTCCTGGTTTATACTGTGACCCACTGCAGAACTACTATTTGGGGACCTATAGATTACTCCCACCAGGGACTTCTTTCCCTTGCTATTTCGTATTTCTACCCAGACAGATTCTACGCCTTGATCTCCAGTGCCTATATCGTTTCTCACTACAGCAATGATCTCTTCCTTCACTAACAAAGCTATACCACCTCCTTTTCCTTCCTGTCTACCCTTCCGAAATACTGAGTACGCTTGGATATTAAATTCCCAAACCTGGTTTCCCTGCAACCACATCTCAGTAATCGCCACTAAATCACACCCATTTGTCTCTATTTGCACTGTTAATTCATTTATTTTATTCCGAATGCTTTGTGTATTCAGATACAAAGCCTTTAGTTTTGTTCTATTATCAAATTTCCCTACTCTTGTACGATTCCTTGGTGCAATATGATGTTCACGCATTCTGTCCCTTCCTTTTATTTTCTGGTAACAATCAGCCTCATCACTAACCTGCACTCCTACCTTCTCCTTTAACTTCCTGTTTTTCCATGCAACTGAACCCTCCCCCCCACTATTTAGTTTAAAGCCCTATCTACAGCCCTAATTATGCGATTCGCCAGGATTCTGGTCCCAGCATGATTCAGGTGGAGACCGTCCCATCGGAACAGCTCCCTTCTTCCCCGTATTGGTGCCAATGTCCCATGAATTCGAACCCATTTCTTCCACACCAATCTTTGAGCCACGCATTTACCTCTTTAATCTATTGACCCTTTGCCAGTTTGCTTGTGGCTCAGGTAGTAATCCGGAGAGTATTACCTTTTTGGTTCTGCTTTTTAATTTAGCCCCCAGCTGCTCATATTCCCTCAGCAGAACCTCTAACCTCATTCTACCTATATCGTTGGTACCTACGTGGACCACGACAACTGGATCTTTCCCCTCCCACTCCAAGTTCCTCTGCAGCCCAGATGAAATATCCCGAACCCTGGCACCAGGTAGGCAACAGAGCCTTCGGGACTCTCGATCCTAGCCACAGGAACAGTGTCTATATCCCTAACTATACTATCCCCGATTACGACTACATTTCTCTTTTCTCCCCCACGTGAATGGCTCCCTGTACCACGGTGCTGTGGTCAGTTTGCTCATCCTCCCTACAGTCCCTGCTCTTGTCCACACAGGGAGCAAGAATCTCAAACCTGTTGGACAAGAACAATGGCTCCTGCAGCACTACCTCTTGGATCCCTCTACCTGCCTCACTCATAGTCACACCCTCCAGTCCCTGACCACTGGCCAATTTCAAGGTCATTAGTCTAAGGGTGTGCCGAAGGGGATACCATAAAGTATCAGAGGATTAAATCAAACGTGGGCTGATGACTACCTACTGTCCTCCCTCAGCTGATGAATTGGTACTCCTCCACACTGAATGCCACTTGGAAGAAGCACTGAGGGTAGCAAGGGCATAGAATGCAATCTGGGTAGGGGACTTTAATGTCCATCACAAAGAGTGGCTCAATAGCACACTACTGACTGAGCTGCCTGAATCCTGAAGGACATAGGGGCCAGACCCAGCCTGTGACAGGTGGGGAGAGAACCGACATGAGGGAAAAACCTACTTGATCTTGTCCTCACCAAACTACTGGTCACAAATGCATATGTCCATAACAGTATTGGTAGCAGTGACAAGGGCAGAAGGTGCATGGGAGCACTACCACCTGCAAGCTCTGCTCCAAATCACACACCATCCTGACTTGGAACTATATCGCCGTTCCCTTTATTTTTATCAATCGTTCATGAGATGTGAGCGTCATTGACATTTGTCGTCCATCTCTAATTACCTTTGAGGTGGTGGTGGTGGTGGTGAACCATCTTCTTGAACTGCTGCAGTCCATGTAATGTAAGTACACCCACAGTGCTGTTAGGAAGGGAGTTCCAGGTTTTTGACCCAGCAACAGTGAAGGAATGGTGATGTAGTTCCAAGTCAGGATGGTGTGTGGCTTGGAGGGGAACTTGCATCATGGTGTTCCCATGCATCTGCTGCCCTTGTCCTTTTCGGTGGCAGAAGCCATGGGTTTTCATTTTCAAAACAAATGGTTTTCAGTTTTGTGACTTTGATACACTGGACTGGTAGTACAAAACTGAGGTGGCAACAGACAAGTAATATATAAGAGGTTCAACAGTGCTGGAAAATGTAGGAGCTTTCTTCGAAAATGAGATATTAACACATTGCAGCTGCCAAGCAGTGATACATGTGAATAATTTTAAATCAATTGGCGTATTGACACATCTAATGCTTACACCTTTCAGGTAATTCAAATTCAAGAGTTCTAAAATACACATTGAGAGTTTGATCTGCCCTAGTACTCTCAATCACATTGCTAATCCAGTACAGTAAATTCAAACAGCTATGGGATAACAGGCAAAATAAAATGGAAGTATGTAATTTCTTTTTGTTTTTTATATTCCTATCACTGTTCAACCTACAGTAGCTTAGACAAAGTCCAAATCTGTTCCCTTTTCAGCTAATGCATCTGCAAATATGTTTTACATATTTTCCACACTCTCTTCCAAAAGCTGATTCAATGCTTTTACCACTAATTTTAGCCAGTGACTTCCTTCAGTTAAATTCATTTGATAAAACTACCTTGTCTAAAGAAAAGATTAGCTGGAGATCCAATTTTCAGGATTTATTGCTACAGATGTTTTTTCTGGCACAAATATGCAGTCCTTTTTCTTGTTTTGTGTATTATCTACAATCTTGTCACACTCACCATGATCAGCTGAATTATGTCTCAAGTGTGCTTGTGTCCCTTTAACTTTACATATTATTACATTCTTTCATAGCTTCACTTTTATAATTGCAGAGTGGAGAAAGGGGAGGAATCAATCGAACAGCAGGAAGGAAGTTGGATGAAGGATTGATAGCTATAGATGTCCGTGGAGTTTGATCAAACAACGAGCCCTTTCCAAATTTCCCCAATACATTTAGTTAACTTTAAATCACATTTTGCTTCTAAATTTTCATTCTGTGCATTTAAAACAAAATAAGTGTTCTTCATTCTCAGTTGAAAAGGACAACAATTTTTGTGATTTTACTTGTTACAAAACCATGGACAGTGACCGTAAGATGAAAAATAAGATGATATTGATGAAGCGATCGTCCCGTAAATTAACCATGCATGGTGTTTGTAATCATGAAGATACAACCTTGACTGAAGTCTAAGGGCTGAATTTTAACAACCCTTTGGGGACAGGCAGGGAGGTGGGAAGGCTGGCAAAATGGTGCGGGAAGGCTTTGGGTGGCATGCCTGACGTCTTCCCGCTGCCATGCCATTTTGCCAGTGGTGGGAAAGGTAGCAGATGGCCCACTCGCCTGGAACCCAATTGAGTCAGTTATGTGGTCAATTAGGGGCCTCTTTGCACCCCTGCCAGCATTTTGCCCACTTCAGCAGGGCCTGCCACCACGTGGGGAGACTGCCAGCTATATCCCGGCAGCCTCTCAATGGGCTCTGGGAGGGAAGATGCTCTCCTTTTTGGGCACCTTTTGGCCCTTGAAGGGCCCCAGTGGCAATGGTCATCTCCTTGGCAATGGCGCCGTTTGTCCTCAGCGACCACACCACCGATTGCACCCCCACCGGGGCCTGTCTGACTGGTACAGTGCCCCCAGATCACAGTTTCTTGACTTTGAAGGTACAAGGCCATCGATGTACCCTCATCCTCCAGGTGCAGCCCCAGCAGTGGCCACCACGAGCAGTGGTGCTGCTGAGGTTGCTGAGCTGCTGGCCTCTGGCTGAGCTGGCAGCCCTTGGGAGTGTGCCGCCGTCCTTAATAGGGATGGTAGCCACTTAATTGGTTGCTCCTGGCAAAATGCAGCCCTGGGTCCCGCCAGCCGCTAAAGCAGGGTCACGCCCCATTTTCAGCCCTGGCAGTGGGGCTTCTAACGCCTCGGCAAAATTCCAGCCTAAGTGTCTGCTATTGTCACAGACTTGAAATATTCCAGCAAAGAAGTAATTACCAGCAATAAGGGCCAGGTAGCTTTCTGTTGGGAAAATGTTAGCAATAGCTGGAGCATAGAGTATCTACCCAGGCTGCAGGTAATAATATCAAGCATTTGCCATAGGGGCCATGAAGTGTTAATATAGGTATCTGTAGAATCTATTGGGAGAAAAATGTTTGGGTACCTGACGAGACAGTGTTCACCATTATTGGAGCAGCCATGACTGAGGCAGTGGTGGGGTTGAAACCATTGAAGATGATGGTCTATTCATACCTAATCCTCCATCTTACTTCCCCTTCATCCCACAATCTTTTCCGATTTACAAGCCTCAGATGGTGTAAGCATGCACCTCTTGCTTTCCACTGTCCCCTCACTACAACCCTACTCCTGTGCCTGTCTCCTTTCCGATACTCAAGAATGACAACCTGACCAGGCAATCCTGGAAGAGCAAGAGGTGGAAGAGCAACAGGACAATTAAGAAGAAAAACTGTCACGCAATCTCACACTCACAGCCAGCAACTCAAATACTAACACTGTGCGCACATTACAGAAGAGCTTCGAGGCAGCAGCTCCACGCGGTGAGTCACCAGACATAAGTGGCTTGCAGCCAGGGCAGGGGAACAGTGTAGTGCACGTGTCAGCTTGCTGGAGGGCAAGGCCGCACATGAGTTCTGCTGCAGAGGACTCAGATTGGGACTTTGACGGCGCAGCCTACAAAAGAAGGCTGAAGGGTATACACAAAGAAATACTTGGTACATTGGCAAGCCTGCCAGAAAGCCTGTGTTCAATGTCAAGAAACATGGAGAAGCCCATATTCAACTTGGCACAAGGCCTTGCGCAGAGCTTTGAGTCCATCCTCTCCAGCGTGGATGTGGTAGCTAACTCCACTTGTGGACCATCCATAATGTAGCGTCTGATGGTTGCTGTCTCACTTCCATTACAGCACAAGCAGAGGCCACCCAATATTTGGGTGCTGCAGTGGAGTCATGCAAGCTCAGCCTGCTCTCATACAAGATCAGCTTGCTGCCACCATAGCTGCGGATATCTGTGTGCAAAGAGGCTTGCAGGGTGTCACAGCAGTCCAGAAAACTGCCCTCCAACAGATTTCTAGCATTACTGAGGTGCACCCCAGGGTTTTTCAGCATGCATCAGACTCAGATGAATCTTAATGAGTGCTTTGCTGAATACTGCAGGCTCCGCCAAAGCAGTCCAGGTAGGGGAAATGTTGTTGAAGCACCCCAAAGATCTACTTGATCATATTTTGTTGGTACCATGGCTTTCCTTATAAGCATGCTGCCCACATATACATGGGTTGTGGACTTGAGTCAGGAGACACATGGTCGCAGATAGTTGTTGTTGCTTGATACTTATTTCCCAGTAGCCATCCTCTGGTTGGTTGTGGTGGCTCAAATGCAGATGGTACAGCAGAGAGCAGAATGAAGGCATCATTTTGCTGCCAGGATACTGGGCATTGACCTGCATGATGTGCTGTGTATGGTTGCACACTAGTTGAATGTTTAGGAAGTGGAATCCCTTCTGGTTGTGGTACATCTCCGAATTGACATGCAGTGACCACAAAATGTCATGTGCAGTCAATGACATCCTACACAATGAAGAAGCCTCTGTGCTTGCTCCATCTGCTTCTCTCTGGCAAGAGACTATTAAATGTATTCAGCTTTCTTTGCATATAGAGCCTTAGTGATCTTCCTTATGCCACAGTGGATGGCGAATTCGGAGATGTTGCAAATAATTAAGGAGGTTGTAGCTGGGTACTTAGAAAAATTCAAGGTAATCAGGAATAGTCAGCATGGTTTTGTGAAAGGGAAGTCATGTTTAACTAATTTGTTGGAGTTCTTTGAAGGAGTGACATATGCTGTGGATAATGGGGAGTCCGTTGACGTATTGTACTTGGATTTCCAGAAGGCATTTGACAGGGTGCCACATAAAAGTTTATTGCGCTAAGTAGAAGCTCATGATGTAGGGGGTAACATATTAGTATGGATAGAAGATTGGCTGGCTGGCAGAAAACAGAGAGTATGCATAAATGGGTCCTATTCTGATTGGCAGAAAGTGACGAGTAGAGTCCCGCAGGGGTCTGTGCTGGGGCCTCAACTTTTTACAATTTATATCAATAGCTTAGATGAGGGGAGCGATGGCATGGTAGCTAAATTTGCAGATGACACAAAGATAGGTAGGAAAGTATGTTGTGAAGAGGACATAAGGAACTTGCAGACCGATATAGATAGATTGAGTGAATGGGCAAAAATCTGGCAGATGGAGCAAAATGTAGGAAAATGTGAAGTTGTTCACTTTGGCAAGAAGAATAAAAAAAGCAGAGTATTACTTAAACAGAGAACGACTGCAGGATTACGAGGTGCAGAGGGATCTGGGTGTTCTAGTGCAGGAGTCAAAAAAGGTTAGTATGCAGGTTTAGCAAGTAATAAAGAAGGCTAATGGAATGCTATCCTAGTTATGAGAGGAATTGAAAAGGATGTTATGCTTTAGTTATACAGGGCATTGGTGAGACCACGTCTTAAATACTGTGTGCAGTTTTGGTCTCCTTATTTAAGGAAGGATGTAAATGCATTTAGAGGCGGTTCAGAGGAGATTTACTAGATTGATACCTGGAATAAGCAGGTTGTCTTATGAGGAAAGGTTGGACAGACTGTGCTTGTTTTCACTGGTGTTTAGAAGAGTGAGGGGAGACTTGATTGAAGTTTATAAGATCCTGAACAGCTTTGACAAGGTGGATGTGGGAAGGATGTTTCCCCTTGTGGATGAGTGCAGAACTAGGGAGCACGGTTTTAAAATCAGGGGACGCCTTTTTAGGACCGAGATGAGGAGAATATTGTTTCTCTCAGAGGGTTGTACAACTTTGGAATTCTCTGCCTCAGAAGGTGGTGGAGGCGTGGTCATTGAATATTTTTAAGGCGGAAGTAGATACTAGTTAGGCAAGGGAATCAAAGGGGTAGGTGGGAGTGTAGAATTCGAAACACAAACAGATCAGCCATGCTCTTATTGAATGGTGGAGCAGGCTATAGGGGCCGAATGGCCTACTTCTACTCCTAATTTGTATGTTTGTGTGTAATAAAAGCTGTTCCAGCATGGAAGGAACCTGAAACATAGAAGCTCATGGCCATGGTCACCTTCACACCTCTGACAATGCCATTCTCGACCTTCTCTGAGGCTGCAGTTGTGGCTGCAGCAGTTGGCACCTCCTTAGTGAAGCAGAGATATCTGTCACACTATTTCTTGCTGAGGTTCAGGTAGAAGAATTGTTCCCTGAATAGACTGGGCAGATATGGTCTCCTGCTGAGACCCCTTCTCCCCATCCTTCTTGTCCCTCTTCCAACAGCTTGTCCTCCTCTGTTCATTCTTGCCGCCATGCTGTGGGCCAAGGGTGATGGAAACTACTGCACCGTGTCTGGAAGCAAATGGTCTGTGCAGAATTCTTGAAGTCAGGACTAAGTCCTTCAGCACAACCCTGTAGACTTCAGCAACTTTAAATAGCTGTACAACCCACCAAACGCTTCTACAAACTCAGCCACAACCAGAGAAATCAATCAGCCACTAATCTGAAATTAGTCGATGATCCCTTTAAATATCACTGATGAGGTGTCCTTCCTGCAAGGTTAAGAGAGGATGTTAGCTGGAGTGTTGAGCTCCAAAATGGCACTGCTGGCATCAAATCAGCATTGCACTCTGATTGACATCATAATCTGCCTACTTTGCATACTTTTGACATACACCCCCTATGCCTTACCCAAGATGGGTCTGAACCTGTTATGTGTGTATGTATTGTGGATGCCATTTTGGAACCAAAACAGCACCCATAACACCGAATATACAGGTGCTATGCAACCAAACTTTGAGGCCTGTTTTGGGTGCCTTACTTTGGGAAGGCTGTAAAAAGCAAGCAGAGGTGAATCATTAAGGATGAGAGGCTTTGTTTTCGTTTACGATGAGAAACCAGAGAAAGCTGGGACTTTTTTCATTAGAACAAAGAATGTTAGAAGACAGTCTGATACATGCGTTCAAAATTATTTTTTATTGTCCCTGGGTCTGTAATTAGAGTCATAAATTTGGGAACATAAGTTCACGGGAATAAACCATTTGGCGCTTCAAGCTTGTTCAGGTCATCACCAAAAGAATGGAGAGATTAGAAGTTTATTTTCAAAAATGTGGAGGATAGTTAGGAAATGGAATGCCCTATCAGAAATAATGATAGCAGCAGAATCTATAACATAGATAACCAATGACATAGGTCGGAAGAGGGATGAGGTCCTGAAAGCAGATTTTGGGGAGTTAGGAAGGAAATTAAAAAATCAGGACCTCCAAAGCAGTAACCTCAGGATTACTCCCAGTGCCACGTGCTAGTGAGCATAGGAATTAGAGAATTGATCGATTGAACATGTGGCTGGAGAATTGGCATAGGAAGGAGAACATCAGATTTCTGAGGCATTGGGACCAGTTCTGGGCAGGTGGGACCTTTACAAGATGGACAAGCTACACCATAGCAGGACTGGAACTAATATCCTCACAGGGAGATTTGCTAGTGCTGTTGGGGAGGGTTTGAACTAGCTTGACAGGGCGATGGGAACCTGAGGAGTAGCTCAAATTGGAAGAAAGTAAAGCTGGTAACAGGAGGTAGAAAAGTAGCAAGTGATATTAGAAGGCAGGCGAAACAAAGGCAAGCATCAACTAGGCTTAGAATGCAGAATAATGTCAGGAAGACAAAGTTAAGGTCACTCTACCTGAATGCACACAGCGTTCACAACAAGGTAGATGATTTAAAGGCTCAAATAGAGGTAAATGAGTATGATCTAATTGCCATAACAGAAACGTGGCTACAGGGTGACCAAGACTGGGAACTGGATATTCAAGGATATTCGACATTTAGGAAGGACAGGCAAAAAGGAAAAGGAGGTGGTGTTGCACCGATAATAAGGGATGTGATCAGTACATTAATAAAGGAGCATCTCAGATCGGAAGAATAAAATGTGGAATCTGTTTGGGTGGAGCTAAGAAACAGCCAGGGGCAGCAAACATTGGTAGGAGTTGTTTCTAGGCCACCAAACAGTGGTGGTGTGTGGGGCATGGTATTAATCAGGAGATTAAGATGCATGTAGCATGGATAATACAGTAATCATGGGTGACTTAATTTCTGCATATAGACTGGGTAAACCGAATGAGCAAATGTTATGGAGAACAAGTTTCTGGAGTGTATAAGGGATGGTTTGCTAGAGCATTTTGTTGAGGAACCAACCAGAGAATGGGCTATTTTAGAGCTAGTATTATGTAATGAGAAAGGGTTAATTAATAATCTTGTTGTAAAAGAACCTTTAGGGATGAGTGACCATAATATGATAGAATTTTACATTAGGCTTGAAAGTGAGGTATTAAATTTGAACAAAGGAAATTACGAAGGCATGAGGGGCAAATTGGCTGAGGTGGATTGGGAAAATATGTTAAAAGGTATGACAGCACAAAGGCATTGGATAGTCTTTAAAGAAATATTACATAGTTCACAGCAACTATACGTTCCTTCAAGGCACAAAACCCTCAAAACGAAAGGCAGTTTCCCATGGATAACAAAGGATCGCATAAGATTAAGAGACAAGGCCTATAAAGTTGCCAGAAATAATAGTAAACCTGGGGATTTGGAGGATTTTAGAATACAGCAAAGAAAGACAAAGAAACTGATAAAGGGAGAATAGAATATGAATGTAAGCTAGCAAAAAATATAAAAACGGACTTTAAAAGCTTCTACAGGTACATAAAAAGGAAACCTTTGGCTAAGACAAATGTGGGTCCATTGCAGACAGAGTCAGGAAAATTTATAATGCTGAATAGAGAAATGGCAGAGAAGCTTAAATGATTACTTTGTGTCTGTCTTCACTGAGGAAGATACAAGAAATCTCCCAGAATTAGAGATCCAAGGGATTAGGGGTAATGAAGAATTGAAGGAAATTATTATTAGTAAGAAGGCAGTATTGGAGAAATTAAAGGGGCTGAAGGTTGATAACTCCCCGGGACCTGATATTCTACATCCCAGAGTGTTGAAAGAGGTAGCTATGGAGATAGTGGATGCATTGATGATCATCTTCCAAAATTCTATAAATTCTGGAGCGGTTCCTGCAGATTGGAAGGTCGCAAATCTCACCCCATTATTTAAGAAGGGAGGGAGAGAGAAAACAGGGAATTACAAACCTGTTAGCCTTACATCAGTTGTTGGGAAAATGCTAGAATCTATTCTAAAGGATGTGATAAATGGACACTTGGATAATAATAATCTGATTGGGCATCGTCAACATGGATATATGAATGGGAAATCATGTTTGACGAACCTTTTGGAGTTTTTGAGGATGCTATTAACAGAATTGATTAAGGGGAGTCGATGGGCGTGGTATACTTGGATTTTCAGAAGGCTTTTGATAAAGTCTCCCACAGGAGTTTGGTTAGCAAAATTAAAGCACATGGGATAGGAGATAATATACTGGCATGGATTAAAGATTGGTTAGTCGGCAGAAAGCAGAGAGTAGGAATAAATGGGTCATTCTCACATTGGCAGGCTGTGACTAGTGGGGTACCACAGGGATCAGTGCTTGGGCCCCAGCTGTTCACAATATATATCAATGATTTGAATGTGGAGACCAAATGTAGTATTTCCAATTTTGCAGATGGCACAAAACTAGATGGGAATGTGTGTTATTTATTATTTAGAGATACAGCACTGAAACAGGCCCTTCAGCCCACCAAGTCCGTGCTGACCAAGAACCACCCATTTATACTAACCCTACAGTAATCCCATATTCCCTACCACCTACTACACTAGGGGCAATTTATAATGGCCAATTTACCTATCACCTGCAAGTCTTTGGCAGTGGGAGGAAACCGGAGCACCCGGCGAAAACCCACACGGTCACAGGGAGAACTTGCAAACTCTGCACAGGCAGTACCCAGAATTGAACCTGGGTCTCTGGAGCTGTGAGGCTGCGATGCTAACCACTGCACCACTGTGCCACCCTGTGTTGTGAGGAAGATGCAAAGTGGCTTCATGGGATTTAGACAGACTTAGTCAGTGGGCAAGAACATGGCAGATGAAATGTAATGTGCAAAAATGTGAGGTTATTCACTTTAGTAGGAGGAATAGATGTGCAGAGTATTTCTTAAATGGTAAGAGATTAGAAAGTGTAGATGTACAAAGGGACCTGGTTGTCCTTGTCAATAAGTCACCAAAAGCTAACATGCAGGTGCAGCAAGCAATTAGGAAGGCTAATGATATGTTAACCTTTATCGCAAAAAGATTTGAGTACAGGAGTAGTGAAGTCTTGCATCAATTGTATAGAAGCTTGGTTAGACCGCATTTGGAGTACTGTGTGCAGTTTTGGTGCCCTTACCCTAGGAAGGATATTATTGCCATAGAGAGAGTGCAACGAAGATTCACCAGACTTGTTCCCGGGATGGCGGGACTGTCCTATGAAGAGAGATTCGCTATAGTTTCGAAGAATGAGAGGTGATCTCATTGAAACCTACAAAATACTTAAAGGGATAGACAGGGTAGATGCAGCTAAGATGTTTCCCCTGGTTGGGGAGCCTAGAACCAGGGGACACAATTTGAAAATAAGGGGGAAGCCACTTAGGACAGAGATGAGGAGAAATTTCTTTACTCAGAGGGTTGTGAATCTTTGGAATTCTCTACCCCAGAGTAAAGGCCGGCTACCTGACCTGAACCCAACGGGACCCAACAACATGTGTCAGGTTCGGGTCGGTTCGGGTCGCACTTCCTGGTCCAGCATTCGGGCTCTTGTCTGGTTGGGCCGGGTCGGACACACTCTATCACCACCTCGGGTAAGTGGCTCCACTGTTAATGTACATTTTGGACTTGAAAGGTGGTTTTGTTACAGTTATTTTAAGCTTGTGCAGATAAGCAGCAAAGTGAAAAATGGAAGGTAGGTTAACTGATGGTCGGGTTGGGTCGGGCGCGGGAAAAAATGAAAGAATTGGGGCCGGGTTGGGCTCGGAGTCGGATGTGGTTCTGTTGGGCTCAGGTCAGGTTTCATTTGTAGACCCGAGCCGGCCTTTACCCCAGAGGGCTGTGGGAGCTCAGTCATTGAGTATGTTTAAAGCAGAGATTGACAGATTGACAGATTTCTAAATACAAATGACGTAAGGGGATATGGAGATGGAGTGGGAAAAAGTCATTGAAGTGGATGATCAGCCATGATCATATTGAATGGCGGGGCAGGCTCGATGGGCTGAATGGCATTCTCCTGTTCTGATGTTCCTATTTCCTATAACAGCATTTCAAAGTCTAAATATTTGAAAAAGCAAAAATTAGAATGGTATGGAGAAAAAGCAGTGGAATGAGACACAGTGGACAACTCTTTCGGAGAGCTGCACAGGTGCAATGGCTCAAATAACCTCTTTGTTTGTTGTGAAATGATTCTCTCTCTTCATTCCTCTTCCATAATTGATCCCCCGAATCCCAGCTCCATCAATATCCCAGAGCCAGTAGACACCCACATTAGTAGGTCTTCTGAAGAGCGCCACAATTGAGGAGAGATGGACCTGGGGCCATCTAAGAAGTAATACTGCTGCACAACAAGGAACTACAGAATAAAGTCTTATTACTTTAAGATATTAATTTGTATGGAAGGCCACTGTGATTGATCAGAAACAATGCACTGGTCACATACATTGTTAATTGACTTCACTCAATACTGAGTGTTCTTATATGTGGCCTTGCTATATAGGAAGTGTGATACTGATCTTTTCTAAATATATCTCTACCAGCTTCTTTATAAAATAGTTAAAATTGTGATGAATGTGCGACTTTGTCAATGCTATTCCAATGCAGTGAGTAAACAAAATCACGCTCATTAAATTGTGGTATTAAAAAAACAGGACTGGAATGGTATGACTGTATCTATTATATGTCTTGTTAATTCTTTTTGACAGGAAAAAGTAAAATCAATTTCATACAAATGGGTCAACTGGCATTGGATTAGATAGCAGTGGGGGTTCTAAAATTGGATTCTGATTTCAGGCTTCGAAGAGAAAGACATTTTCAAGGTTCCCGTTCCTAATTGCTGTCCAGTGACCCCTGCTGGAAAATAGGTATGTGGGGTGTCTAAGATAGACAGGATCAGGCTTGGCTGTGGTGGCTCCCAAGGATGTGTCGTCAACTGAGGCTTATTGTCCAGACTCAAAGATGACTTGAGCGAGATTCAAGGGGCTTCTGTTCCTTAAAGGACCCTACACTAGCTTCAGAGAGGTGGGCCAAGGAGAAAAATAAGAGGGAAGTATCTGAATAAAACAAGAACAATGCTATTCATTAAATGTATTGGTATTTTTTGTGAATCTGCAGAACTGATCACTAAAGGTAACTATCCACTGATGTGTAATTGGCCTGCTGGAGAGCATCTGGAATTTTAACACATTCCTGGCTTGGCTGAGCTGACCAATTATTCTGCTGTTTCTATCAACACTGGAGACTTTTCTTCTCTGGGGTTATTAAGCTTGTCAAAACTAATTTGTCACCACAACTGTGGACCCTCTGTGCATTTGACAGCAGCACAAGTATCCACCTGCTCTGCAAAACAGCACTGGGCACAAGGAAAGTAAGTGACTGATTAACTGCAGCATGCTATGTTCATAGGTCAATCCAGTGAACTTCAAAAACTATTGGAGTAAAAATAATCTCCAGTACATGATAATGCTGTGATGATACAAAAATCCAGTTTTATTTTATAAAATAAAGATGATAAAATAATCATCCCAATGCCTATGGATGCAACAGCCTTAGAAATGGGATTAGACCACTGGAAACAATCAGTAGCCCCTGCCGGACTCAATTATATTCATTCTTCATTATCTGTCTAATTTCCTTAGTTTTCCAGTTGCTTATTGATGTAATGAATACTGATGGAAGTTTTTTTTCTGAGCAAAAGCTTTTTGGAAGAAAAGAACTGACTTAAAACTTTCCCACTCTACCCCTCCTCCCTTTTGTAATGATGTCATTGATTCCATAATCTGTTGCATCAGCATGTTTTTCCCTCCTTTCTTTGCTAATTGCCGCTCGAAACTTGGCAAACCTGATCTTAATGGAATTTAGCCGTTTCTCACTGTATTCACAGCCAAAGCCTGCTGAGAGCTGAATTTTAAGTTGCTTTTCTTTGTTTCTGCAAAAGTTGGTGTTATTGAGGTCCAGCAATGATTTATGCTGAGGTTATTCTCATATTTCATTCAGCCTGCTCCCTTTTCTTCTACGATTCTTGGCCGAATCAACTTTCAAGGATTATTTGAAGTTTTACAAATTTAAGATGTTGCCACAGCACAGTGACAAAAACTAATGTTTTACTGCTACAGCATGCAACATGAAGCAATTGTACATTCCGAGACTGTTCCAGAAAAATAGTCTTGCTTTGCTTGCAATATGCACATGCTATACATTTGTACCATGACCATGCAAATATTTAATAACGTATAAAACAAGAAACTCAGTGGAACGTAGAAAGGTAAAAATAAAGTTAATTACTATCGAACTCATAGTTCCTGCTGGTCTGCAAAATTCATACCCATGATGTGTACTTCAGGTGACAAAAGTACTAATGCAAGCATTCCCTAAATTTCCCTTTCTCCTACAATCTTCAGGCTTTTAAATCAATACTCAGCATTGCATAATCACTCCTTTCTCATTTACCTCATCTTCTCTAATACTCTTCAACCATAGTCTTGTCCTGTATGACAAATCCCTGCCTTTCTCTTTCATTTCTCAATACAAACTCACTATGTAGAGTTCTTGAACAATATGGCTAATGGAAACCTGTAAACATCTGTGAGTTATACAGTCTCCTTCATAAGAGATAAAAGAGTACGCAGAAACTATGCAGTATCCTCTATTTATCTGGCAGAAATATGAAATGCTGTAGAATTCATTGTTTTGTGAGCTGCTTTGTAGCAATAATAGTTCATGTGGCTTTACCAACAGTATCTGACACAGCAAAACGACTGGCAACAGAAAACAGTTAACTAAGAATGCATTATATTTGTTTGAATATTAAATTCTGTTTGTATGTTATAGCACACAAATTAATTTAACAGTTAATGAAAACATTTTGATGTTCAAAGATGTAAAAAATTATACCTATGAAATTAAAACCATAATAATTGCAAAGTTAATTAGCTCCAAACAGTCTGAACCACAAAATGTGTGCTTAGAGTTTGTTCAACATTTCAATGAGTTTTCCTACAGAAAACATAGAACCATAGAAAAATTACGGCACAGGAGGAGGTTTTTCAGCCCATCGTGTCTATGCCAGCTGAAAAAAACTAGCCGTCCAATCTAATCCCACCTTCCAGCACTTGGTCTATAGCCTTGCAGGTTACAGCACTTCAGGTGCATGTCCAGGTACCTTTTAAAAGAATTGAGGGTTTCTGCCTCCATCACCATTCCTAGCAGTGAATTCCAGACACCCACCACCCTCTGGGTGAAAATGTATTTCTTCATGTCCCCTCTAATCCTTCTACCAATCACTTTAAATCTGTGCCCCCTGGTAATTGACCTGTCCACACGGGGAAACAGGTCCTTCCTGTCTACTCTATCTGGGCCCCGTATAGCTTTGTATACCTCAATCAAGTCACCCCTCAGCCTCCTCTGTTCTAAGAAAAACAACCCCAGCCTATCCAATCTTTCCTCATCGCTGCAACTTTCAAGCCCTGGCAACATTCTTGTAAATCTCCTCTGTAAAGCATCTTGGTACCCCTGGCATTGGCTTAGTAATGCAAAAGACTGGACAAACATGGAATCATAGAAAGTTTAAGGCACAGAAAGAGGTCCATCGTGTCAGTGCTGGCCAGAAAACGAGCCACCTATTCTAATCCCATCTTCCAGCATTTGGTCCATAACCGTGCAGATTATGGCACTTGAGGTGCATATCTAGACTCCTTTTGAATGAGTTGAGGGTTTCTGCCTCAACTATCCTTTCAGGCAGTGAGTTCCAGATCCCAGCACCCTCTGGGTGAAAAAGTTTTTCCTCATCTCCCCTCTAATTTTTCTACCAATCACTTTAAATCTATATCCCCTAGTCACTGACCTCTCTGCTAAGGTAAATAGGCCCTTCACCTCCAATCTATCCAGGCCCATCAAAATTTTGTACATTTCAATCAGCTCTCCCCTCAGTCTTCTCTGTTCCAAGGAGAACAACCCCAGCCCCAATCTTTCCTCATAGTTGCATTTTTCCAGTCCTGGCAACATCCTCGTAAATCTCCTCTGTACCCTCTCTAGTGCAATTACATCCTTTCTGTAATGAGGTGACCAGAGCAGCACACAGAACTCAAGTTGTGGCCTAACCAATGAGTTATACAGTTCCAGCATAACCTCCCTGCTCTTATATAATATAAAATAAAATCAAGAAATGTTGGAAATACTCAGCAGGTCTGGCAGCATCTGCTGTTATATTCTATACCTCGGCTAATAAAGGAAAGGATTCCATATGCCTTCTTAACCACCTTATCTACTTTTCCTGCTACCTTCAGGGATCTGTGGACATTCACTCCAAGTTCCCTCACTGCCTCTACACTTCTCAGTATCTTCCTATTAATCGTGTATTCCTTTACCTTGTTTGACCTCCCCAAATGCATCACCTCACACTTCTCCAGGTTGAATTCCATTTGCCACTTTTCTGTTCACCTGACCAGACCATCAATATCTTCTGGCAGCCTACAGCTATCCTCCTCGCTATCTACCAAACAGACAATCTTTGTGTCATCTGCAAACTTGCTGGTCATGCCTCTACATTTATGTCCGCATCATTAATATGTACCACAAAAAGCAGGGGACTCAGTACTGAGCCCTGCGGATCACCACTGGAAGCCCTCCAGTCGCTAAAACATCCATCAACAATTACCCTTTGTTTCCTGCCACTGAGCCAATTTTGTATCCACCTTGCTGCATTTCCCTGGATCCCATGGAATTTTTTTTTAACCAGTCTGCCATGTGGGACCTTGTCAAAAGCCTTGCTAATATCCATGTAGACCACATCAACTGCACTACCCTCATTTTTTCTTCCTTGTTACTTCTTCAAAACATTCAATCAAGTTGGTCAAACAAGATCTTCCCTTAACAAATCCATGCTGACTATCCTTGATTAACCTGTGCCTTTCTAAGTGACAGTTTTATCCTGTCTCTCAGAATAGATTCCAATAATTTACCCACTACTGAGGTTAGACTGACTGGCCTGTAATTATTCAGTCTATCCCTTGCTCCCTTTTTAAACAGAGGTACAACGTTAGCAGTTCTCCAATCTTCCGGCACTGTATCCAGTGAGGACTGGAAAATGATGGTCAGACCTCCTGCTATTTCCTCTCTTGCTACTTTTAACAGCCTAGGGTACATTTCATCCGGCCTTGGTGATTTATCAACTTTCAAGGATGCTAATCCCATTAATACTTCCTATACTCTCCCTATGTTTATCACATCCAACACTTCACACTCCTTCTCCTTAACTACAATATCTCTTTTAAGAAGACAGATGCAAAGTATTTATTAAGAACCATACCAACATCTTCCACCCCTACACATAGGTTACCTTTTTGGCCTTTTATGGGCCCTACTGTCTCCTTAGTTATCCTCTTACTCTTAATGTATTGATAAAACATCTTTGGCTTCACCTTGATTTTGCTTGCCAATACAAACATACGAATTAGGAGCAGGAGTAGGCCACTCGGCCCTTCGAGCCTGCTCCGCCATTCAGTAAGTTCATGGCTGAACTGATTACTCCACATTTCCACCTACCCCCAATAACCTTTCACTCCCTTGCTTATCAAGAATCTATCTAATTCTGCCTTAAAAATATTCAAAGACTCTGCTTCCTCTGCCTTTTGAGGAAGAGAGTTCCAAAGACTCACGACCCTCTGAGAGAAAAAATTTCTCCTCATCTCTGTCTTAAATGGGCGACCCCTTATTTTTAAATAGCGACCCCCTAGTTCTAGATTCTCCCACAAAGGGAATCATCCTTTCCACATCCACCCTGTCAAGACCCTGCAGGATCTTGTATGTTTCAATCAAGTCATCTCTTACTCTTCTACATTCCAGCGGATCCAAGCCTAGCCTGTCCAATCTTTCCTCGTAAGACAGCCCACCCATTCCAGGTATTAGTCTAGTAAATCTTCTCTAATCTTTCATGCCCTCTCTTTGCTTTCCTAATTTCCTTTTTGATTTTACTCCTCCACTTTCTCTACTTCTGTCAGCTTTCTGTAGTATTGAGTTCTCGGTGTCGGACATAAGCTTTCCTTTTCTGCCTCATCTTACCCTGTAGGCTCCTTGACATCCATAGGGCTCCAGATTTGGCTGTCTTACCCTTTTTCTTTGTGTGTACATGTTTACTCTAAACCCCTTGAATCTCCCCTTTGAATGCCTCCCACTGCTCTGACACTGGTTTACCTTCAAGTAGCTGTTTCCAGTCCACTTTCGATAAATCACTCCTCAGTTTAGTAAAATTGGCCTTGCCCCAATTGAGAACTCTAACTCCTCTTCTATCTCTGTCCTTTTCCATAATTATGTTAAAACTGACTGAATTATGATCACTACCACCAAAATGCTCTCCCACTGCCGCCCATTCCACCCTCCCGTCTTCATTTCCTAAAACTAAGTCTAAAACTGTGCCCTCTCTTGTTGGACTAGCTACATACTGGCCAAAAAATTCTCCTGCATGCACCTCATGAATTCTGCTCCTTCAATTCCTTTCACAATAAAACTATCCCAGTTAATATTGGGGTAGTTAAAATCCTCTAGTATTACTGTCCTATTGTTCTTGCACTTCTCAGAGATTTCCTACATATCTGCTCCTCTATCTCCCTCTGACTGTTTGGGGGTCTATAGTACACTCCCAGCAGTGTGATTGCCCCTTTTTTGTTCCTTAGCTCAATCCATATGGCCTTATTTGAAGAACCTTCGAACATATTAGCCCTCCTCACAGCTGTAATAGTTTCCTTAACCAAAATTGCCACTCCCCCTCCTTTCTTATCCCCCTCCCTATCACATCTGAAAACTCTGTAACCAGGAATGCTGAGCTGCCATTCCTGTCCCTCTTTAAGCCATGTTTCTGTAATAGCTATGATATCATACTGCCATGTGTCTATCTGTGCTCTCAGCTCATCTGCTTTATTTGCTATACTCCTCGCATTGAAACAACAGTGATCTTTGTGCTTCATTATGATAAAATAACAATGAGAATATTTTGAGAGATTTTACCTGCAACTATAGTATTTGATTTTCAGATTAATGCAGGATGTAACAATGGCGCAATAAGTAATATTGATGGGAGCAGAAAGTTGCAAAAGGACATTGATAGATTGAGGGAGTGGGCAAAACTGTAGCAGATGTAGTTCAATATGGGGAAGAATGAGATCATCCACTTTGGACTTAAGAAAGATCGATCAGTGTATTTCTAAATGAGTAGCAGCTAGGAACTGTGGAGCAGCAGAGACATTTAGGGCACCATGAACAGAAATCACAAAGCTAGTGGACAGCTACAAAAAATAATTTAAAAGACGAATACCTCAAGGGGGTTTGAATACAAACAGCTGAAAGTGATGCGACAGTTGTAAAAAGCGCTAGTTAGAATGTATCTGGAACACTGGGTTCCATTGTGAGCACTGCACTTCAGAAAGGATATTTTGGCCTTGAAATGGATGTAACACAGATTCACTAGAATGCAAGGGCTAAAAGGGTTAAACCATGAGGACTAGTTGCAGAGACTAGGCTTATATTCTCTTTAGTATAAAAGATTAAGGGGTGATCTAACTGAAGTGTTTTAAGATGATTTAAGGATTTGACAGTGTTGATAGAGAGAAACTTTCCTCATGGGGGAGTCCAAAACAGGTTGGTATAAACTTAAAATTAGTGCTAGGTCATTCAGAGAACACTTCTTCACACAAAGGGTAGAAGAAATCTGGAACTCTCTCCCTCAAAAAGCTATTGAGGCTAGTCCAATAGAAACATTAAAAACTGAGATGGATAGATTTTTGTGAGATAAGGATATTTAGAGATATGGAGCAAAGACAGGTAGAGTTGATATACAGATCAGCCATAATCTAATTGAATGGTGGAACAGGCTCGAGGGGTTGAGTGGCCTACTCCTGTTCCTAAGCATATTTATACTAGTGGTGGAACCTTTATCCATGGAACAGTGGAATCCTGTGGATAGTTTTACATTGATCCTCAATTGACACTCAGCTCTTATCTGTGACTCTCAATAGCTGCCTGTGCATTAGAGATGGGCAACTAACCCTGAGTTTAACATCTTGAAAGCTCTATTGCAGAAAGCCCTGGACTAACAACATTCTCCATGACAATCTGTAGCTTCATCAGGTGGTCATGCAGCATTGCAAAGATGCAGGCTGTGAAATCCTCCATGGATGTTTCTGTAATGTGCAGGCTGCATAGCACAGTCTCAGATGACAAATGGGGCAGTCGTGGTCGAGTGGTTAAGGCAATGAACTAGAAATTCATTGGAGTCTCCCTGTGTAGGTTTGAATCCAGCTGACTATGTCTCTGAGCTTTACTTTCTATGATTCTATAAATGCTGGATGGTGGGATTAGAATGGGTGGAACGTTTTTCAGCTGGCACAGGCACAATGGGCCAAGTGGCCTCTTTCTGTGACATAAATATTCTATGATTCTATGACAGGTGCTGATATTGAGTCAGCAAAGAATATTTGTAATGAGGTCTTGTGAGGCCCAAATCTGCATGCACAGCAGCTGAATTGTACCTCCAACTGCTCTCCCCACCCCTGTAGTGGACATAGTTTTGCTTGTCACTATAGGAGTGGGGCCATTGGGTACTGGGAGGTGCTAGGCTGAGGCTATAGAGTTGACTCTGTCACTTTCTCCTACTGGGAACCCGGAGGAGCAGAAAAACAGACTACTTCAGAAAGCTTGTAGTAATACACACCTTGAAACATAGCCTCATGTAGTAAAAGATTGTATTGTGTTACACTAAGGGGAGGTGATGACATCGTGGTAATGTCACTGGACTAGTAGTCCAGAGATGTCAGCTCATGGTCTGGGGACATGGGTTCGAATCCCACCATGGCAGATGGTGAAATTTGAATTCAATTAATAAATCTGGAATTAATTGCTAGTCTAATGGTGGCCATGAAACCATTGTTGTAAAAACTGATCTAATGCCCTTTTGGGAAGTCCTTATCTGGTCTGGACTACATGTGACTCCAGGCCCACAGCAATGTGGTTGACTCTTAAATGCCCTCTGAAATGGCCTGGCAAGGGCAATTAGGGCTGGGCAATAAATGCTGGCCTAGTCAGCAAAGCCCACATCCCACAGTTGAGGGTACAAATGAATAAGTGAATGTGGAGATAAGCAATGAAAAGTCACTCATCCTCACTCACTCTATTGCCTTCATGTCCATACTCTTGCTGGCCCTCATTACAGGAAATTATGAACTGTAGCTTTGATAACCCTATCACCCCCACCCAATCTAAAGTGCTGCCTCCTATTATATACAGCCTTCTTTCATAAGCAGATAAGGGCCATATATTGTGATAGATTAGTCCTATAAAAGTGCCAAGCACAACCAGTACAATATATGAGAATGTTAACATGAAGCTGTGGGGAGCCTTGCTGATGTTGTACTTGGTATTTGATACTTGATGGATTTAATGGCTAACATCGGCAGCACTGTGATATTGGAGATCTGGCACAGTGAAAGAGAAGAACATGACTATATCATAAAAGCAAAATACTGCGGATGCTGGAAATCTGAAATAAAAACAAGAAATGCTGGAACCACTCAGCAGGTGTGGCAGCATCTGTGGAAAGAGAAGCAGAGTTAACGTTTCGGGTCAGTGACCCTTCTTCGGAACATGACTATATCCATGTATATACAATGATGAGGTGTTGGCAAAGTGATCTGCATTCTCCCTCTGTAATGGTACATCAAATTTATAATGAGGAGCCATTAAAATGCTTGGCAAGGTAACTTACTATCTTGGTAAACTTGCACCAAAAAATGTTTTCTCAACTTGTACTCAGGTTCAAGCCACAGGTGAAATTGGATTGATGTGCTTTTTGGGGGTGAGGGTAACTGGTGGTTAAATCTGAAGTGCAGCAATTTTTTAAAGAGAATTGTGTTCATCAGGGTGAGAGATATTAGTGCCGGTGATTGGCACTATTATTATATCAGCAGTCAAATGTGGTATGAAGCTTTAACTGCTTTGCTCTAACCTCAGAATAATACCCCTGGTGCATCGCTGTTGACATTTTTTCCACTTTCTTGACCAGTTCTTCCAGTCTGAGTGAAATGGTCAATTAGTGGTAAATTAGGGACAGTTTTATGCTGTGGGCCCATGCCGACTGCAAATAGATTGAAACTGCCCAACTCATTTCACAGAGGAATCTTACAAACAGCAGACAGAGGGAACTTCCATCACATCAATCTGGATTTGAGCTCAAACTCCAGTAATACTTTAGGGAAATCAGAATTTAAGTATTGGCCATCATTAAAAGGAGAATTTGGAGATAGCTTGTTAATCTATAACATTGTACATACAAACACATTATTTATATGTTCTGTGTTTTATGGTTCAAGTGTGTTGATAACATGTGGCACTGAAAATAAGCTCAGGTTTGTGCCTAAATCTCCATTTATAATGTGTTTATGGTATCAGTTTGGTCTGTGCGAACAGCAACTCATTCAAACTGTTACCATATTTAGTTGCTAGGTTCAAAGTTACATTACAAAGTCTGGGTGCTGGGTATAGAAAGAATAAAGAAATAGCTTGTGATTCTTCTTCGTCTTCTTCTTTGGCCTCCTTGTCTCGAGAGATAATGGGTAAGCGCCTGGAGGTGGTCAGTGGTTTGTGAAGCAACGCCTGGAGTGGCTATAAAGACCAATTCTAGAGTGACAGACTCTTCTACAGGTGCTGCAGATAAAGTTGGTTTTGGGGCTGTTACACAGTTGGCTCTCTCCTTGCGCTTCTGTCTTTTTTCCTGCCAACTGCTAAGTCTCTTTGACTCGCCATACTTTAGCCCCGCCTTTATGGCTGCCCGCCAGCTCTGGTGATCACTGGCAACTGACTCCCACGACTTGTGTTTATATAGCACATTATTGCATCCTCAGGATGTCCCAAAACATCCTACAGTCAATGCATTATTGTTTGAAGTACAGATGTAGGCAAGATGGCAGCCAGTTTGGGCCAGTAAGGCCCTACAAAAGTACAAATGATTGAATGACTAGGTGGATAAAATAACAAATTGCATACGCAAGTCAAATAAGCAACTCTGTTCATACTTGAGCCAAATGCTGCTGAAAACCTCATCTATACTTTATTATCTCCTTGCTGGTCTCCCAACTTACAGCCACCATAAACTCCAAATTGTTCAAAATGTAACCATCCTTTTCTTTGTCCAAAAACCCGCCCTGTTCTTGCTGACCTATATAGGGTTTCTGTCTCGCCCAAATTAATTTCAAAATCCAAAAGTCCCCAGCCACAATATTTGGTTGTGTAGTGCCTGTATTTTCAGTGCTCTGGGTGCCATTTCAAGTCCAAAATGGCATCCACAATGCATAGACACTTCTAGTGCAAGGACAGCACTGCCAGCAGCTGTGAAGGTGAGCATGGGCATGAACTTTTATGCATTGGGCTCCTTCAGGCTGCCCATTTCTGACATTTCACAGTTCGCTATCCGCTGTTGTGTAAGGGAGGTTACTGAGTATCTGTATGCAAAGTGAGCTGAATACATTCCATTCTATCTTGCCAGAGAGAAGCAGGTGGAGTGAGCACATGGCTTTGCCAAGACAGCAGACTGCAATGGCTTTGCCATTGACTGCACACATATAGCTTCACAGGTTCTGCATGTAATTATTGAGATGTACTGCAATGGAAGGGATTCCATTTCCTCAACATCCAGCTGATGTGTTACCATACACAGTGCATCATGCAGGTCAATGCCTAGATCCCAGAAGCAGTCATTATGGCTTTATTGTGTGGCAGTCCGCTGTGCCAGCTGTATTTGAGCCACCACGACAAATCAGAGGGTGGCTATTGGGCAACAAGGGCTATTCCACTGATTACCTGGCTCATGACTTTGGAGTGCAAACCATACACATGTGGGCAGCATGCATATAACAAAAAACATGCTGCTACACAAACGTCGAGCAGACCATGGGGGTGCTTTAAGCAATGCTTCCACTGCCTGGACCACTCTGGATGAGCCCTGGAGTACTTGCCAGAGAGTATGTCATGATTCATTGTGGTCTGCTGCATCCTGCACAACCTCACAATCATGAGGGCATATCCCTTGCCACCACACGTACGGCGAGTGAAAGTAGTGGGGAGGAGGAATAGGTGGAGGTGCAATAGGAGAAGAAGGTGGAAGGGAGGAGGTAACCAACACATCCCCTTTCTGGCCAAGTTGTTCCAGATTGGTTTATATGCTCACTAAGGAAGTTAAGGATAGTATCAAATTGACAAATCCAACTGAGGTGCTGGCACAGTGGTATTCAGTCATGAGGGAGTGGCCATGGCAGTGCTCAACATTGACTTCAGAGCCCATGAAGTCTTATGGCATCAGGTCAAACATGGGCAAGGAAACCTCCAGCTGGTTACGACATACCACCCCCTCTCAGCTGATAAATCAGTGATCCTCCATGCTGAACACCATTTGAATGAAGCACTGAGGGTGGCAAAGGCACAGAATGTATCTGGGTGGGGGACTTCAATGTCCATCATCAAGAATGGCACGGTAGCATCACTCCTGACCGAGCTTGCTGAGTCTTGAAGGACATATCTGCCAGACAGGGCCTGTGGCAGGTGATCAGAGAACAAACAAGAGGGAAACATCTACTTGATCCCATTCACACCAATCTACCTGTTGCAGATGCATCTGTCCATGACAGCACTGGTAAGAATGACCACCACACAATCCTTGTGGAGATGAAGCCCTGTCTTCACAATGAGGACACCCTCAATTGCTTTGTGTGGCGCGAACACCGTTATAAATGAAGTAGACTCAGAACAGATCTAGCAATGCAAACCTGGATATCAATGAGATGCTGTGGGTCATCATCAGCAGCAGAATTGTATTCAACCACAAGCTGTAACCTCATGGCCCAGCATATCCCTCATTCTACCATTACCATCAAGCCAAGGGACCAATCCTGGTTCAATGAGGAGTGTAGGAGAGCATGCCAGGAGTGGCAGCAGGAATACCTAAAGATGATGTACCAACCTGGTGAAGCTAAAACAAGACTATATGCATACTAAACTGCGGAAGCAGCATGCTGTAGACAGAGTTAAGTGATTCCATAACCAACGGCTCAGATCAAAGCTCTGTAGTCCTGCCACATCCAGTTGTGAATGGTGGTGGACAATTAAACAACTTACCAGAGGAAAAAGCTCTACAAACATTCCCATCCTCAATGATGGGAGAGCCCAGCATGTCAGTGCAAAAGACAAAGCTGAAACATTTACAACCATCTTTAGCCAGAGGTGCCCAGTGGATGATCCATCTTGGCCTCCTCCTGAGGTTCCTATCATTATAGATGACAATATTCAGACAATTCGATTCACTCCATGTGATATCAAGAAATGATTGAAGGCATTCAATACACTAACGGTTAAGAGCCCTTATAACATCCCAAATGTAGTACTTAGGACCTGTGCTCCAGAACTAGCCACATCCTTAGCCAAGCTGTTCCAGTACAGCTAAAAAACAGGCATCTACCCGACAATGTGGAAAATTGCCCAGGTATGCCCTGTCCACAAAAAGGACAAATCCAATCTAGCCAATTACCACCCCATCAGTCTACTCTCAATCATCAGTAAAGTGATGGAAGGTGTTGTCGACGGTGTTATCTAGCAGCACTTACTCAGAAACAAGCTGCTCACTGATGCTCACTTTAGATTCTGCCAGGGCCAATCAGCTCCAGACCTCATTGCAGACTTGGTCCAAACATGGACACAAGAGATGAATTCCAGAGGTGAGGTGAAGTGAGAATGACTGCCCTTGACATCAAGGCAGCATTTGAATGAGTGTGGCATCAAGGAGCCCGAGCAAAACTGAAGTCAATGGGAATCAGTGGGGAAAACTCTCCACTGGTTGGAGTCATACCTAGCACAAAGGGAGATGGTTGTGGTTGTTGGAGGCCAATCATCTCAGCCCCAGGACATCACTGCAGGAGTTCCTCAGGGTAGTGTCCTAAGCCCAACCATCTTCAGCTGATTCATTAATGACCTTCTCTCCAACATAAGGTTAGAAGTGGGGGTGTTCACTGATGATTGCTGTGTTCAGTATTACTCACAACTCCTCAGATACTGAAGCAGTCGTGTCCACATGCAGCAAGACCTGGCCAACATTCAAGCTTGGGCTGATAAGTGGCAAATAACATTCGCGCCACACAAGTTCCACGCAATGACCACCTCCAACAAGAGAGAATCTAACCATCTCTCCTTGACATTCACTGTCATTACGATCACTGAATCCCCCTCAACATCCTGGGGGTTAACTTTGACCAGAAACTTAACTGGACCAGCTGGGAATTCTTCGGCAGATAACTTACTTCCTGACCCCCCCGATGTCCACCATCTACAAAGGACAAGATGGAATACTCACCACTTGCCTGGGATGAGTGTAGCTCCAACAACACTCAAGAAGCTCGATACCTTCCAAGACAAAGCAGCCTGCTTGATCGGAATCCCATCTACCACTTTAAACATTCACTCCCTCCACCACCAGCGCACTGTGGCAGCAGTGTGTACTATCTACAAGATGCACTGCAGCAACTTGCCAAGCCTCCTTTGACAGCACCTTCCAAACTGTGACCTCTATCACCTAGAAGGACAAGGGCAGCAGATGCATGGGAACACCACCACCACCAAGTTTTCCTCCAAGACATACACTATTCCAACTTGGAACTATATCGCCATTCCTTCACTGTTATTGAGTCAAAATCCTGGAACTCCCTTCCTAACAGCACGGTGAGTGTACCTACTCCAGATGGTTCAAGAATGCAACTCACCACTACCTTCTTAAGGGCAATTAGGGGTGAGCAATGAATGCTGGCCTTGCCAGCAATGCTCACTTCCCAAGAATGAAAAAAAGTGGGATGTCAGGTATGTGCATACTTTCATCTTCAATGGTTGTGGTGCCGCCATCCATGGCTTCAGCAATTGCCACTCCAATCATGGCGAGCACAGTTTCCTCCATGGATGAAGAGGAATAGAGGTGTGCCTGCTCACTGCTGGTTAGCTCCTGCAGCCTGCAGTTATTTGCCACCTTATTCTGCAAGAAAGACGGAAGTGTGGCAGTGATTATCGTGTAACGTGTTTGGGTGACATGTGTTCTACTCCAGAAAGCCAGTTGGTGAAGGATAGAACTCAAGCTAATCTTTACACATTTTTATATTAGTGACAGAGTTACACACTGCAAACATACAAATCCTAAGCCAACAACCTATTTCAGTCTATGTCCATTTATAGGGCTCAAGCAAATCCCCAATTAATGCCCACCAGCTGCGTATATTAAACACAATTAATATACAATTAACAGATTCCCTTTTCTCTCTTTAAATAAAAATTAGAGTTAAGATACACAACTAAAATTTCAGAACAAATTAAATCAAAATCCTTCATATTCTGTACTAAGCATTACATTGCAAGACACCCCTCCTCTGGGCCCCTAAAAATTTCTTCGTACATGCATTTCTTTTTGTAAAACAATAAGACAGCTGATGACTTGCATTCACCCATTTAATTTTAAAGATTTCTTTTCTCTCCAGCATTTGTTTCAACCTAGCAAGATCAATCCCTAACCTTTTCTTACTGATAACATTCAATGGAATACTATCTTCAGTATTCCCCTTGTACAGAATCTCACTTAAAATATTTAACAAATAGAATCCCATATTCACTGCCTCCACAAGAACCAGTGTTTCAGTAGCTCAAGTACTTTAACACCCTTTTTATTTTCTTTGCCTCCCAAGTTAAAGGACTACATTTCCCATTTTTACCCATCAGAAATATTATGAAACCAGCTGCACTAGAATACTGATCAGGAAGATTAGCATGTATGCAGTACGCATTTCGCCAGATTTTTTTTAATGTTCTATTTGCCCTTAAAACATTCTCTACTTTAAGATGTTTCGTCATCATACTTTACTCCAATACATCAAAACTAGCATCTGATCCAGTCTGAGTGCCCAACCAGTTCAACTGAACAATTAAGTTTCACAATTGCGCTGTCTCTTCTTTAGATATAACCTCATCTTTCTGTGATAACCTAGTATGATTAACTGTAATGGGAGTAACAGTCTCTAAATAGGATTGTTGATTTAAAGTTATTTCAGACCTATTCTGCTTAATACCTAAACCAATATATTTAAAAGTCCCACAAGCCTGACTCCCAATTTTAAATTCTACTCTTATGTAATTAATAACACATCTCTCAAATTCTGCAGTACCACCCTGCATCATCAACATGCACCATGAAGATACCTGAAAGTTTTCCTTTATGATACCAAAAAACATTGCAGAATCTGCTGTTAGTTGAACACAACATATTTTCAGCAAAACAGATCTCACCACAAAAATATCACAACCTGAAAGCATCATTTGGGCCATAGACACTTGGTTTAGTTTTCACAGTTTTCCTTCTTCATTTGCTGCCTCTTTGGGCAGTTTCAGAAACACTTCTCTCTGAAGAACATCACCTTGAAAAAATGCGGCTTTGTGTTGATTGATCTACCCTCCCATGAATATGTGGCCAAAAAAGGTAAAAGGATTTTCAAAATTACTTTTCTAGTTGTGGGAGAGTCCACTGGAACATCTGAATCACCTAATTGCTCTTCAAACTCCTAGCAAATAGCCTGGTTTTAGCCTTATAAGTTCCATCTGCATACACTTTTTCAGTACAAATCCAACTCTGTGACAAAGCTGGTAGCCCCTTATCTGATACCTTCGAATAAACTAGGGCGGCACAGTGGCGCAGTGGTTAGCACCGCAGCCTCACAGCTCCAGGGACCCGGGTTCGATTCCGGGTACTGCCTGTGTGGAGTTTGCAAGTTCTCCCTGTGTCTGCGTGGGTTTTCTCCGGGTGCTCCGGTTTCCTCCCACAAGCCAAAAGACTTGCAGGTTGATAGGTAAATTGGCCATTATAAATTGTCACTGGTATAGGTAGGTGGTAGGGAAATATAGGGACAGGTGGGGATGTTTGGTAGGAATATGGGATTAGTGTAGGATTAGTATAAATGGGTGGTTGATGTTTGGCACAGACTCGGTGGGCCGAAGGGCCTGTTTCAGTGCTGTATCTCTAATCTAAACTCTCTCCAATTCTCTAATTCCCTTTGCTTTGTTTCTGTTATTACTTTATCCTCAAATTTGTTGGTAGCTACCAAAACGTCATGATCATGAGGACTTCTGCTTCTAGCTCTGTTCTGAGACTGTTCTGTGGCCTTTATTTCATTGTGTAATTGATTCAAGCTATGACCTCTTCTTGTACTTTTATATCTGTTGGGACGACTACTGTGAAATCGCCCTGTTGCAGTATTGGACAGCCTTTCTCCAGTACATGATCGTTTTCTGATGCAAGAGTCACTTCCGTACTCACTATCAATACTTGCACTGCGCTTTCTTACTCTCTACTCTTTCACCTCATTCTGCCAATCCATGGACCTCACTTCTTGGCTATTATCCTGAACATTCAACCAATATTTAAACTTGCCAATAGCTTTTCCTGCATGTCCCTCAATTGGTGCATCCCTCCATTCACTAACGCCCTCTGGAATTGGCCTTTGGATGTATTAGCTCTGTCCTGTGTGTCATGATTAATCACATTACCACTATCCAGCCTTGATCTATCTTATTCTGTTCCTCAGGATCTTCATCACAAAACATATGAGCACTTGAGGTACAAAGTGCCTCATTTACTTCTATCAGTTGCTCAGAGTCAGAGATTTTGTAATTACTTCTGATTAGTCCTGAGGAATGAACTGTCTGATTGCCATGTTTGATAAGTACTGTCCTACCATCACAACCTATTACCGAAACAGGGCCCTTCCATTCCCTATGACCCTCTCTTTTATAATATATCGAATCTCCTGAATTCTGCCTCGGATGATCTTATATACCTCAGAGCGCTCTGAATTTTCTCCAAAACCTCAGCCTTGATGAAAGCCCGTCTCCCTGCATGTAAAGCATTCATATGTTCTGAAAAATTTAACCTAATTTCATACCTTCTACAGCAGGAGTACTATTGCATGGCACAGATGCAATTTGGGATTTCACCCAAAGACCAATTGATAGAGATTATATCCTCCAACCGTCTGGAGTGAATTCTTTGCATGAACCGCCCATGTCAGGGTGGTTGTCAACTTGCAGTCTGGTTGATCAGCTAAAATTTTATGCAGCATTTCATTGATCACAACATAATTCCATTCAGAGACCATTGCTAACAGGAATTTCAGCTGCGGTATTCTTGACCATGATGTTCATATTTTCACACAGATCTTGGAACTCATCATTGGCAAATTCACCTCCATTACCAGTCAAAAACCTTGCTGGTAGACCAAATCTAGAGCCTATCCATTTCTCCATGATTTTGTCCATAATAACCCTTTTGACCCCACAAAGTTTTATTGTAGAAAGATTATATCTGGTCACCAGGTCTGCAAAATATAGGACAAACATATTTTTGTCTTTGTCCCATACCTTTACATCCATGACAGCTACCTTATTAAAGTTACATGCCACTCGGAGGCTTACAATGGAATATGCCGATACTTTTAACAGATTTCACATTTCTCATTAATCTCTTCTATTAACCTCGCATACTCTTCATCAATCACACCTGCATCTTTTAGCAGGATTTTTACCCTTTGACAAGTCAGGTGAGCAAATTGTCTATGTAACTTTAAGACAATTTGCTTTTTTTCTCTTATCACCTGATACTATTATTACTTGTCTAGCACTCTGAGGAGAAACATCAGGTTTTCTTAAGGGGATAATGTCCTGACTGGGAAAACTGCAAATTCACCGACTTTCCAAAAATAATTGCCTTATCATGCTCCGTGCCAAGTTTCATTTGTGCCTTTTTCATAGAAGGTTTGCTCAACATCATAGGTATCTCACTCGACACTACATCAGTATTTGAAAAAATGGCTTACTCCAGCTACTTTACATGGAATTTCACTTTAATAGCCTCAATGTGTTGTCATCACCAAACATAAGGAAATAGTACTTAACATTGGGTTGGTGCTCACCACTTAATGAATCAAGGTAACATGTTAACCAATCTGTTCCATAAACTGTCAAAGTGCAAGCATTATCTAGCACTGCACAGTTAAACAAGTCCACAACTAATACATTCATCACAGGACTAAAACTCCTCGTCATCAGTATAATTTGTTTGGACTCATCAGTATCTTCATCTTTTTCCTCAGAATTCTCTATGCCATGTGTCATTTTGAGGACGCTGCCTCTCCACTTTGGGCAGTTCACTGCATTATGACATTTTGAGTCTCACCTGAAGCACCTATTAGCTGTTCCTTGGGCATTCATGGGATTCATTTGTCTATTATTGCTGTTCCAATTTTGTCTTCTTCTGTAATAGCCAAATTTGCTAAAGGTGCTTTCATCCTCAATCTTCCTATCTTTAACCTTTCCGTTGTATTGATGCCTTCATCCAGTATTTGGACTATTTCAAAATCTGGCAGTCATTGAGTCCTGTATTCTTTGTGACACCACTGAATGTCCTATTTGTTCCACAAAGGCTGAAGGAAATGACTGTTTCCCAGGAATTTTTTCAAAGCAGCAGACATCTGTTCCAACAAGGTCTCACTCTCCAAGAACCAAACACCAGTCAGAACCAGGACCTTGTCTTTTTGAGACACCTTAGCAATCCAGTAAGTTAAACACTAGTACTGGATCCATAGATCCCCAAATTGAAGTCCATGTTATATTCCTCATGCAATGACCATCTGTTTTCCAACATCTATCAAAGTCTGACCATGCCTCATAGGCATTTAACAGATCACCTTTCTGACAAATTTCATCCAAGAACTCTGATAGAAAGTCCATCTCTTCATCACTAACCAACTGATATCCAGCTCACAAAATACTTTACTTCATACCCAGAAAATATATGCATGATATCTGCCATTTTTCAGAATGGCTACTAGGATTGTGGTTTTCTGTCTGACTTTTTTTTCTTAGCTTCCAACCTTCACCTTTAGGCAACCATTCTCTATTATAATAAAAGCAAAATACTGCAGATGCTGGAAATCTGAAATAAAAACAGAAAGCGCTGGAAATACTCAGCAGGACAGGCAACATTTGTAGAGAGAGAAGAAGAGCTAATGTTTCAGGTCAGGGGCGGCACAGTGGCCGCGTTTGCTTGGCCGAGTTTGGTCGGCACAGGCTCAGTGGGCCGAAGGCCTGTTTCAGTGCTGTCTCGCTCTATGACTCTATGACTCTGTGACCTTTCATCAGAACTGGCAAAGGTTAGAAAAGAATTAGGCTTTAAGCAAGTGAAGTGTTCTATTCCAGAAAGCCAGTTGGTGAAGGATTGAACAACAGCCAATCTTTACACACTTTTATATTTATTTACAGAGTTACACCTTGCAAGCATACACCTGCCAACCCAACCACCTCAGTTTTAGTCAGTGTCTATTTATCGGGCTCAAGTAAGTCCCCAGTTAATGCCCATCACCTGAATACAATTAAAAACAATTAATGTACAATTAACAATGTGGCTTTCATAGTTGAATAGCTGGCAGCAATGTACCCTCTAAGAAACAGAAACAGGAGTAGGTCATTTGGCCTCAATGAGTCTGCTCCACCATTCAATATGATCATGGCTAATCTTCTGCCTCAACTCCTCTTTCCTGCTGGCTCCTCATATCCCTTAATTCCCTGCGACGCCAAAAATCTGTTTATCTCAGCTTCAAAGATGGAGCAACCATAACCGTCAGGGGTATTTGAAAGATTCACAACCTTTTGAGTGAAAAAATATCTCCTCATCTCAGTCTTAAATGATCGATCCCTTATCCTGAGACTGTGCCTCCGTGTTCTAGATTCTCCAGCTAGGGAAAACAACCTTTCAGTGTCTACCCTGTCAAGCCCCTTCAGAACCTTGTAATCATGTTTCAATGAGTTCACCTCTCATTCTTCTAAACTCCAGAGAGTGTAGGCTCAATTTACACAGCCTCTCACCCCAGAAACCAATCTAGTGAACCTTTGTTGTCCCCCTCCAATGCAAATATATCCTTCCTTAAATATGGAAACCAAAACTGCACACAGTACTCCAAATGTACTGTCACCAAAGCCAATTATAACAAGACTTCCTAACTCTTGTACTCCAATCCCCTTGCAATAAAAGTCAACACATCATTTTCCTTTCTAATTGCTTGCTGTACATCAACATTTAGAAGTTTCAAATAAAAACAAGAAATGCTGGAAATACTCAGCAGGTCTGGCAGCATCTGTGGAAAGAGAAGCAGAGTTAACGTTTCGGGTCAGTGACCCTTCTTCAGAACTGGCAAATTTGATTTTTCATGCTTTTTAAAAAATATTTTGCTTTTCTATTCTGACCTACAAAGTGAATAACCTCACACTTCTCCACATTATACTCCATTTGCCACCATGTTTGCCCATTCACTTAACATGTCTATATCTCTTTGCAGCCTCTTTGTGTCCTCACAGCATACATTCCCACCTAGATTTGAATCATAAGCAAACTTGGATACATTACTGGAGAGAGAAGCAGAGTTAACATTTCAGGTCAGTGACCCTTCTTCAGAACTGGCAAATTTGCTGCCAGACATGCTGAGTATTTCCAGCATTTCTTGTTTTTATTTCAGATTTCCAGCATCTGCAGTATTTTGCTTTTATTATATTGGATACATTACTCTTGGTCTCATCATCTAAGTTATTAATATAGCTTGTAAATTGATGATGCCCCAGCACTGATCATTCTTGCACTCCACTAGACATTTTGGAAGGACAGGAAGCTAGGAAAAAGTGGTGAGGTAGCTCTGTTAATTAAGTATGACGTTAGTACTGTAGTGAGAGATGATCTTAGTTCAAAAGATCAAGATGTAGAATCAATTTGGATAGAGATAAGAAATAGCAAAGGTAAGAAGTCACTTGTGGGAGTAGTTTATAGGTCCCGTAACAGTAACTACACTGTAGGATAGAGTGTACAGTAAGAAATAATGGGGGGTGGTAAGAAAGGTACTGCAGTAATCATGGGTGATTTTAATCTACATATAGATTGGACAAATCAGATTGGCAAAGGTAGCTCGAAGATGAGTTCAAGAGTGTATTCCGGACAATTTCTTAGAGCAATACATTCTAATGCCAACCAGGGAGCAAGCCATTCTAGACCTGAAAATATGCAATGAGACAGGATTAATTAATGACCTCATATTAAAGGAGCCTCTAGGCAACAGAGATCATAACATGATGAATTTCACATTCAGTGAGAAGGTGAGAAGTGTGGATCGAAGATTAGTGTTTTCAACTTAAATAAAGGCTATTACAAGGGTGTGAAGACAGAGTTGGCCAAAGTGAACTGGTAAATTAGGTTAAAAGATAGGACAGGAGAGAAGCAGTGGCAGACATTTAAGGAGATATTTCATAACTTTCAGCAAAGATATATTCTAGTGAGAAAGAAATACTTTCACCATGCACCATCCATGACTAACTAAGGAAGTTAAAGAAAGTATCAAATTGAGGGAAAAAGTGTACAATTCTGCAAAGATTAGTGGTAGATAAGAAGATTGGGCAGATTTTAAAAACCAGCAAAGAATGACTAAAAAAAAAGGGAGAAATTAGAGTATGAGAGAAAGCTATCTAGGGATATAAAAACAGATAGTAAGAATTTCTACAAGTATTCAAAAAGGAAGAGTAACTCGTGAGCATTGGTCCTTTAGAGAGAGAGTCTGGGGAATTAATTGTGGATAACTAGGAAATGGTGGAAGCGTCGAACAGGGATTTTGTGTTGGTTTTCACTGTAGAAGACAAAAAAACCCCAAAGATACTTGAAAAACAAGAGGTAAAGGCAAGGGAAGAACGCAAAACCATCACAATCACCAGGGAAAAGGTACTTGGAAAACTATTAGAGCTAAAGGCAGACAACTCCCCAGGATCTGATGGCGTACATCCTATATAGGGTCATATAAAAAGTTGCTGCAGAGATAGTGGATGCATTGGTTGTAATTTTCCAAAATTCCCTAGATTCTGGAAAGGTTCCAGCAGATTGGAAAATAGCTAATGTAACACCTTTATTAAAGAAAGGAGGGAGACAGAAAGCAGGAAACTATAGGCCAGTTAACCAAACATCTGTCATCGGGAAAATGCTAGAATCCATTATTTAGGAGGTTATAACAGGCCATTTAGGAAATCATAATGTGATCAGGCAGAGTCAACTTGGTTTTGTGAATGGAAAATTGAGTTTGACTAATTTATTAGAGTTCTTTGAGCAAGTAACAAGAAACATGGATAAAGGGGAACCTGTAGATGTGGTGGATTTGGATTTCCAAAAAGCAATTGATAAGGTGCCAAATCAAAGGTTACCACACAAAATAAGAGTTCATGGTATAGGGGGTAACATATTAGCAGGGATAGAGGATTGGTTAGATAACAGGAAGCAAACAGTAAGGATATCTGTATCATTTTCAGGTTGGCAGGATGTGACTAGTGGAGTGCCACAAGGATCAGTGCTGGGGCCTCAACTATTTACAATTTAAATCAATGACTTGAGTGAAGGGACCAAATGTATGGTAGCTAAATTTGCAGAAGATACAAAGATAGGTAGCAGAGCAAGTTGTCAAGAGGGCATAAAGGGCTGGATTTTACCAGCCCCCCTGACATCGGGGGTTATGGCAGGGGGCCTGGAAAATACCTCCAGGAGAGGACCGCCACGGGCCTCAGTGCTAGATAGGCCCTGCCCCATGTTACCAGCGGCACCTAGGCCTCGTGACAGCCCACTGCCGCTCGGTGATGGGAACCTAATTAAAATATTTAAATAAATGCTAATTAATGAATAATTACTTACCTTTTCACAACGGCCAGCCCGCTCTGATATTCTGGATTCCGGCTAGTTACTGGAACTCCTGTGCCTTTGGATCTTTGTTCAGAGATCCGAGGCGGTACACTGGTGGGGAGGAGTGAAGTTTTCAGAGCGGGGTAGGGGGAGCGGGAAAAACTAACGTGATCGGTGGAGGGGATGGTGGAAAGAGGTTGAAGGTTAAAGGTTCTTAACTTTGTGGCGGGGGGTGGGGGGGAGTTGCAGGGAAGGTCGGGATCGAGAGATTAGTGTTTTTGGGGGAAGAGGGCTTTTAATAAATTGATTAGCCATCAGTGGGGGAGAGGATATTGGAACTTTGAAAAAATGTTTCACTTGAATTTTTGAAATACTGTACCTTTAAAAGTTTAAATGCTTCAGAAGGGCCTGAAGCCCTTTAAAAATGGAACTGGCGCTTGCGTGGTGACACCGGATGCTGTTGCCGGTGATTGAACATCCACCCCTCCTGCGTCATCGGGGGTGGGTGTTCCGCCCCCTCCATGTAAGTGAGCAAACATCGTGGCGGCTCAGCGGTGCACATCTCGCACATGCACCGCACTGTTTTTGAAGCTTGCCACTGATTTCGGTGGCAAGCTGGAAAAATTCAGCCCAAAGAGTCTACAAAAGGATTTTCTTCTTCTTTGGCCTCCTTGTCTCGAGAGACAATGGGTAAGTGCCTAGAGGTGGTCAGTGGTTTGTGAAACAGCGCCTGGAGTGGCTATAAAGGCCAATTCCAGAGTGACAGACTCTTCCACAGGTGCTGCAGTTAAAATTGGTTGTCAAGGCTGTTACACAGTTGGCTCTCTCCTTGCACTTCTGTCTTTTTTCCTGCCAACTGCTAAGTCTCTTCGACTCACCACTCTTTAGCCCTGCCTTTATGGCTGTCCACCAGCTCTGGCGATCACTGGCAACTGACTCCCACGACTTGTGGTCAATGTCACAGGACTTCATGTCACGTTTGCAGACGTCTTTAAAGCAGAGACATGGCCGGCCGGTGGGTCTGATACCAGTGACGAGCTCGCTGTACAATGCGTCCTTGGGGATCCTGCCATCTTCTTTGCGGCTCACATGGCCAAGCCATCTCAAGAGCCGCTGGCTCAGTAGGGTGTACATGCTGGGGATGTTGGCCGCCTCGAGGACTTCTGCGTTGGAGATACGGTCCTGCCACCTGATGCCAAGGATTCTCCGGAGGCAGCGAAGATGAAATGAGTTGAGATGTTGCTCTTGGCTGACATACGTTGTCCAGGCCTCACTGCATAGAGCAAGGTACTGAACATACAGGCTTGAAACACTCGGACTTTTGTGTTCCGTGTCAGTGCGCCATTTTCCCACACCCTCTTGGCCAGTCTGGACATAGCAGCGGACGCCTTTCCTATGTGCTTGTTGATTTCTGCATCGAGAGACAGGTTCCTGGTGATAGTTGAGCCTAGGTAGGTGAACTCTTGAACCACTTCCAGAGCGAGGTCGCCGATATTGATGGATGGAGCATTTCTGACGTCTTGTCCCACGATGTTCGTTTTTCCTGAGGCTGATGGTTAGGCCAAATTCGTTGCAGGCAGCCGCAATCCTGTCGATGAGTCTCTGCAGACACTCTTCTGTGTGGGATGTTAATGCAGCATCGTCAGCAAAGAGGAGTTCCCTAATGAGGACCTTCCGTACTTTGGTCTTCGCTCAAAGACTGGCAAGGTTGAACAACCTGCCATCTGATCTTGTGTGGAGGAAAATTCCTTCTTCTGAAGACTTGAACGCATGTGACAGCAGCAGTGAGAAGAAGATCCCAAACAGTATAAGTGTGAGAACACGGCCCTGTTTCACACCACTCAGGATAGGAAGGGGGTCTGATGAGGCGCTGCTATGCTGAATTGTGCCTTTCATATTGTCATGGAATGAGGTGATGATACTTTGTAGCTTTGGTGGACATCCGATCTTTACTAGTAGTCTGAAGAGACCATGTCTGCTGACGAGGTCAAAGGCTTTGGTGAGATCTATGAAAGCAACATAGAGGGGCATCTGTTGTTCACAGCATTTCTCCTGTAGCTGGCGACGGGAAAACAGCATGTCAATGGTGGATCTCTCTGCTCAAAAGCCGCACTGTGCCTCAGGGTAGACACACTCAGCCAGCTTCTGGAGTCTGTTTAAAATGACTCGAGCGAAGACTTTCCCCCCTATGCTGAGCAGGGAGATTCCATGGTAGTTGTTGCAGTCACCGCGGTCACCCTTGTCCTTATAGAGGGTGATGATATTGGCAGTGCGCACGTCCTGTGGTACTGCTCCCTCATCCCAGCACAGGCAAAGCAGTTCATGGAGTGCTGAGAGTATAGCAGGCTTGGCACTCTTGATTATTTCAGGGATAATGCTGTCCTTTCCAGGGTCTACAAAGGGATATAGATAGGTTAAGTGAATGGGCAAAAATTTGGCAATGGCGTATAATGTGGGAAAATGTGAACTTGTCCACTTTGGCAGGAAGAATAGGAACGCAGAATATTATTTAAATGGAGACTGCAGAACTCTGCAGTACAGAGGGATCTGGATGTCCTGGTACACGAATCACAAAAAGTTAGTATGCAGGTACAGCAAGTGATTAGGAAGGCAAATGGAATGTTGTTGTTTATTGAAAGGGGAATAGAATATAAAAGTAGGGAAGTTTTGCTCGAGCTATACAGGGGCTTAGTGAGACCACATCTAGAGTACTCTACTTGCTTAAGAAAGAATAAAATTGCATTAGAAGCAGTTCGGAGAAGGTTCACTCGACTGATTCCTGGGATGAAGGGGTAATCTTATGAGGAAAGGTTGAACAAGTTGGGCCTGTATCCACTGGAGTTTAGAAGAATGAGAGGTGATCTTATTGAAACATGTAAAATCCCAAGGGCCCTTGACAGGGTGGATGCTGGGAAGGATGTTTTCACTTATGGGTGAGACTAGAACTATGGGATACAGTTGAAAAATAAGGGGTCTACCATTTAAGACTGGGATGAGGAGAAATTTGTTTCTCTCGGAGGGTCATTAGTCTCTGAAATGCTCTACCCCAGAGAGCAGTGGAGGCTGGATCATTGTATATATTCAAGGCTTAGTTAGATAGATTCTTGATAGACAATGGAATCAAGTGTTATGGTGGGCAGACAAGAAAGTGGAGTTGAGGCCACATTCAGATCAGCCATGTTCTTATCAAATGGCAGAACAGGCTTGAGGGGCTGAGTGGCCTACTCCTGCTCCTAATTCATCTGTTTGGATGTGGTTACAGCCTGCCAACTTGAAAATGCCTTGTTTAGCCCTACTTTCTGCTTCCTGTCTGTTAACCTATCCTCCATCCATATTAATATATTACCATTGATTGCAGGAGCCGTTATCTTGTGTATTAGCCTTTTGTGCAGCACCTTATCAAATGCCTTTTGGAAATCCAAGTGTGCTACATCCAATGGTTCCCCTTTATCTATCCTCAAAAAACTCAAAAAAAAACATCAAATACGATTTCCCTTTCATAAAACCCATGTTTTCACTTTGATCAAACTATGATTTTCTAAGTGCATTGTTAAGACTTACTTAATAATAGATTCCAGCATTTTCCCAATGGCTGATGTCAGGCTATCTGCCCTCTAGTTCCCTGTTTTATCTCTCCCTCCTTTCTTGAATAGCAATGTTACATTTGCAACTTCCAATCCATTGGGACTATTCGTGAATCTAGGGAATTTTGGAAAATCATAACCAGTGCATCCACTATCTGTGGAACTATCTCTTTTAAAACCCAAGATATAGGTCATCAAGTCCTGGGCATTTATTGGCTTTTAGTCCCTTAAGTTTCTCCAATACTTTTTCTCTACTGATATTAATTACCTTAAATTCCTCATTCTGATCATCTCCTTGGTTACCTTCTACTTCTTGCATGTAATTTGTGTAACCTACTGTGAAGACAGGCACAAAATAATTGTTCAAGATCCCTGCCATTTCTTCATTCCTCATGATCAATTCTCCTGTCTCTCCTTCTGAGAGGTCAACATATATTTTAGCTACTCTCCTTTTTACACATTTATACATTTGAAAAAACCCTTACAACCTGTTTTTATATTCATGGCTAGTTTACTCTCATATTCTATTTTTTACCTTTGTATCAACTTTTTAGTTGCTCTTTGCAGATATCTAAAACATTCCCAATCCTCAAGCTTGCTACTATTCTTTGCAATATTACAAGCCTCTTCTTTTAATCTAATACTATCCTTAACATCCCTAGTAAGCCATGGATGATCTTTCTCGCTGAGTTTCTGTTTTTTAATGGAGTGAATCTTTGGTGAACATTTTGAACATTGTTTATTTAAATATTTCCCATTATTTATTTACCACCATACCTTTTAGTCTATTTACCCAATCAACCTCATTACCTATGTAATTTGCTTTGTTTAATTTCAAGATTCTTGTTTGGGACTAGAATATGTCACTTTCAAACTTAATATGGAATTCAATTGTATTATGATCACTTTTTCCCAGAGGTTATTTTATTATAAGATAACTAATTAAACCTGCCTCATTGTACAATACTGGATCTAAAATAGCTTTGTCCCTAATTGGTTCCACAAAGTATTGTTCTAGGAAACTGCTGTGAAAGCATTGTACAAATTCAGCTTCCAGACTATGTTTGCCAATTTGATTTGTCCAGTCTATATGAAGATTTAAGTCCCCCATGCTTATTACATTGCCTTTGCTACAAGTTCCAATTATTTCTTGCTTAATCCTGTGACCAACGGTATAACTACTGGTAGGGATCCTCTCAACCACTCCCACACACGTTCTCTGACCCTTTTTACTTCCTGATCTTCTCAGCCAAGATCCTTTCTCACTACGGTCCTTATACCATTTGATGGAAACCACACCTGCCAAATGGAAACATATTAATTTCATCATATGGAACACTATTTGAACTTTTACTGGACATTGAACATAACTTGTTTAAAAAGACCACAGAGCTGAATGGCTGAAAACATGGCTGCACATTTGCATTCTGAGAGACAGTTGAATAGGGAGACAATGGGAGTTCTCACTGATTCAAATTAGTGAGGTGGGTTTTGTCAATAGTAATGATTAAAAGACATTGAAAGCCATTATTTTTGTAAGAGCCAGCACTCCAAGTGCCCACTGAGTGTGACTGTACGAACCTTTGAAATCAACAATCCTTGCAGATGATGCCATTTCAAACAAAGAGTTGATCACATGATTAACCTGCTGGCCAACTGGGGACTTTTTGAATTGTGCCACACAGAAAGGGCAGACTGCAATTGAACTTCAAGAAGAAAGCACCGCTCTCTCCCTGTCTCTCTCTCAAGCAAAATTCTAGGGACCCACGGAAGCAGCTTAAGCCTCAAGACAGAGGACCTCTTCAGCCTTCTGGTACCAATGAAACAAGTTTGAAAGTGTGCACTGGGCCCCAGTGAGAACTACAAGACTTAACTCCAATCAAGGACTTTACATCCAAACCAAAGACAGTATCTGAATTCCATCTACTACTCCAAAACACTCCCCTTTAATTCTTTCTCCTCCTCTGTATCTATTTGTGTGTGTGTTTATCTTGTATGCATGCGAGCGTGTTTGCGTCACGTATTTTCATTAATTTAACTGAGTTAGAGTGTTAAGGCTAATAAACTTACATCTTTCTTGCTTAAACCTAAGCAAGCCTGTCTGTTTGGTTCATTTACAATTAAAATTAGAAAGCAGTGAGCAAGGGATCACTGAGGTGAAGCTAAAAACACTTTTTTAAAAGTTTAACCCTGTTACGGCCGAACCAGGAATGGGGCTAAAGGGGAGCCTGAGACCCCTTCCTCACCCGGTTGTAACACCATCCTTTACCAAGAAGGCTTCTCCTCCTCCTTTTCCATTCTGTCTGCCTTTGTGAAATGTTGTGTACCTTGAAATATTTATTTCCCAATCTTGGTCACCTTGTAACCATTGGCTGGATTTTATTTCGGTGACGGGGGTCATGGGGACAGGCCAGAAGGTGGGGTGGCAAACCTGCATTGGCCCTTATTGAACTCCTGGTCGAATTCATCAATGGACAAGTAATTAACTGTCTGCATTCGGGGATGCCATCCCCCTTTCCGGGACGAGATACCACCCCAAGAGGCCAATCAGAGGGCCTGCAGCTCAGCAGATCCAGAAGTGCCACCGCAAGTGGCGGCCACTGCTGACACTGCAGGAAGCCAGGAGCAGCGAAGATGGAGGACGTGCTGGGTCCAAGGTAATTGTGGTTGGTGTCGCCAGGACCAGTCATGCAGGGCCTGTCGCGGGGATAGGGGTTGTTTGGTGAGGGCAGATGAGTGCCTTGCCATGCGGACGGCTATCACTACCAGGAGGGCCCTCCATGGACCATGGATTTCCCCTAGAGGAGGTATGCCCCAGCCCGAGCTCGCTTGGAGGCCACCAGGTAAGACCTGGCAGTGTCTCCACGCAGCTGCGAGCCCCTCTGAGGTTGGTTAAATGCCAGTGGAGGTAGGAAGTGGCCCTTAATAGGCCATTTAAGTGCCTTAATTGGCCTCCCAGTGGACTTCCCAACCACCATGGTGCCTGCTATGGATGAAATGACATGGGGACAGGACAACATCGGGCACGCCATCTGACGCCACCCTATGTCTCCCAGCCTGTCTCCAATGGCCGCATAAAATCCAGCTACATATCTCTGTAATGGCGATTAGATCTAAATATCTAAACCATTTATCTCTGTTTATGCTGCTAGTCCATTGATCTTGTTGCGAATGCTTCACGCATTCAGATAAAGGGCCTTTAATTTCATTTTTTCACTTTGCATGGACCTTATTTGCTGATGCACTACTACCACTAAACTCTCTGTCCTTTCCTGTCCCATTCTGCTTGTCTTTACCCAAATTGCTAAACTGCTCTATTGCTTCAACTTTTCTCTTTAGATTACTAAATCGCCCTTCAGCTGACCCCTCCCCCCCTAAGCTCTCCCCCTTTTAGCTTAAAGCCCAATCAATAGTCCTAGTTATACGATTCGCTGGAACACTGATCCCAGCCCAGTTTAAGTGGAGTCCATCCCAAGTGAATCCCAAGCTTCCTCTTCCCCCTGTACAGGTGCCAGTGCCCTATGAATTGAAACCACTTCTTCCCATACCACTCTTTGAGCCATGCATTTAATTCACCAATCTGCTTGACCCTATGCCAATTGATGCCTTTCTTAGGGAACAATCCAGAGATTATTACATTTGAGGTTCTATATTTTAGTTTGAACCCTAACTCCTCAAACTTTCGCAGCAGAACATAATTCCTAGTTCTACCTATGTTGTTAACTAATGAGTGGACCATGACAACTGGATCCTCCCTTCACACTCCAAGTTTTCTTTTTGGAGTTTGAGGGTGATTTTTAAAGTCCGTAGCCACTTTAAATTGTTTTGCGTGGCCATGCATGTGCAGTAACTTAAAGGGGCCAACTTGTTCACGGCCGGCCTGGGAACTTTTAGGTTGCCACACAGCCGGACAACTTGGGGGAACATTGGTTGGCAGTGTGTGCAAGCTGTGAGATGTGCATGTGAGGCTTGCAGCAGTGTTACGTGTGTAAGGGTGAGATGAGGCATATGAATGTAAGGTTTGTGTAGTGATTGATAGAGATTGTTGGTATGTGAGTGATGGGGGTATGGTGCACTAAGCAGTGTGTAAGGCTAGTGGACAGTTGGTGGGATATGGCATTTAAAGATGCTTTTACTGACCTTGGTCATTAAACTTCTTATGGCACTGAATCTAGGACCTCAGGGCTATACTCCTGGCATTGACCGCCACAGCTATCTGCTTTCATTGTTGTCTGTGTTTGTCTGACCTCCTATAGAGCGATGACATCTCTCCTCTCTGTATGTCCTCGACCAAGACCTCCAATGCAGTGTCAGAAAATCATTCGGTCTCTTCTTGCTTGCGCTCTCTTCTGCAACCTATTCCATCACTTACACCAGCCACAATGCATCTCCCCTTGAAAAGGTGCAGGCTGGCTTTAAGTAGTGCAGGATAGCTTTAAGTGGTGCTTGCCTCTCATGACTTTGTGCCCCCTGTTCAGGCGTGCAGCTACTCAATTTAGCGCTGTCTGCATACAAAAATCATTTAAATGAGTGAATGGCAATAAGTTTGCGATCTCTGCACCTGTTTTCACCTTTCAGATCATCCTTTCTCCCTTTGCCACACTATTGATAGCAGAGTCTTCAGCTGTCTCAGCCTAATCTCAGGAACTCCATTTCTAAACCCTTCCGCCTCTCCACTATTAAAAACCTTCTCAGTGACCGCTTCTAATCTCTTGTCCTTGCCTAAACATCCATTCCCTTATTTATTTTTATGTGAAGTACTTTGTGAGTTTTATTTATGTTAAACATAATATATAAATGCAATTTTTTGCTAAAGTCTGAGATTGTCATATTTTTATTTGGAGAAAAATCCCCAATATTTGTAGAGGTGTCACAGTAGACTAATTCAGGCTAATAAGTGAGGCTAGTGTTGAATGGCCAAAGTTTAAAAGTGGCAACATACAAGATTTGATATTTCTTTGCTCTGCTGCTATATAGAGTGCCCACACTGGTAAAATATGATAACTTGAGTGGGGGAAAGAGGGAGGTAAAAGAAAGTTAGGAGTGAACCTTTCCTGTCATGCTTCTTGATATTTAATAGAGAACAACGTTGAAAGCTAGTGTGAAAATGTCCAGAACTCAGGCAATCTAATCTCAACTGAAGGTAGTGAGCATGTACGTGGGAAGGCAGTGAGGTGTGATAAAATGCAATCGGGAGAATTATGAAATATGCATTAAACCCATTTTGTCTAGGAAGCACAAATGCATATGTAATACTGTTGTGCACCTTCAGTGAAGGAAAGCTGTGATTATTAGACATAAGACCACCCACATTGAGAAAGTACGTGAGTCATGCAAAGACACTCTTTGAGAACCAGACGTTGTCCTTCTTGTCCAATACATTTGATTTAACAGCTGCATAATGATTTACAGCTGCAATAGTTCATATAGAAAACACAACCATTTTTGCCTCAAAACCTTTAAGGTCATGGAAAAAGGCCACTGAGTTCAGTAGCTGTAGCAGTGGAGCACTGGACTCCCAACTAGAGAGCCTATGTTCAAGTCCCAGGCATGACTGACACTTGAACCTATCTAATCCTTCAGCTAGTGAGCTTTATTAGTTCTTGCCTTGCGGGATGCAGTGTTTTTCAACCAGAGAGCACTCTATCTCAGAGAAAAGAAAGGGAGTAAAAAATAGGAGAACACTTTGGCTAAAAATACAATATGAAGGTAGATGGCAGTAGAGAGGACTTAAAGTAATAGCAAATGGGGATAAACTAACAAAAACATAATTAGCTGAAAATCTTCATTATGGCTCCTTAAAAGCAGAAAAGGTAGCTCTGACTTTCTACATTTAGGAGAATATTGAAAGGGAGAACTAGATAAGCTTTGAGCAAGAAATTTACCTTTTAATTTAAGGTACCCTTCATTAGATTCAGAAAAAAACAAAAGAAGAAATAACACAATGGCTGGAATTTTACACCCCTCACCCCCCCACCCCGAGAGTGGGCTAGGAAGCAGCGGGGGTATGGTGGGAGTTTAAAATCCACTGGGATGGTGCAGTTGCCACGCTCCTCACCTACCCGTGCCCACTGCTGTTTTACCAACAGCGGGGTGGTGACAGGCGGGCTGCTTGCCCTTAGGCCAAATTGAGGTCCTTAAGTGGCCAATTATAGTCTCCTTCTGCCACCACTGGCATTTTAACAACAGTGGACACTTCAACACCTGAGGAGGCCGCCTAGTAATACCTGGCAGCCTCCTTGCAAGCTGGGGGAGGCCCTCCTGATCGAGCACCCTGTGACGCACAGAGACACCGCCCCCAGCAGCACGAGCCGCCCCTGCTGAAACAATCCCCCCCCCGCCCTACAATTTGACCACCAGCCCCTCACCAGGGTCTAGCCGGTTGTTCTCGGCGAGACTGGACGCCCACTTACCCTTTTGGAGGCCGATGTCCATGTTCCTCCTCTCGCTGGGTGCAGTCCCAGCAGTGGTCCCTGGTCCCACTGGCACTGCTGGGACTGAAGAGCTGCCAGCGGCTCTTGGAAGCATTACCTCCTGCCTCAGAGGGGCAGAAGCCACGACTGCAGGCACTTAAGTGCCTGGGCCACACAAAACAGCAGGTGTGACTTCTCGGGTCAGTGGAGGCGGTCTCCACCCCGGCTTTCCAGCCATTGGGGGGGGAACCACTGCCTCATTATTAAATTCCGGCCTATGTTACTGCTAATGTTGGCTGTGGTGCTATAACAAATAACAAATGTACACTGGTTCACATTCCAGAAGTACTTCAGAGCAAGTCAACAAGAACAATTCAATCAACCAACATCAAGACATGACCTGTACTTAGTGACCCTAACTTGAAACAGTTTTACATCCCTGAAATGACGTGTTAACATGGCATGGTTTCTCTTTTACATTGATTTTGTTTTAGAATCAATCTTTTTTTAAAAATTGTTCATTGAGTTTTTTAATTTCAACTGTGAGATTTCTGCATGTGTGTGTGGGTTTAGAAGTGCAGTAATTGGTAACTATGGTTAGTGCTGCATTAAAATAAAAAAATAAAAATTACCGTAGTAGCTTTAGAAGAATCACAAAAAATTAAGTATAAGATGTCTAAATGATTCTTTTGGTACATTTTAGTACAAGCCAAGCAAAATCTATTGAACCTTTAAAGCTACAGAATTTCTTTATGGTGGTGCACTTGGTTGATTTGGATGTTTTAGACTGCTTGTATCCAGCTGTTAAATCATTTAATATGAAAGTGAAATTTTGCTAGAACATGCAAAATTGACAATATCATCATACAATAACTGAGGCACCAAAATAAAGGTGAACATAACTTTCTTATAAATGTACTTTATTGCTTTTGGTTTTAAACAGTAGATTGTTTAGCACCAGAGTTTAGTTGTGTGGTTAGGTGTGGTTAGTGCAAGACACTTCAAACTAACAGTTACAAATTTCAGATTTGTACTAGATATTCTCTTGGGAACAGCGGTACTGGTCTCTCCCATCAGCGGATCCGCGATCTTTACAATGGGGAATTTACCATTACTGTGTAATATTTGGTCATACAAAAGCATGACCGAAGAATCTAACAATTAAACCCACCCCCCTACCCCGAACTGTGTTATATGAACTGAATATCATAATCTCACAAGTGCCAACACACATACTGCTTCAACTTTCAAAAGCTGAACTGATTAATACTTTAGTGAGTTGAGGTCATGTTTAGTAGCAGGGAGAAGGGAGAAAAAGTACTGGCGTGGCTGGGAGAGAGAAAGAGAGAAATACTCTATTCATGTGTAAGGGGAGAAAACAAAGAGAGAAAGAGTCCCATTTGAGCAGGGCGGGAAGAGAGAGGGAGGGGCAAATATGAAAGGAATTTTCATTGCTGTGCTGCATACAGAGAGAGACCATCTTGTAGACCTGGATGGAAGAGCAGAGACAGAATGACAGAGAGAGATACCTTGATGAATTGGAGAAAAAAAAGTGTAAGTGATTCTCTAGTTGGGATGGGGGTACATACAGGGAGGGAGACCTTTCAGTGGGAGGAAAAAGAAAGAGGGAGGTACATATCTATTGTGTAAGATGTGGGGTGGGAATCTATTTGCAGGGGTGAGGGGGAAGATTCTGTTGAGAGGAGAGAGAAACAAACATCATGTTTAACAGGAAGGTACAGAGAAGGGCATCTCTGGATCTGCTAGCAAAGTAAGGGATGATTGCTGTTGGTGCTTAATGGGCATATGTTATCAATAAAACAACATCCTTCAACTCACTGTAAGCAATGCCGGGTGGAGGCTATGCATCTTCTCACTGGAGAAATGGAAAATCAGATGATGTCTTTAGCTTGCCTTCTGGCATTTGGCTAAAAGAACATTAGTAATGACTGAGGAAGCAGACTGTTCACTCAGCTTGTGTGTGGGAGGAGATCTTTCAAGGGAAAAATTATGGGGGGAAAAGCAGAAGTTCACTTTCATTAGAGAAAAACATACTCTTAACAGACAAAACAAACCCCAACTCAGAATGAACACTGCTATTCATGTCTATTCAGATGTACTGGGTCATTACCAATTTATATTTGATTGATTAACATCTCTCATTAAAATTCATTTCATTTTTGCACATACACTTCAAAAAGCAAATGGTCCAATGTTGACCTGGTGCTGCGCAGCGTCCCGAGAGTGTTAACTTACTCTTTCTGTAATATTAAAGATGCCTAACCAGAGTAGTTCATTGTGTCACTTTTAACACCTATAGGATCAACTTCATTAACTTCCTAGTTGTCTCTAACATAAATGGTTATACACATCTCTTTTTCGGTCCACTCAACCTTTTGTTTTGCTGAATGGTCTATACCTCTGTATGTTGCATTCATTACCATCCACAGGAGCCAGTCAGCCATGTTTCTGATATTCCTACTCCATCATAGTTCCTTACTGCTACAACAACCTTCAATTCTGGTATCTTATTCAAATTTTCCCCTTTTTTTTGTATTAATTGTCACGATGTGGGAAAATCTGCAAATTTACTGCCTGACTCTACCTGCCCTGACAAGGTGGTGGTGGACATCCTCCTTGAACCAAAGCAGTGCCTGTGCTGTTGGTGGTCCCATGATGTTGTTTGTTGGGCAATTCCAGGAACTTGATCCAACATTGGGGAAGGAACAAAGGTATACGTCCAAGTCTGGATTGAGAGTATGATTGTTAGAAAATTGGAAGCCGATGGTGGAGGTGATTCACTTTGAATCCAGAGCCTTATATTCTGGTCAAGCTGACCACTCTGTTTGTATGGTATCAAGCTTCTTGAAACTGCATTCATCACTTTTCTGATTTGTATGTTGTAGACGGTGAATGGGCTTTGAGAAGTCGGGTGCTGAGCCACTTGTCACAGAATACTCAGCCTCTGCCATATAGCCTCTTTATTGATAGGGCTGTTTCAATTTAGCTATTAGTCAATGGTTATTGCCAGGATGTGGATGGTGACAGTCTCAGCAAAGGTGATGTCAGTGAACATCAGAGATGTCTTTTTCCTTTCCTTGTTGGAGATGATCATTACCTGACACTTATGGGGTGCAATGTTACCTTTCAATTTTTAGCCCAAGCCTGGATATTGTCTAATTCTTGCTGCAAAACACCATGGGATGCTTAATTATCAAAAGGAGCTGTGAATAGAGCTGAACCATGTAGGACTGTCAGTGAACAGCCCCATTGATGACCTTATGATGCATGGAAGGTCATTGATGAAGTGGCTGAAGATGATTGGGCTGAGGACACTTTGCTGGGGAACTCTTAGGCTGATGTCCTAAGACTGTGATGATTGGCCATTAACAACCATGAGCATGTTTCCTTCTTTAAGAAACCCGCCACTGGAGTAATTTCCCCTTGACTCCCAATTCCCAGGTTAGGTTTATCCTACATTTCTGGACAGGACATAACTGGGGAATTTTCTACGTTGCTGGGTCCATGCCAGTGTCATTGTTGCACTGGAACAGCTTGGTGAGAGGAGAGCGCTGTTAGTCATAGGGCTGAGTTTAGTCATGCTGGTGGAGCTCCCAGAGCCTGGCCAAAAGGTTGAGGAGAACCCTACCTTGGCCCTTCGGAGTTGGCTACTGATTGGCTACTTAAGGGGCTCAATTGGCCTTCGGGCGGGAAGGCCATCTTCTGCCTTTCTTACCCCCCCCCCCCCCCACCAACTTAATCAGTCCGATCGGAAGGCAATGGGCCCCTCACCTTCCTCCCTCCCATCGCAATTCTATGGGCCCCTACCTCCTAGCTCATTTCAGGGGAGCCCATTAAATTCCACCCATAATGTGCAGGCTGACAGCACTATGGTGAGGACATTGTCAGCCTGCGCAAAGCCTTTGCTTTGTACAGCATTCTGGCCACTTCTTAATGTCAAATAGAGTGAACAGAATTGGCTGGCCACTGGCTTCAATGACAATAGGTACCTCAGGAGGGTGTCTGGTGGCATTTTCCACTTAACACTTTTAGCTGGAGATATTCGGAAGATGGTTTACAGGTTTTGCAGAAAATTCCCAAAAATGCCCAGTTCCGATGAAGGGTCACTGACCCGAAATGTTAACTCTGCTTCTCTTTCCACAGATGCTGCCAGACCTGCTGAGTGGTTCCAGCATTTCTTGTTTTTATCCCAAAAATGCTATAACTGGATCAGAAAGACAAAACTCTTTCTCTTGCCTATTATCATAATAGATCTATCAGGTAACTTTCTTTTATTTTAAAATGGACTGCTATTTAATTATCAAGCAAAATTATGATAGGCTCTGTTCAACCTCTCCTTATCATTAAGTTGTCATTAAAAGTTCAGAATTTAATTATACATCCTAAAAAGCTAATATCAATGATCATTAGGTAATAACTTGGGGACAGACAATTTTCTTCTGTTATCATCTCCAACTACTTTGTTCTCTAGAGAAATCAAAGGTTAGTAATCCTTCTGTTGAAGTTGTGTTCCTATCATAAGTATCAGAGTAGAAAAGTATCCCTGAGAAAAGTTATTCTCATAAGAAAATCATGGTTAGTGTACAGTTATCTGCTGCCATGCTCTGTTCTGTTTGTGGGTGAAGGTTTACACTAATACTTGAAAGCAACATGCTGAACAAGCCATTAGCTGATATTTTATTGGGTTTTTATTTTCATTGTTGTCAAAATTACTTCTATAGATCATTAGTAACTACTTTGGAAACAATGCGCATATAGATGATATATGGTCAACTGTGCGTTACATGAGAATTTCATCAAATAGTTCCAATACGAAAGTGAATGGGCCGAATTTTCATTTGGCTACAGAGGTGGGACCGGTGGTGGATGGGCCCGCAATTTCCCACTACTGGCCAGTGGCTGGCCTCCTGCCATGGTCCTGCCTCCAGGCAACTTTCATGGAGGCAGGATTGGGGGAGGCGAGGGTTATGGCTAAGTGGCTGGTTGTCAATTAGGCCTATGAAGACCACTCTGCACACAATGACTGGAATTTTCCAGTCCACATGCAGGCCCCCCTGCAGAGGCTGAAACACAGCCGAGGGATGGAGGGGGCCTCCCAGTGGCATACCGGGGGGTCAGCACTCCATCCAGCCAGGAAATCCCCTCCCACACCCGCCATAGCCATAGGGCTGCAGCTGTAGCTGCTGGCTGTTCAGTTGTGGTTTTGCCCCACCACAATGATGGCCTGGAAACTGTGCATCTTTGATCTTAAAAATTTGTAAACGCTCTTCAGAGAGCACCTCCATATTGAGGCACCCTCTCTCCTACCTACGTCAGCAGCTCCCACCTCTGGTGGTGGGGCTGGCGAAGTGTCAGTACTGGGTAGCCTTCTATTGGCCCTCCAGCCTCGGGAGCCCACCACCGTCCTTAATTGGATGGAGTTCTCGGAGGCAGGCACCAAATTGGTCACCTCCTCAAAAATCGCCCTCTAGTTCTTGGCACCAGCGTGTGAGATTTCCCGATCCACATTTCCTCCCCATGGCAGGTTCGGGACCCACAAATGAATATCCAGCCCAATGTTGGGGCTAGGCAGGAAAGTGGAGTCGAGGCCATAATCAGATCAGCCATGATCTTATTAAATAGCGGCGCAGGCTTGAAGAGGCTGAATGGCCTACTCCTGCTCCTAATTCGCATGTTACAGAACCCATTTAAAGGGCACTCCCCAAGAGATTTCATCTAAAATCTCAAGCTGAATCTTGTGGTGTCATTCTTAAAAATACTTCAACATGCTCCACCACAGAGTGACAAAGCGTTGGTTTGTATCAGTGATTTCCCACACAATGAACTCCCAAATAAATAGCTGCCAGGTGAAGACAAAATACTCCTTCACAAAAAGAGGAAAAAGTTGCAAGGCTGATAATTATATTAAATGTTGTATTTTAATCAAACCCTTTCACTTGCTCTCTTGCTTTAGGAATGCTGTGATACTGTACCTTCGAATAGCACTCCCTTGCCTTCTTTTGCTAGCCAGCAAGAAAATGAGATGGAGCAACAATGAATCAAGGTGCTGTTAAACTCCTATTCTAATCATTTATATATTGAGAAGAATTTCTTTTTATAGCTCATTGGGTAATGGCACTGTGTTGTGGTACAGAGCCATAAAAACTGGCAACGTTTTAGGTTTGATAACTGATCTTAGCTGGGTTGCTGTACAGATACTAGAATTGGCCACAATACCTTTGAGCTGAGGAGCAGAATGGTAAAAAAAACAGCTATCATTAGAGTTCACCAATCTTTCTCATGCTGATGCTGGGATAGGGGAGATGGTAATGTCACTGAACTAGTAATCCAAAGGTTCAGGCTAATGCCCTAGGCACAGCAGCTGGTGGGATTTAAATTCAATTAATTAATAAAAATCTAGAATTGAAAGCTAATCTCAGTCGTGGTGAAGCTATCATCAATTACCATAAAAAAGCACATCTGGTTCAGTAACATCTTATGGGGAAGGAAATCTGCTGTCCTTACCTGGTCTACATATGTGACTCCAGACCCACAGCAATGTGGTTGAATCTTAACTAGCCTCTGAAATGGCCTAGCAAACCACTCAGCCATCAAGGGCAATTAGGGATGGGCAACAAATGCTGTCTTGGTTTACATATGTGGAATGGTCACTTCAGTGGGATACTGGAGGATTGGAAAAATCCTTATTTTCAGTTATTTTATCACACAATATTTCTCCTTGGTCACTCTCTTATGCTGACTGAGATGCTCAGACTTCTGACAATTGTACTGTTTAATTGGCTGTTCGGAACTGCACAAGGGCACACTGACGTGTTTCACTCTCCTCTTCCCGTGGAGAAGCATGTGACATTTGTCAGTACCTCTCTCACAGCATGACTTAAATTACAAATTCATCATGTAGGGATCCATTGGCAGATGCTGAATCCTATCTTATGTTATCAGTTGTGGAAATCAGGGAGTCTGCGAACTGAGAAAGGTGCTCTACAATATTGGAATTAGCTCTCAAATACATGAACAGGGCTACAATAGAGGGGAGTAAACAGTGATGGAATGAGGAACGCCCAAGAGTAAAGCAATCTGAATAAATTTGCAATGTATGAAATAAAAGTGTTCAGTAATACAAATGGAGCAGAGTTGAAATGAATACAAGTCGAGAGTAAATTTCAGTACATCACAATGGTATCTAACACAGTTAATCACTAGAAATATATATGTATTAAACTTGTGGATTAAATTGTTCTCCGGAAGTTTTTTGAGAGGGTGCCATCTTACCTGCATAATTAAATAAGGACCCCTGTTAAATAAACAAATTTGTCACTCTGAGTAGTACAGATGGCTCACCAACAACCCACGGAACCTAACACTTAAGAACTAATTTCCAGCAATATACTTTTCACCAGCCACTTTACTGAGCTTATAATACTGTTGGTTGTACAACATAATCCTGTTAGGTTTGGATTAATAAAAGTTATTTTTATTGCTTAGCTATACTACTTTTTTACAAATGCAATGCTCAGAATTCATTCAAAAATCTGGCTCCAAAAGTGCAAAGTAACTACAAAGGTTTACTGTGGAATGGGCCATGACAGCAGAAATTGAAACCAGTTTGGCTTGGTCTGGACAGTGCAGGAATCTAGCAGGAGTAAAAGCTAAATGGGATTCTAGATTCCATATCGATAAGGCATTAAACACTGATTCAATGATGGGATGTGTCTTAAGTTGTGTAATCATATCGTGGTAAACCATGCATAAGACTGAAAATATATTTTAACTTTTCACAGAGCTACTATTAATGAATCAAAGTACAAGTTTCCCTTCTGCTCTAACTAGAACTTTATACATACCGGGCATTAGACTTTCCTCATAACAGGACTGACTATGCCACTGACTATAAAAGGGTTTTCATTCCAAAGACAGCTTGTGTGAGCGCCTTTTATTTCAATTCGTCCTCTCTTTCTTCTCACTTGAAGGCATCAATACTGATTTCCCTTCTGTACCCCAGTCAAGTGGTCTTTCTTCATGATTGAGCCTAGATAGCAAATCTTGGCAGGTCTGTGGATGATGAAGATCCAACAGAATTAAGCCTAATCCTGTTTTCACCTAACATCCACATGCACACACTTACCAGGAGGGTTCAGTGGATAGAGATCAACAAAGGAACCATAGATGCCTTTTACCTTCTCTAGCTGGGGTGAACTACACCCAATTATGAAAACCCTACCATCATTCTGGCTGAGATGACCTTATGTAGTATAAACCAAGAATTGAACCTGGGGTCTTCAGATTTTTCTTTTAATTCTTTCATGGGATGTGGATGTCACTGGCAAGGCTAGCATTTCTTACCTATCCCTAATTGCTCTTGAGAACATGGTCGTGAGCTTCCTTCTTGAACTGCTGTAGTCCATCTGGTGCTGTTAGGGAGGGAGTTCCATGATTTTGATCCAGTGACAGTGAAAGAACGGCAATATATTTCCAAGTCAGGATGGTGCGTGACTTGGAGGGGAACTTGCAGGTGGTGGTGTTCCCATGCATCTGCTGGCCATGGTATATATCAAAGAATTAGACTTAAATGTCAAGCATGAGCTGCATTTTACAAATCCATGCTGGCATCTCTTAATTAACTCAAATCTCTCCAAATGTCTCTTGATTTTTTTCCCGATTATTTTTTCTAAAATCTTATCCACGACTGATGTTAGACTAACTGGTGTGTAGTTGCTAGGACTGTCATTACACGCTTTCTTGATAAGGGTGTTACATTTGCCACTCTCCAATCTTCTGGTACCCTCCCCGTATCCAGGGAATATTGGAAGATTATGGCAAGCCCTTCTGCTAGCTCCATCCCCACTTCCTTTAGCAATCAGGGATGCAAGCCCTCCAGACCAGGTGACTTCTCTACTCTAAGCAGGTTTTCCAGTACCTCCCCCCTCTCAATTTTTACCCTATCGTTTGCCTATACTCTCTCCGCTCCTACTGATATTTTGTCAGATTCCTCTTCCATAGTAAACTGTAATACAAAGTATTCATTAGCCTTGCCCTGTGCCTCTAAGCATATATTACCCTCTCTTTCCCTAATAGGCCCCACTCCAGCTCTTACTACCCCCTTACTATTTACATGCCGGTAGAAGAATTTTGGGTTCCCCTTTATGTTGACTGCTGTTCTATTCTCATATTCTCTCTTTGCCAGTCTTATTTTCCTCTTCACCTCCCCTCTCAACTTATTGTATTTGGCCTGGTTCTCACTTGAAGAATTCACCTAGCATACATCATACACCCTCTTTTTTGTTTCATCATAATCTCTATCTCCCTTGCCATCCAAGGAGCCCTGTTTTTGATTCCCCAACCTGTTACCCTTGTTAGAATGTGCCTAGCCTGTACCTGAAGCAGCTCTTCCTTAATGATAACCCATTGTTATTTTACAGGTTTTCCTGTCAGTCTGCTGATCTATGCTTGTTCCAGGTCCAGTTTACCAGGTGGTGGCACCCCTCCACCGCCTTTGTTCGGAGGAGAGTTTCATCTGTTGACTTTTTTTTATTAAAATAAAACCACCCAGTTTGTATATTTTTGTTTCCATTTCCATTTTATCCTGGCAAGATCCCTTCTCATCACATTCAAATTAGCCCTCTTCCAATCTAGCCATTCTATCTTATATTGTTCCTCGCTTTTCTGCATTACAAGTCTAAACTTTATGAAACCATGATCATTCTTACCCAAGTGTTCCCCCACAGACACTTGGCCCACTTCATTTCCTAGCACCAGATCCAGAAATGCCACCTTTCTAGTTGGGCTGAGAACATACTGGTCAAGTATGTTCTCTTGAACACAATCCAGAAAGTACTCCCCCTCCTTTCCCTTTACTCGGACATTATCACAATCAATATTTGGGTAATTAAAGTCCCCCAATATCACCACTATATAGTTCTTGCACATCTCTGTGATTTCCCTGCAGATTTGCTCCTCTATCTCTCTCATTATTTGGAGGCCCATAGAATATTCCCAGTAAAATGGTCATCCCCTTTTGCCTCTCAACTCTAACCAAATGGATTCTGTCCTTGCTCCCTCGAGGACATCTCCACTTTCCAAAACTACAATTCTTCCCTAATCAGTTATGTCACCCCACCTCCTTTTTCCCCTTCTCTATCTTTTCGGGACACTTTATATTCTTGTATATTAAGTGCCCAGTCCTCACCATTTTTAAGCCACATTTCTGTTATTGCAACTACATCACATTCCCATACAACTATTTGTGCTTGTAGCTCACCAACCTTATTCACTACAGTTTGTGCGTTTACATACAATGCATTGTAATCCTATCTTTGGATTCCTTGTAGCCCTTATCAGTCTGCTCCTTATATGAAAATATTTCCTTCTCTAGTACTGTCCAACACTCTCACATTATGCACTTTATTCTTCTTTTCTATTTCTATATGCTGGTGTCCATCTCCCTGCCAATCTAGTTTAAACCCTCCCCAGGCAACACCCCACCGCCCATCGTGGGAAGAGTTCGATGAAGAGGTCAATCCACATTTTCAAAACACCTCACAAAGCTGTCATTAATACACTCCCTACTTTCTTGCAGTAGGTGGTTAAGCACAACATGCAGCTCGAGGCAGTGATTAGAGGAGGACGAATGGTCCAATGTTTGCTTCAATACCCTGGCCATTTGCTTGATGATGTTTCTGGTGGCAACATGAACTTTTTTGTAGGCCAGCTCTGTGGCTATACCTGGGTTTCTGAAAGGAGTCATGAGCCATATCTGAAGTGGGTATCCATTGCCGCCTTGTAACCTTATGACCTGGTTGGAATACAGAGGGCACAGAGGACCGAAGCCGGATAAATAAATCATTACTGCTGCTAGTACCCTAGGCATAGAACTACATGATGTGTTGTTTTAGTTCCTATTCTACCAGAAAAGATAACATAAGAAAGATTTACAGCATGGCAGGAGGCCATTCGGCCCATCATGTCCATGCTGGCTGAAAAAGAGCTACCCAGCTTCATCCCACCTTCCAGCTTTTGGACTTTAAATCTATGCCCTCTGGTTATTGACCTCTCTGCTAAAGGAAATAGGTCCTTTCTGACCACTCTGTCTAGGCCTTATAATTTTATACACTCCAATTAAATCTCCCCTCGGCTTCCTGTTCCAAAGAAAACAAACCCAGCCTATCCAACCTTTCCTCATAACTAAACTTTTCCATTCCTGGCAAATCCTCACAAATCTTCTCTGTACCCTCTCTAGTGTGATCATATCCTTCCTAGAATGCGTTGGCCAATACTGTACGCAGTACTCTAGCTGCAGTCTAACTCGTGTTTTATACAATTCTTGCATAATCTCCCTGCTTTGATGCTCCAGGCCTCGGTCAATAAAGAAAAGTATCCTAAATGCCTTCTTAACCACCTTTACTACCTGTCCTGCTACCTTCAGAGATCTGTGTGCATATGCTTCAAGGTCCCTCTGTTCCTCTACACTTCTCAGAATCCTACCATTTATTGTCTATTCTCTTGCCTTGCTTCTCCTCCCCAAAAGCATTACCTCACACTTCTCCAGATTGAATGCCATTTGCCATTTTCCTACCCACCTGAACAATCTACAGCTATCTTCCTCATTATCCACCACATGACCAATTTTCACATCATCTGCAACCTTCTTAATCATGCCTCCTAAGTTATGTCAAATTCTTTGATATATACCATGAGCAGCAAGGGACCCAGTCCAGAGCTCTGTGGAATCCCACTGGGAAACAGCCTTCCAGTCACAAAAATACCCATTGACCATTACCTTTTGCTTTCTGCCTCTGAGCCAATTTTGGATCCAGCTTGCCACTTTCCCTTGGATTCCATGAGCTTTTAATTTTCTGATCAGTCTGCCATGTGGGACCTTGTCAAAAGCCTTGCTAAAATCCACATAGACTACATCAAACGTGCTACCCTCATCAATTCTCCTTGTTACCTCCTCATAAAATTCAATCAATTTAATCAGACATGACCTTCACCTAACAAATCCATAGAGACTGTCCTTGATTAATCCAGGCCTTTCTAAATGATGATTTATACTGTCTCTTGGAACTTTTTCCAATAATTTGCCCACCACCGAAGTTAGGCTGACTTGCCTGTAACTACTCGGGGTATCCCTTCCTCCCTTTTTAAACAGCAGTACCATATTAGCAGTCTTCCACTCCTCTGGCACCATGCCTTTCACCAGAGAGGATTGGAAAATGGTGGTCAGAGCTTCCGCTATTTCTTCCCTTGTTTCCTTTAGCAGCTTGGGAAACATTTCATCTAGGTCCGGTGATTTATCCACTTTCAAGGATGCTAAACACCTTAATAGTCCCACCCTCCCTATGTTTATCCCATTCAATATTTCACACTCCTCTTCCTTAACTACTTTGTTCCTCTCTTTTGTGAAAATGGACACAAAATATTCATTAAGAATCATAACCAGGTGTTGCATCTCCACACACAAGTTAACTTTTTGGTCTCCAATTGGTCTCTTTCCTTAGTTATTCTCTTGATCTTTATGTATTTATATCTTTTGGTTTTCTAAGATTTTACCTGCCAATATTTTTTCATGCTCTTTCTTTGCTTTCCTAATTTCCTTTTTAATTTCATGCCTGCACTTTCTATGCTCCGCTAGACTTTCTGCAGTATTGAGCTTTTGACATCTGACATGAGCATTCTTATTTTGCCCTATCTCACTCTGTGTGCTCTTTGACATTCAGGAGGGTCTAGATTTGAGAGTCCTACCCTTTTTCTTTCTGGGAATATATTTGTTCTGAATTAATTTAACTTCAAGTAGCTCTTTCCAGTCCACTTTTGCCAAATCATATCTCAGCTTAGTAAAATTGGCCTTTCCACAATTTAAAACTTCTACTCTTGATCTATTTTTCTTCTTTTCCATAACAACTCTAGATCTAACTGAATTATGATCACTACCACAAAAATGCTCTCCCCCTTCCACCTGTCCAGATTCATTCCCTAATACTAAGTACAAAACTGCTCCTTCTCTTTTTGGGCTTTCTACGTTTTGGTTAAAAAAGTTCTCCTGAATACATTTCAAGGATTCTGAGCCCTTTGGACCTTTCATACTGAATTTATCCCAGTTAATATTTGGATAGTTGAAATCCCCTACTATTACTGCCCTTTTGTTTCTGCATTTCTCAGCAATTTGCCGACATATTTGCTCTTCTATCTCCCTCAGACAGTTTGGGAGAGCTATAGTCTACTCCTAGTAGTATGATTGCCTCTTTTTTGTTTCTCAGTTCAACCCATATGGCCTCATTTGATGCTCCTTCTAACATATCATCCCTTCTCACGGCTGTGATTATTTCTTTGACCAATATTGCAACCGCTGCTCCTTTTTTTAATCTCCCTCTCTATTCCATCTGGAAACCCTGTAACCAGGAATATTGAGCTGCCATTCCTGCTCATCTTCAAGCCATCATAAAATTTATCTGAGGCTGAAGCTCTTCTATGCTATGCAGGAATATTTAACCAACACTAAAATTGGCTGTTTTTTTTTTTTTAGAAGAACTGACTACTAATATTGGGCTGATAATGGATTGTTCTGCCTGGATTTGCTCACTCTTATAGAGGTAAAAAACAGCAATGCTGACGCTGTTGCTATCATTCATGTTAAAGGCACTTGCTTTCTCAAGAAGTGGTACAATTGACTTAGATCTCATTTGTTTGTGATCACTGTGGTTTAGTTGGTTCTTAAGGATTCCTGTGAAATTGTGCATTTTAAATGGAATATAAGATGGACAGAAATATTTTTACAATTAAATATAGAGAATACATTGATTCAGGGTTGCTCTAAAAATAATGGAATATGCAAATCCATAAAACAGTGCAAGATACTGACAGGGTAGTAGATTTTACACATCACCAACTGACCATATACATTATAAACAAGAGTAATAACCTTCAGTTATCCAGACCATCAAGGACACAGAACTAGTTTGGATAACTAATATTTTCAGTCTTCAAAGTGTTGAAAAATAGGTTACTCAGGCAGACATACTCTTATTCTTGAGGCCATTGGTAACTATGCTCATTCCACTGCACTGCAAAATATGAAGATTGACCTGCTTGCATAGTACACATACAACAATATTTGAACAGAAAACTTGCAACTAGATTTACTTGAAGAGCCATCTTATTTTTGTGGAAATGGTGACAATGTAAGGGTTAATGGTCCAAGAATTACTACAACTACAAATACAATTACTACATTTATATTGTGCCTTTAACATAGTAAAGTGTCCCAGCCACTTCATTGGTGACTGGTTATGTGAGGGATAGAAATAATCGACAGCAAGTAACAGCTAGAGGGAGTGCCTAAAGATATGGTTGAACAGAAATGCTTTGAAGAAGCTTTAGAAGTTCAGGCAAGATGCATTGAAACAAATTAATTTAGGAGAGAGCTTTCAAAATGTGGTGTTGTTGTGGCTAAAGGTTCTGCTGCTAATGATGCCAACATCAGAATGGCAGAACACAGGGCTGAAAAAAGCTGGAAGGGAAAGGTGGGAATGAGACTATGAAGGGATCAACAAATAGGGCCTTTGAAATCCATGGGTTGGGTTATGGAAAGCTAGAGGAATTCAATGAGATCAAGAGGAACAGGTGAGTGGGATTTAGTATGGGATAGAATGTAGGCAGAGTTTTGGAAAATTTGGATTTTTTGTAGTGGGGTTTGGGAAGTCAGTGAGGAGAGTTTTGGAAAAGTTCAGCATGGAGATGATGAAAGCATCAATGTCATTTTCAACAGTGATGGGATGAGATAAGGACAGAGTTAGGTGTTTTGCATAGGTGTCCACCCAGGTGATCATGATGATACTCAAGATATGTGGTTTGAAGGCTAGTTCAGGATCAAGCAGTGCACTGAAGTTGCACAGTGTCAAATTCAGCCTAAGTAAGCAGCCAAAGCAGTGAATAGAATTGGGGGCTAGGTGCAGAGTCAGAATGGCTTCTGCCTTGCCAGTATTACACGAGAGAAAATTCCAATCATGCTATAGGTGGAGCGACAATCTGCTAACCCCCTGTGCCATCCTATCCCAAAGCAATATAGTATTACACATAGGTAGTCTAGAATCAGGAGTGTAGTTTTTAATGTTTACTGTGGTTCTGCTGTAAGCTGACATCAACAACAGTTCGCACCACATTATAATATATTTACTGCAACAATATATCACCTGACTGACACAAGGTAACAGCATTATATACCTTATTAATACTGTAGTCTCAGAAATATCTATTTTAAATAATTTACTTACTACTTTACAAATCTGCTTAAGATGCAAGTAACTTTGCATTTTTGTCTTTCCCCAAAACCACTTTATGCTCAGTTAAATTATATTTTTTGTCCTGCTTTCTTTTCCTTGCTGTATTTGCAATATTTGTTCCAATGCAAGAAATCAATTTATTTCTTTGTTTATTCTTCCCTATCTTTCTTTGAAACCTTCCTTTTTCTCAGTTAAGTTCCTAAACACTAGCTGACATGAACCCGGCTCATCCAGAATTCCGCTATCCAGTTCCTATCTGGAGCTTATCACACTCACCCAGCACCCTGATCCCTGCCAATCTTCATTGGAAACTCATCTTCCAGCACATGAGCTTTGAAATTCTCATTCCTTGTTATCAAATTAATCCAGCCATGCCCCTCAATACCTTTGCAATCTCCTCAACTCTGCCTCCATCCTCTGCTGTTCCAATGCCAATCTGCTATATGTTGCCCATATTTCGTCTTTACCACTATTGGCAGAGCCTTGAGCCTTTTTAACTCCCAAATTTCAGAACTGCCTTTGTCTTGCTACACTTCTGCCACCTTCAAAATCCAAAGTATTTACTTCTTCATCAGTACTTTGGCCAGCTTCTCTGTTCCCTTCCTATTCTTGCTTGGGTCTGACCCCTACTTTGGGACCTCGGGACACTTTGCTATCCGAAGGGCATTATATAATTGGAAGTTGCTATTATATGATAATGAAAGATGTTTTCCTTCCCCTTGCTTCCAATAGTGAATCTGTAATTCTTGCTGATGTTGTTGTTAACCTAGAACTGCCTACTCAGATACTGAATTTTCAATGATCAGTACTTGAATAGGTGGCTGATTTCTGTTTTCCAAGGCTGGCTCATTGGTTGTTTCCTTTTATAATGTGAGTAGTAAGCATCAAAGATAAATACCTTCTCCATTCCTAGTACTGACATGAATTCCCCTCAACAACACCAAGCATTTTATTCAAACCACATTAGATTTTACAAAATCCAATTCTTAGAATATTGAAAAATGAAACATTTTTATTTTTAATGTTCTTTGCTGCTAGTCGTACCTCACAGCTATTTGTAAATTTTTTGTCTAATCATTACATTGCACTTTGGGTTTTGGTAATTTTACAGGAATAACCCTCCCACATATATAATTTCTCCACTTTCATGTGATATTTTTTTTAATTTGTGGTATGACGGATGAACACAAGACACAACATTTTTAATTATGTAGATGCTAATACCATAAAACTTTGGGATTTGGAAGTGAAAAATGCTTTATATAATGAATTCATTTTGTGTTTGCAGCATTGGGAAATGAGTATTCCAATCAAACATGATGTGGCTTGGTCATTGTTCAACTTTATATGTTTCTATTATAAAATTGATATTGAGATAAATAGAAACAGGGTAGAGTACAGACTACAGTACAAATGAGTTGGACTCCTGACTAGAAGCCCAGAGCTCAAATTCTGTTGTCTGCTGGAATGCACTGAACAGTAATTTTTCTAGAGACATTGGATACATACTTGAAAAGGAGAAGTTTGTAGGGCTATGGGGAAAGAGGTGAGTTGGAGTAATTGGATAGCTGTTTCAAAGAGATGGAATAGGCACGATGGGATAAACAACTTCCACCTTGACATTTTGATTCCATGATCCCCCATAAGATGAGCTTTATCAGAAGCCACAGGAATCATCTGAGGGAGGGCAAATTGATTAGGGAATCTTATTCTGTGCTATTTATATGCATTTCCTGATAGGTTAATAGCATAGGGAAATATTTATAGGATTAATAATTCCATTCTCCTAACTGAGAGAGGAGTGTGGACAAAGCAGGAGGGAGGAGGAAGAAAACAAATAGATAAGCAAAAAGAAACAACTTCTGTTGAGAAAGGAATAAAGGTAGATAAGATATTTGTACTGAGAATTTCTACTGATCTTCCACTGAAGTCATGATGATAGATTGAGCAACACCCCATGGAAATTCCACTCACCATCATTTAAATTTTCTGATCAATGTTATTTAATATTGGTCGTTACACATTTAATATAAAATGGGTTAACACAGTCATTAAAGCAATGTTCATCAAAAATCTGGGCTTGTGTGTCAATACACAGACTTGATTTGCTTGAGGTGATTACATCTCTTAAGTGGGCCTATAGTGGTACATTTGGTATAGTGGTATACTGGGGCCCCTCAAGGGAGCCTTTGGCCTCCCCTCTATCGCGCAGGGTATCACTGTCACCCAGCTCCCAATCGCCGACCTTGCCATCTCCAGCTACAATGTCCTCACTTTCCCCTCCTTCCTGCCATGATGTTCACTTTTCCCTCATTGCAATTACTAGGGACCATCCCCAAAGGTACCTGGCTGCAGCCTCTTGGCACCGATTTTCTCACCAGGCCAGCTGGACATCCTTTTCATTGCCAGGTTTCCCACGGGTAACATTGGTTAATTTTAAATCGAACTCCCAACTGGAATCTCAGAGCTCGGTTTAAATATGCTAATGCAGTGTTGCACTTCTCAATGATGGGATACTCAAATGAGAGACCCACCAGCGTAAAAACAGCAACGGGTGTGTAAGCGCTGGGTTGGGGTTCCGTTTTTCTTATCTGATGGTTAATCTCCACCCTCCCACCCCCAAGACCATTGTTTCTGTATAATAGCTTTGAATTCACCCCCTTTCAAATGCAGGCTAGGCCGTCAATTTGGCCAGCTGCTGGGCAGGAAATGGATCCAAAAAGTGATAAAGAGCCCCTGCTATTAATTTTGGCAGGACCTCTGTGTCCCTGGCCTTCCAGGTTCTTCAGCTGTTTTCGGCCTCCTTGCACCCTCTCCCTAAATAATAGGGCCAACATTTCAGTGAGTGAATGGTCAATCTGTGGAACAAACTCCCCACGGAAACAATTAGTATTGATATATTCAATGCAAATATACAGGCTTCTTTCAGAAAATAGCATTTTGTATGTACTGATACAAGGTATGAGTAATTTGAGACATGACATGCAGCAAGTGTAGTAAGCCTGAGAGGAAAAATGTGACTTCGAACCTATGGTTTCTTGTTTCTTTTTGGGGTCTGTTGCAGATTTATTGATAAAAGAGATTGATTGGTATTATTAGTCAACAACTCCATCTCATTGTATTGTGCAACTACCTGGATTATGGAAGGCAAAACAGATGGACCCTGATCTTTTTTCATCTAGCAATTCCTATGTTCCTAAAACGTGGTCAAATATGTTAGTAATTCAAATGATTGAAAAATACAAAGTGGTCAATTTATCTTTACCTTTTATTTTACTTATTTTGTAACGCAAAAGATGAATGACTAACACAGAAAGTTGTCGATGAAAAACACAATAGTACACATTGCAATAAATGTGCTTAAAAGTTGGCCATAGGTTTTATAAACAAGAGGAATCAAAGGTCATTCAATGTTTCTATCTGTTCCCATATTATAGTTTAAATAACAACAGCTTCATTTGGAGTAAATATACAAATCCTAAACGTTTTCCATCTGTAAGACAAAAAGGCTCCTGCTGCCAACTCCTTTTCAGATTGCTCACAATGGAATCAGTACACTGACGCTGAGTGCCAGAACACTTTTTGTATTGCATATTTATTTTATATTGCAAATTCTTTTGTTGGCTTTCTTACTGAAACAATTGTAATTACCTACTACCACAGTGAATGGATGAGAACATTAGTTTGCCATGTTCCTCTTCCCATGATTTGCTTTACATTAAACAGCATGCGGCAACTTTATACCACCAATTTAGAAGCAGCTGCATAAATAATCAAATACGGTGGATTTATTAGCATCTGTGAAAAGAAAGGTTTTAAATGAGGACTTTTGAATGCAAAGTACAGAACACCTAGGATAGTTCTTGGCCCAGGCTCTTTATGTGAAGTCATGCTCATTTGTGCCAGTCAGTTACAAGGATCTTTGTCATGGCAACTTCAATAAGTCAGCTAAATGCTGTAATGTATACAGATATTATTGCCTGCTGGGTCACCTTGCACTAACAAACTACCAATTTTGGAGTTAGTGATACCTTCTTAAAAAGTATTAACTGTATCTAAATAATTTGTCTGCCTTAATGGCAAATCGAATCTTCCTTTTAGGGTTAAATGCAGTCTTTTGAAGCAAAAACCACAGAACCACAATATATTTCAAAATAGTTGCAAATTTTAATGACTCGAAGGTCTCAAATCTATTCAACTTTTAGCAACACTAAATAGATATAACAACATGCTGAGAAGCAGTTTTATTTTTAGTAATGACAGGAAAAAGTTTTGGACTCCATTCCCACTGACCCTGCCATCCCACCACCCACCCACCGTTGAAAGGATATTTCCCCTTGCGGGAGAGACTAGATCTAGGGGATACAGTTTAAAAGTAAGTGGTCTCCCATTTAAGATGGAGATGAGAATTTCTTCTCTCAGAGGGGCGTGAGTAGGTGGAATTCTCTTCCCCAGACAGGGTAGACAGGAAAGTGGAGTTGAGGCCACAATCAGATCAGCCATGATCTTATCAAATGGTGGAGCAGGCTCGAGGGGCCAAATAGGCTACTCCTGCTCCAAATTCGTATGTTCATATGACCCCAATGCCCTCACAAGCCCCCCAACCCCCTCCCCAAATCCACCCATGATTAGCTCTGTTGAAGAAGTTCAATGCACTGCTGTTGGGAAGGCTGCAGTGACTGAAAAAATATTAGTGCGTACGATGGCTGAGAAAAACATTTTCCCCGATTGGCCAACTGATTCCAAGCCAATGAGTCTGGTTTGGCTTCGTGACACAAAATCTGAGTTCAGCAAATTAAAAAAAATATACATTTTAAATTCCCCTTTTCCTCTATACCCACACTCAATATACTTGTTTTTGAGACAACTTGTTATAATGTCCTCAAGAGATTTATTCCTCCATTTTTCTATTTCAATTCAGTCACTTTTAACTGTATAAACTCTATGGTAGGGAGATGACCTAACTTCAACACCTGTATATGGTTCTGGTTCAGATATCTAGTACACATCATGCATTATGCATAAGCAGCGCCGTTGATTTATGTAAATCAGTTGTGGGACAAAGCCAGCTCATTTGGGTGCAGAAATGGCCAATACATCAGGAGACAAATGTTGGCGACACTCTGCAATGACTGCAATATAACAATGTTACCCCAGTAGTGTTTTCTCGAGATTAACTACCACTGGCATTGACTCCAACTAAAGTTTTTGGCAATTTCTTTATAATATTATTCACTTTCTGTATGTAACTGTATCAAGCAGCTTCACTTACAGAACAAATCACAAATCCAACCATACTCAAACTTTACAATCTTTGGCTATAACTTACATTTTGTTTAATGTTGAAGGCTATTTAGAAGTACAATGTTATGACTGAGCATTTCTACATTTTTTCGAAGCAACTTGTTAACACCCCATTGTTTCATAGGGCATGAAATTGCACTGTTTTTACACTCATTGATTGGGCACTACGAGTGCCGATCAAGGATCAAAATGGCACCTGATATACTTGCGCACACTTCTGCCACAAATCACATTGGACACCATCTTGATGCGGGCATTAGTATGCATGCACCTAATGTTCACCAAATGAATGCAGAGCAGGCAAAACATGACAATTAGTGTGTAACACTGATTTGACAACAGCGGTGCCATTTTGGAGCTCAATGCTCCAGCCGACATCCTCTCTTAAACTCGCATAGCTAAATACGCGTTAAGCAGCAGGAAGGACCCTCCCAACAGTGCTATTTAAACTGATCATCAACTACTTACAGATTGGTTGCTGGTTGATTTTAGCTGTGTGCTGCAAATGTTTGGTCATAGAATCATGGAGACATTTACGGCACTGAAGGAGGCCAGTTGGCCCATTGAGTCCATTCCGGCTCTCCACAGAGCTATGCTGTCAGTTCCACTCCCGGCTCGATCCCCGTAGCTATGTGTCTACTTCTCTCAGGTGACCATCCAACTTCCTCTTGAAATCATTGATCCTCTCCGCTTCCACCACCCTTGTGGGTAGCGAGCTCCAGCTCATTACCACCCGCTGCATAAAAAAGTGCTTCCTCATATTCCCCCTGCATCTTTTGCCCAAAATTTTCAATCTGTGACCCTAGTCCTTGTACCATTTGTTAATGGGAACAACTTTTCCTTGTCAAAATTATCTAATCCTGTCATAATCTTGTATACTTCTATCAAATCTCCCCTCAATCTTTTCTCCAAGGAGAACAAACCCAGCTTTTCCAACCTAACCTTGTGACTAAAATCCTCCTTCCCTGGAACGATTCTGGTAAATCACCTCTGCACCCTCTCAAGGACCCTCACATCCTTCCTGAAGTGTGGTGACCAGAACCGGACGCAATACTTCAATTGGGGCCTAATCAGAGCTTTATAGAGGTTCAGCATAACTTCCCTGCTTTTGTACTCAATACCTCTATTTATGAAGCACAAGATCCCATATGCTTTACTAACCACTCTCTCAAAATTTCCTGCTACCTTCAAAGAAGTATGCACATGCACCCCCAGGTCCCTCCGTTCCTGCACACTCTTTAGAACTGTGCCATTAAGCCTATATTGCCTCACCCTATCCCTTCTACCAAAATGCAATACTTCACACTTAAATTGCATCTGCCATTTGTCTGCCCATTCTGCTAGCCTATGTATGTCCTGTTGCAGGTGGTTCATATCAGCCTCACTATTTGCCACTCCTCCAGGTTTGGTAATATTGGCAAATTTTGAAATTCTACTCTGTATTCCAAGATCCAAGTCATTTACATATAACAAAAAAAGCAGTGGTCCGAGCATTGATCCTTGGGGAACACCACTGTCTACCATTCTCCAGTCTTAAAAACAACCATTTACTATGACTCGCTGTTTTCTGTCCATAAGCCAATTTTCTTTTATCTAATGGATACTGACCCTCCTATTCCATCAGCCCCAATTTTGTTAACCAACCTTTTATGTGTTACAAAAGTAAATGCTTTCTTAAAATCCATTTAAGCAACATCCACCGCATTCCCTTCATCAACCTGTTACTTCATCAAAAATTCAGTTAGACTTGTCAAGCATGATCTGCCTTTTACAAATCTATGCTGACTATCCTTAATTAACTCGAACCTCTCTAAGTGTCTGTTGCTATTTTCCCTGAGTACAGTTTCTAAAACCTCACCCACCACTGATGCTAAACCAACTGGCCTGTATTTGCTAGGACTATCCTTATACTCTTTGTTGAATAAGGATGTCACATTTTCCACTCTCCAATCCTCTGGCACCTTCCCCGTATCCAGGGAAGATTGGAAGATTATGGCAAGCCCTTCCGCTATTTCCATCCCCACTTCCTTTAGCAACCTGGGATGCAAGCCATCTGGACCAGGTGACTCATCTACCCTAAGCATAGCCAGCCTTTTTAGTACCTTCCCCCCTCTCAATTTTTATCCTATCAATTGCCTCAACTCTCTCTGCTTCTACTGATATTTTGTCAGCCTCTCTTTCCTTAGTGAATACCGATACAAAGTACTCATTAAGTATATTATTCTTTCCCTGCGCCTCTAAGCATATATAACCCTCTCTGTCCCTAATAAGCCCCACTCCTCCTCTTACTACTCGCTTACTATTTACATGCTGGTAGGAGATCTTTGGATTCCCTTTTATGTTCACTGCCATTCTACTTTCATATTGTCTCTTTACCAGTCTTATTTTCCTCCTCACTTCCCCTCTCAACTTATTGCATTTGGTCTGGTTCTCACTTGATGAGTTCACCTGACATGCATCATATATCCTCTTTTGTTCGGAACATAGGAACAGCCCATCGAACCTGCTCTGCTATTCAGTATGATCATGACTGATCATCCACTTCAATGCCTTTTTCCCACACTATCCTCATATCCCTTTATGTCATTTGTATTTAGAAATCTGTCAATCACTGCTTTAAACATACTCAATGGCTGAGCTTCCACAGCCCTCTGGGGTAGAGAATTCCAAAGATTCACAACCGTCTGAGTAAAGAAATCTCTCTTCCTCTCTGTCCTAAGTGGCTTCCCCCTTATTTTGAAACTGTCTCCCCTGGTTCTAGACTCCCCAAACACGGGAAACATCTTAGCTGCATCTACCCTGTCTATCCCTTTAAGTATTTCATAGGTTTCAATGAGATCACCTCTCATTCCTCAAAACTCTAGAGAATACAGGCCCAGTTTCCCCAATCTCTCTTCATAGGACAGTCCTGCCATCCTGGGAACAAGTCTGGTGAACCTTTGTTGCACTCCCTCTATGGCAATAATATCCTTCCTAAGGTAAGTGGACCAAAACTGCATACAGTACTGCAGGTGTGGTCTAACCAAGGTTCTATACAATTGAAGCAAGACTTCACTACTCCTGACCTCAAATCCTCTTGCGATAAAGACGAGCATAACATTAGCCTTCTTAATTGCTTGCTGCACCTGCATCATCATCATCACTATCTCCCTCATCAACTAAGGAGCCCTGTTCTTGGTTCCCCTACCTTCCACTCTTGTTGGAATGTACCTAGCCTGTACCTGAAGCATCCCTTACTTTAAGATAACCCATTGTTCTGTTACAGTTTTTCCTGTCAGTCTTTGGTTCCATTTCATCCTGGTTAGATTCCTTCCTACCGCATTCAAATTCGCCCTCTTCCGATCTAGCCGTTCTACTTTGTTTTGTTCCTCGCTTTTCTGCATTACTAGTCTAAACTTTATGATACAATGATCGCTCTTAACCATGTGCACCCCCACAGACACTTGGTCCACTTGGCTCACCTCATTTCTCAGCACCAAATTCAGCAATGCTGGAGAACGGAGGCACTGCTGGATCTGGTTCTTGGAAATGAGGTGGGCCAAGTGGATCAAGTGTCAGTAGGAGAACATTTAGGGGACAGTGATTATTGTTTCATAAGGTTTAGGCTGATTATGGAAAAGGACAAAGAACGATCCAGAATAAGACTAATTAACTGGCGGAAAGCCAACTTCAATGGGGTAAGAATGGATCTAGGATGAATAAATCGGAGTCAAAGGTTGGAAGGAAACATGGTAGCTGAACAATGGACTACCTTCAGAGAAGACGTAGTTTGGGCACAGACAAGCTATATTCCCTCAAAGGAGGATGGCAGGGTACAAAAAGCCAGAGCTCCCTAGATGACAAAAGAGATAGAGATTAAGATAAAGAAGAAAAAGAGTGCTTACGACAGATGCCAGATAAAAAATACTATTGAGAGCCAGACTGAATATAGAAGGTTCAGAGGGGAAGTGAAAAAGCAAATAAGAGAAGCAAAGAGAGAGTATGAAAGGAGACTGGCAGTTAACATAAAAGGGAATCTCAAAGTTTTCTATAGACATATAAATAGTAAAAGGGTGGTAAAAGGAGGAGTGGGGCTGATTAGGAACCAAAAAGGAGGTATGTGCATGGTGGCAGAGGACATAGCTGAGGTATTAAATGAATACTTTGCATTTGTCTTTACTAAGGAAGAAGATGAAACCCAGGCAGTGGTGAAAGAGGAGGTAATTCAGACACTAGAAGGACTTAATATTGATAAGGAGGAGGTATTGGATAGGCTGTCTTTATTTAAAGTGGAAAAGGCACCAGGACTGGATGAGATGCATCCAAGGATACGGAGGAAAGTGACAGTGGAAATCGCAGAGGCACTGGCCATAATTTTCCAGTCTTCCTTAGACTCGAAGGTGGTGCCAGAGGACTGGAGAATTGCAAAAATTACACCCTTGTTCAAAAAAGAGTGTAAAGATAAGCCCAGCAACTACAGACCAGTCAGTTTAACTTCGGTGGTGGGGAAAATTCTAGAAAGAATAATTCAGGACAAAATTGTCACATGGACAAATGCTGGTTAATTAAAGAAAGCAGCATGGATTTCCTAAGGGAAAATCATGTTTAACTAACTTGCTGGAGTTTTCTGAAGAGGTAACAGAGAGGGTTGATGAGGGCAATGCTGTTGATGTGCTGCCATGGACTTTCAAAAAGTGTTTGTTACAATGTTGCACAACAGACTTGTGAGCAAAGTTACAGCTCATACAATAAACGAGACAGTGGCAACATGGATACGGAATTGACTGAGTGACAGGAAACAAAAGTGTAGTGATTAATGGATGTTTTTTGGGCTGGAGGAGGGCTTGTAGTGGAGGTTCCCAGGGATCAGTGTTGGGACCCTTGCTTTTCCTGATATATATTAATAACCTAGACCTTGGTCTACAGGGCACACTTTCAAAGTCTGCAGATGATACGAAACATGGAAGCATTGTGAACTGTGAGGAGGATAGTGTAGAACTTCAAAAGGACATAGACAATTTAGTGGAATGGGCAGACAGGTGTCTGATGAAGTTCAATGCAGAGAAATGTGAAGTGATTCATTCTGGTAGGAAGAACATGGAGAGACATTATAAAATACAGGGTACAATTCTAAAGGGGATGCAGGAGCAGAGGGACCTAGGTGTATATGTGCATAAGTCATTGAAGGTGGCAGGACAGGTTTAGAGAGTGGTTCGTAAAGCATACAGTATCCTGGGCTTTATTAATAGGGGTATAGAGTACAAGAGCAAGGAGGTTATGTTGAACTTGTAAACGACACTAGTCCTGCCTCAGCTGGAGTATTGCATCCAGTTCTGGGTGCTCCGCTTTAGGAAGGATGTGAAGGCGTTAGAGGGGGTGCAGAAAAGATTCACGAGAATGATTCCAAGGATGTGGAACTTCAGTTATGAAGATAGATTAGAATTCTTTCTAGAATTTTCCCCACCACCGAAGTTAAACGGACTGGTCTGTAGTTGCTGGGCTTATCTTTACACTCTTTTTTGAACAAGGGTGTAATTTTACAGGTAATGGTGTGGTAGATGCTGAAGGACTATTGCTGACTTCAAGGCTTCTGCACTAGTAGGCATTTCCCTTATAATACTGCATGACCTGGAGAAGGAACAGAGGGCATGCAGAGCAGGTCAAGCTGCTGGAGGAGGAAGAAGCTGGAGAAGAAGAGCTCTCAGCAGGAAGCCATATCCCCCCAGGGTGTTCTGGGAGCAATTTTATGACCTAGACCTTGGTAAGGAACAATGTGTGCGATGTATGAACTTCAGTAAGCACATCCTCACTGAAATCTGCAGCCACAACTGCAACCTCAGACCAGGGCAAGAACTGCATTACCAGTGTCTGTGAAGGTGACCGTGGCCATGCACTTTTATGCATCTGGCTCCTTTCAGGTTGCAACTGCAGATATTTGCAACATCTTACCGTTTGCCATGTTGTGTGAGGGTGGTCACTGACGCTCTCTATTTATTGATGGTAATTAAATTTCATTCTCTCTTGTTAAAGAGAAGCAGGCAGAGTGAATATATGGCCTTGCTAGGATTGTCGTCTTTCCCATGGTGCAGGTGTCACTGACTGCATGTGCATCGCTTTATGGAGTGTTGTAGATCAAGTTTGCCAATTATTGGAAACAAAAGGGATCCCACTGCCTCAACATCTCACCGGTGTGCAACCATAGGCAGCAAATCATGCAGGTCAATGCCCAATATCATGTCAGTAGTCATGATGCCTTCATTCTGCGGCAGTCCGCTGTGCCAGCTGCATTTGAAACACTAGCCAAACCAAAGGGTGGCTACTCGGTGACCAGCACTATCCACTAACAGCATGTTTCATGACTCCAGTGCACAACCCACATACACATGAGCAGCGCGCATACAACAAAAGATAAAGCAGGCCATTGGCGGCTGAAACAATGCTTCCGTGCCTGGACGGCTCTGGAGGAGGATTGCAGTACATGGCAGAGTGGGTGTCAAAATTCCTGGTGGTCTGCTGCATGCTACACAACCTCGCCATCATGGGGAATAACCCTTGTTATCAGCGAAATGGCAACCAGCTGAGAAGCAGAAAGTATGAGGAGGATGAGGAGGAGAAGGAAAAGGAAGAGGATGAAGGGGAGGGAGGAGGCAACCTTAACAGCCCTTTCAGCCTGGGCTGGATACCAGATACCAGACAGATACCAGATGCCAGAGTACAATACCAGTAACAGCAATCCCAATTTCCCATTCACCAACAATCCCACGGCTTATCTTCCCTTTGTCATTGACCATCACAGCACCCATTTGGCTACATTACACAATAATAAAGGACAACATGAAATAAACATTCCAAACCAAAATTACAAATGAAATCATGACATACTGAATACAAATGCCATCTAATCACCCTTGTGCATTCCCTTTGTGCCAGTCTTCCATGTGCCTTTGCCTATCCTAGTGCTCCGATGCAGTGCTACCCCAGTGGCTGCAGCCCTTTGGTGGAAGACTGCTGACTTTCAGTTGAGGAGATGAGCTTGAAGTGGTGCTAGGAAGTTACGATTTTGAGCCCCCTGCTGATACATGCAGTCAATGAACAGTATGATCAGTGCTGTTTGCACACTGAAATCATTCTAATGAGCAGACAGCATGAAGTTGGTGTGCTGCCTGCATTTGAATCAGTGTTTACAAGTTAATTAAGTACTGCAATCCCTACATCCATTTTCAGTGGCTCTCCAATTTAGCCGCCATATTATTTGCAGATATAGTTAGCAATGAATTCATTCCACAGCACAGACTATTAGAAGATTTTAAAGGACTGAAAATAGACTCTGAGGGCCTTTGTCACCTTTCTCTAAACAGAAAATGTCTCACTTTTTTTCAGAAATTATCTGATAACGTGCCAAATCTCAGAATTCTGTGTTTCATATCCTCTTATAAGGATCCTTACCAAATACCTTCCAGGGAAATTCCTCTGATGGCTATTTGCTTTACATCCATGCTAATTTTTAGCACAAGGGGAATTTTATCCCAGTCTGCAAATATACAATATTAGTTACACCTTTCTCATCCACAGATGTAGTTCTGTCCACTAAAAAAGTTTAATGCATTTGTTGGACATATCTAACCATTGCTATATCATTGGTACATTAGAATATAAGGAAAGGAAGCTGGTGGAATGGTAGCTGGTGAAGTTTAAATTCAATTAATTAATATATCTGGAATAAAAAGCTAGTCTCAGTAGTGATGATCATGAAACTACCGAATTGTCATTAAAAACCCATCTGGTTCACAAATGTCCTCCAGGGAAGGAAATCTGGTCTGGCTGACATTTGACTCCAGAAGGACAAAAATGTGGTTGACTCTTAACTGCCCTCTCAAAATGCCTAGCAAGCCACTCGGTTGTATTTTGCTGCACAAAAGCTGAATAAAAATAAAACCAGACAGACAACCCAGCATCAACCTAGGCCCTGGAAATGACAAAGGCACACCTAGCCCAGCCAACCGTACAAAGTTCTTCTCACTAACATCTGGGGACTTGTGCCAAAATTGGGAGAGTTCTCCCCAAGACTAGTCAAGAAGCAGCCTAATATTGTCATACTTACTGAATCATACCTTACAGTCAATGTCCCAGACTCCTCCATCACTATCCATGGGTATTTCATGTCCCACCGGCAGGACAGACCCTTCAGAGGTGGCGGCGCAGTAGTATACTGTCGAGAGATACAGTGGCCCTGGGAGTCATTAACATCGACTTTAGATCCTATGAAGATTCATGACATCAGGTATACTATAGGCAAGGAAAAACCCTGCTCATTACTACATACCGCCCTCCCTCAACTAATAAATCAGTACTCCTTCATGTTGAAAACCACTTGAAAGAAGTACTACAGGTAGCAAGGGCACAGAATGTACTCTGGGTGGGAGGCTTCAATCTCTATCACTAAAAGTGATTCAGTAGCACCACTACTGACTGAGCTGGCCAAGTCCTGAAGGACATATCTGCCAGACTGGGCAAGTGGTGAGAAAACCAACAAGAGGGAAAAACCTACTTGACCTCTCCCTCACCAATCTACCTGTCGCTGATGCATGTGTCCATGACAGTATTGGTTCGATTGACCACTACATGGTCCTTGTGGAGACTATGTCCAATCTTCACACTGAGGATATCCTCCATCGTATTGTGTGACACAACGACCTAAATGAGGCAGTGTTATGACCAGGTGAGAAAGGGGTCTAGGGTTCCCTCTCACCTTCACTGGTCTTACCATAACAGGGTTTAATATTAAACACACCAATTTTAGCACCCCGCGCCCCCTGGTGAATCCTTGTTCACTGCTTTCCAATTATAAGGCAAAGAAACCAGCACAAACAGGTTTTCTAAGGTTTAAAGGTTGAAATTTGTTGACCCTAAACTCTAATTCGGTTAATGCCCACGGATACGCGATGTGCCCACGCTAGCACGCATACGCGATACACACATGCAGATAGAGACAGAAAAGAGCAGAAGAAATAATATGGAAAAGTTTGAGGCAATATCTGAAGTTTAGAGATACAGCACTGAAACAGGCCCTTCGGCCCACCGAGTCTGTGCCAACCATCAACCACCCATTTATACTAATCCTACACTAATCCCATATTCCTACCGCATCCCCACCTGTCCCTATATTCCCCTACCACCTACCTATACTAGGGGCAATTTATAATGGCCAATTTACCTACCAACCTGCAAGTCTTTTGGCTTGTGGGAGGAAACTGGAGTCCCCGGAGAAAACCCACGCAGACACAGGGAGAACTTGCAAACTCCACACTGGCAGTACCCAGAATTGAACCCGGGTCGCTGGAGCTGTGAGGCTGTGGTGCTAACCACTGCGCCGCTGGTTTTGGTTACTGTTCTTAGAGCTCGCTGGAGAAGCCTTGATTGTAGGTAGGTCTTGCTTTTCGTTGGGGCCCAGTATTCTTCTTAAACCTTGTTTGATGTCGGAGACTTTTCTTTCTTGAGGTTCACGCGTCGTCATTGGGTTTGGAGTTCCATGAGAAAGAGATGGGAGCAGACAGGAGAGGTCTTCTCAGCCCAGGAGCAAACAGTCTTTCTGAGTTCAAACTCTCTGTGGCTAGTTCAAAAAAATCTGGACCAGCCAGTTAGTCATGTGACCAGCTGGTTTAACCAGTCCTGGCTTTTGTGGATTGTACGAGTTTAGCAGTCTCTGGAATGCTCTGCCTTACCTTCAATGCTTGGTGATCAAAGTTCATTGTGGTTTGAATGTGTCAGCGAATGGTCCTGTGTATCCATAAGCACTGTCTGTTAGTATGTAAGTGTTTTTTCCAGCCATGGCTGATCTGTTTAACAAGTCATTTCCTCACTGCAGCAACAGTTTAAAATCAATGTTCATATGACAAAATTAATATGCCTCATTTTTGGCAGGTGGGGGTCTGCATGACAACTAGATTCAGAACAGATCTAGCATCTCAAAACTGGGCATTCATGAGGCGATGAGGACTATCAGCAGCAGCAGAATTGTATTCAACCGCAACAACAACAACTTATCTTTGTATCGCAGCTTTAACATAATAAAACGGCCCCAAGGGGATGCTCACTGATGATTGCAGAATGTTCAGCACCATTTGCGACTCCTCAGATACTGAAGTAGTCTGTGTAGAAATGCAGCAAGACCTGGACAATATGCAGGCTTGGGCTGATATGTGGCAAGTAACATCCGTGCCATACAAGTACCAGGCAATGACCACCTCAAACAAGAGAGAATCTAACCATCTCCCCTTGACATTCAGCGGCATTACGATCGCTGAATCCCCCATTATCAACATCCTGGGGGTTACCATTGACCAGAAGCTGAACTGGAGTCGCTATATGAATACTGTGGCTACAAGAGCAGCTCAGATATTAGGAATCCTGTGACGGGTAACTCACCTCCTGACTCCCCAGTGCCTGTCCACCATCTACAAGGCACAAGTCAGGAGTGTGATGGAATACTCTCCACTTACTTGAATGGGTGCAGTTCCAACAACACTCAAGAACCTCCACACCATCCAGGACAAAGCAGCCTGGTTGAGTGGCACCCCATCCACAAACATTCACTCCCTCCACCACTGACGTAATGTGGCAGAAGTGTGTACCATCTACAAGATGCAGCCACATATCATCCTGACTTGGAACTATAGCCGTTTCTTCACTGTCACTGGGTCAAAATCCTGGAACTCCCCTCCTAACAGTGCTGTGGGTGTACCTACCCAACATGGACTGTAGCAGTTCAAGAAGGTGGCTCATCACAATCTTCTCAAGGGTGGCACGGTGGCGCAGTGGTTAGCACCACAGCCTCACAGTTCCAGTGACCCGGGTTCAGTTCTGGGTACTGTGGAGTGTGCAATTTCTCCCTGTGACTGCACGGGTTTCTGCCGGGTGCTCCGGTTTCCTCCCACAGCCAAAGACTTGCAGGTTGATAGGTAAATTGGCCATGGTAAATTGCCCCTAGTGTAGGTAGGTGGTAGGAGAATTGAGGGGATGTGGTATGGAATATGGGATTAATGTAGGATTAATATAAATGGGTGGTTGTTGGTTGGCACAGACTTGGTGGGCTGAAGGGCCTGTTTCAGTGCTGTATCTCCGAATAAAAATTAGGAATGAGCAATAAATGCTGGTCTAGCCAGTGATGCCTAAATCCCCTGTACAAATAAAAAGGAACAGCGATATAATTCTAAGTCAGGATGGTGTGTGACTTGGAGGAGAACTTGCAGGTGGTGGTGTTCCCATGAATCTGCTGCCCTTGTCCTGCTAGGTGGTAGGGGTTGTGGGTCTGGAAGGTGCTGTTGAAGGAGCCTTGGTGAGTTGCTGCAGTGCATCTGGTAGATCAGGGTTGTCCAACATATGGCCCTCTGGCCAGGATCCAGTCTGCCAAAGGTTTGCATCTGGCCCGCAGGTGTAAAATGTACCTGGGGCCATTCCTCATCCTCGCAGGGTTCTGAGTTGGGAGATTTCCTTTTGTCTTTTTCTTGCAGTGTGGCCTTTTTAAAAACTTTGCGCTTAGTTTCACAGCTGACAGCTGCTGAAGCAGGAACTCGCTTCCCAATTTTGACAGATTTGGGGTTTTCTGACTTTTTTTAAAAGCCTGCTGGAAAACCCCAAATCTGTCCAATGTTGGAAAACACGTTCCTGCTCCAGCAGCTGTCAGCTGTGAAACTCAGCGTGATGTTTTTAAATAAACTGACCAACCACAAGCTGCTGTGTTGAGTGTGCCCACTCAGTGCAACTGTCAGAGGCAGAGAATGGGGGAGGGGGGGAAGAAAGAGAGAGGGGAACAGAGAGGGGGGGAAGAGAGAGAGAGAGCAGGAACAGAGAGAAAGAGGGGGGAAACAGAGAGGAGGCAGAAACAAACAGAGAGGAAGGAAACAAAGAGAGAGGAAGGAAAACAGATAGAGGGGGAGGACAGAGAGAGGGGAGGATAGAGAGAGGGGCAGATGGGGGGAACACAGAGAGTGAGGATGACACGGGGCGGAACAACACAGACAGGGGGGAACATAGGGAGAGAGACAGAAAGAGAGAGAGAGAGAGAGATCAAGATCACTCCTGACAGATGGATATCTATGCATCACTACCTCAAGTATGCAGGCAGAGGGTGACTACTTATGCAAGCAAAAACAATGCCAGGTATGTCACTAAATCAATTTTCAAGGTAGTGACGAGAAAGTAAGTCAATAAATTAGTCTTCTCATTTAAAGCTTCTTCACAAAAATGCACATTTGTTGTGTTTCTGAGAGATATAAATTTTTAATGCCTTTATCTTTCAAAATTTGCTCACCAGCCACCCAGGCTGCGCAAAAATCATAATGTGGCCCTCCGCCTGAAAAGGTTGGACAACTCTGTTGTGGATGCTATCCACTGCTGCAACTGTACATCTGTGGTGGAGGGAGTGAATGTTGAAGGTGGCGGATGGGTTGCCCATCAAGCGGGCTGGTTGGCCTGGATGGTGTGGAGGTCCTTGAGTGTTGTTGGAACTGTTCCCATCCAGGCAAGTGGAGAGTATTCCATCACAGTCCTGACCTGTGCCTTGTAGATGGTGGACAGGCACTGGGAAGACAGGAGGTGAGCTACTCGCTGCAGAATTCCCAGCATCTGACCTGCCCTTGTAGCCACAGTATTTATGTGGCTGGGCCAGTTCAATTTGTGGTCAATGGTGACCCCCAGGATGTTAATTTTGGGGGATTCAGTGATGATAATGCCATTGAATGTCAAGGGGAGATGGTTAGATTGTCTCTTGTTTGAGGTGGTCATTGCCTGGCGCTTGTGTTGCGTGAATGCTACTTGCCACTCATCAGCCCAAGCCTGGATGTTGCCCAGGTCTTGCTGCATCTGGACATGGACTGCTTCAGTATCTGAAGAGTTGCGACTGGTACTGAGCATTACGCAATCAGCAGTGAACATCCCCAACTTCTGACCTTCTGATTAAAGGAAGATAACTGATGAAGCAGCTGAAGATGGTTGGGCCTAGGACACTACCCTGACGAACTCCTGCAGTGATGTCCTGTGACTGAGATGATTGACCTCCAACAAACTGAGTGCTGGTTATGACTCCAACCAGCGGAAAGTTTTCCCCCTGATTCCCATTGCTAGGGCTCCTTGATGTCATTTTTGGTCAAATGCTGCCTTGATGTCAAGGCCAGTCACTCTCACCTCACCTCTGGAGTTCAGCTCTTTTGTCCATGTTTGGAGCAAGGCTGTAGTGAGGTCAGGAGCTGAGCAGCCCTGGTGGAACCCAAACTGAGCGTCACTGAGCAGGTTATTGCTGAGCAAGTGCCACTTGATAGTAGTGTTGACAACCCCTTCCATTACTTTGCTGATGATCAGGAGTAGACTGATGGAGCAGTAAGTGGCTGGGTTGGATTTGTCTTGCTTTTTGTGCACAGGACATACCTGAGCAATTTTCCACATTGTCAGGTAAATGCCAGTGTTGTAGCTGTTTAGAGGTAACAAAGGCATAAATGAGGGTTTCAGCAGCAGATGAGCTGAGATAGGGGCAAAATCAGGTGATGTTACGGAGGTAGAAGTAGGCGGTCTTTGAGATGGTGTGAATAGTTGGTCAGAAAGATATCTTGGGTTCAAATAGGACACCATGGTTGCGAGCAGACTGATTTAGTCTCAGACAGTTGCCAGGGAGAAGGATGGAGTCAATACCTAGGGAATGGAGTTTGAAGCAGGGCCAAAAACAATGGCTTTGGTCTTCCCAATATTTAATTGAAGGAAATTTCTACTTATCCAGTACTGGATTTCAAATAAGCAATCTGATAATTTAGCAACAGTGGAGGAGTCAAGAGATGTGGTGGTGAGGTAGAACTGGATGTCATCAGCACACATGTGAAAACTAACACTGAGCTTTTGGCTGATGTCATTGTGGGGCAGCATGTAGATGAAGAGAGAGAGAGCATGATGAGTTGAAATGGAGGTTGAAATCACCAAGGATGAGAAGTCGGTGCAAAGGCTGAGGAGGAAAGCAGTGAAGTTACCTTGGTGAGAAAATTATCGTACTTGGGAGGGCGATGGAGAAACAATGATTTTGAAAGAGAGGTGGGGGGTGGAACAAGGTGAAATTCTCAAAGGAGGAGAAAGTGTCAGAAGAGGTTGGGTGTCAAGCCAAGGTGTGATCTGGTGATAAGCACCACACCACCACTGCGATGGTCTTGGTGGGGCAAGTGGTGGAAAATATAGCCGAGAGGGGAGACTTCATTAAGGGGAAAAGTGTCATCACCCCTCAGCCTGGTTTCTGTTAAGGCCATGATGTCACTGCAATCGTCCACTATAAGTTAATGGATGGCAAGGACTTTGTTCACAAGTGAATGGACATTCTGGAGGGACATGCATAGAGGGGCGGTGAGAGCTGATCCGCTGGCAGAGTCCACAGTGTCAGCAATGGGTGGGTTGAGTTGGATAGGAATGAGATTGGCAAGATTAGCCCTCAGCAGGCACACTGGGCAGGTAGGTGGATGAGAGATTAGAATGGGACAAATGGGCTTGCTGCTCAAAATGAGCCAGCCCTTTGGAGGATGCCAAGAGAGGCACAGAGGGAAGCTGTAGCCTTATCTAAGAGTCAAGCCTGGGATGGCGGCAAGAGAACAAGAAGGTTGAGGAGTACTGAAGGATTGGGGTAGGGAATTGGGAGGGTAGAGTACCTGAGAATAGAGAAGTGAAAGGAAGCATGGCAATGGAAAAGAGGGGTCTAGGAGGGGTAAAGAGAAAAGAAGTTAAAAATAAAGAACAAAAGCAGAAATAGAGTGATGGGCTCGGGTCTAAAGCGCCAGCCAAAATGCGCACAAGAATGGACTCAGGGAGAGCTCAAGTCACAATCTGTAACCTTATGGCCCAGCATATTCCTCACGCTACCAGTACCATCAAGCCAGGGGATGAATCCTGGTTCAATGAAGAGTGCAGGTGAGTATGCCAGGTGCAGAACCAGGCACACCTAACAATGAGCTGCCAACCTGTTGTAGTTATAACATAAGACTACAAGTGTGCTAAACAGCAGAAGCTGCATGTGATATACAGAGCTAAGTGATCTCACAACTAACGGATCAGATCAAAGCTCTGCAGTCCTGCCACATCCAGTCATGAATGATGATTGACAATTAAACAACTAACTGGAGGAGGAGGCTCCACATACACCCCATCTCAATGATAGGGGCGCCCAGCACGTCAATGCAAAAGGCAAGGCTGAAGCCTAAGGTCCCAGCATCACAGATGCAGTCTTCATCCAATTCAATTCATTCTACGTGATATCAAGAAATGGCTGAAAGCACTGGATATTGCAAAGTCTATGGGCCCTGACAACACCCTGGCTGTAGTACTGAAGACTGGTGCTCAGATCTAGCCATACTCCAAGCCAAGTTGTTCCAGTCCAGCTACAACGCTGGCATCTACCCGACAATGTGTAAAATTGCTCAGGTCTGTCCTTTCTACAAAATGCAGGAAAAATTCAATCCAGCCAATAATCGCCCCATCACCCTGCTCTCAATCAACAGCAAAATGATGAAAGGTGTCGTTGACAGTGCTATCAAATGGCACTTACTCACTAATAACCTGCTCACTGATGCTCAGTTTGGGTTCTGCCAGGGCTCATTACAGCCTCAGTCCAAACCAAAAGAGATGAATTTCAGAGGCGAGGTGATATGAAGGTAGCATTTGACCAATTGTGACATTAAGGAGCCCTAGCAAAGTTGAAGTCAATGGGAATCAGGGGGAAAACTCTTCACAGGTTAGAATAATAATTAGCATAAAGGAAAATTGTTGTTGTTGGAGGTTAATCAGCTTAACCCCAGGACATCACTGCAGGAGTTCCTCAGGATTAGTGTCCTGGACTCATCCATCTTCAGCTGCTTCATCAATGACCTTCTCTCCATCATAAGGTCAGAAGTGGGGATCTTTGCTGATGATTGCACAATGTTCAGAACCATTCGCCACTACTCAGATACTGAAGCAGTCTTTCCCTGCATGGAGTAAGACCTGGACAACATTCAGGCTTGGGCTGATAAGTGGCAAGTAAATTTCGCACCACACAGTTGTCAGGCAGTGACCATCTCCAACAAGAGAGAATCTAACCATCTCCCCCTGATGTTCAATGGCATTACCATCACCTAATCAATATCCTGGGGGTCACTATTGATCAGAAACTTAACTGGACCAGCCATATAAATACTGTGGCTAAAAGAGCAGGTCAGAAGCTGGGAATTCTGTGGCAGGCAACTCACCTCCTGACTCCCCAAGGTTTGTTCACCATCTACATGGCACAGGTCAGGAGTGTGATGGAATACTCTCCACTTACCTGGATGGGTGCAGCTCCAACAACACTCAAGAAGCTCAATACCATCCAGGACAAAGCTGCCTACTTGTTTGGCACCCCATCCACCAACTTAAACATTCACTTCCTCCACCACCGGTGCACAGTGTGTACCATCTATAAGATGCACTGCAGCAAGGGTCCTTCAACAGCTCCTTTCAAATCCGTGACCTCGACCACTGAGAAGAACAAGCAGCAGAGGCATGGGAGCACCACCACCTGCAAGCTCCCCTTCAGTCATACACCATTCTGACTTGGGAATTATATTGTCACTCCTTTACTGCCACTGGGTCAAAACCATGGGACTCCCTCCCTAAAAGCACTGTGGACATGGACTGCAGCAGTTCAAGAAGGCGGCTCACCACTACCTTCTCAAGGGCAAATAGGGGGGATGAGTAATCAATGCTTGCCTTGCCAGCAATGCTCACATACCATGAACGAATAGAGAAAAATAAGAGTTGGCCATTCAACCCAAGCTGGCTCCTGCTTATGGTCCAATTGCGTGAGTTTGACCGTCAATTAGTTTCCTGATAACAACACAAGCTATAGGCATGGAACATTTCCGCAAAGGCCACGGAAGCAGTGGGAATGGTGCATTCCATGAATAACACATACTTGAATTAGACATGTGGCAATGAGCTACAACTTCAAGATCAGAACTCTACAGAGGGAGCTCCCAGATTGATCTGAATCACCGGCTGGCATCTCACAGTGTTGGATGGTGCAGGAATTCCTGCACAATTTTAAAGTCTGCATCAAAATTTTTACTTGCTTTGAAGTTAAATAGGGTACAAATTAAAGCTGTGATAGAACCGCAGAAAATCTGCAAATTTTCTGGAAACAAAACAGCAGTTACTGTAGCAAGAGGCTCTCAAAGAAAACTTGTTCGGTTTGTTACTCCCAGGCACTCTCCCCATTGGAGATGAAAGCAAAGTTCCTGCGGTTATGCCTCGGTGATAATTGTGTTGGGTACTTCAACTCAGGAGTTTGGACAAGAACCATGCTTTTATTATTGCTGGCACTTTTCAATCTGTATGAATCGATGACCACTTCCAGATCAGCAGATTAAAAATTTATATTTCTTTCTGGGCAGCAGATTACAGTAAATCCTACCCAGATTTACATACCTATAAGGAGGTGGCAGCTATTGTTAATGTCAATTCTTCTCCTTCAATTCTATCTGACATTCTTCCCTACCCTTAGCCGTTTCAATCCGGCACTCTTCCCCAACAAAAACTCCAAATTATCCAACCCACTTCCCGCAACCTGCCCCATATTAAGTCCTATTCACTACTTGGCCTTGTCCACCTATCCTCTTCCACTTCTTCCAGTCTTGTATCTCGGCTTGTAACCATTAAACTTGAGAGTCTGAGTTTTTGTTCATCCCCTCCTGCTCCCAGTATTTCACCACTAACTTCCAGATATGGCTGTTTCTCTCTATGCTGGTGGCATTGAATTCAATTATGACCCATTCACACAGGTCAAATAGGTCTAGCTTTGGGATTTTACTGTGGACCATACAATACTGGACAAAACAAAAAGTTGAAAACTGAACAAAACCCCAGTCAAATGAACTGGCTATTTCACATTAAAAATTAAAAATGGATAGCCTGGTCATAAAAGAGATTGGCTGAAAACCAATGGATGACAACCATGCTCCCATAGTTCTGCCCTGGTTTACTCTACATATGTTGTGGATTGGACTTGGGTTCTTCCTGGTCTGTATGATCTGGCCACTCTCAACTTTAACCAGCTGAGTTATTGGGCAGCCATTTTAAAATTCAAACAGGAAATACTGTGGTGCCAGGCCATTAGTTTAACAATCTGAGAATCTTTTTTGTCAGCAGCATCAGTTAGAAGGTAATGTTCCAAGTAAGTTTTACCCTGGCACATGTAAGTAGTGGCTGCAGTGTGTGTCTGTATCAAAATTACTACTATATTTTTATGGACTGTTCATATCAGCATTCTCCAGTTTATAGATATAACAATATCGAACTCTGTTTTGATGATAAAATTGCAGCACTAAGACTGAGAGCTTATAGTAAAATAAAAGATGGAACGACTGAGATACCAGTCCGATGACTCAGAATTGCTTGGTGCATTGGCAGGCCTGTCAGAGAGCCTGTTGTCACTGCCTAGGAGCACAGAGGTGTCCAGCTCCAAATTGGCTCAGGTCTTGGAGCTCATTTGTTCCAGCATGGAAGTGGTGGCCAACTCCGTGAGAACAATTGCAGACTTAGCTGATGTCTTGGCTTCCATTGCAGCACAGGCAGAAGCCACGCAACATCTGAGTGCTGCAGTGGAAGTTCAGACTGATGTCATGAGGTCTCTGCTTGTTGCCACGCAATTTCAACTTGGTGCCATGCAAGGTCAGACTGTTGCTGGATACTAGCATTCAAAGGAGTTTGCAAGATCTCATAGCAGTCCAGCAATCTGCACCCCTGCAGATTTCTAGGATTGCCTAGGCACTGTACCAGGAGACTAGAAGTGATTCTGTGGTGCATAAACCTACTTTCCTCTCTCAGGATGACAGCATTCGTGCTCTGACCACTGCTGCTGTGCCAGAGCCCTTTGTTTTGTCTCTCTGGTCCTCAAGGCCCAGAGCTGCCCAAGGGCATCCTGCAAGGCCATTTGGAGACTCCACCAATAGAAGTCAGCAGCCTTCCACCAGTCACACTGGGGTAGCAGAGCATAGAAGCACTAGGACAGACAAAGGTACCCACAAGACAGGAACTAAGGGAAAGCACAAGGGTGTATAGTTGAGTATCGTATGTATTATTCGAAGTGTTGTTGGATAAAGCTGGTGTGGAATAGTTGGTTTATGGTGTTCTTCATTTCAGGATTTTGGCCACGAGGACACTGTGATGGTCCCTAACAATGGGTTGGCAATGTGTGGAACAATGATGATGCTGGAATTTTTCACATTTGTTTGATGAGACACACATGACAGCCCGTGTTGAATGATGGCCCCTTCCTTCCTTCCTTTTCCTCTTTCTCCTCCAAAGACCTGATGGCGAGGGTTGTGCTCTCATGATAGCCAGGTTGTGGAGGATGCAGCAGACTACAATGAATCACGAGATACATTCTGACGAGGACTGGAGGGCTCCCCTGAGCAGTCCAGGCAGTGGAACTGCTGTCTAAGGCACCATAACGTTCCTAGTTGCGGCATGACTCTCACTGTAGGAGAGCTGTCTGCAAGTGGTTGGTGGCAGAGGGGAGTCATAAGCTACACGTACAGCTGTTAGTCCTTGTCACCCAGCAGCCACCCTCTGGTTCAACGTGGTGGCTGAAATGGCTGACTGGCTCAGGGTAAAAGAATCATGACTGTGGCCAGGATAATGGGCATTCACCAACATTATGGTCTGTGCATGATCACACACCACCTGCACGTTCAAGAAATGAAACTCCTTGTGGTTTGAGTATATCTCCCTGTTGAGATGTGACACCTGCAGAGCCATGTGCATGCAGCTGATGGCTCCCAGCACCATTGGAAAGCTCACTACCCTGGCAAAGCTATGTGGCCATTCATTCTGCTTTTCTTTGCTTAGGGACAAGGCTCAAAGAGTGGTGTGGTAGAAGTGGGTTCTGGTTCCTGGGGCACTGGCACCAGTACTAGGGGCTGTACCATTGGGACGGTCTTCACCTGAATTGCACTGGGACTAAGGTTCTAGCAAGCCGAATAACTAGGGAAATAGAGAGAGTTTTAAACTAAATAGTGGGGCAATGGGTCAAATTTGGGAAGATGTGGTATATCAAAGAGTAGAGATGAGGCAAGAGAGAAAGGTATTAATATAGGAAAAGATAAACTGACTGTGACAGGAAGGGACAGAGAGTACAAATCTAAGTGTAAATCAGCAGATAAGGCTAGAGGTTACAAAAATAATACTAGGACAAAATTAAAGGCTCTGTATCTGAATGCACATAGCATTTGAAACAAAACGGATGAACTGATAGCATTAATAGAAATAAATAAGTAGATCTGATAGCCATTACAGAGACATAGCTGCAGGATGACATGGATTGGGACCTGAATATTGAAGGGTAAATGACATTTAGGAAGGACAGGAAGCTCGGAAAAAGTGAAGAGGTGGCTCTGTTAATTAATGATGGTATTAGTGCAACAGAGAGAGATGACCCAAGTTCAGGAAACCAGGATGTAGAAGCAGTTTGGGTAGAGATGAGAAATGATAAAGACAAGAAGCCACATTGGGAGTGGTGTACAGGCCCTCTAAAAGTAACCACAGGGTAGGACTGGGTATAAAGGAAGAAATAATGGGAGCTTGTCAGAAAGGTGCAGCGATAATGATGGAGGATTTTAATCTACAGACTGGAAAAATCAGATGGGTAAAGGTAGCCTAGATTAGGAGTTCATAGAATGTTTTCAGGATAGTTTCTTAGAACAGCACATTCTGGAGCCAACCAGAGAGCAGGCTATACTAGACTTGGTGTTGTGCAATGTGATAGGATTAGTTAATTACCTCATAGTGAAGGTGCCCCTAGGCAGCAGTGATCATAATATAACATTCAGTTAGAGGGAGAGAAGAGTGGGTCAAAGACTAGTATTTTAAACTTAATTAAGGGCAATTATGAGGGCATGAAAGCAGACCTAGCTAGAGTGAACTGGCAAATTAGGTTAAGGGATATGTCAACAGAGATGCAGTGGCAGACATTTAAGGGAATATTTCAGAATACAGAGAATAGATACATTCCAACAAGAAAGAAAAATTCCAAGGGGAGGACCCACATCCATGGTTAACTAAAAAAGTTAAAGATAGTATCAAAAGTAAAGAAAAAGCATATAATTGCGTAAAGGTGGGGGTGCAGGTCAGAAGATTGGGCAGAATATAAAAACAGCAAAGAATGATGAAAAGATTAATAAGGAGGGAAAAATTAGAGTACGAGAGAAAGCTATCGAGAAATATAAAAACAGACAGTAAGAGTTTCTATAGATATTTAAAAAGAAAAGTTAACAAAGTGAGCATGGATCCTATAGAAAGGGAGTCTGGGGAATCAATAACGGAAAATAAGGAGATGGCAGATGAATTGAACAAGTACTTTGCATCGGTCTTCACTATAGAGGATACAAGTAACATCCCAGAAATAGCTGTAAATCAGGAAATGGATGGGAGGAATGAACTCAAGAAAATTATAATCACCAGAGAAGTGGTACTGAGTAAATTGTTGGAGTTGCGGGCTGACAAGTCCATGGGTCCTGATGGACTTCATCGTAGGGTCCTAAAGAAGTGGCCAGTGAGATAGTTAACGAGTTGGCTTTAATTTTCCAAAGTTCCCTTAATTCGGGGAAGGTTCCATTAGATTGAAAAATCGTGAATGTAACTCTTTTATTCCAAAAGGGAGGGAGACAGAAAGCAGGAAACTACAGGCCTGTTAGCTTAACATCTGGCATAGGGAAAATGTTAGAAGCTATTATTAAAGACATTATAACAGGGCACTTTGAAATATTCAAGGTAATCAGGCAGAGCCAATATGGTTTTGTGAAAGGGAAATCATGTTTAACCAATTTATTGGAGTTCTTTGAAGAAGTAATATGTGCTGTCGATATAGGGGGATGTACTGTCCTTAGATTTCCAGAAGGCATTTGATAAGGTACCATATCAAAGGTTAATGCACAAAATAAAAGCTCATGGTGTAGGGGTTAACATATTTACATGGATAGAAGATTGGCTAGCTAACAGGAAACAGAGAGTAGGCATAAATGGATAATTTTCTGGTTGGCAAGATGTAACGAGTGGTATGCCACAGGGATCAGTGCTGGGGCCTCAACCTTTTACAATTTATATCGATGATTTGGATGGTTGTTAAATTTGCTGATGATGCAAAGATAGGTAGGAAAATAAGTTGTGAAGAGAACATAAGGAGGCTACAAAGGGATATAGATAGGTTAAGCGAGTGGGCAAAGATCTGGCAAATGGAGTAAACGTGAAATTATCCATTTTGGTGGGAAGAATAAAAAAGAAGCATATTATTTAAATGGTGAGAGATTGCAGAGCTCTGAGATGCAGAGGGATCTGGCTGTCCTAGTGCATGAATTGCAAAAGGTTAGTATGCAGGTACAGCATATAATTAGGAAAGCTAATGGAATGTTATCATTTATTGTGAGGGGAATTGAATACAAAAGTAGGGAGGTTTTGCTTCAGTTATACAGGGTTTCGGTGAGACCACATCTGGAGTACTGTGTACAATATTGGTCTCCTTATTTAAGAAAGGATGTAAATGTGTTGGAAGCAGTTTAGAGAATGTTTACTGGACTAATACCTGGAATGGGTGCGTTGTCTTATGAGGAAAGGTTGGACAGGCTAAGCTTGTATCCGCTGGAGTTTAGAAGAGTAAGAGGCGACTTGATTGAAACATCTAAGATCCTGAGGGGTCTTGACAGGGTGAATGTGGAAAGGATGTTTCCTCTTGTGGGAGAATCTAGAAGTAGGGGTCACTATTTAAAAACAAGGGGTTGCCCATTTAAGACAGAGATGAGGAGAAGTTTTTTCTGTCAGAGGTTCGTGAGTCTTTGGAACTCTCTGCTTCCACTGCCTTTTGAGGAAGAGTCTTTGAATATTTTTAAGGCAGAGGTAGATAGATTCTTGAGAAGCAAGGGGGAAGGTGGGAATGTGGAGATAAGGTTACAATCAGATCAAATAATGAAGTTGCCTCTCCTTGTGTGTAGGGCCACTGTGACCTCTCTGATGTAGCAATGTGTGGCAAACTGAGAAATGTTGACAATGTCACCAGCTCCATCTTGGAAGCATCCTGAGGCATAGAAATTGAGGTGCACAGCAAACTTGATGACCGCTGACAGCGCCGTCCTCATCCTGCTCTGCAGGTCCGGTTCAAGAAGGTGGCACAGTTCAGTGACAACCTCCTTGGTGAAGTGCAGCCACTGCAGATACTGAGGTGGATGTAGAAGTGCTCTCTGAAGTCCCTAGATGGGTGTAGACTTCTGTTGAGAGTCATCTTCTTCCTCCTTATATGAACAGCTTCTCCTCTCTGCTGCATGGAATCCATCTCCATGTCACACTGCAGCCCAAGAGGAACTGCAACTATAGCCCCTATGACTGAGAGCAAGTTTTCAGCTCAGGGCCTTTCAAGTCCACATCTTTCCTTGCAAAAATCCAGCATGCCTCCCTGCTGACTGAAAGAACGGGCTGAATTTTACTGGCCCCTCGACACTGCGGGTTGCGGGTCGCGGTGCAGGGGTCGGTTAAATGCTGTGGCGAGAGGCCCGCCACAACCCGCAATGTTGAGAAGGGCCTGCCGCATATTACCGGTGGCGGCAGGACCTCGGTGTGCCCCCCCGCCTCACAGCAGCAGCACCACAATTAGCATATGGTAAAGTGTACTTACCTTTGCTGATTATGCAACCCGCCGCCTCGCCACTGACACTTCTGGATTTTTCGCTGAACGTGCCGCCCCATTCACAAATTGAAAAGCCAGCGGGTCCTCAGAGGCATAAGTTGTCGTCAGCGAAGGTAAGTTACGTTATCCAGGGGTCTAACTCTACATTCCTAAAGGGAGGAGGGAGGGGGGATATTCAGGGGTCTAACTCTGCATTCTGGAAGGGAGAAGGGAGGGGGAGTATATGCAGGGGTCTAACTCTGCATTCTGGAAGGAAGGAGGGAGGGGGATATTCAGGGGTCTAACTCTGCATCTTTAAAGGGAGGAGGGACTGGGATTACTGGAGGGAAAGCTGTGCAAGCATGAAGGGAGGTACTGTGTAGCATCTCTGTTAACAGTGTACGCTCTGTGTTTGTGAGGGGGCAATGGCACACTAGGCACCCTGTGTGTGGGGAAGTGCCAGAAAGGGCAGGAGCATTAAGGTTTTATGGATGGTGGGGGCAATTGATTCAGCTGGTAGGATCTTGATGTGGTCATGCTGTGCCACTCTGAATGTTGGCCAAGATGGGCAACGCCATGGCACACCACACAGTTGATCCAGGAAAGCAGCTGATGTACCCATCAACACCAATCCCTGTCCTGCTCGGAACCTTTGAATACATGCAGAGTTCAACTTTATTTAGCACATGGAAATAGGTATGGCTCATCCTACATTGTGTGATCCTCTGCACGTGAGGATCCGTATGCCCCAGAGGCAATACCAATAGGCAGGTGTGATCCACGCAGAGGCCCCCGGTCGTGAACAGCAGCCCCCAAGGGAAGCTCGCCATTACATTTGCCGTGCATCTACAGGCCCCACATGACATGCCATCAGAGGTCAGAGCACCAGTGTCAGAGGAGGTTGTGCACATAGAGAGGGTGGTGACATGTCTCTGTGCCCTTCTCAAGAATGACCTGCAGCCCATGGGCTCCGGTGGACATCCCATGCCTTTGTTCCTCATAGTGGCAGCGGTTCTCAAGGGGCTCACCAGAGACCTTTGTGGGGTCACATAGTCAGCAGTGCACCACTGCATCAGGGAGGTCACCAATGCCCTGCACCAGAGAGCCAGTGAGGATGTCCACTTCAGGACGGACTCTCACAGCCAGGCCCAGAGGGCCATTGGTTCTGGCACCATTGCCAGAGAACCATAGGTTATAATGTTCATAGACTGCACTCATGTGGTAATCAGGCCTACTGCCAGGCTACCACCTGCATACGTCACATTAAAGGAGCCCTCTCAATCTAGGTGAAGCTGGTATGTGAACACCGCAGATGCTTGCTGTGAAACCGTGACCGCTTCTCAGGCAGCTGCCATGACACCTGGGTCTTGCGCCAATCCTGGCTGCCAGCTGTTCATTGAACTTGTTATACTATCTGTAAAGTGTTAGGAACTACTTAGCTAGGAACTAGCTGTTATGTGTAAGTGTTCCAGTGGGGGACCTCATTCATGGTCACACTGGGGAGTCATGTTATATGTAACACAAGAATCAAGCTCTGCAGCACAAAGCATGATACTGTAATAAACAGGACTGACTTCAGCCTTTTCCAAGTTCAAAGTGTGATTCTTTCCAACATCTGGGAACCAGAAACACCATAAAGACGAAACATAGTGGCAGCGAGTATCTGTGAGTAAACCTAGAACATTTTTAAAAGTATCAGATTGAGAAAAGTGATCCAAGTTAGTGCCAGAGAGAGAGAAATAAAAGTTGAGTGACTCATGAGAAAACTGTAAAAAAAACCGAAATATCAGCCGGGACAGGAATGAATGCACTGCTACAGTCCATCATGAATTGGGAAGCTGATGATGTTGTACAGGCATTTGAGAAATGTAAACAAAAGTGCAATTTGGCATTCGGTAGTTTCCTAAAAGGCACTAGTGAAGAGGAGAGGATCAGTTATATCCTTCTGTGGACTGGAGATACAGGATTAAATTTATTTAACAGCTGGGACCTAAGCAAAGAGGACAGCAGAAACCCAGACAAAATTTTTGAAAGATTCAGCGCCCATCTCCAGCCAAATTCAAATCATTGGATATACCGATATGAATGTCAAGGGCTCAGACAGGAACAAGGTGAGCCGATTGACAATTTTGGAGCAAGATTGAAAAATGCAGCCAGAAAATGTAAATTTAAGGACACAGATGAATGGCTGATAGATCAGCTCATTTGGAGTTCTACACATCCTGAAGTACAGAAAGCTGTAATCGGACAGGACAAACTCACAATATCGCAGGCTGTAGAAACTGCCAGAGCACATGACGTCACGAGCAGACAGATGAAGACTCTGACCTCCCAAATGGCTAGCTTTCAGTTAAGCCAAGAGACAGGCAGCAGGGTCAATGCAGTGAAACAACAACTAAAGAATGTACACCAAACAGAGAGAAAGACGTGCAGGAGCTGTGGATGACCACATGAATTGACAGATAGAAGGAAATGTCCCTCATATGGATTAATCCGCAGAGCTTGCGGAAAGACCAATCACTGGGAAAAGATGTGCAGAACAAGGCAAGAAGGTTGCAGACAAGTCATCAGAGCCAGAGTAACAGGGCGAAGGAATAGTGAAAGAAACCAAGACACCCATACCCTGCAAGATGGCAATGGGTTTGAGAACATGATAGACATAGGAACCATAGAATTGCACGAAATGTCTGGATGTGACCGTTCCCAGAGAAAAGAAATTCACACAACCATTCAGATCAGGAAGAGGCTGAGAAATAAGCCCACAACGATAAATCTGAAGGTGAAGATCAATACTGGAGCACAGAGTAACATCATCCCACTCAGACTATACTAGCAGATCTTTCCTGAAAATTTGGAGAAAAATGGTTATGCTCTGAAACCGAACAATGTCATGCTAACAGCATACGGGAGAACTGAGATTCGGTATCTAGGAACAACCCAAATCAGAGGGACACATAAAGGAAAAGATGTTAACTGTATTTTCTATGTTACAGAAAGAGATGGTCCTGCTATCCTGGGTTGAGCAGTTGTGAAGAGCTGCAGATTATCTCAGTAAACCATGAGGTGAAGGAGGCGACACTGAGAGTTGAAGATATTACACCCATTGAAAAGCACCCTCCGATCAGAAGCAAAGATGATCTGGTACAAATGTACCCAGAGTGTTTTGATGAGATGGTTGGATGCTTCAAAGATTTTGAGTATCACATCACTATTGACCCAGCGATGAAACCAATGATTCATCCCCCACATAAAGCACCAGTAGAACTAAAAGGAAAGCTTGAACGAGCGCTCCGAGAAATGGAAGAAAAGAAGGTGATTGCCAGAGTCACAGAGCCTAAGGATTGGGTAAATTCCATCGTGGTGAGAGAGAAGCCAAATGGACGGCTAAGAATTTGCCTAGATCCCAAAGATCTTAACCAAGCAATAAAGAGGGATCACTACCCTATTCCAACATTGGAAGAAATCACACCAGCACTGGCAGGGGAAAAGGTTTTCAGCAAGCTTGATGCCGGACATGGCTACTGGAATGTGAAGCTAGACGCAGAATCTTCACTGTTGACAACATTCAACACACCCTTTGGACAGTACAAATTCCTGCATCTACCCTTTGGCCTCAAAATGTGTTCCAACAGAAAGTAGACGAGACATACAGGGGATGCAAAGCAGCAGTCGGTATAGCTGATGATATACAGATATATGGTGCAGACGGAAAAGATCATGACAACTATCTACATGAAGCCATGGAGAGAACCAGAAAAGCTGGGAATAAGCTAAACGCAGACAAATGCATTGTGAAAGTGACAGAATGCCAGTTCTTTGGAATGGTGTACACACCTGACGGAGTTAAGCCGAGCCCTGAAGGAATCTCAGCCATCTTGGGGATGGAAGCCCCAAGAGATAAAAGAGAGTTGAGAAGTTTCCTTGGTTTGATGCAACACATGAACTCCTTTATTCTGCACATGTCGGAACACACAGCAAACCTGTGGGAGCTGAGGAAATAAGATGTAGACCAGTGGTCAGAGTCACATGATAGAAGTTTCAACAAACTCAAAAAGGTAGTATGCAAGGAGACAAGTCTGTCATACTATGACAGAAAGAAACCTGCCACTCTGTGAGTAGATGCTTCCACAAAAGGACTGGGAGCAGCCCTGGTACAAGAGGGAAAGCCAATAGCATTTGCGGCCAAAGCTCTGACATCAGCTGAGACAAGATATGTCAACATAGAGAGAGAGCTTTTGGCAGTTGTGTATGGATGTGAGAAGTCCCACACATATCTCTATGGGGGGAAGTTCACAGTGGAGAGTGATCATCGTCCACTAGAGCAGATCTACAAGAAAAATCTATGTAAAGCACCAGCAAGATCGCAGAGGTTACTCTTAAAGCTTCAGAGTTATGATTTCACTCTGGAAATATAAGCCAGGAAGGGAAATGGTGCTGGCAGACACCCTATCTCAGTTGTCATCACAGGAGAAACATGAGATTGAAGATCTCGGCATAAAGATTCATCACCTAGCGACCGTAACACCACGGAGACCGAGTCAAATTAGAGATGAGACCAGCAATATGATGAGTTACAGATGCTATCTCAGCAAGTGATCCAGGGATGGCCTGATAGGATACAGCACACACAGCCAGCAATACGGCAGTGCTGGTCTATCAGAGATGACATCTCACTAGAAGATGGTGTTCTGCTAGCCGGATCCAGAATAATCATATCCAAAACAATGCAAGAAGAACTTCTCCAAAAGATACACAAAGGCCATATGGGAATGGAGAAATGTAAGCTCAGAGCTAAATCAGCTGGGTACTGGATATGCATATACAACGATATTGAAAATATGGTATCTACATGCAATATATGCCAGAAATACAGAAATTAACAACAGAAAGAGGAGATGATAGCTACTGGAGTACCACCCAGACCATGGAGTCGATTTATTCACACATAATCAAGAATGGTATCTCATAGTCGCAGACTACTACTCAAAATTCCCTTTTATCCGGAAGATGAAAGACTTGACAACCACAACAATAATCTCAGCAGTACGAGTTCTGTTCACTGAGCAAGGGATTCCTGAAAGGTTAATATGTGACAATGGCACCCAATTTAGATCAAGAGAATTTCAGGAATTCACTGACCAGTATGGGTTCAACACCATCACCTCATCACCACACTACCCACGGGGACACAAATTTATAGAAAGGCACGTCCAGACGGTCAAAAGAACACTTGTGAAATGTCAAGAGATGAAGGAAGACCCAAACCTGGCCTCATTGTCACTCCAAGCCACAGCTCTCAAGGCTGACATGAAATTACCTGTAGAGCTGTTAAATGGAAGAAAATATAAGACAACTCTGCCAAGCAAAATACATCCATCCAGGAGGAAGTGAGACAACAACTCACTGAAGCACAGGTAAGAGGAGAGCAACACTTCAACAAACACGCTAAATCCCTACCCGAGCTGTTGAAAGGACAAACTGTACATGTGCAGGATCCAATCATGAAAACCTGGAGCCCAGCAAAAGTTGTTAGTGAAGCTGAGACTCCAAGGTCATTTATCATTGAGACTGAAACTGGTAACCAAATGAGAAGGAACAGAATCCATATTTGACCTACACCTGAGCTGGAACAACAGAAAAGACCACCAACACCGGAAACATCACTATCCAGCGAGACAACATTAACAACATCACCAGCAAGTGACACAACATCACCTGTACAGCGTGCCAACTCACCACTAAGAGCAACAAATGCCAAATCTACAAGATGGAGGCACAACATCTTACAACCCAAGCGATACCATGAATAATATATTTTTTTAAATACACGCTATAAAAGACAATAAAAAGGGGTTCAGATTATTTCCACAAGTCAGATGATAATCTTCTTTATTTATATTAACAGTTATATTGATATGGGGGCATTGGCCGGAATTTTATGGTGGATGGATGGGAGCCGGACTCTGACGTGAAAGTTGGTGGTGACCCCGCTTCCGCCTACCCCGGGATCCGTCCCGGATTTTACAGGTCCCCAGGATTTAATCATCCCGAGGCGGGACTTCCACCCACTTGAGGGAGGAGGTTCCACCTCAGTGAGCTGCCGCCCAATCAGTGGGCCGCAGCTCGTAGTCCCAGCAGCGCCACTGGGAGCGATGGCCACTGCTGGGACTGCAGCCCAGCCGACGCCATGGATCGAGGAGGGAAGGTAAGTAGGGGCATGCCTCACCAGGGGGATCGGTCCTTCCCTGGTGAGGCTGGAGTGGTCGTTTGGGGGGGAAGGTGGTGTCTTGGGTCCTGGGGATGGGTTGCGAGGTGGGGGCGGCCCTCAATCGGGCACCCTGTGCCCGACTGCCACGGCCCTCCACCGGGGCGCGGAAAGGCTGGCAGCTATTGCTGGGCGGCCTTTCACGTCCCCAGCAAACCCGCTTGCCACAGGTAAAATACCGTGGAGGGGGGCCAGGGTCCTTAAGTGGCCATTAAGTGGCCACTTAAGGGCCTTGATTGGCCTCGGACGGGCGGGCTGTTTTCCACCCCCTGCCCGACACCATAAACTTGTCCAGAAGTGGAAGCAGGGCGGGTAGGCCTCCCAGAGCCTGCCACTCAACTTTATGCCGCCCCCCCACACCATCATGTGACCTGTTGGGGTGGCGTAAAATTCCGGCCATTATGTTTTAAAGAAAGAGGGATCTTATATATGTATGTATTGTTATACTATCTGTAAAGTGTTAGGAACTAATTAGCGAGGAACTAGTTGTTATGTGTAAGTGTTCCAGTGTGGGCCCTCATTCATGGCTCCACTGGGGAGTCATGTTATATGTAAAACAAGAATCAAGCTCTGCAGCACAAAGCATGATACTGTAATAAACAAGGCTGACTCCAGCTTTTTCCAAGTTCAAAGTGTGATTCTTTCTAACATCTGAGAACCAGAAACAACATAAAGGCGAAACACATGGCCTCTTGGAGATAAGGGCTATCCTTTGCAGACATGGCTCCCAACACCAGTGAGAGACCCCACCACTGCTGCAGAGGAGAGATACAACGCCAGCCACTGAGCTACATGAGCCACCATTGAGCAGGAGATCGGCATGCTGAAAAAGCACCTCCAGTGCCTGTATGGATAGGGTGATGCCCTGTACTATGGGCCAAAAAGGCCAGCTCCTTTCTTTGCTGCTCTGCACAGCTACGCACCCACAGGGGCCAGGCCTGGCATGTTGAGGAGAGATGTCAACGGGATTCCTCCTTGGACTATGAGGACGCTGAGGACCTACAACATGTAAGACGCATGGGAGGGCAGATGGCACCCAGGCTCTGCACGCAGAGCTAGCAGTGATCTAGGGATGTACGGAAGTGGCTCATCAGACAAAGGCTGGCTGCTCCATAGGAATTGACATGAGCTCTGCAAGCCACACATCGCCCTTGCTTATCTGCTGTGCAACAGTCCAAATTTTTTTTAAAAATTCATTCATGAGATGTAGGCGTCACTGGCCAGGCCAGCATTTATTGCCCATCCCTAATTGCCCTTGAGGAGGTGGTGGTGAGCTGCCTTCTTGAACCGCTGCAGTCCATTTGGGGTAGGTATATCCACAGTGCTGTTAGGAAGGGAGTTCCAGGATTTTGACGCAGCGACAGTGAAGGAACAGCGATATAGTTCCAAGTCAGGATGGTGTGTGACTTGGAGGGGAACTTGCAGGTGGTGGTGTTCCCATGTATTTGCTGCCCTTGTCCTTCTAATTGGTAGAGGTCGCAGGTTAGGAATGTGCTGTTGCAGGAGCCTTGGTGCATTGCTGCAGTGCATCTTGTAGATGGTACACACTGCTGCCACTGTGCGTCGGTGGTGGAGGGAGTGAATGTTTGTAGATGGGGTGCCAATCAAGCGGGCTGCTTTGTCCTAGATGGTGTCGAGCTTCTTGAGTGTTGTTGGAGCTGCACCCATCCAGGCAAGAGGAGAGTATTCCATCACACTCCTGACTTGTGCCTTGTAGATGGTGGACAGGCTTTGGGGAGTCAGGAGGTGAGTTACTTGCCTCAGGATTCCTAGCCTCTGACCTGCCCTTGTAGCCACGGTATTTATATGGCGACTCCAGTTCAGTTTCTGGTCAATGGTAGCCCCTAGGATGTTGGTAGTGGGGGATTCAGCGATGGTAATGCCGTTGAATGTCAAGGGGAGATAGTTAGATTCTCTCTTATTGGAGATGGTCATTGCCTGGCACTTGTATGGCGCGAATGTTACTTGCCACTTCTCAGCCTAAGCCTGGATATTGTCCAGGTCTTGCTGCAATTCTACATGGACTGCTTCAGTATCTGAGGAGTCACGAATGGTGCTGAACATTGTGCAATCATCAGCGAACATCGCCACTTCTGACCTTATGATTGAAGGAAGGTCATTGATGAAGCAGCTGAAGATGGTTGGACCTGGACACTACCCTGAGGAACTCCTGCAGTGAAGTCCTGGAGCTCAGATGATTGACCTCCAACAACTACAACCATCTTTCTTTGTGCTAGGTATGATTCTAGCCAGTGGAGAGTTTTCCCCCTGATTCCCGTTGACCTCAGTTTTGCTAGGGCTCCTTGATGCCATACTCGGTCAAATGCTGCCTTGATGTCAAGGGCAGTCACTCTCACCTCACCTCTTGAGTTCAGCTCTTTGGTCCATGTTTGAACCAAGGCTGTAATGAGGTCAGGAGCTGAGTGGCCCTGGCGGAACCCAAACTGAGCATCGCTGAGCAGGTTATTGCTAAGCAAGTGCCGCTTGATGGCACTGTTGATGACACCTTCCATCACTTTACTGATGATTGAGAGTAGGCTAATGGGGCGGTAATTGGCCGGGTTGGACTTGTCCTGCTTTTTGTGTACAGGAGATACCTGGGCAATTTTCCACATTGCCGGGTAGATGCCAGTGTTGTAGCTGCAGCATCCCTGTGTAAACCATTAGAGGCAGCAGCTGACAGAGCCAATGTCCATGTCACTGCATCCGTGGAGACGCTCATGAGTAATGGTGGCATGGCAATGATGTTATTGCATACGTTGGCTTTCCTGAAGGGCCAATGGTGCAAAGGGATGTGACATTGGCGCTACATGCTGGCACGCATCATTCACACAGAGAAAAGGACACACATGTTGGTGAGGAACATTTAGTGAAAGACGTATTTACATTGCTATGACACCCGTGCATTCCCATTTGTGTCAGTGTATTCTCTGTAAACCTTTGTAATACCTTTTATGATCTATTTATGTCTCACGTCCTGGAATGTGCAAAATTAAGATTATTCACCCAGATGCGGCACAGCTACAAGAAGGAATGTTACACTTGAGTGGGAGAAGAGGATCACAACTTTACAGGACACTGGGACACAGTATTTAAGTATGTGACGTCAACTCTGCTTCTCTCTCCACAGATGCTGCCTGACCTGCTGGATTTCTGCAGCACTTTCTACTTTGCTGCCAGATCGACAGCAGCCCCACTCTTCAGCAGTCAGGTAAGTATTTCTTTGACAGTTGTCAGGCAGCAGGTGCTGGGGCGCTTTAAATAGGGCCTCAGCACCTGCTGCACAGCTGTCAAAGACTCTCTCACTGCGCTGAATGTCCCGCCTTGCCCCACATAATATGGGGGAGGGTGGCTCGGCGCCATAATTCTAATGCGCCCCCCCGCATAATATCGCAGGGGCTCTGCAGTGGCCACCAAATGTGGGTGCCGTGTTGAGTTGAAAGGGCACCGCCGCACAGCACAGCGCCCGAATACAATTCAGCCCAATTTGTGTGAACTCCTCCAACAATACAGTACAGAATACTTCCACTAATGCTGCAGCAGCAAAAAAAAGTCAAAAGCACTTCACCACATAGTTGCATGGTGAGCCGCTTAACTAATGCTTGTGGTGGGTCCTTCGTGCAGCTAAATGCATTTTCAGCTGTGTGTGCTTGACAGAGGGAGTTGACAGCACCTGTGACGTCCAAAATGGCAGGTCAAGTGCCAAATCAGCGTTAGATGCTGCTTAATGCCACAATCTGCCCAGTCTGCACACTTCCAGTGCACACACAGCTGCCCAAGCTATCATCCTTCCGACAGAGCTGAATTTTGCATTCTATGTTTATTAGCTAAACATTCGTTCTCACTGCTGGTCCAGTGACTACTCTTTTGCCATCTGGTGACTTAATATTTGATATGAATCCAATTCACTAGTGGTTTAGGGTTGGGCATGTGTTTGATTACTGAGGTAGTCATAGACATTAATTTAGTTTCTTAATGGTCTCCTGAATTCTTGCTTTGTGATCCAACTACTAGAAGCTCATTTGTTTATACTTCAAATTTAAACTTGAACTATCAAAATGTTGGATGTTTTGGATTCAAATTAATTTGAATCCAGAATTCAAGCTCTGAGCTGTATTTAACCTGTGGTTGATTTCACAGTACTTAACACTCTCGGTACTTATCTCAAATTATCTTCCCGCATTCTCAAAAAGAAAAAGAAAAAGAAAGCAGCTTATTATGATTGTTTATCCATCCAAGTAGTAATGTTTGAATGTCAGATTGGCTGTAAATCATAAGGAACTATTTTTGCTTTAAGTATTTAAATATATAAATGTCTGAAGCCATGAGATTTTTTTATGAGCAAATGTAGGTTGTGCATCAATACATTGACATTTTTTTAAAAAAAGAGGGTAAGAATCCCTTTATCTTTTTCAGAATCTTCCTTTATCTCAGACTAATCATACACCTCCTTTGATCAAAGGCAAGGACAGAAAGTTTTCTCAAGGAATTCACCAACACCCCACGCCGCAACAATATGCATGATAGTTGCCCAGCTAAGACTTCCCCTAATTTCCTTTTTTCTGTTCAGTTCTCCCAGCAACAGTACAGCATAGATTGGAAATACAGTGTGATAAGCCTTTGTGGCTGTATCCCTTGATTCTCTGGGCAGTATTTTGAGTTTTGAGTCGTGACCCCCATTTGACCCTGACATCAGGGCCAAGTGGAGGTCATGACCCCGCACTTTGTGAGAAACAGTCACCTGATTTTCCCGGAATTGGCCAATTAATGAGGAAAAGGTGGGCTTGCCATCCAAATAAGGACTGCGGGTGGGCTCTCGAAGCTGGAGGGCCAAAAGAGGCCCTCCAACTCAGAAGGAGCAGCAGCCTTTAGTTCAGGTAAGAGAGAGAGAGAGGGCGCCTCCATCTCGAGGTACTCTCTCTCTAACTTTTTCAACTTTTAAATTAAAAATGGCTTCAGCAGCCGGGCCACCATTGTGCAGGTGGAGCCCCTCCACAGGGCAGCCTGTGGCTGCAGCTGTGGTGAGGCAGGCGGGAAGGGCCTCAAAGCCTGCCTGGAGCGCTGGCTACCACAGTCTGTTGCCGGGAGGCCAGCTCCAGGCAGCTGGCCTGGTCCCTAATGCCTAGGGGGGCCCACAGTCTGACAGGAAATACCAGTTGGCCACTGATCATTGGCCTTAATAGGCCTTTAACACCCTTTAATTGGCTACCCGCCATTTATGGGTGTGTAGCCCTTCCGACCCCCATCCCGCCTCCAGGAAAATGGCCTGATGGGGCGGGGTGGGGGGTGGTGAATATTTGTGCCCACGCACCTCTGGGGGAGAAAATTCAGTGCTCTGTTGCTGCACCTTGATGCGGTGCTATGCATCATCTGTGTTGATATTTTCTCTGGAAATCAGGTAGCTCAAAGTGCTCATGATGCTGGTCAGGTATTGCTCTACCTTTCCACAGAAGAGTTAGCTTCAAATCTAGTTTAGTTAATGATATGGCACTAAAATCTCTTACTCTATTAGTTTCTCAGGTTTCCATGTAAAAAGAGGTTAATTGGCTTCAGAATAGTCTCTGGTAAATGTAAGCCATTATGCTACCTGTCTGTGCTTTTCCTCTAGGTACAGGACTGCTAATGCCACTTTTGGTGCTTTTGAACTGAGTAGCTTGATCACATAGAATTAAGAAATTGCATTCCACCTCCTCCCTCTCCATATCTTCAGACTCCCAGGTTATAAAAAAAAACAAAAGTATAGTGCAGTTTATGCAATGGCTTCATGTTACTTCAAACCTGGTTCAATCTGATTCAACATTATACTTGGAACAAAAATTGAGCAATTGGATAAAACAGCCACTGGCGTATTTAGGTTGAAAAATGATTAAAAAAAACCTAACTACTGCCTTACATTTGTTCAAGTTTTCTTATATTTGTTCATCTACAATTTTATTTTTCAAATTCCAGATTACCTATTACTTAATTTCATTTATAGAAAGAAATTACTTCCTTCAGAAACCACAATATGAATAAATAAGTAAATAGTTAAACTAAGCAAAAGCATTAGAACTAAAAATTTCTCAGTTTCTCAAAGTTGTAAAATCAGAACATTCTGACAAATCCCTGAACATCCTAAAATCTAACTTTGCTTTTCATCTTTAACTGTATTGACGTGAGGTCTTACCAGAAATCATAGGTCACAACAGTAATAATGTTAAATATAGTGAACAGTAAAGTCATGGAACTGATTACAGGGCAGTAATGCAATCAAGGGGTTCAGATGACACAATGAGCTGCTGGTCAGAATACAACATTAAAATCACATTTTTGTACTTGATTTATTAATAACATGCAGACTTTCATGCTTAGGTTATTTTTAGGTGTAGAGGCACTCCTGGTTTTTGGGCTCATCAGTATTCAGCTCATGCGCTATGATCCTGATAAAAAATTGCTAATATTAAAGTACTAAAGATACTAAAGCATTAGTTTTATCGCTGTGGCATTCACCCTAAACTTCTATGGTGTTTGCCTAATACATTTTTTCTCATTTTCTTTTCCTATTTATCTCCATCCTTTTTAAAGTACACTTGTTACACTTTTTCTAACTAATATTGGGGTTATTTTGTTTATTTTGCAAATATTAGGTTAATAGACGTATTTGGGAAATTAAAAAGATCCAAAACAAGGTCAAAGGTGCTAAAATAAAAAAGACATGGTTAACTCTCTCAGGACCTTCTTGCATGGTTGTCCCATATTTTGCTACAGACATTTTAAAAGCATCCTTTGCCTGAATTTCAATATGTATGAGACACTGTTGAAGAAACTGCAGAGTTGAAATGAACAACACACAGAACAGCAAATAAATCTGTTTCCTCTGTTTCCCAAAGCTCAGCATCGATTTGGCTATCAGCTTGAATAACTTAAATATGTAATATCTTCCAAAATATTTTCTCATGCTGCCCAGTTTCTACCACAGAGATCTCAGGGGATCCTTGGCAACTACTCATCTGAGCCAACACAAGTTACATATTTTAAAAATTGGCATAAAGAATTTCTAGGAGGATATTTTCTCTTGTGGATTAAAAGCATTCACAAAAAAAAGGCTGGCTGTGTTCTACAACATATGCCCTCATTAGTACCCATAGTATAGGTGCAGCTGTACGATGCAAAAGAAAATGCTTATAAAAACTCTACACTTTCAAATGCTATTCATCTATAATATTTTCCAGTTCTGATGAAAGGTCATTGATCTGAAATGTTAGCTCTGCTTCTCTCTATCCCCAGATTCCACTTGACCTGCTGAGTGTTTCCAACATTTTGTGTTTTTATTTCAGATTTCCAGCATCTGTGTATTTTCCTTTTGTTTTAGAGATCTAAACTAGTTCATTTAACAGTACAAACATTTCCAAAATGGGAGGAAAAAACATTGGTTGGGCATTTGACAATCCAGGGTAACCTGGTGGTTTATTAATTGAGTAGTGGAATATATGATTCCTCACAGTGAGTTCTTATTGTTAGATTGGTTGTCCAGAGCAGACACACAGTGGAAGCACAGACTTTTCCCAAAGAAGAAAGGCAAAAATAGAAGGCACAAGAATCTTCTGTAGCATGCATTACACCATTTATAGTGACAAGAGAATGAATTGCCTAAATAGACACTCAGTTAGGAAATGAACTGCAGTGATACAGTGCATTGCTCCAAGTATACTTTGACCTTTGGGATGTGGATTCAAGCATTAAAAAAAATTGTCTTAGGTGTTAACAGTGGACCAGAGGCAGGTGGACTGAACATGTTGCCCACTTGATGGAACTGCTTTGAGGCCTGACCAATTTCCACGGTCAGGGATAATCACCATACTGACAGCCAGCAGCTCTGGCATTTGTAGAAGCTTGTTGATCGGAGAGGATCGAAAATCTGGAGGTTCCTTTGAAGAGCCTAGACAATGGGGAGGCATTAATACTCCTGACTCCACAAAAATCATTGATAAACCCTGTTTAAAACATTTTTGAGAGGCTGGCAGCAGTCCTTTTAAAGCCTATGCTTCACCCTTTGATCCTTCAACTTTGTATTGGGATCCTATTGATATCATAGGCCATCCTTTTCAAGGCCTCCATTAAAATGGCACAAGTCTGGAGGATGGCTGAAACAGTACACTAGGTGCTGCACTACCATTTTAATCATGGTACCACCTCATTATAGTGTGGCTGTTGTGATTCAAATTGGCTTAGTTTTCTTACGGTAATATGTGGACTGGTTTCATAAATATGGAGGAATGTTTCATGTTTCCTATTTCTGCTAAGATCAGGGAAGTGTTCTTAAAAAAAAGTGTTAAACAACTTTGCTACAAACAGTGAATATATGAAATCTTCTGGCTGTGTTTTTGTGTTTGTTTCTAATAGTGAACAGAAAATTTTGTTCTGCCTGCATCTAATCCATGTTACAGCTGCCTTGAAGTTGTTTGATGCTGACACTGGGAGCAAAAAGTGGAAAAGTAGTTCTGCATCAACACGAAGATCACAGTGTTTTTTTAAAAATGCAACATCAATGTTTCTTTTGCCTTTCGCAAGGGTTATCTGAAAAGCATACATGCATCAGATTTTTTGTCAGTGAAGTTGGACACATATGATCAATGGCTTTGCTTTGTAGAAAGCATTTAAACTTGGGAAAGCCAGCAGACCTATAATGATTAATCAAAATGCTAACTTCACCTACCAAATTAAACTGACGACTCTTTGCACACCTATGTCAAAGGGGTCCCTTATCTGTTCTGAGCAGTTAAGATTCCTTTCCTTGACACACAGGGAACCTGTAATTATCTCTGTCACTGTACCTTCTACATCTGATTAAATTGTGAACTAAATACATATCAAAGAGGAGATAATAATCAGCTCAAATTGATTTTGACAGTGACTGTTCCAAAATCATCACCTTACACCTTTCAGATAAATGCTCTTTATGTAAAGAAATTTATGTTTGAAAGATTAAAGGTGTAATGTTTCTCTGTCAGACTGAGAAAGTATGGTAAAGAGATTCACTTAAGGGTAAATTGTCCTTCAAACTATATAGTAATGCACAAAAGTTCTTAGCAGTGTGTAGAAAACAAAATGTGTTAGTGATCAGCATTGTCTTTGTCTGCATCTAGAACAACTCAGATATATCCTATAATTTCAATGATGATCCCAGGTGTTCTGTTTTCATTATAGTCACAGAACAGATAAAAAAAAAATTATAAAGGGATCATGTTTTAGACATTAAGGGTGGCTAGACAATGAACATATGCCAATAAGGTGATAGCAGAAATTAAAGCAAAGAAGGAACTTGTATTTATATAGCACCTTTCCTGGACTCAGGATGTCCCAAAGCACTTTACAGGGATAAGTACTTTTGAAGTGCACTCACGTTTGTAATGTAGGAAATGCAGCAGCCAACTTGCAAATAACAACGTCCCACAAACAGCAATAACATAATGACCAGATCATCTTTTTTAGGTTGAGGGTGAGGAATAAATACTGACCAGGACACTGGAAAAACTGCCCTGCTCTACTTTGAAATGATGCGACTTGCTCTTTGATGTCAATCTGAGAGGTTTAATGTCTGAAATCGTGTAACAGCATAAGAACATAAGAAATACAAACAGGAGTAGGCCATTCGGCCCCTTGAGAATGCTGCGTCATTTAATAAGATCATAGCCGATCCTGAACCTCAACTCTACTTTCCCACCGAATGCACATATCCCCTGATTCCCTTAGAGTCCAAAAATCTATCGATTTCATCCTTGGATAAACTCAATGACTGAGCATCTACAGCCTTCTGGAGTAGATAATTCCAAAGATTCAAAATCCTCTGAATGAAGAAATTTCTCCTCATCTCAGTCTGAAATAGCTGTCCCCTTATCCTGACACTATGCCCCCTTGTTTTAGACTCTCCATCCAGGGGAAACATCCTCTTAGTGTCTACCCTGTCAAGTCCTCTCAGAATCTTATATGTTTCAATGAGATCACCTCTCATTCTTCTAAATTCCAGAGAGCATAGACCCATTTTATTCAATCTGTACTCAAAGGACAATCTCATCCCAGGAATCAATCTAGTGAATCTTTGCTGAATTGCCTCTAAGCTACGTATATTCTTCCTTCGGTATGGAGACCAAAACTGTGCACAGTACTCCAGGTGTGATCTCACCAGAGCCCTATACAATTTTAGCAAGGCTTCCTTATATGTGGACTTCAACCCCCTTGCAATAAAGACCAACATACCATTTGCCTTCCAAATTGCTTGCTGTACCTGCATGTTAACTTCCTGTATTTTTTGTACAAGGACACCATAATGCCTCTGAATACCAACATGTATTGTTTCTCACCATTTAAAAAATTTCTGTTTTTCTATTCTTCCTATCAAAGTGAATAGCTTAACATTTGCCCACATAATACGCTATCTGCCACGTTCTTCCCCACTCAATTAACCTATCCATATCCCTTTGTAGACTCTTTGGGCTAGAAATTAGTCTGCCCTGATTTTTGGGTGTGGGGATTGTGACTCGTGACATGCCCACGCCCGTTCAGGATGAGGTAGATAAGACACAAAATTCATGTGCCCAACTCCTCTGTGTGATGCTGGCACTAGTTGGTGCACCTCTGTTCCAGAATGCTGCTGACGAGCTCTACACACAGCAGGAAGCTCTGGCAGCATTGTTGCCAATCATATGGTGCAGGCAGCCTGCTTTTTTTAAAGGCAGGCTGTCTCTTAAAGGGAAACCAGACAAAATGTTTGTAGCAATGGAAATTCTTAGAAATTGAACACCAGGGCAGATAGAGGGATCCATAGTGACAGATGTGGCACTGGAGGCATTAGTGGTGCAGGTGAGCATGGGGAGAAATGCCATGGTCCCATGGGTTGGGGGGAGCAAGGAGACCCTCAAGAATTACCTTTAGAAGGGAGTAGGAGCAGGTGATCAGGAAGGTCAACTCGTGGAATATGCACTCGAGGACCTGACAGCAGTGTCACAAGAAGTCTAGTGACCTCACATGGGCAGTCAATGTCAATGGATGCATCTTCACATGACATCTCCTACCTACCCCAACACCACCCTTTCACGGTGCCAAATGCACCACACCCCCATCACTCACCCAGCAGTACTCCCTGACACTCAAGATCCACACCTAACATCCAGACACTCCACCTCACCCTCACACACCTACTAATGCTGCCAACCACACACCCATTTCTCACTGCCTTCGCATACGTTCAGCTATTCAGCTATGGCAGACGCCTCACCTAAACACAATACTACACATTCACTGGCATTTTGCCCTCTTTCTTGCAGGACAAGCTTGCACACAACAGAAAAGAGTAGAGCAGAACCGGTGGGGGACAAGGACACCTGCAGCTCCTGAGCCCTGTGGAGGAGATGGTTCACTGCACCATGGTGCTGACCATGACTGGATGGGTTGCTTCTGACATCACTGATAACATTAGGATGATGGCATCTTCCTGACTTATGCGCCTCTCAACTCCTACTATCTGGCACAAAGAACAAGATGCTGACGATGTGAGCATGGACCTCTCACTTCCCACCCCAACTCCCTTCCCTCACACCAACCATCTTCCCCTCTGAGTTTCTGCTTTCAGATACCCAAGAACTGCTGCCCACCAAGCCACAGGAGCCCCAGGAGGAGGAAAGAGAACAACAGCACAATACGGATAAAGTGGCCCGATTACTTGATCTGCCACTTCCAGCCACCAGCTCAGACACTGGCATTTACCGTGGAGGCTAGCATAGAGATGGTATCAGCACATGGTGAGTCATCCAGCAATGAGTGGGCTGCAACAAGACCAGGATGGAAGGATGATTCATTTGCAAGTTCACTGGAGGACGAGGTGGCAGACAAATACAGTTGCAGAAGACTCAGATGAGGAACTCGATGGGGTAGTTTACAGGAGAGCACTGAATCAACATGCACAGTGAGTTGCTGGGTGCATTGGCTGGCTTGACAGACAGTCTCCTGTCATTGTCAAGGGGCATGGAGGAATCCGGCTCCAACTTGGCAGTGGGTATGGCGTGGATCTTGCCCTCTCCTCAGCCTCTGTTTCACCTGTTTGTCATGCTGCAAACCCAGAGGCACTGCTGCCCCCATACCTGTTGCAGCCTTTGTGCGCGCAGGTCATTCTCTGGCATCCCTATGAATTTATAGCAACACTCCCTGGAAAATCCAGGAACTCACCAAAACACCTCCTGAACACTTCCAAAGCATAATTTCAGATACTTTGCAACAGAACAAGTTCCAATTATTTAACTTACCTGCAATTAGGGTGCCTGGCACTTTAACTAACACTCATCAGGGCCCATCTTTCTGTATCACACTTCTTTTTCCAAGAGTGGACAACGCAGATGCTGCCAAAATGAATATTGTCGAAATTTGGGATACTGGCGTCACATCAGCCATTTTGGCTATGTGACTTCAGGATAGCACCGAGGCAATGTGTTTGAGTGCATGTAGGGGACACATATCTTCTGAAAAAGCTGCGCAGGCTGGCAGGTAGCAGCCGGCAGTGCAGCCTTCCCCCGGGGAAGTCAGGTAGGTCTTTGCAGCGCTGCACCCATTTTGTTCTTCTCACAGCTTACTTTCCCACCTAACTTTATCTCGTCAACAAACTTGGATCCATTACACTCGGTCCCGTCATCAAAGACATTAATATAGATTGTAAATAGCTGAGGCCCAGCCAATGTTTCCTTTAAATTTTCTTTATACTGGGTCGGATATGAACTCTCTGAGCACTATTTTTTTTCCATTAACAGTTTACATTTTAAATGTCACTGAACTGTCATGAAGTTGTGAGCAGCCTGGTTAATTCAATGTGTTGTGCACTTCAGATTGTTGTGCAGCCGTGCACATGTGCACCTTAGAGGAAACATTACCCTCTTCCCTAGATTCCATTCTCCCTCTCCTTGAAGCCCTCATTCCATTTCCACCTCTCACTGGTCCCAATCCATCTCTACTCTAACAGATCACATTATACATGCACTCTCAATCTATTTCTTTTCTCTGTGGTCCAATTCTCACTTGCCTCTTGCTGGTTCCATTTTACCTCTCTTCACATGTCTCATTCTACTACTCCTCACATGTCCCAATCCATCTTTCCCCTAATTGGTTCCACTCTTGCTCTGCTCTCTCTGGTCCGATTCTACCTCTCCTGTCACTAGTCTCATTCTCCCTCTCCACTCACATGTCCCATTCTACTTCTCCCAACACATCCCATTCTACCGCTTCTCACATGTCCCATTCTACCTCTGCTCTCACATGCCCCATTTTTACTTTCTGCTCAGTGGTTGTGTTGCCCCTCTCCTCACACATCCCATTCTACCACTCCTCACATTCATCCCATTTTACCTCTCCTCACACATCTGGACTGTTAACTCCCCTTTCCTGACACAAGAGCTCACACTTTCAGGAAAGTAGATGAAATGCAAAAGGAGCAGGACAGATGCACATAGCTTGTAAGTCTGGCCTTCGATCATAAACAACATTAAAGATCCAATCATTTCACCAGACTGTGAAATGAAACTCACATAATCTAGTCTTTCACCCATTATACATAAACTCAGACAGTTTCAATTAACCTGTGGTTTCCAGGCTGGTACATATGGCTCAGTCAAAACTTAAAGTTCATTGTATATATTATTCATATGTATGATCAATAATCAAATCTACATCAACCTTGATACAGAACCTGCCCTTCAGAAAGCATTCAGTCCTAATTGAGTCTAAATCCATTGATCGACTTCACCCCAATCTGTGTGTGTTTATTTGGTCATAATGGGTTGTGTCTACTAGGTTGGTGATGTTTAGTTGCTGTGGATCTTTCTGGGCCATTTGGCTCCAGATTGAGTGCTATCACACAAATGAGTAATGTGATATGAATTTCAATGCCAGTGTGATGCTAGGTATATAGGCCGTATGTCCCAAAGACTGGTGGATCGTATCAAACAACATGTCCCTTCTACTGTTCGCAACGGGCAAGGTATGGGCCATACCCAACCAGTCCGTGCTTGTAAAACTCAAAATGCAGTGTCCAACATTAGATGTGATTCCACGATTGGACAACATTTGCTAAATAATCCACAGTGTGCTAAGAATTACACTGACAACCAATTTAAGATTGCCAGTATGGCGCATTTGTGCGTACTGGAAGTTACATATATGAATACACAAAGCCCTATTCTTTGCAGACAGAAAGAATATGTACAAACATTGTTTCAGCTGAACAAAATAAGTGTCACTGGTTTATTCCTCAGGGCAATGCCTTGACCAATCAGAGTCAAACTGCCTGGTTGAAATTTCAAACAAAGCTTGGCAGTTAACTGTCAGTCACTGTAAGCTGGTGCATTCTCCATGGCAATGCCTCTACCAATCAGAGTTCACTTCCCAACCAATCAGCACACTCTTCTCATACAGTATAAGTTACTGTTTTCCCTTACATTGCTTATTCTTGCAGATTGTCCTGGTGAGTGCAAGATGAAAAGCTTCGACAACATGTCTCTATTTTCAGCAATAATATGAATTACTTTAATTTCCTCACTCTCATTGGACTCTTGGTTCCCCACTATATTTGCTTCTTTTAATGTTTTCTACTGTGAAGGCACACACAAAGCATTTGTTTAATGCCTCTGCCAATTTCTTATTCCCCACTATAATTTCTTCTGTCTCAGCCTCTAAGGGACCCACATTTACTTTTGCTACTCATTTCCTTCTTACATGCTTGTAGAAGCTCTTACAATCTGTTTTAATATTTCTGGCTAGTTTACTCTCATTCTATTTTCTCCCTCTTCAATTCTTTGGTCATCCTTCACTTGTATTGAAAATTCTCCCAATCTTCAGGCTTACTAATCCTCTGGGCAATAATATAAGCCTCTCCTTAGTTTAGTTTAGAGATAAAGCACTGAAACAGGCCCTTCGGCCCACCGAGTCTGTGCCAACCATCAACCACCCATTTATACTGATCCTACATTAATCCCATATTCCTACCAAACATCCCCACCTGTCCCTATATTTCCCTACCACCTACCTATACTAGTGGCAATTTATAATGGCCAATTTACCTACCAACCTGCAAGTCTTTTGGCTTGTGGGAGGAAACCAGAGCACCCGGAGAAAACCCACGCAGACACAGGGAGAACTTGCAAACTCCACACAGGCAGGACCCAGAATTGAACCCGGGTCGCTGGAGCTATGAGGCTGCAGTGCTAACCACTGCACCACTGTGCCGCCCTTTTAACCTATTACTACCTTCAATCGCCTTAGTTAGTTAAGGATGCATCGCTTTTCCTGTGGCGTTCTTTATTCTCAATGGCACGTAGATTCAATAAGAATTAGGAACTTTTTTTTAAATGTTCGCCATTGCTCAACAACCTTTTAATCTAATTTCCCAATCTACCCTAGCCATAAAGGTAAGGTGCGAGGAAATTGTATTAAAAACGAGTTAAAATATCTGTACAGCGATGCACATAGTGTCTGTAATAAAACAGAGGAGCTGGAAGCATTCATGCATTGGGAGGAACCAGATTTAGTAGGGATGACTGAAACATGGCTGCAGAAAAATCAGGACTGGGAATTAAACATTGCAGGGTATAACGTATTTAGAAAAGATAGAGAGGAAAAAAAGGGAGGTGGATTAGCTGTACTTATTACGGATAAAATAATGGCAGTAGAAAAAAAGGATGCAGCATTAGCACGACAAAAGTAGAATCCATATGGCCAGAAGTAAAAGATAATTTTTTTTATTCATTCATGGGGTGTGTCTAGGCCAGCATTTATTACCCATCACTTGAGAAATCAGTGGTGAGCAGCCTTCTTGAATCACTGCAGTTCATGTGAGGTAAGTACACCCACAGTGCTGTTAGAAAGGGAGTTCCAGGATTTTGACCCGGCGACAGTGAAGGAATGGCCATATAGTTCCAGAAACGGCAATATAGTTCCAGTCAGGATGGTGTGTGGCTTGGAGGGGAACTTGCAGGTGGTGGTGTTCCCATGCACCTGCTGCACTTGTCCTTCTAGGTGGTAAAAGTTGCGGGTTTGGAAGGTGCTGTCTAAGGAGCCTTGGTGCGCTGCTGCAGCGCGTCGGTGGTGGAGGGAGTGAATGTTTGTGGATGGTGTGCATATCAAGAAACCTGCTTTGTCCTGGATGGTGTCAAGCTTCATGAGTGTTGTTGGAGCTGTACTCATCCAGACAAGTGGAGAGTATTCCATCACACTCATGACATGTGCCTAGTAGATGGTGGATAGGTTTTGGGGAGTCAGGAGGTGAGTTACCCACCACAGGATTCCTAGCCTCTGACCTGCTCTTGTAGCCATGGTATTTATATGGCTACTCCAATTCAGTTTCTGGTCAATGGTAACCCCCAGAATGTTGATAGTGGGGGAATCAGCAATCGTAATGCCATTGAATGTCAAGGGGAGATGGTTAGATTCTCTCTTGTTGGAGATGGTCATTGCCTGGCACTTGTGTGGCACAAATGTTACTTTCCACTTGGATATTGCCCAGGTCTTGCTGCATTTTTACATGGACTGCTTCAGTATCTGAGGAGTTGTGAATGGTGCTGAACATTGTGCAATCATCAGCGAACATCCCCACTTCTGATCTTATGATTGAAGGAAGGTTATTGATGAAGCAGCTGAAGATGGTTGGGCCTGGGACACTACCCTGAGGAACTCCTGCAGTGATGTCCTGGAGCTGAGATGATTCACCTCCAACAACTACAATCATTTTGCTTTGCAGTAGGTATGACTCCAACCAGCGGAGAGTTTTCCCCCTGATTCCCATTGACTCCAGTTTTGCTAGGGCTCCTTGATGTCATACTCGGTCAAATGCTGCCATGATGTCAAGGGCAGTCACTCTCACCTCACCTCTTGAGTTCAGCTCTTTGGTCCATGTTTGAACCAAGGCTGTAATGAGGTCAGGAGCTGAGTGGCCCTGGCAGAACCCAAACTGAGCGTCACTGAGCAGGTTATTGCTAAGCAAGTGCCGCTTGATAGCACTGTCGATAACACCTTCCATCACTTTACTGATGCTAGAGAGTAGACTGATGGGGCGGTAATTGGCCGGGTTCGATTTGTCCTAGTTTTGGTGCACAGGACATAACTGGGCAATTTTCCATATTGCCGGGTAGATGCCAGTGTTGTAGCTGTACTGGAACAGCTTGGCTAGGGGCATGACAAGTTCTGGAGCACAGGTCTTCACAACTATTCGTGGCGCAGTGGCTAGCACCGCAGCCTCACAACTCCAGTGACCTGGGTTCGGTTCTGGATACTGTCTGTGTGGAGTTTGCAAGTTCTCCCTGTGACCATGTGGGATTCCTCCTGGTGTTCCGGTTTCCTCCCATATGCCAAAGATGTGTGGGTTGATAGACAAATTGGCCACTGTAAAATTTACTCCTAGTGTAGGTAGGTGTTAGGAGAATTGAAGGAAGGTGGGGACGTGAGAGGTAAAATGGGATTAATCTAGGATTAGTATAAATGGGCGGTTGATGGTCAGTGTGGACTCGGGCTAAAGGGCCTGTTTCAGTGCTGTATCTCTCTATGACTCTAATATTGTCAGGGCCCATAGCCTTAGCAGTATCCAGTGCATTCAGTCGTTTCTTGATATCGTGCAGAATGAATTGAATTGGCTGAAGACTGGCATCTGTGATGCTGAGGACTTTAGGAGGAGGCTGAGGTGGATCATCCACTCGGCACTTCTGGCTGAAGATTGTTGCAAATGCTTCAGCCTTATCTTTTGCTCTGATGTGGTGGGCTCTCCCATCATTGAGGTTGGGGATATTTGTGGAGTTACCTCCTCCAGTTAGCTGATTAATTGTTCACCACCATTCACAACCGGATGTGGCCGGACTGCAGAGCTTAGATCTGATCCATTGGTTGTGGGATCACTTAACTCTATCACATGTGGCTTACACTATTTAGCATGCAAGTAGTCCTGGGTTGTAGCTTCACCAGGCTGACACCTCATTTTGAGGTATGCTTGGTGCCGCTCCTGTCATGCCCTTCCTGCACTCTTCATTGAACCAGGGTTGATCCCCTGACTTAATGGTAATGGTAGAGTGGGGGATATGCCAGGCCATGAGGTTACAGATTGTGTTTGAATACAATTCTGCGGCTGCTAATGGCCCACAGCACCTCATGGATGCCTAGTTTTGAGTTGCTAGATCTGTTCGAAATCTATCCCATTTAGCACGGTGGTAGTACCACACAACATGATGGAGAGTATCCTCAATGTAAAAACGCAACTTTGTCTTGTTACGACCAGGTGAGAAGGTAGTCGGGGGTTCCCTCTCAGCCTTCACCTGGTCTTACCGTAACAGGGTTTTATTTTATACACACTATTGTTTTTAGTTACCCCTTAGTGACTCCTTCTTCATTAACTTCCAATTATAAGGCAAAGAAACCAGCCAAACAGGTTCTCTTAGGTTTAAAGAAAAAAGGTTGAACTTTAGTAAACTTAAACTCTAATTCGGTTAATGCCTACGGATATGCGACACGCCCATGCTAGCATGCATATGCAATACACACATGCAAATAGAGAGACAGAAAAAAACAGAATAAACAAAGTGGAAAAGTTTGAGGCAATGTCTGAAGATGGTTTTGGTTACTGTTCTCCGAGCCCGCTGTAGAGTCCTTGATTGCAGGTAGGTCTTGCTTTTCATTGGGGCCCAGTATTCTTTTTAAACTTTGTTCGATGTAGGAGACTTTTCTCTCTTGAAGTTCATGTCTGTGGGTCCAGAGGCTTGTGAGAAAGAGATGGGAGCGGACAGGAGAGGTCTTCTCATTCCAGGAGTAAACAGTCTTTTCAGTTCAAACTCTTTGTACAATTCAGAAAAAAAATTGAATTGGTTTCATGGTCATCATTCGACTAGCTTTTAATTCCAGATTTATTAATTGAACTGAAATTCCACCTTCTGCCGTGGTGGGATTCGAACCCTTGTCCCCAGCGCAATACCCTAGGTCTCTGGGTTACTACTCCAGTAACAATACCACTATACCACTGCCTTCCCAATAAGTGATAATAATAATAAAGGATCAATCACTAATAGATGTAGTCTACGGATCACCTAATAGAGGAAGGGAGGTGGAGGAAGAAATATGCAGACAAATTAGGGAATTATGTAAAAAAGCATAGAATAATAATCATGGAAGATTTCAACTACCCTGATATTAATTGGACAGAAGGGGTAGGTAAAGGGAATAAGGGAGTTAAGTTACTACAATGTGTACAGGGCTCGCTTCTAACCCAATATGTAAAAACCTCAACAAGGGAAATTCACTATTGGATCTAGTAATTGGGAATGAACCAGAGCAGGTAAGAGAAGTAAAGTAGGAGAATATCTCGGCAATCATGACCACAACATAATATGCTTTAAGATGATAACAGAGATGGACGTAAGTCTGACAAAAACCAGGTTAATAGTTGGAGAAAAGCTGATTTTGAGGGGCTGAGATTAAAACTTGGGAAAATAAAATGAGCAACAATATTGTCAAACAAGGATGTTGAACAACAATGGGAAACACTTAAAACAGAGTTCAACAGAGTACAGAAAAAATATACTCCGCGAATGAGAAAGAACAAGAAAAGAGACTCCATGGATGAATAAAGACAAAAGGGAACAACTGACAGTTAGGAAAGAGACATACATTAAGTACATAGAATCACAGAATGGTTACAGCAAAGAAGGAGGTCATTCAGCCCATTGTGTCTGTCAGGTCTCTGCAAGAACAACTCACCTAGTCCCACTCCCTGCCTTTTCCTTGTAGCCCTGCAAATTTTTTTCAGATTATTATCCAATTCTCTTTTGAAGACATTGGTTGAATCTGCCTCCACCACAATATCAGGCAGTGCATTCCAGATTCTAGCCACTCGCTGCATAAAAAAGCTTTTCCTTCGTTTGCTCATCACTTTTAATCGGTGTCCTCTGGTTTTGGATCCTTCTGCTGATGGGAAAAGTTCTCTCTATCTACTCTGTCCAGACCCCTCATGATTTTGAACACCTCTTTCAAATCTCCTCTTAATCCTCTCTTCTCCGAGAACAGCTCCAGCTTCTCCAACCTAGCTACGTAACTGAAGCTCCTCATCCTTGGAACCATTCTTGTGAATCTTTTCTGTACCCTCTCTAATGCTTTAACATTCTTCTGAAAGTGTGGTGCCCAGAAATGGACACAATATTCCAGTTGAGGCCAAACCGGTGTTTTATACAGGTTTATCATAACTTCCTTGTTTTTGTACTTCATACCCCTATTTATAAAGCCCAGGATCCCATATGCTTTATCAACTGCTTTCTCAAGCTGCCCTGAAACCTCCAATGATTTGTGCACTTATACTCCCCAGGTCCCTCTGCTCCTGCACTCCCTTTAGAATTGTAAGCTTTTATTTATATTGTCTCTCCTCATTCTTCCTACCAAAATGAATGCCATAGACAGCAGTGAAGTGCATGATAAAAGAATATGAAGAGGTTAGGAAAGAAGACAAAAAAACAATTAGGAAGGCAAAGAGGAAGTATGAAATTAAATTATCAAGGAACATAAAACAAAATAGTAAAATGTTTTACAGGCACATCAATAAAAAAGAAAGGCTGGGATGGGAATAGGACAAGTAAAGGATAAACAGGATAATACCACAGATAACAATAGGGAGATGGCAGAAATATTAGATAATTATTTTGCTTTGGTATTTACCAGGGAGATACAACAGGTAGACATGACATTGAATGATGACATGAGTACTGAGATAAGCACATTTAAAATAAAAAAGGAGGTTAATTAGAATAAACTAATCAAATTCAAAGAGGATAAGCTCCTGGTCTGGATGGATTGCATCCATGAATTTTAAAAGAATCCAGGGAAGAGATAGCAGAGGCATTTTTATACATACTTAATAATTCGTTAGACAAAGATGTAGTGCGAGAGAACTGATGGATAGTTAATGTAAAATAAAAGCAGAAAGTGCTGGAAATACTCAGCAGGTCTGGCAGCATCTGTAGAGAGAGAAACCAAGTTAGGTTTCAGACCGTTTCAGGTCTGTGACCTTTCATCAGAACTGGCAAAGGTCAGAAATTTGAGCAAGTGAAAAGGGGAGGGGGGGGGGGGGAAAGAAAAAAAAGGAAGATATGTGATAGGGCAGCGGGCAGGAGAGATTAAATGACAAAGTTGTCATGGAACAAAGGCAAAGGGAGTGCTAATAGTTGTGTTAAAAAACAAAGCATTAGTCCAGAAAGAGTGTTAATGGCAGAATAATGAACAGCTCTGTCCAAAACAAAAACCTAAAAAACATGTTTAAAACAGGCCCATTGTTAAAAAATAAAATATAATGAAGTAAAATCAGATTTAAAAAGGCAGCCATGCTCTGAAATTGTTGAACTCAATGTTGAGTCCAGAAGGTCTGTAGAGTGCCTAATTGGAAGATGAGTTGCTGTTTCTCGAGCTTGCGTTAAGGTTCACTGGAACACTGCAGCAGGCCGAGGACAGAAATGTTGGCAGGGTGGTGAATTAAAATGCCAAGCAACCGGAAGCTTGGGATCATACTTGCGGACTGAGTGGAGGTGTTCTGGAAAGCGGTCACCTAATCTGCGTTTGGTCTCCCCAATGTACAGGCGACCGCATTTTGAGCAGCAAATACAGTATACTAAATTGAAAGAAGTACAAGTAAATCACTACTTCATCTGGAAGGAGTGTTTGGGGCCCTGGATGGTGAGGAGAGAGGAGGAAAAGGGCAGGTATTACATCTCTTGTGATTGCATGGGAAGGTGTCATGGAAAGGGGACGAGGCATCGGGGCTGTTGGAGGAGTGGACCAGGGTGTCATGGAGGGAATGATCCCTTTGGAATGCTGACGGGCAGGGAGAGGGAAAGATGTGTTTGGTGGTGGCATCTTGCTGGAAGTGGTGAAAATGGCAGAGGATGATCCTTTGGATGTCAAGGCTGCTGGGGTGGAAAGTGAGGACAAGGGGAACCCTGTCGTGATTCTGGATGGGAAGGGAAGGGGTGAGGGCAGAAGTGCGGGAAATGGGTCGGACATTTCGAGGGCCCTGTCAACCACAGTGGTGGGGTGGGGGAGGAATCCTCGGTTGAGGAAAAGGAAGACATATTAGAAGCATTGTTATGGAAGTAGCATCATCAGAACAGATGCATCGGAGACAGAGAAACTGGGAGAATGGAATAGAGTTCTTATGGGTGAAGGTGTGATGAAGTGTAGTTGAAGTAGCTGTGGGAGTCGGTGGGCTTATAATGAATATTAGTAGACAGCCTATCACTAGCAATGTAGACAGAGAAGTCGAGGAAGGGAAGGAAGTGTTGGAGATGGACCATGTGAAGGTGAGAGAAGGATGGAAATTGGAAAGCAAAGTTGAAGAAATTTTCCAGTTTGGGGTGGGAGCAGGAAATGGCACCGATGCAGTCATCAATGTACTGGAAAAAGATTTGGGAAGGAGGCCTGAGTAGGAATGGAACAAGGAATGTTCGACATACCCCACAAAAAAACAGGCATAACTAGGACCTATCTGGGTACCCAGAGCAAAACCTTTTATTTGGAGGAAGTGAGTGGAGTTGAAGGAGAAGTTGTTCAAAGTGAGAACAAGTTCAGTCAGGCGGAGGGGTGTGGTGCTGGGTGGGGACTAGTTGGGCCTCTGTTAAAGGAAGTAGCGGACAGCCTTCAGACCGTCCTGATATGAGAGAGAGTTTGGACATCCACAGTGAAGAGGAGACGGTTAGGGCTAGCTAACGTAATTCCTATATTTAAGAAGGGGGACAGAATATGTCCAGGGAATTATAGACCGGTCAGTTTAATGTTGGTGGTAGGAAAAATAATGGAACCCCTGCGAAAGGAGACAATAGAAGATCATCTAGAAAAGAAAAATATAATAATGAATAGTCAGCATGGATTCATAAGGTAAAATCTTCCTTGACCAACCTTATTGAATTTTTTGAGGAGGTAACAGAGAGAGTAGACAATGGTATTGCAGTAAATGTAATTTATCTGGATTTTCAAAGGCCTTCAATAAGGTCCCCCATAATAGACAAATGAATAAGTCAGAGAATGAAGAGTCAGGGGACAAGTAGCAGAATAGATTGCGAGCTGGCTTCAAGACAGAAAGCAGAGAGTAGGAGTAAAGGGTAGTTATTCAGAGTGGCAGAAGGTGGAAGTAGTGTTCCACAAGGATCAGTGCTGGAACCAGATGAAAACAAATTGGGGGGTATAGTCAATACTGAGGAAGACTGCAACAAATTACAGGAGGACATTAATAAATTTGCAGAATGGGCAAATGAAATGCAGCGCAGATAAATGTTGGGTAGTAAATTTTGGTAGGAAGAATAGGGAGGTCACTTATTACTTGGAAGGTGCGAGTCTAGGTGGGGTAGAAGAACAAAGGAATCTCGGAGTATAAATACACTAATCATTAAAAGTTGCGCCACAGATTAGCAAGACCATAATAAAAGCAAACCAAGCACGAGATTTTATTTCTGGAGGGATAGAATTGAAAAGTAGGAAAGTTATGCTAAATGTGTATCGATCCTTGGTTAGACCACACTTAGAATACTGTGTGCAGTTCAAGTCACCATATTATGAAAAGGATATAGAGGCACTGGAGAGAGTGCAAGGAAAACTTACAGGATGATACCAGAACTAAGTGGGTATACATATAAGAAAAGGATAAACAGTCTAGGTCTCTTTTCTCTTGATAAAAGAAGGCTGAGGGATTACCTAAAGAGGTCTTTAAAAGTATGAAAGATTTTGATAGCATGGATACAGAGGGAATTATTCCACTAGTGGGGTAGAGCAGAACCAGAGGCCATCAATATAAAATAGTCACCAAGAAATCTGATAGGAAATTCAGCAGAAACTTCTTTACCCAAAGAGTGGTGAGAATGTGGAACTTGCTACCACAGGAAGTGGTTGAAGTGAATAGCATAGATGCATTTAAGGGGGAGCTTGGCGAGAATATGAAGGAGAAAGGAATAGAAGGTTACGATGATAGATTTAGATGAGAAAAGGTGGGAGGAGGCTCGAGTGGAGTATAAACACCAGCATGGACTGGTTGGGCTGAATGGCCTGTTTCTGTGCTGTATGTCCTATGTAATCTTATGCAATCCTATGTAGCCAACTCACCCCTCATATCTTTGTAATTGGCTTTATTTAAGTTCAGTACTCTAGAATCACCATTGTTTGAGACAAAGCAAGCAGCACAAGGATTTTACTGTCTATGTAAGTTGCTGCTTGCACTGACTTTATTCAGGTGTAAAATGGTTACTCAATCATAGATACTTGCAGTGAGACTTTGTACTATACACCTGATGGCAGTTTTAGTCTGAGTTCACACTACATAGTTTAAAAACATTGTGGGTAATGCATCATAATAAAGTTTAAGGAATTGATTGTCTGGTTATACAGATGAGAATTTGAAATTTGTTTGTAACTTTAGATTCATCAGATATGTTTTTGAATAATTCATAACTGAATCTAATTTTAAAAAATACATTGATATGGGATGTGGGGGAAAGAAGCAGGAGGCGCTCCCTCACATACTAAGAAACTAGATTCCGCAAAGTACAACTCACTGACTACCCGGAAATGAACAATTCACCCTTCCCCCACCCACTCTGCATCAATTGTCACAAAAATTGTCATTTTCCATTTACAGTCCTCTTTGGTTGTCAGGAATATATATGTATTGGACCCGTGGCAATTACATTTTGCTCTATGTGTAAAGATAAGGAGAAAAGAGCATAGTCTACCCACTAATCTCTATGGAATCCAGGTAGATCAGAAACTTGGAAACTACAAAAAGTAGAAAAAGTAAGAAAAACTATAGTTGCTCCTTTATAGCTACTTGCAATTAGAATTGCAGAGAGAAATATGGATCCTCACAAACACCATATGCTTTATTCATAATAAGGTGCTGTAAACTAAACATGGCAATGTGTGAAGATGTATCATCGGATTTCCTAAACTGAATGTGATTTGAGTCTGAATTCAGAACTTTTCTGATTTCAAACTCATTGTGCTCATTTGGATCAGTTGAAACTTCAAATCTGATGTAGAACTAAACCTCAAATCAACATAAGATATTTCACTTCAGACAAGTGCATACTCCATGTGGGAGATAATCCATACCTTGTTAACTGAACATTTAATAGTTCATGTGATTTAGTATTAATCATGTCTAAATAGTAGAATTGCTGATATTTTCCATGACTATTGTCTGAAAATGCCAGGTAGTATCAACCAATCGATCCTCCTCCAACACATCTCTTCTAAAAGTCCACTTCCATGGTTCCACTCCTACTTTTTGCTGTAAAGTCTCTCCACCTCCTCCAATGCTTTCTCTTCTTGTCCTCCGGATGTATTCTGAGGCTCCATGTTTGGTTACCTCCTCTTCTTTATTTTACATGCTGTCCCACTGACTATATCATCCATGGGGTCTGTTTAACCTGTACAATTATGACAACTAATTTTACCTCCACCTCCTATTACTATTCCCATCCTCTTCAACTGCATATCTGACACTAAGTGCTGGATGAGGTGTAACTTCCCTCAGTTTAATGCTGATAAAGTCAAATCCATCACTTTGTTACCTGCAAACAACTCTGTGCCACTTTCCTAAATTCCACTAATCTTCCACATTGTACCTCAGTGCTCGCCCAGAGGTGCGGAGCCTTATAGTGCTGCCTCTTTCCTTACTTCTGATCCACCTCTGAAATATTGTCTGCCATGCCCCTAATCTTCCCTTATAACTACCAAAACCTTAGTCCATGCCGTCATCATAGGCAAAATAATGTTTCAAGAATGTAGAAGCCTCTTTTATACAAAGCTTGGCACCCTTGTCAAGCTCCAACAACTTCCATTATCCTAACAGATTGATTATACAATTATCACTTTGAGGATAAAATTGGTCTATGGCCTGGCCCCACCACTTTGAAATCTTGACAAGAAAGCCTGGCTACCTGACCCAGACCCAACTACGTGTCGGGTTCGGGTCGGGTCGATGTTCCGAGTCTAGCATTTGGGCTCGGGTCAGGTCGGGCTGGACAGTGCTGCTTCTGGGAACTCACGGGATCAGACTTACCCATGATTCCCCACAACTGCATCTGCAGGAATAGCCTGCTGCCGGAACAGATGAACGATATTCGTGTCAAGTTGGGTCGGGTCAGGCGGGAAAAATAATTAAAGGACTCGGGCCGGGGTTGGGTTCAGGTTGGCTGTGGTCGGGTCAGGCCTGGGTCGGGGTCAGGTTTCAATTCTCTACCTGAGCAGGCCTTTACTTGACAATGTCCCTACACACATTCCCTCCACTTCTCAGTCATCATTGTCTCTGCTCCATAGGCAACCATTCCTTCAGCTACTATGCACATCCTATGGAATTCCTTCCCAATATTTTTATACCTAGGTACCTCCCTTCCTGCATTCAAAAACCTCCTTAGCAGTCTTTGATTGTACATTTTGTCTCCTCTCTCGAGCTTTGATTTCTTTTTTTCTCTCTCCTACTCAATGTTTATCTTTTCTGTAAAGCTCTGCAATGTCCTCTACATGAGAAGCATTATAGTTATGTAAATTGTTGTAAATATGATTATCTTAACTCTGAAGATAAAGATATTTCAGCAGCTCTTAAGCAAGGCATCATTAAGTTTCTTTTTGAACAAAGGCACTGTTTTGAATTAATTGTGATGTAATTGTATGCAAATAAAAATAAATTGATATATGAGACTATCTTTCTAGCATAGTGAGAAGATTTGTTGCTTTCTATGATTAGATCTGTCAAGATTAGTTTAATTTGCAAATGTAAGTACAATTTGGAAATCTCAGAGAAATGCTTAAATAACAATTATCTAATTTAATTGAAATCTATTTTTACCCAAAAATGACAGTACAATGGACTGACTATTAAAGCAGTGCAATACTAAAAGGATGATTTTCAGGCCAATTCTAAAAGCCTCATGTAAAACGTTCACACAATTGGTAAGCACCTGTAAGTAGTTACTGGTGTTTTTTTCTTTCTCAAACTTTTAATGCTCAGAAGGAACAATCACAAAAATGTATTGGACGCTTGAAATTCTTTGGCAGCCACTTCATTGTGTAAATCTATTGAAGTGCATGACGCTACAGCGTAGTAATCCATTCAATGTCTCTTTGTCACTTATCTTGACAACAGTAGGGTAGTTATTATGCTCAATTATCTTTGCTATTGCTTCTGAGAAAGCTGGCATTAACAGCTGTATTATTCTGTTAAACCATGACTGAATGGTATGTTCACACTAATGCCAATTGCAAAAAAGGTATCAGGCCTTTACACAAGGATCGGGCCTCTTGTCGACAAACTGAAATATACTAAATCTGAATTGAATATTTGACAGGTAAAATATGTTAAAAGAGTCAAGATCAGTGAAAATGGACATTTTTTGGATGTAATCTTAACTAGGTTGTGAATACATCACTGAGAGATCTGCATAAATTACTCATCCAGGCCAATCCTAGCTGTGAGGAGTACTTTTATAAATGAGCTCTTGACAGGCAAAGTTCCACACTGAGAGCATAAATTTACAAAATTGTTCCTGTAACTTCAAACCCAAAATCAAACCAGACATCTTTGAAAGGTTCTCCTTGCCAAAATGATCTGAGATCCTGAAATTGCACCATGGAATATGAGAAAATTAAAGCTCAATGCATTCGTCTGAAATTGCTCGCTCCAATTTATTTCAAATGACTCCGTTAAACTAGCAGATAGAGGAATTTCAATTCATATGTTAGCAATTTCAAAGCCTAAAGGTTTTGTTTCGAATACAACTGTAGCACTATATGAAATTGTCATGTTAAAAATATCAGAAGCTTCCTGATGATTCAGTTAGTTAAGGCAGTGCAAATCTGCACCATTCAAGTCATGAAGATCTTATATTTGCCCTGAGGTATTTGATCTCAGTTGTCCTTTGTGTTTTAGGTTAGGGAGAAGGATGTTGTTGCTAATTACTATCCAATAACCCCTGTAAAAATGCATGTTTGTGAACATCAGATGCGGGGTTTTGGGTTGGCTATGATTCTTCAATTAAACAGTCTGTCAACAATCGTCCCAGGTGTACACATAAAGAATGGCCACTATTGCAAGTAAACTGAGCATGGAATTAACACCTTAAGGAGAATTGGAGTGGAGAAGATTGATGGAAAGAGGAGGGAAAAAATGAAATATTTGGGGGGGTAATCCAATGATACTGTGTAAAAGATGTGTCCTGTGCTCATGGATTGGAGTCCTAGTACCGAATGCTTAAGAACATAAACTCATCTCTCTACTGCTCCAACTCTGCCATTATAACATCCAACTGCATTTTGAATGCTGCTGATATTTTTGCCACTATTGTCCCACCTGGTAAATTATTCTAAACATTTTTCATTCTATAATTAAAGAAATCTTCCTAATTGTTTTAAGTTTACTTTTGACCAATTAAAATTTTTGTACTCTCTTTCCTACTGTCTTAGCTTAATTTGAAGTCATATTCCAAGTCAATCTAGTCTAGACCATTTAATATTTTATATTTCTCAATGAGATTTCAACTTAGTAGCCTTCTTTCGAGACCAGAGGTTTCCAAACTTCTTTTGCTGAGCCTCACTTTGAAGATTCATGCTTCATGCGTGCCTCCTCTTTCTAAGAAATAATAGGCTGGATTTTATGCAGGAGGCAGGGCTCCCTGAGCCAAAAACATGGGGGAGCCCCACCTCTGCATTTTTTATGACCCCTGGTCTTTTGGGGTCAAAGTTTAAGGAGGCGGGATCCCTGTCCCTTTAAAGACTTAATAAGCTCAGGGATCGGGCTCCCAGGAGCTGCTGGCCAATTACAGGGCTGGCAGCTCAACAGTATCAGCAGCGCCACCGGGAGTGGTGGCCACTGCTGAGGCCTTGGACCCAAGCCCAGTGTTGGAGCCGGGACCCAAGGTCGGTGAGGCGGAGTTGCTGGGGCCAGTCCAGAAAGCACCAGCAAAGGGGCTGGGCATTTGGTCCAATGGGAGGGGGGGTCCCGGGGGGAGTCCTGCGTTGGCCATGAATTGCCCATGATTCCTCCCCCCCCAACCAAGCTCGCAAGCATTTTCCAAGGCATCCTCCCCATGCAGCCGAGGGAAGAGGCCCTTAATTCGCTGTCAATAGGCCACTTAAGGGCCTCAATTGGCCTCTGGCGGGAAGGCTGATGTTAGCCTATATCGCCCCCGGGAAGATCGGGCCCGGCAATCCCAGAGTTGGTTCAATGGTAGCCGCTGCCGCTCCGATTCTCTGCCCCCCCCACTGCCATGGAACCCGACGTTGGGCTGGGAACAAAATCCAGCCCAGTAAGGGTGATAAATTGATTGGCCCTGAATTTGGGTAAGAGTATCGTGATGCCCGATTACTCCAAGCCCCATCAAAGTGATGCAGGCTGCACGCAAACATCATGCTGCCTGCTCATTTCCATGATTGTGGCGTGGAATCCAGTGGTATATGCACTACTGAATGGCTGTATGTCTCAGTGGGGGCCCCAAATGCACATGGAACTATCACCACTTAAAGCCAGGCTGCAACTCTTAAAGGTGAAATGGCGCACAGGCAAGAAAGTGCACCACTCAGCTTTACGGATGTTGTTCTGGAATCGCTGGTGCAGGAGATGTACTGGAGGACAGAGGTTTTCTTCCAAACTCTCCAGACAAGTGTACAGAAGGCAGTGGGAATGGGCTGTCGTGATGGTGAGTAGCACCAGTATGGCACTGGGGACCTGGATGGAGTGCTGCAAAAACTTTAATGACCTCACACAAATGGTCAACGTCAGTGAATGCATTCTTATATGCCAAATCCTACCAATTGCACCACTAGCCTCTCACACTGCTATTGTTGCTGTTATAGACTACAGCAATCTTGGGCTTTGCTGCAAATCCCCTGGAAATATATTTCAGAGCCAGGCGAAATCCTGCAATTCATTTGCCTCTCTTTCAGGAAAATATTTGTCAAATCTCGTGTGAAGCTGACACAAGTGCTTCAGAATGATATCTTTAATTGCAGAGTTGCGATTTCACAGGCCATAATGGCAGAAGAAAATGTCAGGAACATTGTCTTGCAGCACATAACTATTCCATAGCTAAAATGTTTTGGCAAAGCTTTGTATTTTTTCATGCATGATGGAAATGCTATAGTTCTAACTTTGCAAGGCAAGGTTAAACTTCACTGAATCTGTCAACTCTGTCAAGTAGCCCAGTAAAACATGGAGGCTGTGGTTGAGGAAATGATTGTGAAATGGTGATTAAGAGTTGATCAAAAACATGCATTTCTCCTCTGAGTTTACATAATCTTGCCACAGTTTTACCACAAGATAGTCATCGAGCTTCTGTATGAAGCTGAACTTGCCGAATTAACAACCCCATCTCTCCACACAAGCACTAGCAGCAGGTGAGTTCCAAAGGAAAATGCTGCAGATGCTGGAAATCTGAAATAAGAACAGAATACTCAGCAGGTCTGACAGGATCTGCTCAGCTCTATTTGTTTCTTACACAAGATCAAGGCCCTCAACCCAATACTTCAATACATGTCTCATTCCTGCACATTTATCAAATGCCAGACTTCATACTCACGCCAGTGACATAGCACATGGGGTCTGGGGACACTGAGGTGTTTGAAACACTTTATTATTAAATGGTAGATCAATGCAGCCATCAACTCAGGCAAGGATGATATGGCCTGATAAAATATTATTATATTGTGAAAAAATACTGCTCAACTGCTGGGTGCCTGTAACTGCCACTGGTGCAGCCTCAAACCACCTTCCTGTGTTACTATGGTAGAGTGACCTTCAAAAGTCTGAATTTCCTTACATTTTAAATTGAAGTTTACTTTCAAAGAAAAAGTAAACACTGATGTAGCCTTGCATAGGATGGCTCGTTCATTCATTACTTACGACAAATAATTTTTTTGACCTGTGTGCAATACCTACATTTAGCTGTCCTAAATGTAATTTTACTATCGTCTGCCCTGTTGCATAATCACTCAAAATCCTTCGGTAAATCTTTTGCTACATCCTCTGCCTCCATTATTCTTTCTTGTCAGCTTACAATTGGTTTTGTTATGCAAGTCATTAATGTAGATTGAAAACTAAAGGGACAAGATTCTCTATTTTAGTGGAACGCTAACAACAAGATAGTGTGGTGGATTTCAAGACTGCCTGACTTCCTTGCCACTGACCATGGTAGATATTCCAGGATCAGAGTCATTATCATCATTTTGGTGGGCTCCTGGCTGGACTCCCACCTGCAATGGGGAGATTGCCTTAGGAGTGAAATGGCTGTTCACAATTTGAAAAATTGCAGAACGTGGGAGAATGGTCAAACCTTTTAAATCTTAAATCCCTTGCCGTTTGCCAGAACAGTGCTGGACGCCAATAACATGCAGGCCTGCCCCACCCCAAATCCACACAAAATTGGGCAGAAAGGGAATGGAAAATCTTGCTTCATGTGTCCAAGCACTAATCCCTGTAAAATTTCACCCACATCATGCCTCTCATTGTTTTCTATTTTTAATCATGTTCTCATCCAGTACTGTTTTCTACCCTCGATACCTGTACGTTTAGGTTAGTTCGACATTTTTCATGTGAAAGTTGTCAAACGATATTTGAAATTTCAAATAAACTACAGGGTATATTTTATAAACTTGTGTTCATTTCACTCAATTTTGAACATCAATCTGTGGGCCCATGGGATATGCCATTGACTAAGCTGGATGGAAAATCCTATTGGCCCACTGACCTCTGTGCCTTAATTCCTGATATGCACTCTTGGCGTACTAAGCTGTGCTCCAGGAATGCAAATTGTGTAAAATCTACACTTGTATCTCTGGAACTACCATAACCCAAAACATTTTCAAAGAAGTCAACACAGTTTGTCAGATAGGATTTTTTCTTTCTAAATGCAAGCAAGTATTTCTTATTGTTATTACTCCAATTTACGCAGACTATAACTGAAAACAGATTTCACAATTTTAATTAATGATATTAGGTTACCATTCATTTAATATTTTAACTCATTTATCTTCTTCAGTTTCAGCTTCAAATTTTTATCTTATATTTAAGGCGTTTGGCAAAAGTAGCAATGGCGACATGAGGAAAAGCTCCTTTAAGCAGCGAATGGTTAGGATCTGGAATGCACTGCCTGAGCGTATGGTGGAGGCAGATTTAATCTTGGCTTTCAAAAGAGAATTGGATAATTATCTGAAGTGAAAATATTTGCAGGGCCACGCAGAAAATGTGAGGGAGTGGGACTAGGTGAGTTGCTCTTCCAGAGAGTCGATGCAGACACGATGGGCTGAATGGCCTCCTTCCACGCTGTACCTATTCTATGATTCTATCTATAATTCTAACTTCCTTTCTAATCCCCATGTCATGTAGTGGGCACCCTAAATTCTGATATTCTGTTCTGTTGATATCGGAAAACTGAACCACATTTTGGAATTCTGGGAAACCTAAAGAACTAATACTGACTTCTCTGAAAGCAGCTCAATGGGAAAGTAAGGTAACAGAGACTCAGACTTTTCAACAAATGGCCAGAAAAGGAACACTGTGGCTACCAACATCATATTACCAACTTGTAATGACCCTAGTTGTAAGCTCGTCAAGTAACTCATGTAAGTGACCCTTAAAAGATATAAACGTACTGGTTTATGATTCTAGTTATCTTAACAAGCCGTGTTTTGTTAAAAGGTGAGAACAGGCCACGAAATGCTGGTCTCATCAAAACATGCTGAAGTTAGCTATCAATAATTCATGACAAATTCCTATCAACATTGATTGCCACATTGGAAGGGACTCAAATAACCCAGTTAATCCGATTTAACTGGACATCGCAATTTGTCAGTGAAACTCAGGACTGAAAAATGTCACTCTTAACTGTTGCCCCAGCAGCCTATTTAAATTCTTCCATAAATCTTCTGCTACACCCTCTGTTTCTGTTATTCTCCCTTGTAAGCAAATTTGACAAGCTGACATTTGGCATTGCTGTCCAGGTCATTAATGTAGATTGGAAACAAATGGGGCAAGGTTTTTCACTTTTGCGGAAAGCTCGTATAAATATGCTGTGGAGGATTTCGAGACTGCCTAACTTTCCTAAGACTGATCATGGCAAATATTCCAGGATCAATGTCATTATTGCAATTTTGGTAGGCTTCTGGCTAGTTCCCACGACAGGGAAGAAAATTAAAAATTTGAAAAATTGCAGAGTGAGGGAAAATCCACACAAAATTGGGCAGAAAGGGAATGGAAAATCTTCCTTCATGAAATTTTGCTGAATATATTTAGATGATAAGACATTAGAAAACTCTAGTTTTGGACCCTGTAACTTTCTGATCAGGAGTCAAGTAGTGTGATGATAGCAATATTAAGCTGCTTCCCTCAGCAATCTACAACCAATAATACTTAACTATTAATTTTCTATTTGCTCCTTAGTCAGGTGTACAATGAGTTGCATTATATGTTGGAAAGTTTAGCCATTTCCCTCAGAGAAGCTTGCTGTGCTGAATAATCGAATGCATGCACAACAATCTGCGATGGTGCAAATGACATTTGATGTTGTAGCTTCTACTGAATTATCAGTGACTCAACGATCTAGACACCGGAGTATTTAGTTCTGATTGTGGCTGTGCCTAACATCAGCAGTTCCATAAGCAGCTCATATCATGGCTGTCAGGTCACAGGGAAAGATTGAGATCAACATTCGGGCAATTCGAGGGTCGCCTGCATTATCCATTGAATACCATAGATCAAAGTTTGGGACAAAGGAGCCAGCATACTGGATTTCACGTCAGTGACTCGACCATGATATTGGAAGAATCTAATCACAAATTTTGACTTGGGTCACTCACACTGCCACATAGTATTACAAAGAGCACAAAATACACATGAAATCACATTCTTTCTCTATTTCTCTGCACACTTATGAAATTAAATGGACCTGTGAGCCATCTGAAATAGCATAGTGGTCAATTCAAGGATATTGGATGACAATGGAATAATGTGTGTAGGAAATGATAGATATCAATCCAAATCCACCTCTGCAATATTGTAACCACGTTTCTACAGCACATTGATACTTATATGCTACATAAGAAAAAAATGCACTTAAACCAACATTAATCTTATAATATACTTGTTGCACAACACTCTAAATGCATCACTTAAAATTATTCCCAATAGCAGTGCCAGAACTGAAAGCCCCATTGCTTTACAGTAGACCAAAATATTTTTTCTTGACACAATCCAAATGGATTGAATCTATAATTGTACTGCTCAATGTTTTCAGAATTCACGCCGACTTAGTGCAAAATATTTACTCGCCCAGCATTATGCTTCCCTACAATCCTAGTAACAACACAGTGATCAGCAGAAAAGTGCATGTGATGTGTTGTTCCTTAATTGTTTGAATTTGATTCTAATAACCAGAAAATTCATAAACTCTATAGAGTTTTTAAAATAGTTATTATGTTTTTATGTGGTAAACTGTGAGTAAAGGGAAGTGAAATTGATATTAAGTTATTTATTTGCTCAGTCTTAATGACTTGCTTTCCCCTGTATTCATAACAAATGTTCTAAACATGTTTTATCAAGATGTTATTTTGCCTCAAATGCATACATTTTACTGCAAAACAGTAGGTGGGAAATATGAGTTGGTTATACAAATGTAATGGAAAATATGAAAATCAAGTATGTTTTTAATAAATCAGTTACCTTAACTGAAGTGGTGTATGGAACTAATTATATTTTTTCATCAGTTCTTCACAGTAGTAACATTGGCTTAAAGTATAAGATATACTTAATTTTGGGGTTTATTACTGGAACATTTTTTCAATGTCAGCAGCAATGGTAAGTAAAGGGCCCAATCCTCACATTCATATGGTGAGCTCACTTTTTTAATGTTATAATCAAGTGTGGACTTTATGAGATGAAGATTTCATGGGTTCAGATTCAGAAATTTGATCTGATTAAGTGGTGGTTGTGCTCAGTTGCAATAAAGGTTGCTGTTCCAAATTCTTTTGATGGAATATGGTTTGCTTCCTCAAACACTTGAACTGCTATGACAGATGTCACATTGATGATCAAGTACTTTGTATTTATTTTCATGAGCAATGGTCCTTGACCTATCATATCCCTTGTCAAATTATATTTCTTTTTCCTGTTGTTGAGGGCAAGAGGCTCCACTTTTGCAGTATTGTGTCTATGTTCCTTTTTTGGGTTATGGATCGTCCCCAGCCAAATGATCTACTTCTAGGACTCCACTCGACCACCCTACGGGCAAGTGGCATGATTGAAATTGGGAACTTGGCATATGGAGAAATTGTGGGTACAAACTCCTCTGATCATTCTATGGCACAATACTTGGGCTCTGGCCTGCTGCATCATCACACGGTCTAATTTAGTTTTATTTTTAAAAAGAAATTTAAATAATAACTCAGTAAATGTAGCATGGCTGGGCCATAGTGTGAGAATATAGAAGAATAATAGTCTTACATTAGAAAATAAATGACATTTTAATATCTTGTAGTAAAGAAAAACAGTATAAAATATTAACCAATTGGTAACCATTTTAAACAGATTTTAATCTTTCCAAGTAAGGGAAGTTTACATTACGAAGTAGCCTTTAAAGCAAAACTGATGGTTGTAGCTCATTGTTGTTGAATCCAGGTGATGAATACTTTCAATTTTGTCGGCTCAACACAAGTGCCGCAATTCAGACTGTGTAATTGCTGCTATTTAGTCTAGGTGCACAATTACTTTATTACATCATTACAATTACAAATTTGTATACTAATATCTGGAAAAATTGATTGATTAAGGCTTGAATAACACAATAGGGAGACATATATCCAAGTTTTCCAATGACTAAAAGATGGGTAGTATCGTAAGTAGGGTAGATGGGAGCATAACATTACAAAGCACATTGATAGATTAAGTGAGTGTGCAAAATGGTGGCAGATAGATTTCAATGCAGGTAAGTGTGAGGTCATCTATTTGGGCCAAAAAAGAATAGATCTGACTATTTAATTATTTTTTAAATGGTGTAAAACTAGGAACAGTGGAGGTCCAAAGTGACTTAGGAGTTCACATGCACAGATTATTAAAATGCTGTAGAGTCATAGAGATACAGCACTGAAACAGGCCCTTTGGCCCACTGAGTCCACACCAACCATCAATTTATACTAATCCTACATTAATCCCATTTTCCCTCTCACATCCTCACAATGCTCCTACCACCTACCTACACTAGGGGCAATTTTACAGTGGCCAATTTACCTATCAACCCACAAGTCTTCGGCATGTGGGAGGAAACCTATGCGGTCATAGGGAGAACTTGCAAACTCCACACAGGCAGTACCCAGAACCAAACCCAGGTTGTTGGAGCTGTGAGGCTGTGGTGCTAACCACTGCGCGACTGTGCTGCCCTCCAGATTTATTAATTGAATTCAAGTTTCACCATCTGCTGTGGTGGGATTTGAACCCATATCCCCAGAGCATTAAACTAGTTTGAGATTAGTAGTCCAATGACATTACCACGACCACTACGCCACCACCTCCCCCGAGAGTCAGGTGCAAAATATAATCAAAAAGGCTAATAGAATGTTAGCCAATATAACGAGAGGGATATAATATAAAAAGGAGGAAGCTTTGCAATAGCCATACAAAGCCCTGGTTAGACCACATTATTTTGATTTGTTCTTGGGATGTGGGCATCACTGACAATGTCAGCATTTATTGTCCATCCCTAATTGCCCTTGAGAAGGTGGTGGTGGTGCCTTAGAATCATAGAACATTTATGGCACAGAAAGAGGCCACTTGGCCCATCGTGTCTGCACGGCCGAAAAATGAGCCACCAACCTAATCCCACCTTCCAGCATTTGGACCCTAGCCCTCGAGGTTACAGCACTTGAGGTGCATATCCAGGCACCTTTTAAATGGGTTGAGGGTTTCTGCCTCTACTACCCTTTCAGGCAGTGAGTTCCAGACCCCTAACACCCTCTGGGTGAAAAAATGTTTCCTCATCTCTCCTCTAATTTTTCTCCCAATCACTTTAAACCCCTAGTCACTGACCTCTCTGCTAAGATAAATAAGCCCTTCAGCTCCACTCTATCTAGGCCCCTCATAATTTTGTACATTTCAATTAAATCCCCCCTCAGCGTCCTCTGTTCCAAGCAGAACAACCCCAGCCTCTCTAATCTTTCCTCTTAGTTGCATTTTTCCAGTCCCGGCAACATCCTCATAAATCTCCTTTGTGCCCTCTCAAGTGCAATTATATCCTTTCTGTAATGAGGTGACCAGAAATGCACACAGTACTCAAGTTATGGCCTAACCAATGATTTATACAGTTCCAGCATAATCTCCATGCTCTTATATTCTATACCTTGGCTAATAAAGGAAAGGATTCCATATGCCTTCTTAACCACCTTATCGACCTGTCCTGCTATCTTCAGGGGTCATTGGACTTTCACTCCAAAGTCTCTCACTTCCTCTGCACCTCTCAGTATTCTCCCATTAATCATGTATTCCTTTGCCTTGTTTGAGCTCCCCAAATGCATCACCTCACACTTCTCCGGGTTGAATTCCATTTGCTACTTTTCTGCCCACCTGCCCAGTCCATTGATATCTTCCTGCAGCCTACCACTATCCTCCTATCTACCACACGGAAAATCTTTGTGTCATCTGCAAACTTCTTGACCATGCCCCCTACATTTACATCCAAATTGTTAACATATACCACAAAGCAGGCGACACAGTACAGAGCCCTGCAGAACACCACTGGAAACAGCCCTCCAGTCGCAAAAACACCCGTCAACAATTACCCTTTGTTTCCTGCCACTGAACCAATTTTGTATCCACCTTGCTACATTTCCCTGGATCCCATGGGCTTTTATTTTTTTAACCAGTCTGCCATGTGGGACCATCTCAAAAGCCTTGCTAAAATCCATGTAGACCACATCAACTGCATTACCCTCATTAATCTTCCTTGTTACTTCTTCAAAAAAAATCAGTCAAGTTATTCAGACAAGATCTTCCCTTATCAAATCCGAGCTGACTATCCTTGATTAATCCGTGCCCTTCTAAGTGACAGTTTATCCTGTCTCTCAGAATTGATTCCAATAATTTGCACACTACTGAGGTTAGACTGACTGGCCTGTAATTATTCGGTCTATCCCTTGCCCCCTTTTTAAACAAAGGTACGTTAGCAGTCCTCCAATCCTCCGGCACCACACCTGTATCAAGTGAGAACTGGAAAATGATGGTCAGACCTTCTGTTATTTCCTCTCTGGCTTCTTTTAACAGCCTGGGGTACATTTCATCTGGTCCTGGTGATTTATCTACTTTCAAGGATGGTAATCCCATTAATACTTCCTCCCCACCTTTATCACATCCAATACTTCACACCCCTCTTCCTTGACTACAACATCTGCATCATCCCCCTCTTTTGTGAAGACAGACACAATGGGCTGGATTTTACATTGGGCGGACAGGAGCTGGCCACCAACGTAAAAGTCAGTGGCGATCCCGCTTCCTCCAGGCCTGGGGATCCATCCCACATTTTACGGGTCCCCAGGCTTTAATTGTTCTGAGGCGGGACTTTCATCCATTTGAGGGAGGAAGTCCTTCCTCATTGAGCTGCTGGCCAATCATCGGGCCATCAGCTCTTATCCCCAGCAGCATCAACGGGAGCAGTGGCCACTGCTGGGACTGCAGCCTAGCCGAGGACATGGAGCCAGAAGTCCAGGTAAGTTAGGGTTGCCTCGTCGGGCTAATCGGTCGTGCCCGATGGGTGGTTGTTTTGGGGGAGGGGGAAGGGGAAGGGGAAGGGGGGTGGGGGGGGGGGGGAGGGCGTCGCAGGTCCTGCAGGTGGTTGGGGAAGTGGGGAAAGCCCTCAATCGGGCACCCTGTGCCCGTTTGTCCAGGACCCCCCCCCCACCGATGCACTGAGAGGGCGCCAGATTTCACTGGGTGGCCTTTCACATCTCCCGGACGCCTGCTTGCCATGGGTAAAATCCCTGTGGAGGCAGGCAAAGCCCCTTAAGTTGCAGTTAAGTGGCCACTTAAGGGCCTTGATTGGTCTGGGGCAGGTGGCCTGTTTCTTGCACCCCCCCTCCCCCGGCCCATGTAAAGTGGGGTGGAGGCAGGAGCAGGACGGGAAGGCCTCCCGGAGCCTCCTGCTCTATTTTACTCCACCCCCGTGCGCCCCCCAGCCCCGCCACCATCCGGCTCACCGGGGTGGTGTAAAATTCCGGCCAAAGTATTCATTAAGAACGATACCAGCATCTTCTGCCCCTACAAATAGGTTTCCTTTTTGGTCTTTAATAGGCCCTTCTTGAATAGCCGCAGTCCATGTGGTGTAGGTACACCCACATTGCTTTTTTCTGGAGTGGTTTGATACAACTGAGTGGGTTGTTACTCCATTTCAGAAGGCAGTTAAGAGTCAACCACATTGCTGTGGGTCTGGAGTCACAGGTAGACCAGACTAGGTAAGGATGGCAGATTTCATCCCCTTATGGACATAAGTGAACCGGATAGGTTTTAACAACAATCTGGTAGTTCATGATCATTATTAATGAGACTAATATTTTATTCCAGATTTATTAATTGAATTTAAATTCCCCCAGCTGCAGTTGTGGGATTTGAACTAATGTTTCTGGAGCATTAGTCCGTGCCTCTGGATCACTGGTTTACGAACATTGCCATTATGTAACCATCCCCCTTGTATCTGGAGTATTGAGTACAGTTCCAGGCACCACACCTTGGAAAGGATTGTTAAATTTCAGAAATCTTGTTGTGGAACTATGATGCTGGAGACTATCTTTACTCAGTTTCACATTTATTGTACAGAGTAAAAGGATTACAAACATATAGCTCCTCACTCAAACCCTCCACTAGTCTCAGTAAGAGTCTCCTTATAAGTGCCCAAGTAAGGCCTCACTTAACACCCTCCACCTGCATATAATTAAACAATTGATACACATTAACATGGATATATTTGCCTTCGGAAGGAGTGCAGTGCAGATTCACAAGAATGTTACAATGGCTTTAAGGATTGGTTTATGCAATGAGTTTACATAAACTGGGCTTGTATTCCCTGGAATATAGAAGGTGAAGGGATTTGATTGAGGTTCTTAAGATTTTGAAATGAATTGATAGAGTAACTTTTTCTGCTGGTGGGAGAGTCTAGGACAAGGAGACATAACCTTAGAATCAAAGTCAGGTCACTCAGGAGAGAGGTTAGGAAGCATTTCTTCATGCAAGGGGTGGTAGAAGTGTAGAACTCTCTCCCACAAAAAACAATAGATGCTATCTCAATTAATCATTTTAAATCTGAGATCAATAGATTTTTGCTAGTAAAGGGTATTAAGAGATATGGAGCTAAGTTGGATAGATGGAGTTAGGATCATGATCAGTCATGATCTCATTGAATGGTGGAATAGATCCAGAAGGTTAAGTGGCCTACTCCTATGTTCCTCGTGGTTGGTTTTTCTTCAAGGTTAATTTTGTATGGAGGAGTGCCTGACACAGTAGTTTTAAGGATAATTTAATACTTTTCTTCTCTTGGATGGATTCCTTGCAAATTTAAGATGAGTACCAGATTTTAAGAAGGCTAAATTTGTAAAGATGGCAGATAAATTTGATTGGGTGGGGATATTAGCAGCACTGATGAAAAATTGATTTTTAAAACTATCTTTATACAGAGGAGGTTCACTTGGTTGCTACTTACTTTAAGGGATCTTAATTACAGTTCAAGGTTTTTCCTTTTTTGCATGTCCTTGCAGATTGTGGGCTGAATTCTACCAGCCCCTCAACGTCGTGGGTCATGGTGGGAGAGCACGTAAAATACTTGCGGGAGAGACCTGCCATGACCTCCAACGCCGAGAAGGTCCCCGCGGCATTTTACCAGTGATGGCCAGGCCTCAGTGCGCTCCCCCCCGCCCCTGCGGCCAAGTGGTGGGGCCTTCATTTGCCTACTCAACCACATTCAAAAAAATTTTAATTAACTCGCCTGGACCAGACGGTGGTCCCACGCCGATATTGCGGCCGGTGGCCAGAGGTCCCGTGCCTTCCGAACCCCGTTTGGGGATTCAAGACAAGACACTGGTGGGGAGGGGGGAGTGGTGAAATTATCAGGGTGGGGGGGAGAGGGAAAAACACTTTCTATTGGCTGTGGGGATGGTGAGAAGGGGTTGAAGGGCAAATGTGATGAGGTTGTGGAGGGAAAGTTCAGGTTGGGAATCAAATATATTATCGACATATAGGCCAATAAAAAAACCACTGGGGGGTTGCTTGGGTAAGGGCCTCCAGCTTTTAATTACTTTTTAAAAGATGATTCACATAAATGTACCTTTAAAAATTTACTTTGCTCCTAAGGGCTTGAAGCCTTTTAAAAATGGCACTGGACGCCGCTGCTGGGGACGAAGCGGTCGCCCTTGCTACGTCAGAGCGGCGCAGTTGCTAGCACCGCAGCCTCACAGCTCCAGCAACCTGGGTTTGGTTCTGGGTACTTCCTGTGTGGAGTTTGCAAGTTCTCCCTGTGACCGTGTGGGTTTCTGCCGGGTGCTCCGGTTTCCTCCCACAGTCAAAGACTTGCAGGTTGATAGGTAAATTGGCCATTGTAAATTGCCCCTAGTGTAGGTAGGAGAATTGTGGGGTTGTGGTTGGGAATATGGGATTAATGTAGGATTAGTATAAATGGGTGGTTGATGGTTGGCACAGACTCAGTGGGCTGAAGGGCTTGTTTCAGTGCTGTATCTCTAAATAAATAAAAGACTATTTGATCAATCCATTTGGAAGGGCACATTTTATCCTCCGTAAATATGTGCACAAGACAAATTCTGAGTTATTCCCATTAACTCTCTTGATTAGAACAAAAAATACATGTAGATAGTTCTGCAGTTTCCCACAGCTTTGTGTGTTTTTCACATGCTTGTGTTTTGATTGTTGGCTGCTCGGATCAATATGATTCATCGAGCAGAGTTGGGAAATGCTCATCAATGCTTCTCCCACTTTGGTATTTATTAAAATCAATCTTTGCACCATGGCAGTTACCACTGAACAAACTTATATGGCCTTGGAGAAGATCCATGGTTTCAGGTTGTTACAGGTTTTTCCCCTTTAATAGTTGCGCCAAAAATAGTGCTTGTTGAATTAAAGCAGGACTGGTTGTGATTTTCTTAAAATAAATGATAAATTTACTATGCCATACTTTAAAAAAAATGTATTTGATAACAATACTGTTTCTAATATCAATAAAGACTAGTATTCCAATTCTGTAACGAAAACAACTTGTGTACACAGTACAAGGAAGATCCTTGAAATGTTACAGCCTAGAAATTACTGTTGGCCACAGTGGACAAAAGCTGAATATATTCGTGTGGCATTTCTCTGTCTGCTATTTGTAACACAAGTTATTCATGCCCTTATTTTAAATGGGTCTTTGCAAAAATAAAAAAAGGAGTAAAAAACAATAGCATTCTGCTTACCCACTAATATCACCAACAGTGACAAATATGTTTGACATAGGTAATGCTGATAGGATATATATATGTACAGTGTTGGCATTTAATGAAAATAATGATCCAGATACGCACGTTCAGAAATGGTAATGTGATTAATTGCCTGTAAATGAATTATGCTGCATACATCATGCACAACTTTTGGCAGTCTAATTCTCCACAGTTCGCCTGAAACACAGTGACCCAGTTTTGCAGTAGGAATAATGGTGAGGCTAACAGCACTCATCATTATTAAGAAGTAAAACAGACTGCAACATCAGATATCCGCCCTGTGCTGCTTAACATGTTTGAGTTGCCCTGCTCCTCCACAAGTTTTGCTACACTGGTATTTCACGAAGAGAACAACAACTTGTATTTCTGCGGCACTTTTAACATAATAAAACATCCCAAGGCAGTTCACAGAGGCATTAAAGAAGAAAATATGGCACAGAGCCACATAGGAGCTACTAGGTCAGATGACCAAAAGCTTGGTGAAAGAGGTAAGTTTTAAGAAGTGTCTTAAAGGTGGAAAGCAAGGTTAAGAGACGGAGTGTTTTAGAGAGGGAATTCCAGAGCTTAGGGCCTAGGCAGCTGAAGGCACGGCCACGAATAATGCAGTGATTAAAATCGAAGATGCTCACGAGGCTGGAATTAAAGGAACGCAGGTACCTCAGAAGGCTGTAGGGCTGGAGGAGATTACAAAGATAAGGAGGGGATAGGCCAAAGAGAGATTTGAAAACAAGAATGAGAATTTTAAAATCGAGGCATTGTTTAACCAGGAGCCAGAGTAGGTCAGCACATACAGGGGTGATTGGTGAATGGGACTTGGATGAGTTAAGACACTGGCAGCAGAGATTTGTATATCCTCAAGGTTATGGAGGGTAGAATGTGGGAGACCAGCCAGGAGTGCATTGGAATAGTCCAATCTAGAGGTAACGAAGGCATGAATGGGGGTTTCAGCAGCAGATGAGCTGCGACAGGGGCCAAGTTGGGTGATGTTGCAGAGGTGGAAACAGATGGTCTTGCTAATGACATGAATATGAGCTTGGAAGCTCATCTCGAGGTCAAATCAGACTGTTGCCAGGAAGAGGGATGCAGTCGGTTGCTAGGGGACAGAGTTTGGAGCAGGGACTGAAAACGATTACTTCAGTCATGCCAATATTTAATTGGAGGATGTTTCTGCTCTTCCAATACTGGATATCTGACAAGCAGTCTGATAATTTAGCAATAGTGGAGGAGTCGAGAGAGATGGTGGTGAGGTAGAGCTAGGTGTCATCGGTGTACCTGTGAAAACTAATGCTGTGCTTTTGGATGGTGTCACAAAAGGGCAGCATGTAGATGAGAAATAGGAGGGGTCCAAGGATAGATCCTTGGGGAATACCAGCTGTAACTGTACAGGAATAGGAAGGGAAGCCATTGATGGTGATTCTCTGGCTACAATTAGATGGAGAAGAATATAATCAGGCGAGTGCAGTCACATCCAGATGGATGACAGTGGAGAGACTTGAAGGAGGATATGATCAACTGTGCCAGGTTGAGAAGGACAAGGAGGGATAGGTTGCTTTTGTCACAGTCATATGGTATGTCATTTGTGACTTTGGTAAGAACCATTTCCATACTGTGGCAGTGGAGGAAACCTAATTGAAGGATTCAAATATGCAGTTCTGGGAAAGATGGGCACAAATTTGGGAGACTTGGCATTCAAACACATAAAGGACACAAATTTGGAGTACATAATTATTAGGTACCCACTAAATAGAAAAATTAAACATTTCCATTCAAGTGTAACTGAATTTTTAACAACGTGGTGTATCTAATGCTACCAAACAAATTGGCTGGCACTGAAAATTTATTTTTACAAATGTGTAGACTCATTCCTTCACATTTTAATTATTGTTGAAGATATTTAAAAAAGTAAAAATTGGCCCAATCGCTCTGGCATTAATTTCACCATTCCCAAAATGAATTTGATTCTGCCACCATCTATAGGGGATTTCCAGCATTCAGCAACAGTGATGTCATCAAGCAGGCTAAGAAGCCAATCACATTGAAGAATTCTCACAGACAGCAAACCAGGAAGTAAATATAATGATTATCTTTCAATTTTTAATCATTTTACAGAGAGGTGGTGGCGTAGTGATATTGCCACTGGACTAGTGGGGACATGGGTTCAAATACCTCCACAGCACAAGGTGGAATTTGAACTCAATTAACAAATCTGGAATTAAAAAGCTACTCCAATGATGGCCATGACACCAATGCCGATTGTTGAAAAAATCCATCTGGTTCACTAATGTCCTTCAGGGAAGGAAATCTGCTGTCCTTACCTGGTCTGGCCTACATGTGACTCCAGACCCACAACAATGTGCTTGACTCTTACATGCCCTCTGAAATGGCCTAGCAAGCCACTCAGTTGTAACTAACTGCGAGGAAGTCAATAAAAAGGATGAAATCGGACAGACCACCCAGCATTGACCTAGGCACCGGAAACGACAACAGTAAACCTAGCCCTGTCGACCCTGCAAAGTCCTCCTTACTAACATCTTGGAGCTTGTGCCAAAGTTGGGAGAGCTGTCCCACAGACTAGTCAAGTAACAGCCTGACATAGCCATACTCACAGAATCATACCTGACAGACAATGTCCCAGACACTGCCATCACCAGCCCCGGGTATGTCCTGTATCACCGGCAGGACAGAACCAGCAGAGGTGGCGGCACAGTGGTATACAGTTGGGAGGGAGTTGCCCTGGGAGTCCTCAACATCGACTCCAGACCCCATGAAATCTCATGGCATCAGGTCAAACATGGACAAGGAAACCTCCTGCTGATTACCACCTACTGCTCTCCCACAGCTGATGAGACAGTACTCCTCCATGTTGAACAGCACTTGGAGGAAGCACTGAGTGTGGTGAGGGCACAGAATATACTCTGGGTGAGGGACTTCAATATCCATCACCGAGTGGCTCGGTAGCACCACTACTGAATGAGCTGGCCGAGTCCTAAAGGACATAGCTGCTAGACTGGGTCTGCGGCAGGTGGTGAGGGAACCAACAAGAGGGAAAATCATACTTGACCTCACACTCACCAATCTTCCTGCCGCAGATGCATCTGTCCATGACAGTATTGGTATGAGTGACCACCGCACAGTCCTTATGGAGACAAAGTCCCGCCTTCACATTGAGGATACCCTCCGTCGTGTTGTGTGGCACTATCACTGTGCTAAATGGGATAGATTTCGAACAGATCTAGCAATGCAAAACTGGGCATCCATGAGGCGCTGTGGGCCATCAGCAGCAGCAGAATTGTACTCAACCACAATCTGTAACCTCATAGTCCAGCATATCCCCCACTCTAGCATTACCATCAAGCCAGGGGACCAATACTGGTTCAATGAAGAGTGCAGGAGGGCATGCCAGGAGCAGCACCAGGCATATCTCAAAATGAGGTGTCAACCTGGTGAAGGTACAACACAGGACTATCTGCGTGCCAAACTGCGTAAGCAGCATGCAATTGACAGAGCTAAGCGATCCCATAACCAATGAATCAGATCTAAGTTCTGTAGTCCTGCAACATCCAGCCGTGAATGCTGGTGGACAATTAAACAACAAACTGGAGGAGGTGGCTCAACAAATATCCCCATCCTCAATGATGGGGGAGCCCAGCACATCAGTGCAAAAGTTAAGGCTGAAGCATTTGCAACAATCTTCAACCAGAAGTGCCGAGTAGATGATTCATCTCGGCCTCCCCCTGAAGTCCCCAGCATCACAGATGCCAGACTTCAGCCAATTCGATTCACCTGTGTGATATCAAGAAACAACTGAAGGCACTGGATACTGAAAAGGCGATGGGCTCTGACAATATTCCGGCAATAGTACTGAAGACCTGTGCTCCAGAACTTGCCTCACCCCCAGCCAAGCTGTTCCAGTGCAGCGACAACACTGGCATCTACCCTGCAATATGGAAAATTGCCCAAGTATGTCCTGTACACAAAAAGCAGGACAAGTCCAACCCGGCTAATTACCGCCCCATCAGCCTACTCTCAATCATCAGTAAAGTGTCATCAACAGTGCCATCAAGCGGCACTTGCTTAGCAATAACCTGCTCAGTGATGCTCAGTTTGGGTTCCGCCAGGGCCACTCAGTTGCTGACTTCATTACAGCCTTGGTTCAAACATGGACCAAAGAGCTGAACTCAAGAGGTGAGGTGAGAGTGACTGCCCTTGACATCAAGGCAGCATTTGACCAAGTATGGCATCAAGGAGCCCAAGCAAAACTGAGGTCAATGGGAATCAGGGGGAAAACTCATCGCTGGTTGGAGTCATACCTAGCGCAAAGGAAGATGGTTGTTGTTGTTGGAGGTGAATCATTTCAGCTCCAGGACATCACTGCAGGAGTTCCTCAGGGTAGTGTCCTAGGCCCAACCATCTTCAACTGCTTCATCAATGACCTTCCTTCAATCATAAGGTCAGAAGTGGCGATGTTCGCTGATGATTGCACAATGTTCAGAACCATTCACAACTCCTCAGATACTGAAGCAGTCCATGTAGAAATGCAGCAAGATTTGGACAATATCCAGGCTTGGACTGATAAGTGGCAAGTAACATTCGCGCCATACAAGTGCCAGGCAATGACCATCTCCAACAAGAGAGAATCTAACCATCTCCCCTTGACAGTCAATGGCATTACCATCACTGAATCCCCACTATCAACATCCTAGGGACGACCATTGACCAGAAACTGAACTGGAGTAGCCATATAAATGCCGTGGCTACAAGGGCAGGACAGAGGCTAGGAATCCTACGGCGAGTAACTCACCTCCTGGCTCCCCAAAGCCTGCCCACCATCTACAAGGCACAAGTCAGGAGTGTGATGGAATACTCTCCACTTGCCTGGATGGTTACAGCTCCAACAACACTCAAGAAGCAGCCTGCTTGATTGGCACCCCATCGACAAACATTCACTCCCTCCAGCACCGACGCACAGTGGCAGCAGTGTGTACCATCTACAAGATGCACTGCAGCAATGCACCAAGGCTCCTTTGACAGCACATTCCAAACCCGCGACCTCTACCAACTAGAGGGACAAGGGCAGCAAATGCATGGGAACACCACCACCTGCAAGTTCCCCTCCAAGTCACACACCATCCTGACTTGGAACTATATCGCCATTCCTTCACTGTCGCTGGGTCAAAATCCTGGAATTCCCTTCCTAACAGCACTGTGGGTATACCTACCCCACATGGACTGCAGCGGTTCAAGAAGGCAGCTCACCAGCACCTTCTCAAGGGCAATTAGGAATGGGTAATAAATACTGGCCTGGCCAGCGATGCCCACATCCCATGAAGAATTAAAAAAAGACTGGGATATACACATGGGATTAAGCTAGAAGTTTAAATATCATAAACAAACTTTTAAAAAATACTTTAGTCCCTTAAATTTTATCATAATGGTGAAATTTGTCATTCCACAAATACAAAATCAGTTTTTCAGGGCCAGAGATGTTGATCAGCAATAATTACGAAGTTAGTACATCGTTGAAAATGCAGTTACTTTTTCAAGGGCTTTCCGGTGGGATTGATAGCATAAGAGTTGAAGTTTTATAAAGTTGATAAATATTTGTTTGATAAGTTAGCTAATTACCAAAGACAACTTGCTGTAATGGAGAAATCTCAGAACCAGAATCTAGAACCAGTTTTTGAAGTATTGCCAATGATTATATATAACATGCAAAGTGGTTTCAGTCTGGAATGCTCTGCCTGATAGGGTGGTAAAGGCTGATTCAAATCATGGTTTTCAAAGGAATTGGACAAGTATCTGAAGGGAAAAAAATATTACAGGGCATGGGGAGAGGGGCTGGGGAGTGGGACTAGCTAAATTGCTCTTGCAGAAAGCCGACACAGACTTGATAGCCCAAATGGCCTCCTTCTGTGCTGTAACCATTCTATTTACATCAATTCAAATGGATTCTAAGATTTCCATCTGTGAGGACTTCAACGTGGACCCTGTGGAGCAGCAGGGAATCACTGACAGAAACTTTTGGATTTCCACATTTAATCGCGCAAGAAGTTGCTGTCGCTTTCACAGTTATAGTGACGGTGAACATTGCCAGTTTTGTTGTCATTACAACTGCAAAATCCAGACCAATAAAATTTTTTCCCCGTTTTCGTCCTGTCTCTTTTAACTCTCTCTCTTAATCCCCTCTTTCTTCACCTCTCTTTATTTTGCTTTCTGTACATGATTTTAAATTGAATTATATATTCTAGCTTATATTTAGACTTTGTGTGCTTTGATGAGTCATAGAGAGATACAGCACTGAAACAGGCCCTTTGGCCCACTGAGTCTGTGCCGCCCACCAACCACCCATTTATACTAATCCTCCATTAATCCCATATTCTCTACCATATCCCCACAATTCTCTTACCACCTACCTACTACAATGGCCAATTTACCTATCAACCTGCAAGTCTTTGGCTGTGGGAGCACTCGACGGAAACCCACACGGTCACAGGGAGAACTTGCAAACTCCGCACAGGCAGTACCCAGAACCAAACCTGGGTTGCTGGAGCTGTGAGGCTGCGGTGCTAACCACTGCGCCACTGTGCTGCCCTGAGGATTCTTCAATGTTGAAGAGACATGCTGTTACTTGCCTTGTTCACACAGGTCCCGGATCCCCAGTGCAGAGTGTTGCGCTGTATCAGACTCCTGATGACCATAAGTTGCTGTGCAAGAGATAACTGTAATCTGGACAGATAGGTCTTAAATTTGACTTTTGTGGTGGCTGCGAGCACAAAAACTTGTGAAAACTGTACAACATGCCCTAGTAACAGTCAGGTACAATAGTAATAACTCTTACCATTAAAAATTCTGGACCAATCCCAATATTGATATTAATCTGGGTCAGAAAATTGGAGTATTTCTCATTTGACAAAAGAAAATGTCTTGCAACTTGATCTCACAATATTTACCATGCTTTGTCTTGTAAAATATTATTTGATATATTAACCCCTCTATTCAAGAAGGAGGGAGGCAGAAAACAGGTAACTATAGGTCAGTTAGTCTGTTGTGGGAAAGGTATTAGAATCGATCATTAAGGAGGCAATAGCTGGGCACTTAGAAAAACTCAAGGTAATTGGGAATAGTCAGCATGGTTTTGTGAAAGGAAAATCATGTTTAGCCAATTTATTGGAGTTCTTTGAAGGAGTAACTTGTGCTTGGATTTCCAGAAGGCATTTATTTTTATTTTATTTTTATTTATTTTTTATTTAGAGATACAGCACTGAAACAGGCCCTTCGGCCCACCCACTGTGCCGACCATCAACCACCCATTTATACCAATCCTACACTAATCCCATATTCCTACCACATCCCCACCTGTCTCTATATTCCCCTACCACCTACCTATACTAGGGGCAATTTATAATGGCCAATTTACCTATCAACCTGCAAGTCTTTGGCTGTAGGAGGAAACCAGAGCACCCGGCGAAAACCCACACAGACACAGGGAGAACTTGCAAACTCCACACAGGCAGTTCCCAGAATTGAACGTGGGTTGCTGGAGCTGTGAGGCTGCAGTGCTAACCATTGCGCCACTGTGTGGCAGGATGTGACGAGAGGAGTCTCGTAGGGGTCTGTGCTTTTGCCTCTACTTTTTACAATTTATATCAAATGACTTAGATGAGGGGAGCGATGGCATGGTAACTAAATTTGTAGATGACACAAAGATAGGTAGGAAAGTATGTTATGAAGAGGACATAAGGAGGTTGCAGACTGATATAGATAGGGTGAGCGAGTGAGCAAAAATTTGGCAGATGGAGTATAATGTGGAAAAATGTGAAGTTGTTTATTTTGGCTGGAAGAATAAGAAAACAAAGTATTTCTTAAATGGAAAACGACTGCAGAATTCCGAGGTGCAGAGGGATCTAGGTGTTCTAGTGCATGAGTCACAAAAAGTTAGTATACAGGTACCGCAAGTAATAAAGAAGGCTAATGGAATGCTATCCTTTATTACGAGAGGAATTGAAAGTAAAGTAAGGATACTATCCTTCAGTTATACAGGGCATTGGTGAGACTACATATCGAATTCTGTGTGCAGTTTTGGTCTCCTTATTGAAGGAAGGATGTGAATGCGTAGGAGTCGGTTCAGAGGAAGTTTACTCGATTGATACCTGGAATGAGCAGATTGTCTTATGAGGAAAGGTTGGACAGACTGAGGGGAGACTTGATTGAAATATATAAGATCCTGAACGGTCTTGACAAGGTAATGTGTAAAGGAGATTTCCTCTTGTGGGTGAATCCAGAACTAGGGGGCACTGTTTGAAAATTAGGGGTCACCTTTATAGGACAGAGGCGAGGAGAAATTTTTTCTCTCAGGGTTGTGCGACTTTGGAATTCTCTGCTTCAGAAGGTGATATTTTTAAGGCGGAGGTAGATAGATTCTTGTTAAGCAAGGGAATCAAAGATCATCGGGGGTAGATAGGAGTGTGGAATTTGAGACAGAAACAGATCAGCCATGCTCTTATTAAATGGCGGAGCAGGCTCAACAGGCTGAATGGCCTACTTCTGCTCCTAATTTGTATGGTTGTATGGTCTGGTTGTCCAGGCATTGATCGTGACCTATATAATTAAGAAATATATTAGATTCAATTGAGTTGCTATAGATACACATAATTTATATTCCTGTAATTCTTTAACAAGTTTCTTAAGCGAAGCAAGGACTTGACATCTGCAATCCTCAAAAATGGTTACTATGGAGAAGATTTTGCTAATAAAGGAGTTTTAAATTCCAGCCCATGTTATTGTGTACTCTTATGTTGCACTTAGCTTTAAATTTCTGACTCACTATATCACAAAAAAGTTATGCATCCATGTTTAACACCATCACTGTAACACAATATTAATAGTCTTGCCTCTAGGGGAAGAGTGAAATATTGTTTGGAAACCACAAATCAACCTGTTACCAATTAGAAAAACCAACAGGATCTATGTAACACAGGTGTACTAGATTTATTCAAGATGTCTTAATTTGGCACAACTTGAGAATGCGTAACAATGCACTGCAGGTACTGTTGCATAAATTTAATATGAAAAATAAATGTTATCTAATGAGGTAAGTCTCAGTTTTATTAGGTGTGGTAGAAACATAGTTTTTCTTCAGCTGGCAAATAAACGAACAGGCAGTGGTAACATCTGGCTTAATTTCCAGAATCTATATTTCCACTCATTTTAGAAATGCAGCAAATTTATACCAGTGCCAATTCATTTATTTTCAACTGATGCGTTATACCTGGCAACTATGGCTTTTAAAAATAAGACTATCACAAAAAGAATTTAGGAATTACTCATTGTACAATGGACCTGAACTACTCAAAAGCCCATAATCTTTCCCTCTGTATGTCAGCTGTGACTTCGTGGGTAGCACTCTCACCATTGAGTCAGAAGGTGGCTCAAGTCCCACTCCAAGTCTTGAGCGTAAAGGTCAAGGCTGAGTGTTGTACTGTCAGAGGTACTGTCTTTTGGATGAGATGTTCAATCAAGGCCCCAACTGCCCTCTCAGGTGGACATAAAAGATCCCATGGCACTATTTCGAAGAAGAGCAGGGGAGTTATCCACAGTGTTCAACCTATATTTATTCCTTAATCAAAAATAGATTATCTGGTTATTATCACATTGCTATTTGTAGGAGCTTGCTGTGCGCAAATTGGCTGTTGCATTTCCTACATTGCAATAGTGACTACACATTAAAAAAAATTCATTGTAAAGTGCTTTGAGACATCTGGTGGCCATGAAAGACACTATATAAATACAAGTCTTTCCTTTTCTGTTATTGCAAGTGGTCCTTTCAGAGTACAAATGCATATATAGGCTTCTGGTGTGGAAATATATGGACAAATCTAAACCTTGTCATGCCTGTTAAATGTCCATGACTAAGCTAATTTCAATATATGAATGATTTGTAGCCTGGCTGTAGCAGTGCTAATTAAAATCAATTGCACTCAAAACAGAAGAGGTAAATGTACATCCTTCAAATTATTTGTTAAAGAAAGAAATCTAAGTTTATTTTGCTTGGTTGTTGGCTTGGGAACAGTAGGCCATTTAGCCCTTTGAGACTGTTCTGCCATTTTATTAGATCATGTCTGATCTGTACCTCAACTCTACTTGTTTTTGCTTTATATATCTCAATACCCTTAACTAATATAAATCTATGGGTCTCAGTATTGAAAATTAACTTCAATTAACCCAGCATCTACTGCCTTTTCATAGAATCATAAAAGTTTGCAGCACAGAATGATGCCATTCAGCCTATTATGCTGCTTCTTTGAAAGACCAGTCACGCTTAATCTCACATGCCTGCTATTTCTCCTTTACCCTGTCAAGTACCCGTCCAAATCCCTCTCAAAGTTACTTATGGATTGAGCTTTGACCACCTTTTCAGGTAGTAAATTCCAGATTCTGCCAACTCAGTGAAAATAATTCTCCTCTTCTGCTCTCTAATCTTCTGCCAGTGGTTTTGAATCTTTGACCTTTAGTTTCTGACCTACTCGCTGGAGCGAATAATTTTACTCTACCTACTCTTATTACAACCTCTCATCATTTTGAAAACCTCTATTAGGTCACCTCTTAACCTTCTCTGTTCCAAGGACAACAGTCCTAATTTATCCAACCTCTCCTCGTAGATGAAGTCCCTCATCCCTGGTAAGAGAGGTGAAGGGAGTTCCATATTTCCATTATCCATTGCGTAAAAAAATTGCTCCTTGACTTTACTCCTAAATGGCCTACTCTAATTTTAAGAATCTGACCCCTTGTACCACGCCCCCCACCAGAGGAAATAACTTCCCTGTATCTACCCTATTGAATACTTTGAACACCTCTATTAGATCAACCCCAAACCTTCTAAACACAACAGAATACAAACCAAACATCTTTCCACAGATGCTGCCAGACCTGCAGAGTGATTCCAGCATTTCTTGTTTTTATTTCAGAATACAAACCAAGTTAGTCTTGTAATTTAACCCTTTAAGTCCTATCATCTGGTGAATCTGCACTGTATACCCCTCCAAGGCCAATACATTCCTGTGGTGAAGTGAAACTGAATGCAATATTCTAGATGAGATCTGACCAAGGTTCTGTACAATTGAAGCATCACTTACTCACATTTCGATTCTATTCTATGCTGAGATAATGGCAAACATTCCATGAGCCTTTATGAATAATTTTTGTAACTATGCTTTTGGTTATTTGTGTTCCTGGACACATAACCACTTTGCTCCTCCACAGTGCCTAAAATATCACAATTATCTATCTCAGATCCAATGTTGATATCATCACACTTTTCTACCTTGAACACCATCTGCCAGACTTTTGCCCACTTATTTACTGTCTATATCTCTTTGTAATTTCCAATTCCCATCTATAGGACATGTTATGTTTCTGTACTAAATGTCATCTGCAAACATGGATATACAACTCTCTACTCCTTCATGCAAGTCATCAATATACAAGATGAAAATCTAAAGCCCCAGTATAGATCTCTGGGAAATACCACTTGTCACATGCTGTCAAAGAACGTTCCATTTATCCATACTTTCTGTCTCCTACTTCTCAATCAATTACCAACCAATGACACAAGGTTTTCTCCAATTGGTGTGCTTTCATTTTTCATCATAATCTCTTCTGCAGAACATTATCAAATGCCTTCTGAAAATCCATACAGACAGCATTCCCCTAAACAGCATGCTAGTGACCTCTCTAAAAAAACAATGATTGCAAAACTGGACAGGTTCTGAAAACAGGCGCAGGTATTTTAATGCTTAATTAACCCGGACTCGTTGCTTCTGATGCAGGCAGCAGGGGACCCAGGTTTGTGTAACACTAGTACCACTAGCAGATAGCCTGCACTACTTAAAGCCAGCCTGCACAGCTTCACAAAGAGCGAGGTCACACAATGGTTCTACTGCAGGAGATCAAATGAGAACTTCAATGGGGCAGCCTACAGAAGAGAACCTATGGGTACACACACTGAAATGCTTGGTGCATTGGCAGGTCTGCCAGGAAACCTGCAGTCAATGTCAAGGAGCATAGAGGAGTCGGGGATCAACTTAGCAAAGGGCTTTATGCAGAACTTGAGAGCCATCCTCTCCAGCATGGAGCTGGTGGCCAACCCCATGAGAACACTTGTGGAAATATCCATGATGCAGTGTCTACCAAACATCGTCTAGGTACTGCAGAGGAAATCCAGACTGAAGTCATGTGAGCTCAACTTGCTGCCATGCAGGCACAAACTCCTGCCATCATAGCTGAGCACACCAGTGTTAAAAGGGACTTGCAGAGTGTCATAGCAGTTTGGCAATCTGCCCTCCAACACATTGCAAGGGCTGCTGAGGACCTGCCCAGGTGGTGTGACAATGGCACCGTGGAGCACATCCTCTCTCAGCATGACAGCATTCTGTGTCCCACCACTGTCACTCTGCAAGTGCCCTTGCAGTTGCCTGTCAGCCAGCCAGCCAAACTGTTGCCACCTGTAATGTTGTAGTATTTTAAAATTGCAATTGCATTATGTACTCTAGAGGCTGCTGTAGAACACACATGCTTTATGCTCACATAGTTAAGAGGTTGCTCAGCAACTTTTTCTTCACGACTAGTAGGACGGACTGTCAGCAACGGATGTCGTGAAAGGTAGTCAGCTGAGTTGAGCTTGCCTGGCTGATACTCAACCTGGAACTCGTACTCTTGTAGTTTGAGTATCCAAAGTTCAATTCAAGTGGGTGGTTTTCTATGTGGATTGTTGAACAAGCTCACTAGTGGTCTATGATAGGTTATTACTTTAAACTCACTTCCATATAGGTAGAGATGAAAGTATAAGATACCCCATGTGATTGAGAGCAATGCACTCTCTCTTTGTGAATAATGTTGCTCTACGGGCATTAGTGATCTGCTTGCTATCGCAATGATTGACGGGTTACCTGTCTCATCTTTCTGCATGAGAACAGCACTAAGCCAACTGGGCTTGCATCCATGACTAGCAGGGTGGTTTTCTCAGGGTCAAAATAGGCATTTGTGTAACTTCCTGACAAACGTCATTTGATCTGCTGTACCGCCTATTTGTGTGATTTGGTCCATTGCCAATTGGTGGTCTCTTTTGTCATGTAGGGGGACAGATAGCATAGTGAGGTCAGGAATGAAGCGACTACAATATGTGATGAGTCCGAGCAGACTCTGGATTTCTTGCACGTTTGTAGGATCAGCAGTGTTTGCAATGGCTTCAACTTTCCATGGATCTTGTGATAATCCTTCACCACTGAACACATGACCGAAGAATTCAATTTTGCTTTCATTGAACAAGAACTTGTCTTTGTCCAAGGTGAGGTTACATTCTCTGAGACATTGTCGGCATGCAATTAGGTGTGTCTTGAGTTCATTTTCAGTGCGACCATAGATGAGAATGTCGTCACTGATGTTCAGCGTGCCTTCAGTGCAGATTGAAACAAGTGCTGAAATACCTCAGATGCTGAGCTGACTCCAAAGTTGACCCTCTTGTATCGGAAAAGACCGATGTGAGTAGAGAATACAGTAAGATGTCTCAATTATTCTGCAATTGATGGTAGCCTGGATTGAGATCAAGTTTAGTGAAGTGTTTAGCACCGTTCACTTTCTCTATGATGTCATCAATTGTTGGTGTTAAGTGTCTTTCTCATTGTATGGCTTGGTTTGGTGATTGCATATCAACACAGATTCTAATCTGGTTCTAGTTCTTGGGTTTCCTGACGACTTGTATAGATGAGACCCAAGAGGAGGGTTCATCCCCAACTTTCTTAGCAATGTCAAGGTCAATTACGCATTGAAGTTCCTTCTCCATCTGTTTCCTGACATGAAATGGTATTCGTCACCATTGATATGCAACTGGGGCTCATTAGGATCTACATGCAACTTGTATGTAACGCCTTTCAGCTTGCCGATACCAGTGATGCGATCAGCATACAGTTCGAGAATGTTTTTGTTATGTGTAGGAATCACATATGTGACTGCAATCATGTGTAGATCTGTTGCTGTGTGGAAACTGATGTGTGTTACAGTCTCCAGATATGACACAGAATACAGCATTTGTTCTAGTGTCTTTGAATGAGACTGGCATTTCAAAAGTTCCAAGGATTTTCAGTGGTTTCTCACTGTTGTAAGGAAAAATGTTCATATTCCCTGGTTTGCAGAGAATGGGGCAATCCTGAAGTTGGTTGAATATTTTGTTTCTCATGATATTGACAGATGCTCCTGTGTCTATGAGAGCATCTACGTCCGAGTAGCCAATGGTCACAGTTACACATGACCCTTTGCTGTATCTGAGAGAGAGAACTAAAGTACGTTCAGGTTTGTCCACCTCTATTTTAGCTGCATTCTCTCGCCCTTTTGCTGTGGTACGCATACGTGACGCCCTTCTGTTGGTATTGGTTTTAGCAGTTAATTTTGCTGATGAGCGACAAACACAAGCAAAGTGGTTGGGTTTTCCACAGGCTTTGCACCATTTACTGGTAGCAGGACACTCTGTCTGATGTTGGTAAGCACTGCCACAGTGGAAACATTGTTTGGATGAGGTGCAGCTCTGTCTGTGAGATGGCTGTTCTTGCTTTGCAGGTGGTTTCCTGGCACGTGAGCGATGAATCGAGTTCACAGGAGTTGAAGTTGGAGTGCGGTAGTTATTGTTAGCCTCAACTTCAGTAGCTCTGAACTCTGACAGCGATAGTGATCTTGCTAACTCCAGCAGCTCTGACAGCTGTCTGTCTTTCTCAAGTGCTTTTCGGCACAGTTGAATGGAGAGACAGTCTTTGATTATTTGTGTTTTGATTTCCCATTCGACATGTTCAACATCACTAAAGCCACATCTAGTTAGGGTGGCGCAGTGGTTAGCACCGCAGCCTCACAGCTCCAGTGACGTGGGTTCAGTTCTGGGTACTGCCTGTGGGGAGTTTGCAAGTTCTTCCTGTGACCGTGTGGGTTTCTGCCGGGTGCTCCGGTTTCCTCCCACAGCCAAAGACTTGCAGGTTGATAGGTAAATTGGCCATTGTAAATTGCCCCTAGTGTAGGTAGGAGAATGGTGGGGATGTAGTAGGGAATATGGGATTAACGTAGGATTAGTATAAATGGGTGGTTGTTGGTCAGCACAGACTCGGTGGGCCAAAGGGCCTGTTTCAGTGTTGTATCTCTAAATAAATAAATAGTTGCCTGAAACACATGCAATATTGGGCAATTGTCTAGTTTGATTCTTGCTTAGTGTGTCGGAAGACAATGGTTTCATATATGGTGTTTTTCTTGGGCATGAAGTAGGTTGTCAGTGCAATATTTGCTGAGTTCTAGTAATTTATCTTAGGACTAAGTGTCTCAAAGATATCCTTTAATTCTTCACCTCCTCAGTGTAGAAGCAAGGCCTTTTTCCTTGTGTTGTCTTTGATTGCAAAACCTGCCATCATGCCTTTGAAACTTCACAGCCCCTTTTGCCAACATGGAGATACAGATGATGGCTCTGAATGCACAGCAAAAGGTGGTAGATTGGGCTTAGACAACGCCATACCGATCAGCAATGCAGTAATAAAGAATCCGTGATCATGTTCCTTTTCAGAGTAAACTCTGCAGTGATCCGAGATTTTTTTTTGATTGGATGATTATTTTGGAGAAATCAATGTGTGAGTATACGCTGTATGAGCTTCCTGCGTCTCAGTCCAAAAGTCTCCAAGTTAAAACACTGTGTGAAAGTCGACAAAAAATTCCAAACTTTTTATACCTGAAGGCAATGTTTTCATTTTTTTTCATCCTTTCCTATTTACCACATCGCCATTGTGATGTCCTCGGGATTTGAGTGAGGTTTAGCCGAGTTTGGTTTAGGATGCGAGGCAACGACAGAGGCCAAAATTTTACTTTGGGCGGGGACCTGCCAAAAAGTCAGGGCGAGCCCGCCTCCACTGGGCGTGGGGAGCCAGGCTGGGACTTTTCGCTCCCCAGGCCCTTAATTGGTATTCAGCAGGACTTCAATCTGCTTGAGGCAAGAAGACCTGCCTATGGAGCTGCCGGCCAATCAGAGGGCTGGCAGCTCTTAGTCCCAGCAGCGCCACCAGGAGCGGTGGCCAATGCTGGGATTATACTCAGCTGTTGGAGGTAACAGGAAGGACGGCCCTGAACCAAGGTAAGTTTTTAGGGCCTCACTGGGGACAATTGGCCGGACCCCTGCAAGGCAAAGGGGGTCAGTTAAGGGGGGGGGGGGGTGGAGTAGTGTTATGCATTGGGGGCGGTTGTGGCTTTGGGGGCGGCCCTGCATGGGGCACATGGTGCCCAATCAGGAAGGCCCCCCGCAGCCCGCAAGAAGGCCGCCTTTACCAGGCAGGGCTCTGGGGCCTTTGCCGTCCGGCTGTCGAGGGTAAAATATCCACGGCGACAGGATGAGGCCCTTAAGTGGCAGTTCACTGGCCACTTAAAGGCCTTAATTGGCCTAGGACGGGCAGGCTGTTTCCCGCCACTGCCCCCCTTCCCTACCATGTTTAGTTTAGTTTAGAGATACAGCACTGAAACAGGCCCTTCGGCCCACCGAGTCTGTGCCGACCATCAACCACCCATTTATACTAATCCTACACTAATCCCATATTCCTACCACATCCCCACCTGTCCCTATATATTTCCCTACCACCTACCTACACTAGGGGCAATTTATAATGGCCAATTAACCTATCAACCTGCAAGTCTTTGGCATGTGGGAGGAAACCGGAGCACCCGGAGGAAACCCACGCAAACACAGGGAGAACTTGCAAACTCCGCACAGGCATTACCCAGAATCGAACCCGGGTCCCTGGAGCTGTGAGGCTGCGGTGCTAACCACTGCGCCACTGTGCCGCCCGCCCACCAGCCTGCTCATCGGGCAGCTGTAAAATTCTGGCCAGAGAGGCAAAGACTGCAGCAGATTTCCAATCGTGAAATTAGTTGTGTCAGCTTCAATGAAAGCAGTCATCCCAAAGCTTGATCACATCTTCGCCTTGTTTGAAATCCCTCAAACGGTAAGAAGTGACAATAGAACCCCATTCAACAGCGATGAGTTCAGCAAATTCACAAATTACCTAAGGGTCACTCATAGGAAAATCACACCCTCTAAGCTGCATGCATGCGCAGCTGTGCAGCAATCATGAAGGTACTGTGCAGGCTGCTCACAAGCTGTTGTTGTTGAGATACAGTGCTTGTAGGATGACCCAAAAGCATTTGAAAGTATCATACATTGAAATAAACAGGCCATGCACAAAAAAGAAAATTTGGAGGGATCATTGCTGCTCACCAAGCTATTAGATACTCAAGTGCAAGCTATAATCATCTTATGTCAGGAATATTTCACCCTAACCCCGACCCACGGTTACCATTCCTCGACCACATAATTCCTCCACATTGTCCTCATTTACATGTGGTGGAAAAACATGTTGTCAATTTACTCTGCTTTGTTCTATTTAATAACAAGACAGTTCTCTTCCAAACACCTAATATGGTCAACCTTTCTTGCTTCCTTTGACTTCTCTTTACTATCTTGCATGAGAGTGGACAGATGCTCCTTTAAACCATGACAACTTTGACACTATAGACCATTGACCAGAATTTAACTGGCCATGTCACAGATGAATATTTCTCAACTGCTTTTGAACAGGATTAGATGCCACAAATCTTCCCCTGTGGAGCCTTTGTGATGCCAGCAAGCATTGTTGCAGACAATTTCAAACCTTTCCCTGCATTGTTCAATCCTGCCAATAATGAAACTATCTGCTGGTCTATCTGCTTTGGATGCTGGTAATGAAGTAAAATGGTTGGAATTATCTACTGAGTCTACTAATTAATAAATTAAACTCAGAGGAATATGCAAAGAAAAATGGAAAGACCTCTGATACACTGCACTACCTTTTAGTTTAATATCATTGTAAGAGAAATTATTAATTTTTAAGAAAGTGTATGCTGAGGTACTTCCATGAAAATCTTTCAACATTGCACAAATAATGGCTCGGCAACCAAAATGGCCCTTCTTTGGGTTAATAAGTAAAATATTAAATCTGCTAAATTAATCATTATTTTTCATTCTTAGAGGCAGATCCGCAGCAGACAAACACACCACGTGACAGATGAAAAATGACATGGAATGAGGAAAGGACTTTATGACTTTCCTTTCCCAGGACAGATACAAGCTGCTCTATCATTTACTCTAGCCCATTTAAGCCCATGTAAAGGTTCTGCAAGTTTTCCGCTGCACCAAATCTATATTAAGTAATATTCTAAAGTAGTAATTTAACCTTACACATTCTACATGACATATTCTTGACCAGGTACCTTCCTATTATACTCAATAATCACCGCTTCTCTGCTCTCATACCCGAACTCGTACCAAGTCCTATTCACCCAAGATTCCTGTGCTCGCTGATCTACATTGGCATCCACTTGAGCAACACCTTGGCTTTAAAACTATCATCCTTGTTTTCAAAACCTCCCATGGCCTCTCTCCTCCCTAACCCTGTAACCTCCTCCAGGTCTACAACCTTCCGAGATACCTGCACTCCTCCAATTGTGCATCGCTGATTTTAATCACTCCACCATTGGTGTTCTTGCCTTCAGCTATAAAGGTCCTAAGCTCTGGAACTCATTCCCTAAACCTCTCCTACTTACCTTGCCTCCTTTAAGACGCTCCTTAAGATATACCTCTTTGTCAAAGCTTTTGGTCATCTGCACTAATATTTCCTTATGAGCTTAGTATCAAATTTTGTTGGATAAGGATCCTGTGATGTGCCTTACTATGGATGTCTTACTATTCTAAAGGTGTTAAATGAATGCAACTTGTTGTTGTTATACACTGCTATTAATAATGATTTACAAAGATAAACCTAAGGTAAAGGTTGAAGAAACAATTATGTTTCTTTTAAACCTTTGGTGTATCATACCTTTGGCATGGTTAATGACTACCTTGAAAAGATTAACTTATCAAAAGGGTCACACGACTCCTCCAATAAAGCAATTTTTTGCTGTGAAGTCATATAACAGCGACTAAATTTGATACACGAACTAAAAACAACTAGCAAACACAAAAATATACTGCAACTCAGAATATATCAGAATGACAATGTCATTTTTAAAACAATATTTGTTAATCACTGGCTTTTCACCCCAATACTATGGCAGTTGTACATTGAAGTCTTTCCATCAAATTCTCCTAATAGAAAATATTCCATCCTTCATGACTGTTGAGAAATTAGCTTAAGATAACAGGCGCTAAATTGGATATCCAAAAATGAGTGCATGGATCATGTGTGATAATCCCATGCTATCTTTGTGCTGCCTGCTTATTATGATTGCTGTGTGCAGCCAGCACTAACCGCACTGTTCATTGACTGCACACATCAGCAGGGGACCCAGTATTGTTACTTGCAAGCTTACTGCTTAAAGCTATCCTGCACTGCTGAAAATTAGCCTGCATCTCTTAAAGAGAAGGTGCATTGTGACTGCTGGAGGTGCTGACATCATTTGGAATAGTGCTGTGCAACAAAGAATAATGACTGACCGTAGGTGCACCAAGGTTTTCCAACGCTGCACTGGAAGTCTTGGTGAAGAAGGTGGAAAGGAAGAGAGATGCCCTGTATCTGCAGGGCAGCAGGAGGTCCTACAGACACACGATGAGAAAGCAGTGGAAGCAGATAGCCACTGAGGTTAATGACAGGTGTGCAGCCCCAAGGACCTGGAAGCAGTGTTGCAAGAAGTTTAATGATCTCACACAAGGTCAGTGAATGCATCTTCAAACGCACCACACTCATTGAGACATTTCCCTCTCTCTCTTGCGGGACAAGGTGGCACACAATTGGAGGCAGCAGGAGTTAACCAGAGGGGACCAGACACACCTGCATATCCTTACCCCGATGGAGGAGACGATGGAGGAGACATTTTCGGAAGGGACACTGCTGAGCACATGGCCAGTGGCAGGCCTGAATCCACTAAAGGTGATGATACCCTCATACTTAATCTTACTTCTCACCCTACCTCTCACAACCCTATGCCTGTGTCTTTCTCCTTTCAGATACCCAAGAACAGCAAACTGGCAAGACAGTGGAGGAAGAGCAAGAAGACAGATAATGAAGACACATCATCACGTGACATCAAACTCTCAGCCACTGGCTCAGATACTGACACTGCACATATCTCAGGCACAAATGTGCTGCAGCAAGATTGCACGAGTTCTACTGCAAAGGACTCAAATGAGGACTTTGATGAACCAGACTAAAGAAAAAAGCCAATGGTTGCACACATTGAAAAGCTTGGTGCATTGAGAACCTTGTCAGAAAGCCTGCAATCAATGTCAAGGAGCATGGAGAAGTCTAGCACCAGCTTGGCATGTGACCTTGCACAGAGTTTTGAGTCCATCCTTTCCAGCATGGAACTGGTGACCAACTCAATGCGCACACAAGCAGATCCAATCACAATGCAGTATCTGATGGCCGGTGTCTCAGCTTCCATTTGCAGCACAAGCAGCTTCCACAAAACGTCTGCATGCTGCAGTGGAAACTCAGGCTGAAGTCATACAAGATCATCTTGTTGTCACGTAAGCTCAGATTGCTCTCATGGAATCGCAGACTGCAGACCATCATGGCTGTGTATGCCAATATTCAAAGGGGCTTGCACGGTGTCACAGCAGTCCAGCAATCTGTCCAAAAACAGATCAGTAGGATTGCTGAAGTGCTGCCCCAGGGGAGTGGCAGTGGTTCTGTGCAGCACAAACCCTCTGTCCTTTCTCAGAATGACAGCATTGGTGATCCCACCCCTGTCACTCCGCCAGTGCCCTTGCTGTTGCCTGTCAGCCAGCCAACCCAGGTGCTGTCACCCAAGCTAAGATGGTATAGTCTGAAACCAGACCTTCTGGACTCAGAGCTGCTTGAGTTTGTGCTTCAAGGCCGTCTTCAGTCTCTTCCATTGAAAATCTGCAGTGTTTCACCAGCCATGTTGCAGCCACCGGGGTAGCCCTTTGTTGAAGCAGCAGGATAGACAAATACACATTGAAGACAGGCAGTAAGGGAATGCACAAGGATGATTAGTTTTATTTCGTATGCGGCATGACATGATGTAATTTATAAAATTGGTTTGGAATGTGTATTTTGTGTTGGCCTTTATTTTTGCATTGTGGCCAAGAGGATGATAATCAGTCACAAAGGGATATTCGGAGTGTGAGACTATTGGTGAATGGAAAATTGAGATTGAGATTACTGGTATCGTACTTGAATGTGTTCTTCACATACAGCCTGGGCAAAAAGGGGCTGTCCAGGTTTCACCCTCTCTTCCTCTTCCTCATCTTCTGCCTCTTTTTTCTCCCATTCCTCCTCCCCCCACTCCTCCTTCTAATGCTCCTGCTCCTCAGCTTTTTGCCTTATAGGTGGTGGAAAGGTCTGTTCCCTCATGATAGAAGCATCAGCATCCTACCACAAATCTTGAGATCCAAGTACTGCAGGACTCCTCCAGAGTGGTCCAGGCAGCGGAACCTTTGCTTCAGCATGCCAATGGTCTGCTCAATCAAATTTCTTGTCACAGCATGGCTCTCATTGTATGCATGCTGTGCACGTGTGCGTAGGATGTCAACCGGATTCATAACCATGTTGTCAGTGGATAGCCCTCGACTCCGAGTCGTCACCTTTTGGTTTGCTGCGGTGGGTAACATACAGCTGGCACAGTGAACTGCTGCAGAATGACTGCTACCAGGATACTGGGCATTGACCTGCATGTTGTGCTGCCTTTGGTCACACACCAACTGCATGTTGAAGAAGTGGAACCCCTTTTGATTCCAGTGCATGGCAGAGTTGACATGCTGCTCCCACAAAGCAAGGCGCATGCATACAGGCCTGTTGCAGGTGGCCCAAAGGTGCTCAAAAGCCAAAGGCCTTTGGGACCTAGTAAAGGAGATTTTATTTTAGTATTATTTAAAGTTACTTTAATCACAAGTTTTGTGATGTTTGGAAAATTTAAAAAAAAACATATTTATAAGGATAAGCAAAAGTAATTTTTCACTGTCAAGGCTACCTACTCTCATGGAGCCAGTTCATGGACCTCCTTCCCCTGGGGCCTCAAAACTATGTCTCCTTTGTGGATTATAAACAATAACACCTTTGCTTAAGACTCTTCCAATATGTGAACCATTTTGAGACTAACACAAAATGCTTGCAATGATACTTTCAGCTACTGCAGCAGCCTTGGATTTTCCGACCCACTCTCAGACATAGCTGCCTATACAGGGTGTTAATCGTGCCTGGAGCCTGCTATGAATTTGCAATGAAAATGCTCTGATGAAAATTGGCAGATTCTTGGGACTATATCACTGCTGCATTGAAGAACAGTTCTAATGCACTAATGGCTGTAAATCAGCTGATGAGTAAAATCCAGCTGAAGAAATTTTCATCCAATCAGGCTTCTGAGTAAAAGTGTTTGCTAACCCACTATATCAACCAGTTTTAGAAGGAGTTAACATAATATTACTGAAATTCAGAAAACAAATGTAAACTATAACAACAGTCGTGATGCTGGGTAAGTTATGAATTTACACTCCCTGAATTTGATAATCTTTACGGTGATTCTTTCAGAACATACAATCTTGTGTTAAGTTTACATTACAAGTTATTTATAGATGAGGAAGGCAATTCAGACAATCTTATATCATCCATCCAGAAAGACACCCAATTAACATGATTTTAATTTTTGGACTGTTTATGCTGCAGTTTATATGTCAGTATTGTTATGAAATCTTCATGTGGAAACTGACTTCTATACAGCTTGTGTTTTTGAGATGGTCCCTGATTTTGAGCCGGGGGTTTCCAGGTTGGAAGTCAAACCCAGGTTAGACAAACAAACAGTTCTGTGATTGAACACAGTTTTTTTTTTACCAAGGGCATGTGTCTGGAGGTTTCTAGTTTCAGTTTGTTAAGAAAACAACAAAGAGCTGGGTGTTTTTTTAAAAGAAGGCTTCTGCTTGGAGTAGAAGCAGATTACAAAGCAGCAGTCTGGCTGCCAGAAAAGAAGCCTGGACTGAGGGTTGACTATTGGTTGTCCGTAGTCACGCCATCAGGGCGGATGTGTGAAGGCCAAGGTGGTTCTAAAGGCGACAAGACCGAACCATTAAAGGGAAGATTGCAAAACTCACTATCGACAGGACATCATTTCTTCCATATTTGCAACCTTGAGGAAGGGACTTTGAAACCTACCAGAGGAAGATCCTGATCTTGTTGCACTGTTTAACACCATTTTGCTGATAAGACTGTTCAGCGGACCGTAAGGACTAGCTTTGTAGCATATGCCAATTAACATGTAACCGTTAAGATATATACATCAATTGTGATTTAACTGTTTGTTCATGTTTAATTCATTTTGGTTTTATTTTGAGTGTTAAAGTAAAATTTATAAAAGTGAAATCTTATGCGTTTTTTTTGGTTTCCTAAATTGGGGTCAGTCGGCGGATTTGGTTCTTTTGGTTTGTTCGTGGTATATGGGGATCATAACAAAATGACATGATTTCTGTATCATGTTGATGCAAAAAGTGTTGTATTAACATGTCACTATAATAGAGAAATTCATTTCTGTTTGCCTGCAGAGTGAAATGCCCAATATGCAGACTCATGCTATGCTAGTGGCAAGCATGCATGTGCAGAATTCCGCATGCCAGCTGGTTACATTTAATGTTAAGCAAGAGACAAGTCAGTCTTGGCTCAGTAGCACCCTAGCTTCTGAATCAGAAGGTCACGCATTCAAGCCCGACGTCAGAGACTTAAGCATGTAACCTGGGCTGATTGTTCAGCATATTGAGGGAGTGCTGAACTGCAGAGGTTCTGTCTTTCCATAGGGCAATAAACCAAGACCCTATTTAGTCCTACAGATGGACATAAATGAATCAAAATAATAAATAGTGCTATTCGATGAATAGAAGGGACTTTTCCAGGTGTCTTGGCTAATATTTATTGCACAATAAATACCACCAAAACAGATTTATTTGGTCTTCTTTCTTTATGTCATTGCTGTGCTAGGACCTAGCTGTATGCAAATTGGTTCCCACATTCCAAAGACTTGTGGGTTGATAGGTAAATTGGCCATTGTAAAAAATTGCCCCTAGTGTAGATAGGTGGTAGGAGAATTGAGGGAAGGTAGGGGTGTGAGAGGGAAAAATGGGATTAATGTAGGATTAGTATAAATGGCTGGTTGATGGTCGGCGTGGACTTGGTGGGCCGAAGGGCCTGTTTCGGTGCTGTATCTCTCTATGACTCTATTTCCTTACATTATAACAAGTGACTACATTTCAAAAAGTACTTCACACTGCAGGACATCCTGAGGTTATGAAATGCACTGTATAAATGAAAGTTTTGTGTCAGTGGGAGGCCAGTATAATTTTGCACTGGCACTAAACATGTCCAGTGTGAGTGCACAAGAAGCAATTTAAGAGGTTAAATCTTTCTGTTGCAACTCCTATAATGTAGAGTGTTTAACAGTATCTTGTAGTAGGAGGGTTGTGCTGTCTCCTTGTCAGCTGCTGTGAACCGACGAGCAAGCATTTCCTCGCAGTTTGGAGCAGCTTCTGCTTTATCAGTCATTCTCATCAGGGTGCGCACCTCCAGGCCAGAAGGTGGCAATGGCGGTGAAGAGCATCGGCTTGGGACAATTTTTGGTGCTCAGATGTCTCTTTGGGGCGTGGAGCAGTGTCCTTGGTGGGTTCAGGAGTGGAGCCAGAGAGTTACGGGCAGCAGGCAGAAGTGTGGGCAGGAGAAGAAAGAACCACAGGGAATGGCCGAAGGACTGTATCAGCAATTGGAAAACGATGCCAGCAAGGGGGAATTGTTGTGTGCATTCAGCTACCAATGACCACGGAGGACTAACTGGGGAGCACAGAAATCCCAAACATCAAGAAGCCCTGAAATGCTGACGAGGCCACTGGTGAACTGGATATTAAGGTAATCTGTGGCTCATGTGTTCAAGTGGAACTAGCAACAGGAGGGCCATGAGTGCTCAACTTTGTTCTTGCGGTGTTTCAAGTGCAGTATTTAAGTCTAAAACCTCGTTGCGAAGAGTGGGGATAAGAGGTCGAGAGAGAAAAGTTCAGGATCACAAACCTGCACTCCTGCTGAAGTGGGGCATTCCTGTGTCTATTGTTTAACAAACAAGTCTGCAACACTGCTGATTTGAAACAAAGAGTTAAACTCTCAATTGTTCTTCTGCTTTGGGGTGGTGAGTAATGTGCGTCCACTGTAATGAGTTTGTTTCTTTAAGATAAGTTTTTTCTTCACAAGTATAATTTCATGTGTGATGCCAATGGAATAAAGAGTCACAGAGCTGGAATTTGCATGTGGTCAGTGTGCTTTTTCCTGAATTTACTTGTTGGGCTGCAGCATTTGTCTTTATGATGCATAAAATTGCTCATTTTGGATAGAAGCATCTATTCTCCATTACTGCATTACTGCATCAAAAAATGTCCATGTAGTAATTGGAGGAGCATTAAGCAATTCCTATCCTTATTATCATACATGTCTAATTAAAGAATGCATTGCACACCCTCATGCTTCAAGCCAGAATGGCTCTCAAATTCCCATAGTGTGTTAGTAAATCAGCAATAACTACTTAACAGGTTTGCTAGAACAGAATTCCAAAAAATTAAAACCTTGTTCATTCTTTTGTCAGTAAGAATTGCATCACAGTAAGGATTCACACTTTTGAATTTCACCTTGACTCTGATGACAGACATATCATCTGCAGAGAGGTTTTGGAGAAAGTAACTTTCAAAAACAGGACATGTGTGGTGCAAAAATCATCATGTTATACAAAAACAAAGACAACAGAGGAGACTGCAATAACTGCAGGGGCATTTCACTCCTCAGCTTCACTGGGAAGGCCTTTGCTAGGGTTGTGCTGAAAATTTGCAGATCGAGTGTATCCAGAAGCACAATGTGGTTTCCCTGCTGGCAAATCTACAGTGGAAATGATCTTTTCCATATACCAGCAACAAGAGAAGTGTAGGGAACAAGAAATACCTCTCTACCTTGCTTTTGTTGATCTGATGAAAGCATTCAACACCATCAGCAGAGCAGGACTCTACAAGCTCCTTAGTCTCATCCATTCTTTTCACGACAACATGCACTGTACTGTACAGTTTGATGGCCCCACGTCTGACAGTTTCATGACGAAGAATGGAGTGAAACAGGGCTATGTCCTAGCCCCCACTTTGGTATTTTCTTCTGCATGCTCCTGATCCCTGCTGATATGGAATGGGTTTACCTGCATACGACGTCAGACGACAAGTTTTACAATCTGTCCAGATTGAAATTGAAGGCAAAAATACAGCACGTCTTGATCAGAGAGCTCCTGTACACTGATGATATACCGCGCTAGTCGCCTATGCAGAAACTAGGCTAAAGACTTATGGATTGTCTTTCCCTTGCCTGTAATCTGTTCTCCCTGACTATAAGCATCAAAAATACTGTGGTTATGGGATGGAGGACTGAATTTAATGGCCATGGTAGTGTCCCTGTCCACCAGCGGGAAAGCCCGGGGCAACACCATTTTCAGAAGACCTAACAGAATTCGATGTCAAGCAAGCAGTTAATTGCCTGCTGTTGGGGCTTCTGTGCCTTTCATGCCGAAGAGCCCACCTCCAAGAACTGCCAACCAATCAGATGGCCGTCAGCTCTTCAGTGCCACCAGTGCCACTGGGAGTGATGGCCACTACTGGTACTGCAGGAGGCCCCGGAATTAAGGTGTGGGGTTGTGCTTGCCAGGGCCACTTAGGTAGGCCCCCGTAAGGGGGGTAGGATGGCAGGGGGGAGGGGATGGTGGTGGTTAGTAAGCACAGGGGTGTCTTTCAGCAGGGCTGACCCTTGTGGCTGGTGGGGCCCTATGTGGGCCACGGGGTGCCTGATCAGGAGAGCCCCCGCCCTTAGCCTGCATGGAGGCCGCCAGCTTTTACAGTACTTTTACCGTAAAGGGCTGTGCCCTTACGATGGCGAGGCTGTGCAGTATGCTGCAGACCTGCTCTGTCAAGTACTGCAGGGCTCCTCCAGGCCAGTCCAGGCAGCGGAAGCATTGTTTCATCACGCCAATGGTCTGCTCTATCACATTTTGTGTGGCAGCGTGGCTTTCATTGTATGCATGCTGAGCATGAGTGTCTGGGTTGTGCACCGGAGTCATCAGCTATGTGGTCAGTAAACAGCTCTTGTTGCCAAGTAGCCACCCTTTAGTTTGCCATGGTGGCTCAAATGCAGCTGGCACAGCAGACTGCTGCTGAATGAAGGCATCCTGAATGTTGCCAGGATGCTGGGCATTTACCTGTTTCATTCTCTGTGTATGGTCACACACCAACTGGAGGTGAGGGAGTGGAATCCCTTTCAGTTCTGGTATCGGCCAGAAGTGGCATGTGGTACCCGCAAAACAACGGGCCTACAGTCAATGACACCCTGCACCATGGGAACGCATGTAATCCGAGCAAAGCTGTGGTCTCACTCCAGCTGCTTCTTTCTTTCAAAACAGAATGAAATCTAGTTCTCTCTGAATGAATACAGAGTGTCAGTGACCTCCCTCATGCATTGGTGGATGGCAAAATGCAAGACATTGCAAATATCTCCAACTTCAGCCTGGAAGGAGCCAGATGCACAAAAGGTCATCGCCATGGTCACCTTCACAGCCACTGGCTATGTGGTCCTTGCCTTGCTCCGAGATTGCAGTTATGACTGCAGCAGGTGATAGTTTTCAGTGAGGATGTCCTAACTGAAAGGCAGATATTGTACACATTATTTCTTGCTGAGGTTCAGGGAGGAGAATTGCTCCCAGAACACCCTGGACATATATGGCCTCCTGCTGAAAGCCCTTCACCCCCTTCTCCACCCACATCTTCCAGCAACCTGTCCTGCTTCAGGTGCCCTCTGCTCATTCTCCAAGTTATGCTGTATTCCGATGCATAGCCATGCACCCATGCCTGGGAGCAAAAGTGCAAAAGCCTTAAACTGAACAAAAACCCCTTGCATACCTGCCACACCACTCCGCATAGACTTTGGCAGTTTTAAACAATGATAGAAAACCCCAAACATTTGTAGAATCGAAGCAACTACCAGAAGAAATTAACCAGTAACTAACCTGTCAGTAGTTGATGATCCCTTTAACTAGCACTGGTGAGGTGTGGAGGGCGGTGGGGGCAGGTCCTTCCTGCTGTTGAGCTGTGTGAAGTTATGAGAGGGTGATAGCTGGAGCGTGAGCTCCGAAGTAGCAGTGCTGGCATTAAATCTACATTGCATGCTGATTGACATCATGATCTGCCTGCTCTTGATACTGCCGGCAGCCGTTCACTGTCCGCACTAACACCCTCGCAAATAGGGTTCAGGGCACTTCCCACCTCAAAAGTGTGCATACATGCTGTGGTCACCACTTTGGATACCAAAAGGCAGCCGTAGTGCACAAACAATGGGTGACTCCGATCCGAATTTTGCACTGATGGAATTTAAACATTTTGTTGTAATTCCTGAATTTGGATAATCTTAATATATATACCCTTGCGGCAATTGCTACACTTTTGAAAATAAGTGTTTGCGAAAGGTTTCAGGCTACATATTATGAAGGCGTTTGGGACACCCCAATAAATGTCCTCAGTACCTTGCTCTATGGCAGCGAGGCCTGGACAACGTATGTCAGCCAAGAACGATGTCTCAATTCATTCCATCTTCGCTGCCTCCGGAGAGTCCTTGGCATCAGGTGGCAGGACCGTATCTCCAACATAGAATTCCTCGAGGCAGCCAACATCCCCAGCTTATACACACTACTGAGTCAACGGCGCTTGAGATGGCTTGGCCATGTGAGCCGCATGGAAGATGACAGGATCCCCAAGGACACATTGGACAGCGAGCTCGTCACTGGTATCAGACCCATCGGCCGTCCATGTCTCCGCTTTAAAGACGTCTGCAAACGCGACATGAAGTCCTGTGACATTGATCACAAGTCGTGGGAGTCAGTTGCCAGCGTTCGCCAGAGCTGGCGGACAGCCATAAAGGCGGGGCTAAAGTGTGGCGAGTCGAAAAGACTTAGCAGTTGGCAGGAAAAAAGACAGAAGCGCAAGGGGAGAGCCAACTGTGCAACAGCCCCGACAACCAATTCTGTCTGCAGCACCTGTGGAAGAATCTGTCACTCTAGTATTGGCCCTTATAGCCACCCCAGGCGCTGCCCAACAAACCACTGACCACCTGCAGGTGCTTACCCATTGTCTCCCGAGACAAGGAGGCCAAAGAAGAAGAATAAACATGCTGCTGTACCGATTTCAGTGGTTAACTAAGATTGTGACTAGCGTCTGGAAAACTAGAATCTGCTGCTTTATAACAGTCACTTTTCTGGCCAGGGTAATTTTATGCTCATTGGTTGCGCACGTGCATGAAAATATATAGATGATTTTTAATTGACACATTCTGTACTTTGCTTATGTTTCATGATGTGAAACAAATGACAATTGATGCTACATTCTAAATACATTGTTCAAAAGGATTGGTAAAGCTCGAAGGCCAGAACTTAAAGTAAAAATAATTCTGAGGTGAAGAGTATGCACTTCTATTTATATGCAAATCAGAGAGCAACTTCAGGTTGACACTGGAAGAGTGAGACTGTGGTCACCACTTTGGATACCAAAAGGCAGTGAGACTGTGCGAGAGTTAAAAGAGCAGTGGCAGGGGGAAGTAGCGAGACTGAACGATACATAAACAGTTTAATAGAATGGCGGGAAGGAGGGAGACCCACACAGTTTAATAGAGGAGCAGGATGGAGGGAGACCCACACAGTTTAATAGAACGGCGGGAAGGAGGGAGACCCACACAGTTTAATAGAGGAGCAGGAAGGAGTGAGACCGACACAGTTTTTTAGAGCAGCAGAAAGAGTGAGACCCACACAGATTAAAGAACAGCGGGAAGGAGTGAGACTCACACAGTTTAATAGAACAGAGGGAAGGAGTGAGACCCAGACACTTTAATCGAACAGCGGGAAGGAGTGAGACCCAGACAGTTTAACAGAATGGCAGGAAGGAGTGAGACCCACACAGTTTAATAGAACAGCGGGAAGGAGTGAGAACCACTCAGTTTAATCGAACAGCGGGAAGGACTGAGACCCAGACAGTTGAATCGAACAGCGGGAAGGACTGAGACCCACACAGTTTAACAGAATGGCAGGAAGGAGTGAGACCCACACAGTTCAATAGAACAGCGGGAAGGAGTGAGACCCACACAGTTTAATAGAACGGCGGGAAGGAGTGAGACCCACACAGTTTAATAGAACAGTGGGAAGGAGTGAGACCCACACAGTTTAATAGAACAGCGGGAAGGAGTGAGACCCACACAGTTTAATAGAACGGCGGGAAGGAGTGAGACCCACACAGTTTAATAGAACGGCGGGAAGGAGTGAGACCCACAAAGTTTAATAGAACAGCAGGAAGGAGTGAGACCCAGACAGTTTAAACGAACAGCGGGAAGGACTGAGACCCAGACAGTTTAATAGAATGGCGGGAAGGAGTGAGACCCACACAGTTTAATAGAACGGCGGAAAGGAGTGAGACCCACACAGTTTAATAGAACAGCAGGAAGGAGAGAGAAGCACACAGTTTATTGGACAGTGGGAAGGACTGAGACCCACACAGTTTAATAGAACAGCAGGAAGGAGTAAGACCCACACTGTTAAATACAGCAGCAAAAAGGAGTGAGACCCACACAGTTTAATAGAACAGCGGGAAGGAGTGAGACCTACAAAGTTTAATAGAACAGCGGGAAGGAGTGAGACCCAGACAGTTTAATAGAATGGCGCGAAGGAGTGAGACCCACAAAGTTTAATAGAACAGCGGGAAGGAGTGAGACCCAGACAGTTTAATAGAACAGCGGGAAGGACTGAGACCCAGACCGTTTAATAGAATGGCAGGAAGGAGTGAGACCTGCACAGTATAATAGAACAGCGGGAAGGAATGAGACCCTGACAGTTTAATCGAACAGCGGGAAGGAGTGAGACCCAGACAGTTTAATCGAACAGTGGGAAGGAGTGACACCCACAAAGTTTAATAGAATGGCAGGAAGGAGTGAGACCCACACTGTTCAAAACAGCAGCAGAAAGGAGCGAGACCCACACAGTTTAATAGAATGGCGGGAAGGAGTGAGACCCACACAGTTTAATAGAACAGCAGGAAGGAGTGAGACCCACACAGTTTAATAGAACAGCGGGAAGGAGTGAGACCCACAAAGTTTAATAGAACAGCGGGAAGGAGTGAGACGCACACAGTTTAAAAGAATGGCGCGAAGGAGTGAGACCCACACAGTTTAATAGAACGGCGGGAAGGAGTGCGACCCACACAGTTTATTAGAAAGGCGGGAAAGAGTAAGACCCGCACAGTTTAATCGAACAGCGGGAAGGAGTGAGACCCAGACAGTTTAATCGAACAGCGGGAAGGAGTGAGACCCAGACAGTTTAATCGAGCAGCGGGAAGGACTGAGACCCAGACAGTTTAATAGAACAGCCGGAAGGAGTGAGACCCACACAGTTTAATAGAACGACGGGAATGAGTGAGACTCACACAGTTTAATAGAACGGCGGGAAGGAGTGAGACCCACACAGTTTAATAGAACGGCGGGAAGGGGTGAGACCCAGACTGTTAAATGGAATGGCACGAAGGAGTGAGACCCACCGAGTTTTTTCGAGCAGTGGGATGGAGTGAGACCCACACCGTTTAATCGAACAGCAGGAACGAGTGAGACCCACACTGTTTAATGCAACAGCAGAATGGAGTGAGACCCACACAGGTTAATAGAACAGCGGGAAGGAGTGAGACCCACACAGTTTATTAGAACAGCGGGAAGGAGTGAGACCCACACTGTTTAATGCAGCAGCAGAATGGAGTGAGACCCACACAGTTCAATAGAACAGCGGGAAGGAGTGAGACCCACACAGTTTAATAGAACGGCGGGAAGGAGTGAGACCCACACAGTTTAATAGAACAGTTGGAAGGAGTGAGACCCACACAGTTTAATAGAACAGCGGGAAGGAGTGAGACCCACACAGTTTAATAGAACAGCGGGAAGGAGTGAGAACCAGCTAGTTTGATTGAACAGCGGGAAGGAATGAGATCCACACAGTTTAACAGAACGGCGGGCACAGTGAGGCCCACACAGTTTAATAGAACGACAGGAAGGAGTGAGACCCACACAGTTTAATATAATGGCGGGAAGGAGTGAGACCCACACAGTTTAATAGAATGGCGGGAGCGAGTGAGACCCACACAGTTTAACAGAACGGTGGGAACGAGCGAGACCCACACAGTTTAATAGAACGGCAGGAAGGAGTGAGACCCACACAGTTTAATATAACGGCGGGAACGAGTGAGACCCACACAGTTTAACAGAACAGTGGGAAGGAGTGAGATCCACACAGTTTAGCAGAGCTGTAGGAATGATTGAGACCCACACTGTTTAATAGAACGGCAGGAAGGAGTGAGACCCACACAGTTAAAGAGAACAGCGGGAAGGAGTGAGACCCACACAGTTTAATAGAACGGCAGGAAGGAGTGAGACCCACACAGTTAAAGAGAACAGCGGGAAGGAGTGAGACCCACACAGTTTAAGAGAACAGCGGGAAGGAGTGAGACCCACACAGTTTAACGGAGCAGCAGGAAGTATTGAGACCCACATAGGTTAAGAGAACAGAGGGAAGCAGTGATACCCACACAGTTTAATAGAATGGCAGGCAGGATTGAGACCCACTTGGTTTAATAGAACGGCGCGAAGGAGTGAGACCCACACAGTTTAATAGAACGGCAGGAAGGAGTTAGACCCACACAGTTTAATAGCACGGCAGGAAGGAGTGAGACCCAGACAGTTTATTAGCACAGCGGGAAGCAGTGAGACCCACACAGTTAAATAGAAGGGCAGGAAGGAGTGAAACCCACACGGTTTTATAGAACGGCGGGAAGGAGTGAGACCCACACAGTTTAATGGAATGGCAGGACGAAGTGAGACCCACACACTTTAATAGAACGGTGCGAAGGAGTGGGACCCACACAGTTTAATAGAATGGCAGGACGAGTGAGACCCACACAGTTTAATAGAACAGTTGGAAGCAGTGAGATCCACACAGTTTAATAGAACAGCGGGAAGGTGTGAGACCCACACAGTTTAAGAGAACAGCGGAGAGGAGTGAGACCCACACAGTTTAACAGAGCAGCGGGAAGGATTGAGACCCACACAGTTTAATAGAACGGCGGGAAGGAGTGAGACCCACACAGTTTAATAGAACAGCGGGAAGGAGTGAGACCCACACAGTTTAATAGAACGGCGGGAAGGGGTGAGACCCAGACTGTTGAATGGAACGGCACGAAGGAGTGAGACCCACCGAGTTTTTTCGAGCAGTGGGATGGAGTGAGACCCACACACTTTAATCGAACAGCAGGAACGAGTGAGACCCACACAGTTTAATAGAACAGTTGGAAGGAGTGAGATCCACACAGTTTAATAGAACAGCGGGAAGGTGTGAGACCCACACAGTTTAACAGAGCAGCGGGAAGGAGTGAGACCCACACAGTTTAACAGAGCAGCGGGAAGGATTGAGACCCACACAGGTTAATAGAAAAGCGGGAAGGTGTGAGACCCACACAGTGTAAGAGAACAGCGGAGAGGAGTGAGACCCACACAGGTTAACAGAGCTGCGGGAAGGATTGAGACCCACACAGGTTAATAGAAAAGTGGGAAGGAGTGATACCCACACAGTTTAATAGAATGGCAGGCAGGTTTGAGAACCCACACAGTTTAATAGAACAGCGGGAATGAGTGAGACCCACACAGTTTAATACAACAGCGGAAGAAGTGAGACCCACACAGTTTAAGAGAACAGCGGGAAGGAGTGAGACCCACATAGTTGAACAGAAGGCGCGAAGGAGTGACACCCACACAGTTTAATAGAGCAGGGGCAAGGAGTGAGACCCACACAGTTTAATAGAATGGCAGGTAGGAGTGAGACCCACACAGTTTAATAGAGCAGCTGGAAGCAGTGAGACCCACATCGTTGAATAGAACTGCGGGAAGGAGTGAGACCCACACAGTTAAAGAAAGGCACGAAGGAGTGAGACCCACACAGTTTAATAGAACGGCGCGAAGGAGTGAGACCCACTCGGTTTCAGAGAACAGCGCGAAGGAATGAGACCCACACCGTTTAATAGAAGGCGCGAAGGAGTGACACCCACATAGTTTAATTGAGCAGGGGCAAGGAGTGAGACCCACACTGTTTAATAGAATGGCAGGTAGGATTGAGACCCGCACAGTTTAATAAAACAGCGGGTAGGAGTGAGATCCACACAGTTTAATAGAATGGCAGGAAGGAGTGAGTCCCACACAGTTTAATAAAACAGCGGGAAGGAGTGAGATCCACTCAGTTTAATAGAATGGCAGGAAGGAGTGAAACCCACACAGTTTAATAGAACGGCGGGAAGGAGTTAGACCCACACAGTTTAATAGAACGGGGCGAAGGAGCGAGACCCACACAGTTTAATAGAACGGCGGGAAGGTATGAGACCCACACAGTTTAAGAGAGCAGCGGGAAGGATTGAGACCCACACAGGTTAATAGAAAAGCGGGAAGGAGTGATACCCACACAGTTTAATAGAATGGCAGGTAGGTTTGAGACCCACACAGTTTAATAGAACGGCGCGAAGGAGTGAGATCCACACACTTTAATAGAATGGCAGGTAGGTTTGAGACCCACACAGTTGAATGGAACGGCGGGAAGGTGTGAGATCCACACACTTTAATAGAACAGCGGGAAGGAGTGAGACCCACACAGTTTAACAGACTGGCGCGAAGGAGTGAGACCCACACAGTTGAATAGAACAGCGGGAATGAGTAGACCCACACAGTTTAAGAGAACAGCGGGAAGGAGTGAGACCCATACAGTTTAATACAACAGTGGAAGAAGTGAGACCCACACAGTTTAAGAGAACAGCGGGAAGGAGTGAGACCCACATAGTTGAACAGAAGGCGCGAAGGAGTGACACCCACACATTTTAATAGAACGGCGGGAAGGAGTGAGACCCACACAGTTTAATAGAATGGCGGGAATGAGTGAGACTCACACAGTTAAATTAAACGGCGGGAAGGAGTGAGACCCACACAGTTTCATCGAACAGCGGGAATGAGTGAGACTCACATAGTTTAATAGAACGGCGGGAAGGAGTGAGACCCACACAGGTTAATCGAACAGCGGGATTGAGTGAGACTCACACAGTTTAATAGAACGGCGGGAAGGAGTGAGACCAGACTGTTGAATAGAACGGCGGGAAGGAGTGAGACCCACACTGTTTAATAGAACAGCGGGAAGGAGTGAGACCCACACAGTTTAATGGAACAGCGGGAAGGAGTGAGAACCAGCTAGTTTAATTGAACAGCGGGAAGGAGTGAGACCCACACAGTTTAATAGAACAGCGGGAAGGCGTAAGACCCAGACAGTTGAATAGAACGGCGGGAAGGAGTGAGACGCACCCAGTTTAAGAGTGCAGTGGGATTTAGTGAGACCCAGAAAGTTTAATAGAATATCGGGAAGGTGTGAGACCCAGACAGTTCAATAGAATGGCGCGAAGGAGTGAGACCCACACAGTTTAATAGAACGGCGGGAAGGAGTGAGACCCAGACAGTTTAACAGAACGGCGGGAAGGAGTGAGACCCACACAGTTTATTCGAAAGGCGCGAAGGAGTAAGACCCACACACTTTAACCGAACAGCGGGAAGGACTGAGACCCAGATAGTTTAACAGAACGGCGGGAAGGAGTGAGACCCACACAGTTTAACAGAACGGCGGGAAGGAGTGAGACCCACACAGTTGAATCGAACAGCGGGAAGGACTGAGACCCAGACAGTTTAATCGAACGGCGGGAAGGACTGAGACCCAGACAGTTTAATCGAACAGCGGGAAGGACTGAGACCCAGACAGTTTAATCGAACGGCGGGAAGGAGTGAGACCCACACAGTTTAAGAGAACAGCGGGAAGGAGTGAGACCCATACAGTTTAATACAACAGTGGAAGAAGTGAGACCCACACAGTTTAAGAGAACAGCGGGAAGGAGTGAGACCCACATAGTTGAACAGAAGGCGCGAAGGAGTGACACCCACACATTTTAATAGAACGGCGGGAAGGAGTGAGACCCACACAGTTTAATAGAATGGCGGGAATGAGTGAGACTCACACAGTTAAATTAAACGGCGGGAAGGAGTGAGACCCACACAGTTTCATCGAACAGCGGGAATGAGTGAGACTCACACAGTTTAATAGAACGGCGGGAAGGAGTGAGACCCACACAGGTTAATCGAACAGCGGGATTGAGTGAGACTCACACAGTTTAATAGAACGGCGGGAAGGAGTGAGACCAGACTGTTGAATAGAACGGCGGGAAGGAGTGAGACCCACACTGTTTAATAGAACAGCGGGAAGGAGTGAGACCCACACAGTTTAATGGAACAGCGGGAAGGAGTGAGAACCAGCTAGTTTAATTGAACAGCGGGAAGGAGTGAGACCCACACAGTTTAATAGAACAGCGGGAAGGCGTAAGACCCAGACAGTTGAATAGAACGGCGGGAAGGAGTGAGACGCACCCAGTTTAAGAGTGCAGTGGGATTTAGTGAGACCCAGAAAGTTTAATAGAATATCGGGAAGGTGTGAGACCCAGACAGTTCAATAGAATGGCGCGAAGGAGTGAGACCCACACAGTTTAATAGAACGGCGGGAAGGACTGAGACCCAGACAGTTTAACAGAACGGCGGGAAGGAGTGAGACCCACACAGTTTATTCGAAAGGCGCGAAGGAGTAAGACCCACACACTTTAACCGAACAGCGGGAAGGACTGAGACCCAGATAGTTTAACAGAACGGCGGGAAGGAGTGAGACCCACACAGTTTAACAGAACGGCGGGAAGGAGTGAGACCCACACAGTTGAATCGAACAGCGGGAAGGACTGAGACCCAGACAGTTTAATCGAACGGCGGGAAGGACTGAGACCCAGACAGTTTAATCGAACAGCGGGAAGGACTGAGACCCAGACAGTTTTATCGAACGGCGGGAAGGAGTGAGACCCACACAGTTTAAGAGAACAGCGGGAAGGAGTGAGACCCACACAGTTTAAGAGAACAGCGGGAAGGAGTGAGACCCACACAGTTTAAGAGAACAGCGAGAAGGAGTGAGACCCACACAGTTTAACGGAGCAGCAGGAAGTATTGAGACCCACATTGGTTAAGAGAACAGTGCGAAGCAGTGATAGCCACACAGTTTAATAGAATGGCAGGCAGGTTTGAGACCCACTTGGTTTAATAGAACGGCGCGAAGGAGTGAGACCCACACAGTTTAATAGAACGGCAGGAAGGAGTTAGACCCACACAGTTTAATAGCACGGCAGGAAGGAGTGAGACCCAGACAGTTTATTAGAACAGCGGGAAGCAGTGAGACCCACACAGTTCAATAGAAGGGCAGGAAGGAGTGAAACCCACACAGTTTAATAGAACGGCGGGAAGGAGTGAGACCCACACAGTTTAATGGAATGGCAGGACGAAGTGAGACCCACACACTTTAATAGAACGGCGCGAAGGAGTGGGACCCACACAGTTTAATAGAATGCAGGACGAAGTGAGACCCACACAGTTTAATAGAACGGAGGGAACGAGTGAGACCCACACAGTTTAATAGAACAGTTGGAAGGAGTGAGACCCACACAGTTTAACAGAGCAGCGGGAAGGATTGAGACCCACACAGTTTAATAGAACAGCGGGAAGGAGTGCGACCCACACAGTTTAATAGAACGGCGGGAAGGGGTGAGACCCAGACTGTTGAATGGAACGGCACGAAGGAGTGAGACGCACCGAGTTTTTTCGAGCAGTGGGATGGAGTGAGACCCACACAGTTTAATCGAACAGCAGGAACGAGTGAGACCCACACTGTTTAATGCAGCAGCAGAATGGAGTGAGACCCACAGAGTTTAATAGAACAGCGGGAAGGAGTGAGACCCACACAGTTAAATAGAACAGCGGGAAGGAGTGTGACCCACACAGTTTAATAGAACAGCGGGAAGGAGTGAGACCCACACAGATTAATAGAACAGCGGGAAGGAGTGAGACCCACACAGTTTAATAGAACGGCGGGAAGGAGTGAGACCCACACAGTTTAATAGAACAGTTGGAAGGAGTGAGACCCACACAGTTTAACAGAACGGCGGGCAGAGTGAGACCCACACAGTTTAATAGAACAGGGGAATGAGTGAAACCCACACAGTTTAATAGAATGGCAGGAAGGAGTGAGACCCACACAGTTTAACAGAACGGTGGGAACGAGTGAGACCCACACAGTTTATTCGAAAGGCGCGAAGGAGTAAGACCCACACACTTTAACCGAACAGCGGGAAGGACTGAGACCCACACAGTTTAATCGAGCAGCGGGAAGGACTGAGACCCAGACAGTTTAATCGAACGGCGGGAAGGACTGAGACCCAGACAGTTTAATGGAACAGCGGGAAGGACTGAGACCCACACAGTTTAATAGAACAGCGGGAATGAGTGAGACCCACACAGTTTCATAGAACGGCGGGAAGGAGTGAGACCCACACAGTTTAATAGAACAGCGGGAATGAGTGAGACTCACACAGTTTAATAGAACGGCGGGAAGGAGTGAGACCCAAACAGTTTAATAGAACAGCGGGAAGGAGTGAGACCCACACACTTTAATAGAACAGCGGGATGGAGTGAGACCCACACTGTTTAATGCAGCAGCAGAATGGAGTGAGACCCACACAGTTTAATAGAACAGCGGGAAGGAGTGAGACCCACACAGTTTAACAGAACGGCGGGCAGAGTGAGACCCACACAGTTTAATAGAACAGGGGAATGAGTGAAACCCACACAGTTTAATAGAATGGAAGGAAGGAGTGAGACCCACACAGTTTAACAGAACGGTGGGAACGAGTGAGACCCACACAGTTTATTCGAAAGGCGCGAAGGAGTAAGACCCACACACTTTAACCGAACAGCGGGAAGGACTGAGACCCACACAGTTTAACAAAACGGCGGGAAGGAGTGAGACCCACACAGTTTAATCGAACAGCGGGAAGGACTGAGACCCAGACAGTTTAATCGAACGGCGGGAAGGACTGAGACCCAGACAGTTTAATGGAACAGCGGGAAGGACTGAGACCCACACAGTTTAATAGAACAGCGGGAATGAGTGAGACCCACACAGTTTCATAGAACGGCGGGAAGGAGTGAGACCCACACAGTTTAATAGAACAGCGGGAATGAGTGAGACCCACACTGTTTAATAGAACAGCGGGAAGGAGTGAGACCCACACAGTTAAATAGAACAGCGGGAAGGAGTGAGACCCACACAGTTTAACAGAACAGCGGGAAGGAGTGAGACCCACACACTTTAATAGAACAGGGGGAAGGAGTGAGAACCAGCTAGTTTGATTGAACAGCGGGAAGGAATGAGACCCACACAGTTTAACAGAACGGCGGGCAGAGTGAGACCCACACAGTTTAATAGAACAGGGGAATGAGTGAGACCCACACAGTTCAATAGAACGGCAGGAAGGAGTGAGACCCACACAGTTTAACAGAACGGTGGGAACGAGTGAGACCCACACAGTTTAATAGAACGGCAGGAAGGAGTGAGACCCACACAGTTTAATATAACGGCGGGAACGAGTGAGACCCACACAGTTTAACAGAACGGTGGGAACGAGTGAGACCCACACAGTTTAAGAGAACAGTGGGAAGGAGTGAGATCCACATAGTTTAGCAGAGCTGCAGGAAGGATTGAGACCCACACTGTTTAATGGAACGGCAGGAAGGAGTGTGACCCACACAGTTTAATAGAACGGAAGGAAGGAGTGAGACCCACACAGTTTAAGAGAACAGCGGGAAGGAGTGAGACCCACACAGTTTAAGAGAACAGCGGGAAGGAGTGAGACCCACACAGTTTAACGGAGCAGCAGGAAGTATTGAGACCCACATAGGTTAAGAGAACAGTGGGAAGCAGTGATAGCCACACAGTTTAATAGAATGGCAGGCAGGTTTGAGACCCACTTGGTTTAATAGAACGGCGCGAAGGAGTGAGACCCACACAGTTTAATAGAACGGCAGGAAGGAGTTAGACCCACACAGTTTAATAGCACGGCAGGAAGGAGTGAGACCCAGACAGTTTATTAGAACAGCGGGAAGCAGTGAGACCCACACAGTTAAATAGAAGGGCAGGAAGGAGTGAAACCCACACGGTTTAAGAGAACAGCGGGAAGGTGTGAGACCCGCACAGTTTAAGAGAACAGCGGAGAGGAGTGAGACCCACACAGTTTAACAGAGCAGCGGGAAGGATTGAGACCCACACAGTTTAATAGAACAGCGGGAAGGAGTGAGACCCACACTGTTTAATAGAACAGTTGGAAGGAGTGAGACCCACACAGTTTAATGGAACAGCGGGAAGGAATGAGACCCACACAGTTTAATAGAATGGCAGGAAGGAGTGAGACCCACACAGTTTAATAGAACAGCGGGAAGGAGTGAGACCCACACAGTTAAATAGAACAGCGGGAAGGAGTGAGACCCACACAGTTTAATAGAACAGCGGGAAGGAGTGAGACCCACACTGTTTAATAGAACAGTTGGAAGGAGTGAGACCCACACAGTTTAATGGAACAGCGGGAAGGAATGAGACCCACACAGTTTAATAGAACAGCGGGAAGGAGTGAGACCCACACTGTTTAATAGAACAGCGGGAAGGAGTGAGACCCACACAGTTTAATAGAACAGCGGGAAGGAGTGAGACCCACACAGTTTAATAGAACAGCGGGAAGGAGTGAGACCCACACTGTTTAATAGAACAGTTGGAAGGAGTGAGACCCACACAGTTTAATGGAACAGCGGGAAGGAATGAGACCCACACAGTTTAATAGAATGGCAGGAAGGAGTGAGACCCACACAGTTTAATAGATCGGCGGGAACGAGTGAGACCCACACAGTTTAATATAACGGCGGGAACGAGTGAGACCCACACAGTTTAATAGAACGGTGGGAACGAGTGAGACCCACACAGTTTAATAGAACGGCAGGAAGGAGAGAGACCCACACAGTTTAATAGAACAGCGGGAAGGATTGGGACCCACACAGCTGAAGAGAACAGTGGGAAGGAGTGAGATCCACACACTTTAGCAGAGCTGCAGGAAGGATTGAGACCCACACTGTTTAATAGAACGGCAGGAAGGAGTGAGACCCACACAGTTTAATAGAACAGGGGGAAGGAGTGAGAACCAGCTAGTTTGATTGAACAGCGGGAAGGAATGAGACCCACACAGTTTAACAGAACGGCGGGCAGAGTGAGACCCACACAGTTTAATAGAACAGGGGAATGAGTGAGACCCACACAGTTCAATAGAACGGCAGGAAGGAGTGAGACCCACACAGTTTAACAGAACGGTGGGAACGAGTGAGACCCACACAGTTTAAGAGAACAGTGGGAAGGAGTGAGATCCACATAGTTTAGCAGAGCTGCAGGAAGGATTGAGACCCACACTGTTTAATGGAACGGCAGGAAGGAGTGTGACCCACACAGTTTAATAGAACGGAAGGAAGGAGTGAGACCCACACAGTTTAAGAGAACAGCGGGAAGGAGTGAGACCCACACAGTTTAAGAGAACAGCGGGAAGGAGTGAGACCCACACAGTTTAAGAGAACAGCGGGAAGGAGTGAGACCCACACAGTTTAACGGAGCAGCAGGAAGTATTGAGACCCACATAGGTTAAGAGAACAGTGGGAAGCAGTGATAGCCACACAGTTTAATAGAATGGCAGGCAGGTTTGAGACCCACTTGGTTTAATAGAACGGCGCGAAGGAGTGAGACCCACACAGTTTAATAGAACGGCAGGAAGGAGTTAGACCCACACAGTTTAATAGCACGGCAGGAAGGAGTGAGACCCAGACAGTTTATTAGAACAGCGGGAAGCAGTGAGACCCACACAGTTAAATAGAAGGGCAGGAAGGAGTGAAACCCACACGGTTTAATAGAACGGCGGGAAGGAGTGAGACCCACACAGTTTAATGGAATGGCAGGACGAAGTGAGACCCACACACTTTAATAGAACGGAGGGAAGGAGTGAGACCCACACAGTTTAATAGAACAGCGGGAAGGAGTGAGACCCACACAGTTTAATAGAACGGCGGGAAGGGGTGAGACCCAGACTGTTGAATGGAACGGCACGAAGGAGTGAGACGCACCGAGTTTTTTCGAGCAGTGGGATGGAGTGAGAACCACACTGTTTAATGCAGCAGCAGAATGGAGTGAGACCCACACAGTTTAATAGAACAGCGGGAAGGAGTGAGACCCACACTGTTTAATAGAACAGCGGGAAGGAGTGAGACCCACACTGTTTAATAGAACAGTTGGAAGGAGTGAGACCCACACAGTTTAATGGAACAGCGGGAAGGAGTGAGACCCACACAGTTTAATAGAACAGCGGGAAGGAGTGAGACCCACACTGTTTAATAGAACAGTTGGAAGGAGTGAGACCCACACAGTTTAATGGAACAGCGGGAAGGAATGAGACCCACACAGTTTAATAGAATGGCAGGAAGGAGTGAGACCCACACAGTTTAATAGATCGGCGGGAACGAGTGAGACCCACACAGTTTAATAGAACGGTGGGAACGAGTGAGACCCACACAGTTTAACAGAATGGTGGGAACGAGTGAGACCCACACAGTTTAATAGAACGGCAGGAAGGAGAGAGACCCACACAGTTTAATAGAACAGCGGGAAGGATTGGGACCCACACAGCTGAAGAGAACAGTGGGAAGGAGTGAGATCCACACAGTTTAGCAGAGCTGCAGGAAGGATTGAGACCCACACTGTTTAATAGAACGGCAGGAAGGAGTGAGACCCACACAGTTTAATAGAACGGCAGGAAGGAGTGAGACCCACACAGTTTAAGAGAACAGCGGGAAGGAGTGAGACCCATACAGTTTAACGGAGCAGCAGGAAGTATTGAGACCCACATAGGTTAAGAGAACAGTGGGAAGCAGTGATACCCACACAGTTTAATAAAATGGCAGGCAGGTTTGAGACCCACTTGGTTTAATAGAACGGCGCGAAGGAGTGAGACCCACACAGTTTAATAGATCGGCAGGAAGGAGTTAGACCCACACAGTTTAATAGCACGGCAGGAAGGAGTGAGACCCAGACAGTTTATTAGAACAGCGGGAAGGAGTGAGACCCACACAGTTAAATAGAAGGGCAGGAAGGAGTGAAACCCACACGGTTTAATAGAACGGCGGGAAGGAGTGAGACCCACACAGTTTAATGGAATGGCAGGACGAAGTGAGACCCACAGACTTTAATAGAACGGCGCGAAGGAGTGGGACCCACACAGTTTAATAGAATGGCAGGACGAAGTGAGACCCACACAGTTTAATAGAACGGAGGCAACGAGTGAGACCCACACAGTTTAATAGAACAGTTGGAAGGAGTGAGATCCACACAGTTTAATAGAACAGCGGGAAGGTGTGAGACCCACACAGTTTAAGAGAACAGCGGAGAGGAGTGAGACCCACACAGTTTAACAGAGCAGCGGGCAGGATTGAGACCCACACAGGTTAAGAGAACAGTGGGAAGCAGTGATACCCACACAGTTTAATAGAATGGCAGGCAGGTTTGAGACCCACTTGGTTTAATAGAACAGCGGGAAGGTATGAGACCCACACAGTTTAAGAGAACAGCGGAGAGGAGTGAGACCCACACAGTTTAACAGAGCAGCGGGAAGGATTGAGACCCACACAGGTTAATAGAAAAGCGGGAAGGAGTGATACCCACACAGTTTAATAGAATGGCAGGCAGGTTTGAGACCCACACAGTTTAATAGAACGGCGCGAAGGAGTGAGACCCACACAGTTGAATGGAACGGCGGGAAGGTGTGAGATCCACACACTTTAATAGGACAGCGGGAAGGAGTGAGACCCACACAGTTTCACAGAATGGCGCGAAGGAGTGAGACCCACACAGTTGAATAGAACAGCGGGAATGAGCAGACCCACACAGTTTAAGAGAACAGCGGGAAGGAGTGAGACCCACACAGTTTAATACAACAGCGGAAGAAGTGAGACCCACACAGTTTAAGAGAACAGCGGGAAGGAGTGAGACCAACATAGTTGAACAGAAGGCGCGAAGGAGTGACACCCACACAGTTTAATGGAGCAGGGGCAAGGAGTGAGACCCACACAGTTTAATAGAATGGCAGGTAGGAGTGAGACCCACACAGTTTAATAGAGCAGCTGGAAGCAGTGAGACCCACATAGTTGAATAGAACTGCGGGAAGGAGTGAGACCCACACAGTTAAAGAACGGCACGAAGGAGTGAGACCCACACAGTTTAATAGAACGGCGCGAAGGAATGAGACCCACTCGGTTTCATAGAACGGCGCGAAGGAGTGACACCCACATAGTTTAATAGAGCAGGGGCAAGGAGTGAAACCCACACTGTTTAATAGAATGGCAGGTAGGATTGAGACCCACACAGTTTAATAAAACAGCGGGTAGGAGTGAGATCCACTCAGTTTAATAGAATGGCAGGAAGGAGTGAGACCCACACAGTTTAATAAAACAGCGGGAAGGAGTGAGATCCACTCAGTTTAATAGAATGGCAGGAAGGAGTGAGACCCACACAGTTTAATAGAACAGCGGGAAGGAGTGAGATACACAGTTTAATAGAACAGCGGGAAGGAGTGAGATCCACTCAGTTTAATAGAATGGCAGGAAGGAGTGAGACCCACACAGTTTAATAGAACAGCGGGAAGGAGTGAGATACACAGTTTAATAGAACAGCGGGAAGGAGTGAGATCCACTCAGTTTAATAGAATGGCAGGAAGGAGTGAGATCCACACTGTTTAATAGAACAGTTGGAAGGAGTGAGACCCACACAGTTTAATGGAACAGCGGGAAGGAGTGAGACCCACACTGTTTAATAGAACAGTTGGAAGGAGTGAGACCCACACAGTTTAATGGAACAGCGGGAAGGAGTGAGACCCACACAGTTTAATAGAACAGCGGGAAGGAGTGAGACCCACACTGTTTAATAGAACAGTTGGAAGGAGTGAGACCCACACAGTTTAATGGAACAGCGGGAAGGAATGAGACCCACACAGTTTAATAGAATGGCAGGAAGGAGTGAGACCCACACAGTTTAATAGATCGGCGGGAACGAGTGAGACCCACACAGTTTAATAGAACGGTGGGAACGAGTGAGACCCACACAGTTTAACAGAATGGTGGGAACGAGTGAGACCCACACAGTTTAATAGAACGGCAGGAAGGAGAGAGACCCACACAGTTTAATAGAACAGCGGGAAGGATTGGGACCCAGACAGCTGAAGAGAACAGTGGGAAGGAGTGAGATCCACACAGTTTAGCAGAGCTGCAGGAAGGATTGAGACCCACACTGTTTAATAGAACGGCAGGAAGGAGTGAGACCCACACAGTTTAATAGAACGGCAGGAAGGAGTGAGACCCACACAGTTTAAGAGAACAGCGGGAAGGAGTGAGACCCATACAGTTTAACGGAGCAGCAGGAAGTATTGAGACCCACATAGGTTAAGAGAACAGTGGGAAGCAGTGATACCCACACAGTTTAATAAAATGGCAGGCAGGTTTGAGACCCACTTGGTTTAATAGAACGGCGCGAAGGAGTGAGACCCACACAGTTTAATAGATCGGCAGGAAGGAGTTAGACCCACACAGTTTAATAGCACGGCAGGAAGGAGTGAGACCCAGACAGTTTATTAGAACAGCGGGAAGGAGTGAGACCCACACAGTTAAATAGAAGGGCAGGAAGGAGTGAAACCCACACGGTTTAATAGAACGGCGGGAAGGAGTGAGACCCACACAGTTTAATGGAATGGCAGGACGAAGTGAGACCCACAGACTTTAATAGAACGGCGCGAAGGAGTGGGACCCACACAGTTTAATAGAATGGCAGGACGAAGTGAGACCCACACAGTTTAATAGAACGGAGGCAACGAGTGAGACCCACACAGTTTAATAGAACAGTTGGAAGGAGTGAGATCCACACAGTTTAATAGAACAGCGGGAAGGTGTGAGACCCACACAGTTTAAGAGAACAGCGGAGAGGAGTGAGACCCACACAGTTTAACAGAGCAGCGGGCAGGATTGAGACCCACACAGGTTAAGAGAACAGTGGGAAGCAGTGATACCCACACAGTTTAATAGAATGGCAGGCAGGTTTGAGACCCACTTGGTTTAATAGAACAGCGGGAAGGTATGAGACCCACACAGTTTAAGAGAACAGCGGAGAGGAGTGAGACCCACACAGTTTAACAGAGCAGCGGGAAGGATTGAGACCCACACAGGTTAATAGAAAAGCGGGAAGGAGTGATACCCACACAGTTTAATAGAATGGCAGGCAGGTTTGAGACCCACACAGTTTAATAGAACGGCGCGAAGGAGTGAGACCCACACAGTTGAATGGAACGGCGGGAAGGTGTGAGATCCACACACTTTAATAGGACAGCGGGAAGGAGTGAGACCCACACAGTTTCACAGAATGGCGCGAAGGAGTGAGACCCACACAGTTGAATAGAACAGCGGGAATGAGCAGACCCACACAGTTTAAGAGAACAGCGGGAAGGAGTGAGACCCACACAGTTTAATACAACAGCGGAAGAAGTGAGACCCACACAGTTTAAGAGAACAGCGGGAAGGAGTGAGACCAACATAGTTGAACAGAAGGCGCGAAGGAGTGACACCCACACAGTTTAATGGAGCAGGGGCAAGGAGTGAGACCCACACAGTTTAATAGAATGGCAGGTAGGAGTGAGACCCACACAGTTTAATAGAGCAGCTGGAAGCAGTGAGACCCACATAGTTGAATAGAACTGCGGGAAGGAGTGAGACCCACACAGTTAAAGAACGGCACGAAGGAGTGAGACCCACACAGTTTAATAGAACGGCGCGAAGGAATGAGACCCACTCGGTTTCATAGAACGGTGCGAAGGAGTGACACCCACATAGTTTAATAGAGCAGGGGCAAGGAGTGAAACCCACACTGTTTAATAGAATGGCAGGTAGGATTGAGACCCACACAGTTTAATAAAACAGCGGGTAGGAGTGAGATCCACTCAGTTTAATAGAATGGCAGGAAGGAGTGAGACCCACACAGTTTAATAAAACAGCGGGAAGGAGTGAGATCCACTCAGTTTAATAGAATGGCAGGAAGGAGTGAGACCCACACAGTTTAATAGAACAGCGGGAAGGAGTGAGATACACAGTTTAATAGAACAGCGGGAAGGAGTGAGATCCACTCAGTTTAATAGAATGGCAGGAAGGAGTGAGACCCACACAGTTTAATAGAACAGCGGGAAGGAGTGAGATACACAGTTTAATAGAACAGCGGGAAGGAGTGAGATCCACTCAGTTTAATAGAATGGCAGGAAGGAGTGAGATCCACACAGTTTAACAGAACAGCGGGAAGGGGCGAGACCCACACAGTTTAATAGAACAGCGGGAAGGTGTGAGACCCACACAGTTGAAGAGAACAGCAGGAAGGAGTGAGACCTACACAGTTTAACAGAGCAGCGGGAAGGATTGAGACCCACACAGTTTAATAGAACAGCGGGAAGGAGTGAGATACACAGTTTAATAGAACAGCGGGAAGGAGTGAGATCCACTCAGTTTAATAGAATGGCAGGAAGGAGTGAGATCCACACAGTTTAACAGAACAGCGGGAAGGAGTGAGATCCACACAGTTTAATAGAACAGCGGGAAGGTGTGAGACCCACACAGTTGAAGAGAACAGCAGGAAGGAGTGAGACCCACACAGTTTAACAGAGCAGCGGGAAGGATTGAGACCCTCACAGGTTAATAGAAAAGCGGGAAGGACTGACACCCACACAGTTTAATAGAATGGCAGGCAGGTTTGTGACCCACACAGTTTAATAGAACGGCGCGAAGGAGTGAGACCCACACATGTGAATAGAACGGCGGGAAGGAGTGAGATACACACACTTTCATAGAACAGCGGGAAGGAGTGAGACCCGCACAGTTTAATAGAATGGCGCGAAGGAGTGAGACCCACACAGTTTAATAGAACAGCGGGAATGAGTGAGACCCACACAGTTTAAGAGAACAGCGGGAAGGAGTGAGACCCAGATAGTTTAATAGAACGGCGCGAAGGAGTGAGACATATCTAGTTTAATAGAGCAGTGGGAAGGAGTGAGACCCACACAGTTTAATAGAACGTCAGGCAGGAGTGAGACACACCTAGTTAAATAGAGCAGTGGGAAGGAGTGTGACCCACACAGTTTGACAGAACAGCGGGAAGGAGTGAGACCCACACAGTTTAATAGAACTGCGGGAAGGAGTGAGACCCACACAGTTAAAGCACGGCACGAAGGAGTGAGAACCACACAGTTTAATAGAACGGCGCGAAGGAGTGAGACCCACTCGGTTTAATAGAACGGCGCGAAGGAGCGAGACCCACACAGTTTAATAGAAGGCGCGAAGGAGTGACACCCCCACAGTTTAATAGAGCAGGGGCAAGGAGTGAGACCCACACAGTTTAATAGAACAGCGGGAAGGAGTGAGACCCACATAGTTTAATAGAACAGCGGGAAGGAGTGAGACCCACACAGTTTAATAGAACAGCGGGAAGGAGTGAGATCCACACAGTTTAATGGCACAGCAGGAAGGAGTGAGACCCACACAGTTTAATAGAACGGCGGGAAGGAGTGAGACCCACACAGTTTAATAGCACAGCAGGAAGGAGTGAGACCCACACAGTTTAATAGAATGGCAGGCAGGTTTGAGACCCACACAGTTTAACAGAACGGCGCGAAGGAGTGAGACCCACACAGTTTAATAGAGCAGCTGGAAGGAGTGAGATCCACACAGTTAAATAGAACAGCGGGAAGGAGTGAGACCCACACAGTTTAATAGAACAGCGGGAAGGAGTGAGACCCACACTGTTTAATAGAACAGTTGGAAGGAGTGAGACCCACACAGTTTAATGGAACAGCGGGAAGGAGTGAGACCCACACAATTTAATAGAACAGCGGGAAGGAGTGAGACCCACACTGTTTAATAGAACAGTTGGAAGGAGTGAGACCCACACAGTTTAATGGAACAGCGGGAAGGAATGAGACCCACACAGTTTAATAGAATGGCAGGAAGGAGTGAGACCCACACAGTTTAATAGATCGGCGGGAACGAGTGAGACCCACACAGTTTAATAGAACGGTGGGAACGAGTGAGACCCACACAGTTTAACAGAATGGTGGGAACGAGTGAGACCCACACAGTTTAATATAACGGCGGGAACGAGTGAGACCCACACAGTTTAATAGAACGGTGGGAACGAGTGAGACCCACACAGTTTAACAGAATGGTGGGAACGAGTGAGACCCACACAGTTTAATAGAACGGCAGGAAGGAGAGAGACCCACACAGTTTAATAGAACAGCGGGAAGGATTGGGACCCACACAGCTGAAGAGAACAGTGGGAAGGAGTGAGATCCACACAGTTTAGCAGAGCTGCAGGAAGGATTGAGACCCACACTGTTTAATAGAACGGCGCGAAGGAATGAGACCCACTCGGTTTCATAGAACGGCGCGAAGGAGTGACACCCACATAGTTTAATAGAGCAGGGGCAAGGAGTGAAACCCACACTGTTTAATAGAATGGCAGGTAGGATTGAGACCCACACAGTTTAATAAAACAGCGGGTAGGAGTGAGATCCACTCAGTTTAATAGAATGGCAGGAAGGAGTGAGACCCACACAGTTTAATAAAACAGCGGGAAGGAGTGAGATCCACTCAGTTTAATAGAATGGCAGGAAGGAGTGAGACCCACACAGTTTAATAGAACAGCGGGAAGGAGTGAGATACACAGTTTAATAGAACAGCGGGAAGGAGTGAGATCCACTCAGTTTAATAGAATGGCAGGAAGGAGTGAGACCCACACAGTTTAATAGAACAGCGGGAAGGAGTGAGATACACAGTTTAATAGAACAGCGGGAAGGAGTGAGATCCACTCAGTTTAATAGAATGGCAGGAAGGAGTGAGATCCACACAGTTTAACAGAACAGCGGGAAGGGGTGAGACCCACACAGTTTAATAGAACAGCGGGAAGGTGTGAGACCCACACAGTTGAAGAGAACAGCAGGAAGGAGTGAGACCTACACAGTTTAACAGAGCAGCGGGAAGGATTGAGACCCACACAGTTTAATAGAACAGCGGGAAGGAGTGAGATACACAGTTTAATAGAACAGCGGGAAGGAGTGAGATCCACTCAGTTTAATAGAATGGCAGGAAGGAGTGAGATCCACACAGTTTAACAGAACAGCGGGAAGGAGTGAGATCCACACAGTTTAATAGAACAGCGGGAAGGTGTGAGACCCACACAGTTGAAGAGAACAGCAGGAAGGAGTGAGACCCACACAGTTTAACAGAGCAGCGGGAAGGATTGAGACCCTCACAGGTTAATAGAAAAGCGGGAAGGACTGACACCCACACAGTTTAATAGAATGGCAGGCAGGTTTGTGACCCACACAGTTTAATAGAACGGCGCGAAGGAGTGAGACCCACACATGTGAATAGAACGGCGGGAAGGAGTGAGATACACACACTTTCATAGAACAGCGGGAAGGAGTGAGACCCGCACAGTTTAATAGAATGGCGCGAAGGAGTGAGACCCACACAGTTTAATAGAACAGCGGGAATGAGTGAGACCCACACAGTTTAATAGAGCAGCTGGAAGGAGTGAGATCCACACAGTTAAATAGAACAGCGGGAAGGAGTGAGACCCACACAGTTTAATAGAACAGCGGGAAGGAGTGAGACCCACACTGTTTAATAGAACAGTTGGAAGGAGTGAGACCCACACAGTTTAATGGAACAGCGGGAAGGAGTGAGACCCACACAATTTAATAGAACAGCGGGAAGGAGTGAGACCCACACTGTTTAATAGAACAGTTGGAAGGAGTGAGACCCACACAGTTTAATGGAACAGCGGGAAGGAATGAGACCCACACAGTTTAATAGAATGGCAGGAAGGAGTGAGACCCACACAGTTTAATAGATCGGCGGGAACGAGTGAGACCCACACAGTTTAATAGAACGGTGGGAACGAGTGAGACCCACACAGTTTAACAGAATGGTGGGAACGAGTGAGACCCACACAGTTTAATATAACGGCGGGAACGAGTGAGACCCACACAGTTTAATAGAACGGTGGGAACGAGTGAGACCCACACAGTTTAACAGAATGGTGGGAACGAGTGAGACCCACACAGTTTAATAGAACGGCAGGAAGGAGAGAGACCCACACAGTTTAATAGAACAGCGGGAAGGATTGGGACCCACACAGCTGAAGAGAACAGTGGGAAGGAGTGAGATCCACACAGTTTAGCAGAGCTGCAGGAAGGATTGAGACCCACACTGTTTAATAGAACGGCAGGAAGGAGTGAGACCCACACAGTTTAATAGAACGGCAGGAAGGAGTGAGACCCACACAGTTTAAGAGAACAGCGGGAAGGAGTGAGACCCACACAGTTTAACGGAGCAGCAGGAAGTATTGAGACCCACATAGGTTAAGAGAACAGTGGGAAGCAGTGATACCCACACAGTTTAATAAAATGGCAGGCAGGTTTGAGACCCACTTGGTTTAATAGAACGGCGCGAAGGAGTGAGACCCACACAGTTTAATAGATCGGCAGGAAGGAGTTAGACCCACACAGTTTAATAGCACGGCAGGAAGGAGTGAGACCCAGACAGTTTATTAGAACAGCGGGAAGGAGTGAGACCCACACAGTTAAATAGAAGGGCAGGAAGGAGTGAAACCCACATGGTTTAATAGAACGGCGGGAAGGAGTGAGACCCACACAGTTTAATGGAATGGCAGGACGAAGTGAGACCCACAGACTTTAATAGAACGGCGCGAAGGAGTGGGACCCACACAGTTTAATAGAATGGCAGGACGAAGTGAGACCCACACAGTTTAAGAGAACAGTGGGAAGCAGTGATACCCACACAGTTTAATAAAATGGCAGGCAGGTTTGAGACCCACTTGGTTTAATAGAACGGCGCGAAGGAGTGAGAGCCACACAGTTTAATAGATCGGCAGGAAGGAGTTAGACCCACACAGTTTAATAGCACGGCAGGAAGGAGTGAGACCCAGACAGTTTATTAGAACAGCGGGAAGGAGTGAGACCCACACAGTTAAATAGAAGGGCAGGAAGGAGTGAAACCCACATGGTTTAATAGAACGGCGGGAAGGAGTGAGACCCACACAGTTTAATGGAATGGCAGGACGAAGTGAGACCCACAGACTTTAATAGAACGGCGCGAAGGAGTGGGACCCACACAGTTTAATAGAATGGCAGGACGAAGTGAGACCCACACAGTTTAATAGAACGGAGGCAACGAGTGAGACCCACACAGTTTAATAGAACAGTTGGAAGGAGTGAGATCCACACAGTTTAATAGAACAGCGGGAAGGTGTGAGACCCACACAGTTTAAGAGAACAGCGGAGAGGAGTGAGACCCACACAGTTTAACAGAGCAGCGGGCAGGATTGAGACCCACACAGGTTAAGAGAACAGTGGGAAGCAGTGATACCCACACAGTTTAATAGAATGGCAGGCAGGTTTGAGACCCACTTGGTTTAATAGAACAGCGGGAAGGTATGAGACCCACACAGTTGAAGAGAACAGCAGGAAGGAGTGAGACCCACACAGTTTAACAGAGCAGCGGGAAGGATTGAGACCCTCACAGGTTAATAGAAAAGCGGGAAGGACTGACACCCACACAGTTTAATAGAATGGCAGGCAGGTTTGTGACCCACACAGTTTAATAGAACGGCGCGAAGGAGTGAGACCCACACAGTTGAATAGAACGGCGGGAAGGAGTGAGATACACACACTTTAATAGAACAGCGGGAAGGAGTGAGACCCGCACAGTTTAATAGAATGGCGCGAAGGAGTGAGACCCACACAGTTTAATAGAACAGCGGGAATGAGTGAGACCCACACAGTTTAAGAGAACAGCGGGAAGGAGTGAGACCCAGATAGTTTAACAGAACGGCGCGAAGGAGTGAGACATATCTAGTTTAATAGAGCAGTGGGAAGGAGTGAGACCCACACAGTTTAATAGAACGTCAGGCAGGAGTGAGACACACCTAGTTAAATAGAGCAGTGGGAAGGAGTGTGACCCACACAGTTTGACAGAACAGCGGGAAGGAGTGAGACCCACACAGTTTAATAGAGCAGCTGGAAGCAGTGAGACCCACACAGTTGAATAGAACTGCGGGAAGGAGTGAGACCCACACAGTTAAAGAACGGCACGAAGGAGTGAGACCCACACAGTTTAATAGAACGGCGCGAAGGAGTGAGACCCACTCGGTTTAATAGAACGGCGCGAAGGAGCGAGACCCACACAGTTTAATAGAAGGCGCGAAGGAGTGAGACCCACACAGTTTAATAGAGCAGGGGCAAGGAGTGAGACCCACACAGTTTAATAGAACAGCGGGAAGGAGTGAGACCCACACAGTTTAATAGAACAGCGGGAAGGAGTGAGACCCACACAGTTTAATAGAACAGCGGGAAGGAGTGAGATCCACTCAGTTTAATAGAATGGCAGGAAGGAGAGAGACCCACACAGTTTAATAGAACAGCGGGAAGGAGTGAGACCCACACAGTTTAATAGCACGGCAGGAAGGAGTGAGACCCACACAGTTTAATAGCACAGCAGGAAGGAGTGAGACCCACACAGTTTAATAGAACGGCGGGAAGGAGTGAGACCCACACAGTTTAATAGCACAGCAGGAAGGAGTGAGACCCACACAGTTTAAAAGAATGGCAGGCAGGTTTGAGACCCACACAGTTTAACAGAACGGCGCGAAGGAGTGAGACCCACACAGTTTAATAGAGCAGCTGGAAGGAGTGAGATCCACACAGATGAAGAGAACAGCGGGAAGGAGTGAGACCCACACAGTTTAATGGAACGGCAGGAAGGAGTGAGACCCAGCAGTTTAATAGAGCAGCTGGAAGGAGTGAGATCCACACAGTTTAATGGAACGGCAGAAGAAGTGAGACCTACACAGTTGAATATAACAGCGGGAAGCAGTGAAACCCACACAGTTTAATGGAACGGCAGGAAGGGGTGAGACCCACACAGTTGAATAGAACAGCGGGAAGCAGTGAGACCCACACAGTTAAATAGAACGGCGGGAAGGAGTGAGACCCACACAGTTTAATGGAATGGCGCGAAGGAGTTGGACCCACACAGTATAATAGAACAGCGGAAGAAGTGAGACCCACACAGTTAAAGAGAACAGCGGGAAGGAGTGAGACCCACACAGTTTAATAGAACAGCGGAAGAAGTGATACCCACGCAGTTTAATAGAATGGCAGGCAGGTTTGAGACCCACACAGTTTAAGAGAACAGTGGGAAGGAGTGAGACCCACACAGTTTAACAGAAAAGCGGGAAGGAGTAAGACCCACACATTTTAATAGAGCAGCGGAAGAAGTGAGACCCACACAGTTTAATAGAACGGCGGGAAGGAGTGAGACCCACGCAGTTTAATAGAATGGCAGGCAGGTTTGAGACCCACACAGTTTAAGAGAACAGTGGGAAGGAGTGAGACCCACACAGTTCAACAGAAAAGCGGGAAGGAGTGAGACCCACACAGTTTAATAGAACAGCGGGAAGGAGTGAGATACACAGTTTAATAGAACAGCGGGAAGGAGTGAGATCCACTCAGTTTAATAGAATGGCAGGAAGGAGTGAGATCCACACAGTTTAATAGAACAGCGGGAAGGAGTGAGATCCACTGAGTTTAATAGAATGGCAGGAAGGAGTGAGACCCACACAGTTTAATATAACAGCGGGAAGGAGTGTGATCCACTCAGTTTAATAGAATGGCAGGAAGGAGTGAGACCCACACAGTTTAATAGCACGGCAGGAAGGAGTGAGACCCACACAGTTTAATAGAACAGTGGGAAGGAGTGATACCCACACAGTTTAATAGAATGGCAGGCAGGTTTGAGACCCACACAGTTAAATAGAACAGCTGGAAGGAGTGAGACCCACACAGTTTAATAGAGCAGCTGGAAGGAGTGAGACCCACAGAGTTTAATAGAACGGCACGAAGGAGTGAGACCCACACAGTTTAATAGAACAGCGGAAGAAGTGAGACCCACACAGTTTAAGAGAACAGCGGGAAGGAGTGAGACCCACACAGTTTAATGGAACAGCGGAAGAAGTGAGACCCACACAGTGTAAGAGAACAGCGGGAAGGAGTGAGACCCACACAGTTTAAGAGAACAGCGGGAAAGAGTGAGACCCACACAGTTAAAGAACGGCATGAAGGAGTGAGACCCACACAGTTTAATAGAACGGCACGAAGGAGTGAGACCCACACAGTTTAATAGAACGGCGCGAAGAAGTGAGACCCACACAGTATAATAGAACAGCGGAAGAAGTGAGACCCACACAGTTTAAGAGAACAGCGGGAAGGAGTGAGACCCACACAGTTTAATGGAACAGCGGAAGAAGTGAGACCCACACAGTGTAAGAGAACAGCGGGAAGGAGTGAGACCCACACAGTTTAAGAGAACAGCGGGAAAGAGTGAGACCCACTCGGTTTAATAGAACGGCGCAAAGGAGTTAGACCCACACAGTTTAATAGAAGGCGCGAAGGAGCGACACCCACACAGTTTAATAGAGCAGGGGCAAGGAGTTGGACCCACACAGTATAATAGAACAGCGGAAGAAGTGAGACCCACACAGTTTAACAGAAAAGCGTGAAGGAGTGAGACCCACACAGTTTAATAGAACGGCGGGAAGGAGTGAGATCCACTCAGTTTAATAGAATGGCGGGAAGGAGTGAGACCCACACAGTTTAATAGCACGGCAGGAAGGAGTGAGACCCAGACAGTTTATTATAACAGCGGGAAGCAGTGAGACCCACACAGTTATATAGAAGGGCAGGAAGGAGTGAAACCCACACGGTTTAATAGAACGGCGCGAAGGAGTGGGACCCACACAGTTTAATAGAACGGCAGGACGAAGTGAGACCCACACAGTTTAAAGAACGGAGGGAACGAGTGAGACCCACACAGTTTAATAGAACAGCGGGAAGGTGTGAGACCCACACAGTTTAAGTGAACAGCGGGAAGGAGTGAGACCCACACAGTTTAACAGAGCAGCGGGAAGGATTGAGACCCACACAGGTGAATAGAAAAGCGGGAAGGAGTGATACCCACACAGTTTAATAGAATGGCAGGCAGGTTTGTGACCCACACAGTTTAATAGAACGGCGCGAAGGAGTGAGACCCACACAGTTGAATAGAACAGCGGGAAGGAGTGAGACCCACACAGTTTAATAGAATGGCGGGAAGGTGTGAGACCCACACAGTTTAATAGAATGGCGCGAAGGAGTGAGACCCACACAGTTTAAGAGAACAGCGGGAAGGAGTGAGACCCAGATTGTTTAATAGAACGGCGGGAAGGAGTGAGACACACCTAGTTTAATAGAGCAGTGGGAAGGAGTGTGACCCACACAGTTTAATAGAACGTCAGGCAGGAGTGAGACACACCTAGTTTAATAGAGCAGTGGGAAGGAGTGTGACCCACACAGTTTGACAGAACAGTGGGAAGGAGTGAGACCCACACAGTTTAAGAGAGCAGCTGGAAGCAGTGAGACCCACACAGTTGAATAGAACTGCGGGAAGGAGTGAGACCCACACAGTTAAAGAACGGCACGAAGGAGTGAGACCCACACAGTTTAATAGAACGGCGCAAAGGAGTGAGACCCACTCGCTTCAATAGAACGGCGCGAAGGAGTGAGACCCACACAGTTTAATAGAAGGCGCGAAGGAGTGACACCCACACAGTTTAATAGAGCAGGGGCAAGGAGTGAGACCCGCACAGTTTAATAGAATGGCAGGTAGGAGTGAGACCCAGCAGTTTAATAGAGCAGCTGGAAGGAGTGAGATCCACACAGTTTAATGGAACGGCAGAAGAAGTGAGACCTACACAGTTGAATATAACAGCGGGAAGCAGTGAAACCCACACAGTTTAATGGAACGGCAGGAAGGGGTGAGACCCACACAGTTGAATAGAACAGCGGGAAGCAGTGAGACCCACACAGTTAAATAGAACGGCGGGAAGGAGTGAGACCCACACAGTTTAATGGAATGGCGCGAAGGAGTTGGACCCACACAGTATAATAGAACAGCGGAAGAAGTGAGACCCACACAGTTAAAGAGAACAGCGGGAAGGAGTGAGACCCACACAGTTTAATAGAACAGCGGAAGAAGTGATACCCACGCAGTTTAATAGAATGGCAGGCAGGTTTGAGACCCACACAGTTTAAGAGAACAGTGGGAAGGAGTGAGACCCACACAGTTTAACAGAAAAGCGGGAAGGAGTAAGACCCACACATTTTAATAGAGCAGCGGAAGAAGTGAGACCCACACAGTTTAATAGAACGGCGGGAAGGAGTGAGACCCACGCAGTTTAATAGAATGGCAGGCAGGTTTGAGACCCACACAGTTTAAGAGAACAGTGGGAAGGAGTGAGACCCACACAGTTCAACAGAAAAGCGGGAAGGAGTGAGACCCACACAGTTTAATAGAACAGCGGGAAGGAGTGAGATACACAGTTTAATAGAACAGCGGGAAGGAGTGAGATCCACTCAGTTTAATAGAATGGCAGGAAGGAGTGAGATCCACACAGTTTAATAGAACAGCGGGAAGGAGTGAGATCCACTGAGTTTAATAGAATGGCAGGAAGGAGTGAGACCCACACAGTTTAATATAACAGCGGGAAGGAGTGTGATCCACTCAGTTTAATAGAATGGCAGGAAGGAGTGAGACCCACACAGTTTAATAGCACGGCAGGAAGGAGTGAGACCCACACAGTTTAATAGAACAGTGGGAAGGAGTGATACCCACACAGTTTAATAGAATGGCAGGCAGGTTTGAGACCCACACAGTTAAATAGAACAGCTGGAAGGAGTGAGACCCACACAGTTTAATAGAGCAGCTGGAAGGAGTGAGACCCACAGAGTTTAATAGAACGGCACGAAGGAGTGAGACCCACACAGTTTAATAGAACAGCGGAAGAAGTGAGACCCACACAGTTTAAGAGAACAGCGGGAAGGAGTGAGACCCACACAGTTTAATGGAACAGCGGAAGAAGTGAGACCCACACAGTGTAAGAGAACAGCGGGAAGGAGTGAGACCCACACAGTTTAAGAGAACAGCGGGAAAGAGTGAGACCCACACAGTTAAAGAACGGCATGAAGGAGTGAGACCCACACAGTTTAATAGAACGGCACGAAGGAGTGAGACCCACACAGTTTAATAGAACGGCGCGAAGAAGTGAGACCCACACAGTATAATAGAACAGCGGAAGAAGTGAGACCCACACAGTTTAAGAGAACAGCGGGAAGGAGTGAGACCCACACAGTTTAATGGAACAGCGGAAGAAGTGAGACCCACACAGTGTAAGAGAACAGCGGGAAGGAGTGAGACCCACACAGTTTAAGAGAACAGCGGGAAAGAGTGAGACCCACTCGGTTTAATAGAACGGCGCAAAGGAGTTAGACCCACACAGTTTAATAGAAGGCGCGAAGGAGCGACACCCACACAGTTTAATAGAGCAGGGGCAAGGAGTTGGACCCACACAGTATAATAGAACAGCGGAAGAAGTGAGACCCACACAGTTTAACAGAAAAGCGTGAAGGAGTGAGACCCACACAGTTTAATAGAACGGCGGGAAGGAGTGAGATCCACTCAGTTTAATAGAATGGCGGGAAGGAGTGAGACCCACACAGTTTAATAGCACGGCAGGAAGGAGTGAGACCCAGACAGTTTATTATAACAGCGGGAAGCAGTGAGACCCACACAGTTATATAGAAGGGCAGGAAGGAGTGAAACCCACACGGTTTAATAGAACGGCGCGAAGGAGTGGGACCCACACAGTTTAATAGAACGGCAGGACGAAGTGAGACCCACACAGTTTAAAGAACGGAGGGAACGAGTGAGACCCACACAGTTTAATAGAACAGCGGGAAGGTGTGAGACCCACACAGTTTAAGTGAACAGCGGGAAGGAGTGAGACCCACACAGTTTAACAGAGCAGCGGGAAGGATTGAGACCCACACAGGTGAATAGAAAAGCGGGAAGGAGTGATACCCACACAGTTTAATAGAATGGCAGGCAGGTTTGTGACCCACACAGTTTAATAGAACGGCGCGAAGGAGTGAGACCCACACAGTTGAATAGAACAGCGGGAAGGAGTGAGACCCACACAGTTTAATAGAATGGCGGGAAGGTGTGAGACCCACACAGTTTAATAGAATGGCGCGAAGGAGTGAGACCCACACAGTTTAAGAGAACAGCGGGAAGGAGTGAGACCCAGATTGTTTAATAGAACGGCGGGAAGGAGTGAGACACACCTAGTTTAATAGAGCAGTGGGAAGGAGTGTGACCCACACAGTTTAATAGAACGTCAGGCAGGAGTGAGACACACCTAGTTTAATAGAGCAGTGGGAAGGAGTGTGACCCACACAGTTTGACAGAACAGTGGGAAGGAGTGAGACCCACACAGTTTAAGAGAGCAGCTGGAAGCAGTGAGACCCACACAGTTGAATAGAACTGCGGGAAGGAGTGAGACCCACACAGTTAAAGAACGGCACGAAGGAGTGAGACCCACACAGTTTAATAGAACGGCGCAAAGGAGTGAGACCCACTCGCTTCAATAGAACGGCGCGAAGGAGTGAGACCCACACAGTTTAATAGAAGGTGCGAAGGAGTGACACCCACACAGTTTAATAGAGCAGGGGCAAGGAGTGAGACCCGCACAGTTTAATAGAATGGCAGGTAGGAGTGAGACCCACACAGTTTAATAGAACAGCGGGAAGGAGTGAGATCCACTCAGTTTAATAGAATGGCAGGAAGGAGTAAGACCCACACTTTTCAATGGAACAGCAGGAGCAAGTGAGACCCACACAGTTTAAGAGAATAGCGGGAAGGAGTGAGACACACACAGTTTAATAGAACAGCAGGAAGGAGTGAGACCCACACAGTTAAATAGAAGGGCAGGAAGGAGTGAGGTCCACACAGTTTAATAGAACGGCGGGAACGAGTGAGACCCACACAGTTTAATCGCACAGCGGGAAGGAGTGAGATCCACTCAGTTTAAGAGTACGGCAGGAAGGAGTTAGACCCGCACAGTTTAAGAGAACAGTGGGAAGGAGTGAGACCCACACAGTTTAATAGAAAAGTGGGAAGGAGTGAGACCTACACAGTTTAACAGAGCAGCGGGAAGGAGTGAGACCCACACAGTTCAAAAGAAAAGCAAGAAGAAGTGAGACCCACACAGTTTCATCGAGCAGCGGGAAGGAGTGAGACCCACACAGTTCAATAGAAAAGCGGGAAGGAGTGAGACCCACACAGTTTAATAGAATAGCAGGAAGGAGTGAGACCCACACAGTTTAATAGAAAAGCGGGAAGGAGTGAGACCCACACAGTTTAACAGAGCAGCGGGAAGGAGTGAGACCCACACAGTTCAATAGAAAAGCGGGAAGGAGTGAGACCCACACATTTTAATAGAATGGCGGGAAGGAGTGAGACCCACACAGTTTAATAGAATGGCAGGAAGGAGTAAGACCCACACAGTTTAATAGAACGGCGAGATGGAGTGAGATCCACACAGTTTCAGAGAACGGTGGGAAGGAGTGAGAGCCACACAGTTTAATAGAACAGCGGGAAGGAGTGAGACCCACACAGTTCAATAGAATGGCAGGAAGGAGTAAGACCCACACAGTTTAATAGAACGGCGGGAAGGAGTGACACCCACACAGTTCAATAGAAAAGCGGGAAGGAGTGAGACCCACACAGTTTAATAGAATGGCAGGAAGGAGTAAGACCCAGACAGTTTAATAGAACGGCGGGAAGGAGTGAGACCCACACATTTTAATAGAGCAGCGGGAAGGAGTGAGACCCACACATTTTAATAGAATGGCGGGAAGGAGTGAGACCCACACAGTTTAATAGAATGGCAGGAAGGAGTAAGACACACACAGTTCAATAGAACGGCGGGAAGGAGTGTGCCCCACACATTTTAATACAACAGCGGGATGGAGTGAGACCCACACAGTTTAATATAACAGCGGGAAGGAGTGAGACCCACACAGTTAAATAGAAGGGCAGGATGGAGTGAGACCCACACAGTTTAACAGAATGGCAGGAAGGAGTGAGACCCACACTTTTCAATGGGACAGCAGGAGCAAGTGAGACCCACACAGTTTAAGAGAATAGCGGGAAGGAGTGAGACCCACACAGTTTAATAGAACAGCAGGAAGGAGTGAGACCCACACAGTTTATTAGAACAGCAGGAAGCAGTGAGACCCACACAGTGAAATAGAAGGGCAGGATGGAGTGAGACCCACTCAGTTTAATGGAATGGCAGGAAGGAGTGAGATCCACACAGTTTAATAGAACGGCGGGAACGAGTGAAACCCACACAGTTTAATCGCACAGCGGGAAGGAATGAGATCCACTCAGTTTAAGAGTACGGCAGGAAGGAGTGAGACCCGCACAGTTTAATACAACAGTGGGAAGGAGTGAGACCCACACAGTTTAATAGAAAAGTGGGAAGGAGTGAGACCCACACAGTTTAACAGAGCAGCGGGAAGGAGTGAGACCCACACAATTCAAAAGATAAGCGGGAAGAAGTGAGACCCACACAGTTTCATCGAGCAGCGGGAAGGAGTGAGACCCACACAGTTCAATAGAAAAGTGGGAAGGAGTGAGACCCACACAGTTTAACAGAGCAGCGGGAAGGAGTGAGACCCACACAGTTTAATAGAAAAGCGGGAAGGAGTGAGACCCACACAGCTTAACAGAGCAGCGGGAAGGAGTGAGACCCACACATTTCAATAGAAAAGCGGGAAGGTGTGAGACCCACACAGTTTCAGAGAACGGTGGGAAGGAGTGAGAGCCACACAGTTTCAGAGAACGGTGGGAAGGAGTGAGAGCCACACAGTTTAATAGAACAGCGGGAAGGAGTGAGATCCACACAGTTTAATAGAACGGCAGGAAGGAGTGAGACCCACACAGTTTCAGAGAACGGTGGGAAGGAATGAGAGCCACACAGTTTAATAGAACAGCGGGAAGAAGTGAGACCCACACAGTTTAATAGAATGGCGGAAAGGAGTGAGACCCACACATTTTAATAGAACAGCGGGAAGGAGTGAGACCCACACATTTTAATAGAACAGCGGGAAGGAGTGAGACCCACACATTTTAATAGAAAGGCGTGAAGGAATTAGACACACACAGTTCAATAGAAAGCGGGAAGGAGTGCGACCCACACAGTTTAATAGAACGGCAGGAAGGAGTGAGACCCACACATTTTAATGAAATGGCAGGACGAAGTGAGACCCACACAGTTTAATAGAACGGCAGGAAGGAGTGAGACCCACACAGTTTCATAAAATGGCAGGACGAAGTGAGACCCACACAGTTGAATAGAACGGCAGGAAGGAGTGAGACCTACACAGTTTAATAGAACGGCAGGAAGGAGTGAGACCCACACAGTTGAATAGAACGGCAGGAAGGAGTTAAACCCACACAGTTTAATAGAACGGCCGGAAGGAGTGAGACCCACAAAGTTTAATAGAACGGTGGGAAGGAGTGAGACCCACTCAGTTTAACAGAACAGCCGGAAGGAGTGAGACCCACACAGTTTAATAGAACTTTGGGAAGGAATGAGACCCACACAGTTTAATAGAATGGCAGGAAGGAGTGAGACCCACTCAGTTTAACAGAACAGCCGGAAGGAGTGAGACCCACACAGTTTAATAGAACTTTGGGAAGGAATGAGACCCACACAGTTTAATAGAATGGCAGGAAGGAGTGAGACCCACACAGTTTAATAGAACTTTGGGAAGGAATGAGACCCACACAGTTTAATAGAACAGCAGGAAGGAGTGAGACCCACACAGTTTATTAGAACAGCAGGAAGCAGTGAGACCCACACAGTGAAATAGAAGGGCAGGATGGAGTGAGACCCACACAGTTTAATGGAATGGCAGGAAGGAGTGAGATCCACACAGTTTAAAAGAACGGCGGGAACGAGTGAAACCCACACAGTTTAATCGCACAGCGGGAAGGAATGAGATCCACTCAGTTTAAGAGTACGGCAGGAAGGAGTGAGACCCGCACAGTTTAATACAACAGTGGGAAGGAGTGAGACCCACACAGTTTAATAGAAAAGTGGGAAGGAGTGAGACCCACACAGTTTAACAGAGCAGCGGGAAGGAGTGAGACCCACACAATTCAAAAGATAAGCGGGAAGAAGTGAGACCCACACAGTTTCATCGAGCAGCGGGAAGGAGTGAGACCCACACAGTTCAATAGAAAAGTGGGAAGGAGTGAGACCCACACAGTTTAACAGAGCAGCGGGAAGGAGTGAGACCCACACAGTTTAATAGAAAAGCGGGAAGGAGTGAGACCCACACAGCTTAACAGAGCAGCGGGAAGGAGTGAGACCCACACATTTCAATAGAAAAGCGGGAAGGTGTGAGACCCACACAGTTTCAGAGAACGGTGGGAAGGAGTGAGAGCCACACAGTTTCAGAGAACGGTGGGAAGGAGTGAGAGCCACACAGTTTCATAGAACAGCGGGAAGGAGTGAAATCCACACAGTTTAATAGAACAGCAGGAAGGAGTGAGACCCACACAGTTTCAGAGAACGGTGGGAAGGAGTGAGAGCCACACAGTTTCAGAGAACGGTGGGAAGGAATGAGAGCCACACAGTTTAATAGAACAGCGGGAAGGAGTGAGACCCACACATTTTAATAGAACAGCGGGAAGGAGTGAGACCCACACATTTTAATAGAACAGCGGGAAGGAGTGAGACCCACACATTTTAATAGAAAGGCGTGAAGGAATTAGACACACACAGTTCAATAGAAAGCGGGAAGGAGTGAGACCCACACAGTTTAATAGAATGGCAGGAAGGCGTAAGACCCACACAGTTTAATAGAACGGCAGGAAGGAGTGAGACCCACACAGTTTAATGAAATGGCAGGACGAAGTGAGACCCACACAGTTTAATAGAACGGCAGGAAGGAGTGAGACCCACACAGTTTAATAAAATGGCAGGACGAAGTGAGACCCACACAGTTGAATAGAACGGCAGGAAGGAGTGAGACCTACACAGTTTAATAGAATGGCAGGAAGGAGTGAGACCCACACAGTTGAATAGAACGGCAGGAAGAAGTTAAACCCACACAGTTTAATAGAACGGCCGGAAGAAGTGAGACCCACACAGTGTAATAGAAGGGCATGAAGAAGTGAGACCCACACAGTTTAATAGAATGGCGGGAAGGAGTGAGATCCACTCAGTTTAATAGAATGGCCGGAAGGAGTGAGGCACACACAGTTTAATAGAACGGCAGGAAGAAGTGAGACCCACACAGTTTAATAGAAGGGCAGGAAGGAGTGAGATACACACAGTTTAATAGAATGGCCGGAAGGAGTGAGACACACACAGTTTAATAGAACGGCAGGAAGAAGTGAGACCCACACAGTTTAATAGAACGGCGGGAAGGAGGGAGATCCACACAGTTTAATAGAACAGCGGGAAGGAGTGAGATCCACTCAGTTTAACAGAATGGCAGGAAGGAGTAAGACCCACACTTTTCAATGGAACAGCAGGAGCAAGTCAGACCCACACAGTTTAAGAGAATAGCGGGAAGGAGCGGGACCCACACAGTTTAATAGAAAAGTCGGAAGGAGTGAGACCTACACAGTTTAACAGAGCAGCGGGAAGGAGTGAGACCCACACAGTTCAAAAGAAAAGCAAGAAGAAGTGTGACCCACACAGTTTCATCGAGCAGCGGGAAGGAGTGAGACCCACACAGTTCAATAGAAAAGCGGGAAGGAGTGAGACCCACACAGTTTAATAGAAAAGCGGGAAGGAGCGGGACCCACACAGTTTAACAGAGCAGCGGGAAGGAGCGAGACCCACACAGTTCAATAGAAAAGCGGGAAGGAGTGACATCCACACAGTTTAATAGAATGGCGGGATGGAGTGAGATCCACACAGTTTAATAGAACGGTGGGAAGGAGTGAGAGCCACACAGTTTCGGAGAACGGTGGGAAGGAGTGAGAGCCACACAGTTTAATAGAACGGCAGGAAGGAGTGAGACCCACACAGTTTAATGAAATGGCAGGACGAAGTGAGACCCACACAGTTTAATAGAACGGCAGGAAGGAGTGAGACCCACACAGTTTCATAAAATGGCAGGACGAAGTGAGACCCACACAGTTGAATAGAACGGCAGGAAGGAGCGAGACCTACACAGTTTAATAGAACGGCAGGAAGGAGTGAGACCCACACAGTTGAATAGAACGGCAGGAAGGAGTTAAACCCACACAGTTTAATAGAACGGCCGGAAGGAGTGAGACCCACACAATTTAATAGAACAGCGGGAAGGAGTGAGACCCACACAGTTTAATAGAACTTTGGGAAGGAATGAGACCCACACAGTTTTATAGAATGGCAGGAAGGAGTGAGACCCACTCAGTTTAACAGAACAGCCGGAAGGAGTGAGACCCACACAGTTTAATAGAACTTTGGGAAGGAATGAGACCCACACAGTTTAATAGAATGGCAGGAAGGAGTGAGACCCACACAGTTTAATAGAACTTTGGGAAGGAATGAGACCCACACAGTTTAATGGAATGGCAGGAAGAAGTGAGACCCACACAGTTTAATAGAATAGCAGGAAGGAGTGAGATACACACAGTTTAATAGAATGGCCGGAAGGAGTGAGACACACACAGTTTAATAGAACGGCAGGAAGAAGTGAGACCCACACAGTTTAATAGAAGGGCATGAAGAAGTGAGACCCACACAGTTTAATAGAACAGCGGGAAGGAGTGAGACCCACACAGTTTAATAGAAGGGCAGGAAGGAGGGAGACCCACACAGTTTAATAGAAGGGCAGGAAGAAGTGAGACCCACACAGTTTAATAGAATGGCAGGAAGGAGTGAGATACACACAGTTTAATAGAATGGCCGGAAGGAGTGAGACACACACAGTTTAATAGAACGTCAGGAAGAAGTGAGACCCACACAGTTTAATAGAACGGTGGGAAGGAGTGAGACCCACTCAGTTTAACAGAACAGCGGGAAGGAGTGAGACCCACTCAGTTTAACAGAACAGCGGGAAGGAGTGAGACCCACACAGTTTAATAGAAGGGCAGGAAGGAGGGAGACCCACACAGTTTAATAGAAGGGCAGGAAGAAGTGAGACCCACACAGTTTAATAGAATGGCAGGAAGGAGTGAGATACACACAGTTTAATAGAACAGCGGGAAGGAGTGAGATCCACTCAGTTTAATAGAAAGGCAGGAAGGAGTAAGACCCACACAGTTTAATAGAATGGCAGGAAGAAGTGAGACCCACACAGTTTAATAGAAGGGCAGGAAGAAGTGAGACCCACACAGTTTAATAGAAGGGCAGGAAGAAGTGAGACCCACACAGTTTAATAGAATGGCAGGAAGGAGTGAGACACACACAGTTTAATATAACGGCAGGAAGAAGTGAGACCCACACAGTGTAATAGAAGGGCATGAAGAAGTGAGACCCACACAGTTTAATAGAATGGCGGGAAGGAGTGAGATCCACTCAGTTTAATAGAATGGCCGGAAGGAGTGAGACACACACAGTTTAATAGAACGGCAGGAAGAAGTGAGACCCACACAGTTTAATAGAAGGGCAGGAAGGAGTGAGATACACACAGTTTAATAGAATGGCCGGAAGGAGTGAGACACACACAGTTTAAGAGAACGGCAGGAAGAAGTGAGACCCACACAGTTTAATAGAACGGCGGGAAGGAGGGAGATCCACACAGTTTAATAGAACAGCGGGAAGGAGTGAGATCCACTCAGTTTAACAGAATGGCAGGAAGGAGTAAGACCCACACTTTTCAATGGAACAGCAGGAGCAAGTAAGACCCACACAGTTTAAGAGAATAGCGGGAAGGAGCGGGACCCACACAGTTTAATAGAAAAGTCGGAAGGAGTGAGACCTCCACAGTTTAACAGAGCAGCGGGAAGGAGTGAGACCCACACAGTTCAAAAGAAAAGCAAGAAGAAGTGTGACCCACACAGTTTCATCGAGCAGCGGGAAGGAGTGAGACCCACACAGTTCAATAGAAAAGCGGGAAGGAGTGAGACCCACACAGTTTAATAGAAAAGCGGGAAGGAGTGAGACCCACACAGTTTAATAGAAAAGCGGGAAGGAGCGGGACCCACACAGTTTAACAGAGCAGCGGGAAGGAGCGAGACCCACACAGTTCAATAGAAAAGCGGGAAGGAGTGACATCCACACAGTTTAATAGAACGGCGGGATGGAGTGAGATCCACACAGTTTCAGAGAACGGTGGGAAGGAGTGAGAGCCACACAGTTTCGGAGAACGGTGGGAAGGAGTGAGAGCCACACAGTTTAATAGAACAGCGGGAAGGAGTGAGACCCACACAGTTTAATAGAATGGCAGGAAGGAGTAAGACCCACACAGTTTAATAGAACGGCAGGAAGGAGTGAGACCCACACAGTTTAATGAAATGGCAGGACGAAGTGAGACCCACACAGTTTAATAGAACGGCAGGAAGGAGTGAGACCCACACAGTTTCATAAAATGGCAGGACGAAGTGAGACCCACACAGTTGAATAGAACGGCAGGAAGGAGTGAGACCTACACAGTTTAATAGAACGGCAGGAAGGAGTGAGACCCACACAGTTGAATAGAACGGCAGGAAGGAGTTAAACCCACACAGTTTAATAGAACGGCCGGAAGGAGTGAGACCCACACAATTTAATAGAACAGCGGGAAGGAGTGAGACCCACAAAGTTTAATAGAACGGTGGGAAGGAGTGAGACCCACTCAGTTTAACAGAACAGCCGGAAGGAGTGAGACCCACACAGTTTAATAGAACTTTGGGAAGGAATGAGACCCACACAGTTTAATAGAATGGCAGGAAGGAGTGAGACCCACTCAGTTTAACAGAACAGCCGGAAGGAGTGAGACCCACACAGTTTAATAGAACTTTGGGAAGGAATGAGACCCACACAGTTTAATAGAATGGCAGGAAGGAGTGAGACCCACACAGTTTAATAGAACTTTGGGAAGGAATGAGACCCACACAGTTTAATAGAACAGCAGGAAGGAGTGAGACCCACACAGTTTATTAGAACAGCAGGAAGCAGTGAGACCCACACAGTGAAATAGAAGGGCAGGATGGAGTGAGACCCACACAGTTTAATGGAATGGCAGGAAGGAGTGGGATCCACACAGTTTAATAGAACAGCCGGAAGGAGTGAGACCCACACAGTTTAATAGAACTTTGGGAAGGAATGAGACCCACTCAGTTTAACAGAACAGCCGGAAGGAGTGAGACCCACACAGTTTAATAGAACTTTGGGAAGGAATGAGACCCACACAGTTTAATAGAATGGCAGGAAGGAGTGAGACCCACACAGTTTAATAGAACTTTGGGAAGGAATGAGACCCACACAGTTTAATGGAATGGCAGGAAGAAGTGAGACCCACACAGTTTAATAGAGTAGCAGGAAGGAGTGAGATACACACAGTTTAATAGAATGGCCGGAAGAAGTGAGACCCACACAGTTTAATAGAAGGGCATGAAGAAGTGAGACCCACACAGTTGAATAGAACGGCGGGAAGGAGTGAGACCCACTCAGTTTAACAGAACAGCGGGAAGGAGTGAGACCCACACAGTTTAATAGAAGGGCAGGAAGGAGGGAGACCCACACAGTTTAATAGAAGGGCAGGAAGAAGTGAGACCCACACAGTTTAATAGAATGGCAGGAAGGAGTGAGATACACACAGTTTAATAGAATGGCCGGAAGGAGTGAGACACACACAGTTTAATAGAACGGCAGGAAGAAGTGAGACCCACATAGTTTAATAGAAGGGCATGAAGAAGTGAGACCCACACAGTTTAATAGAACGGTGGGAAGGAGTGAGACCCACTCAGTTTAACAGAACAGCGGGAAGGAGTGAGACCCACACAGTTTAATAGAAGGGCAGGAAGGAGGGAGACCCACACAGTTTAATAGAAGGGCAGGAAGAAGTGAGACCCACTCAGTTTAACAGAACAGCCGGAAGGAGTGAGACCCACACAGTTTAATAGAACTTTGGGAAGGAATGAGACCCACACAGTTTAATAGAATGGCAGGAAGGAGTGAGACCCACACAGTTTAATAGAACTTTGGGAAGGAATGAGACCCACACAGTTTAATAGAACAGCAGGAAGGAGTGAGACCCACACAGTTTATTAGAACAGCAGGAAGCAGTGAGACCCACACAGTGAAATAGAAGGGCAGGATGGAGTGAGACCCACACAGTTTAATGGAATGGCAGGAAGGAGTGGGATCCACACAGTTTAATAGAACAGCCGGAAGGAGTGAGACCCACACAGTTTAATAGAACTTTGGGAAGGAATGAGACCCACTCAGTTTAACAGAACAGCCGGAAGGAGTGAGACCCACACAGTTTAATAGAACTTTGGGAAGGAATGAGACCCACACAGTTTAATAGAATGGCAGGAAGGAGTGAGACCCACACAGTTTAATAGAACTTTGGGAAGGAATGAGACCCACACAGTTTAATGGAATGGCAGGAAGAAGTGAGACCCACACAGTTTAATAGAATAGCAGGAAGGAGTGAGATACACACAGTTTAATAGAATGGCCGGAAGAAGTGAGACCCACACAGTTTAATAGAAGGGCATGAAGAAGTGAGACCCACACAGTTGAATAGAACGGCGGGAAGGAGTGAGACCCACTCAGTTTAACAGAACAGCGGGAAGGAGTGAGACCCACACAGTTTAATAGAAGGGCAGGAAGGAGGGAGACCCACACAGTTTAATAGAAGGGCAGGAAGAAGTGAGACCCACACAGTTTAATAGAATGGCAGGAAGGAGTGAGATACACACAGTTTAATAGAATGGCCGGAAGGAGTGAGACACACACAGTTTAATAGAACGGCAGGAAGAAGTGAGACCCACATAGTTTAATAGAAGGGCATGAAGAAGTGAGACCCACACAGTTTAATAGAACGGTGGGAAGGAGTGAGACCCACTCAGTTTAACAGAACAGCGGGAAGGAGTGAGACCCACACAGTTTAATAGAAGGGCAGGAAGGAGGGAGACCCACACAGTTTAATAGAAGGGCAGGAAGAAGTGAGACCCACACAGTTTAATAGAATGGCAGGAAGGAGTGAGATACACACAGTTTAATAGAACAGCGGGAAGGAGTGAGATCCACTCAGTTTAATCGAATGGCAGGAAGGAGTAAGACCCACACAGTTTAATAGAAAGGCAGGAAGAAGTGAGACCCACACAGTTTAATAGAAGGGCAGGAAGAAGTGAGACCCACACAGTTTAATAGAATGGCAGGAAGGAGTGCGACACACACAGTTTAATAGAAGGGCATGAAGAAGTGAGACCCACACAGTTTAATAGAACGGCGGGAAGGAGGGAGATCCACACAGTTTAATAGAACAGTGGGAAGGAGTGAGATCCACTCAGTTTAATAGAATGGCAGGAAGGAGTAAGACCCACACTTTTCAATGGAACAGCAGGAGCAAGTAAGACCCACACAGTTTAAGAGAACGGCGGGAAGGAGCGGGACCCACACAGTTTAATAGAAAAGTCGGAAGGAGTGAGACCTACACAGTTTAACAGAGCAGCGGGAAGGAGTGAGACCCACACAGTTCAAAAGAAAAGCAAGAAGAAGTGTGACCCACACAGTTTCATCGAGCAGCGGGAAGGAGTGAGACCCACACAGTTCAATAGAAAAGCGGGAAGGAGTGAGACCCACACAGTTTAATAGAAAAGCGGGAAGGAGCGGGACCCACACAGTTTAACAGAGCAGCGGGAAGGAGCGAGACCCACACAGTTCAATAGAAAAGCGGGAAGGAGTGACATCCACACACTTTAATAGAACGGCGGGATGGAGTGAGATCCACACAGTTTCAGAGAACGGTGGGAAGGAGTGAGAGCCACACAGTTTCGGAGAACGGTGGGAAGGAGTGAGAGCCACACAGTTTAATAGAACACCGGGAAGGAGTGAGACCCACACAGTTTAATAGAATGGCAGGAAGGAGTAAGACCCACACAGTTTAATAGAACGGCGGGAAGGAGTGACACCCACACAGTTCAATAGAAAAGCGGGAAGGAGTGAGACCCACACAGTTTAATAGAATGGCAGGAAGCAGTAAGACCCACACAGTTTAATAGAACGGCGGGAAGGAGTGAGACCCACACATTTTAATCGAGCAGCGGGAAGGAGTGAGACCCACACATTTTAATAGAATGGCGGGAAGGAGTGAGACCCACACAGTTTAATAGAATGGCAGGAAGGAGTAAGACCCACACAGTTTAATAGAACGGCGGGATGGAGTGAGACCCACACAGTTTAATATAACAGCGGGAAGGAGTGAGACACACACAGTTCAATAGAACGGCAGGAAGGAGTAAGACCCACACAGTTTAAGAGAATGGCAGGAAGGAGTGAGACCCACACTTTTCAATGGGACAGCAGGAGCAAGTGAGACCCACACAGTTTAAGAGAATAGCGGGAAGGAGTGAGACCCACACAGTTTAATAGAACAGCAGGAAGGACTGAGACCCACACAGTTTAATAGAATGGCAGGAAGGAGTGAGACACACACAGTTTAATATAACGGCAGGAAGAAGTGAGACCCACACAGTGTAATAGAAGGGCATGAAGAAGTGAGACCCACACAGTTTAATAGAATGGCGGGAAGGAGTGAGATCCACTCAGTTTAATAGAATGGCCGGAAGGAGTGAGACACACACAGTTTAATAGAACGGCAGGAAGAAGTGAGACCCACACAGTTTAATAGAAGGGCAGGAAGGAGTGAGATACACACAGTTTAATAGAATGGCCGGAAGGAGTGAGACACACACAGTTTAAGAGAACGGCAGGAAGAAGTGAGACCCACACAGTTTAATAGAACGGCGGGAAGGAGGGAGATCCACACAGTTTAATAGAACAGCGGGAAGGAGTGAGATCCACTCAGTTTAACAGAATGGCAGGAAGGAGTAAGACCCACACTTTTCAATGGAACAGCAGGAGCAAGTAAGACCCACACAGTTTAAGAGAATAGCGGGAAGGAGCGGGACCCACACAGTTTAATAGAAAAGTCGGAAGGAGTGAGACCTCCACAGTTTAACAGAGCAGCGGGAAGGAGTGAGACCCACACAGTTCAAAAGAAAAGCAAGAAGAAGTGTGACCCACACAGTTTCATCGAGCAGCGGGAAGGAGTGAGACCCACACAGTTCAATAGAAAAGCGGGAAGGAGTGAGACCCACACAGTTTAATAGAAAAGCGGGAAGGAGTGAGACCCACACAGTTTAATAGAAAAGCGGGAAGGAGCGGGACCCACACAGTTTAACAGAGCAGCGGGAAGGAGCGAGACCCACACAGTTCAATAGAAAAGCGGGAAGGAGTGACATCCACACAGTTTAATAGAACGGCGGGATGGAGTGAGATCCACACAGTTTCAGAGAACGGTGGGAAGGAGTGAGAGCCACACAGTTTCGGAGAACGGTGGGAAGGAGTGAGAGCCACACAGTTTAATAGAACAGCGGGAAGGAGTGAGACCCACACAGTTTAATAGAATGGCAGGAAGGAGTAAGACCCACACAGTTTAATAGAACGGCAGGAAGGAGTGAGACCCACACAGTTTAATGAAATGGCAGGACGAAGTGAGACCCACACAGTTTAATAGAACGGCAGGAAGGAGTGAGACCCACACAGTTTCATAAAATGGCAGGACGAAGTGAGACCCACACAGTTGAATAGAACGGCAGGAAGGAGTGAGACCTACACAGTTTAATAGAACGGCAGGAAGGAGTGAGACCCACACAGTTGAATAGAACGGCAGGAAGGAGTTAAACCCACACAGTTTAATAGAACGGCCGGAAGGAGTGAGACCCACACAATTTAATAGAACAGCGGGAAGGAGTGAGACCCACAAAGTTTAATAGAACGGTGGGAAGGAGTGAGACCCACTCAGTTTAACAGAACAGCCGGAAGGAGTGAGACCCACACAGTTTAATAGAACTTTGGGAAGGAATGAGACCCACACAGTTTAATAGAATGGCAGGAAGGAGTGAGACCCACTCAGTTTAACAGAACAGCCGGAAGGAGTGAGACCCACACAGTTTAATAGAACTTTGGGAAGGAATGAGACCCACACAGTTTAATAGAATGGCAGGAAGGAGTGAGACCCACACAGTTTAATAGAACTTTGGGAAGGAATGAGACCCACACAGTTTAATAGAACAGCAGGAAGGAGTGAGACCCACACAGTTTATTAGAACAGCAGGAAGCAGTGAGACCCACACAGTGAAATAGAAGGGCAGGATGGAGTGAGACCCACACAGTTTAATGGAATGGCAGGAAGGAGTGGGATCCACACAGTTTAATAGAACAGCCGGAAGGAGTGAGACCCACACAGTTTAATAGAACTTTGGGAAGGAATGAGACCCACTCAGTTTAACAGAACAGCCGGAAGGAGTGAGACCCACACAGTTTAATAGAACTTTGGGAAGGAATGAGACCCACACAGTTTAATAGAATGGCAGGAAGGAGTGAGACCCACACAGTTTAATAGAACTTTGGGAAGGAATGAGACCCACACAGTTTAATGGAATGGCAGGAAGAAGTGAGACCCACACAGTTTAATAGAGTAGCAGGAAGGAGTGAGATACACACAGTTTAATAGAATGGCCGGAAGAAGTGAGACCCACACAGTTTAATAGAAGGGCATGAAGAAGTGAGACCCACACAGTTGAATAGAACGGCGGGAAGGAGTGAGACCCACTCAGTTTAACAGAACAGCGGGAAGGAGTGAGACCCACACAGTTTAATAGAAGGGCAGGAAGGAGGGAGACCCACACAGTTTAATAGAAGGGCAGGAAGAAGTGAGACCCACACAGTTTAATAGAATGGCAGGAAGGAGTGAGATACACACAGTTTAATAGAATGGCCGGAAGGAGTGAGACACACACAGTTTAATAGAACGGCAGGAAGAAGTGAGACCCACATAGTTTAATAGAAGGGCATGAAGAAGTGAGACCCACACAGTTTAATAGAACGGTGGGAAGGAGTGAGACCCACTCAGTTTAACAGAACAGCGGGAAGGAGTGAGACCCACACAGTTTAATAGAAGGGCAGGAAGGAGGGAGACCCACACAGTTTAATAGAAGGGCAGGAAGAAGTGAGACCCACTCAGTTTAACAGAACAGCCGGAAGGAGTGAGACCCACACAGTTTAATAGAACTTTGGGAAGGAATGAGACCCACACAGTTTAATAGAATGGCAGGAAGGAGTGAGACCCACACAGTTTAATAGAACTTTGGGAAGGAATGGGACCCACACAGTTTAATAGAACAGCAGGAAGGAGTGAGACCCACACAGTTTATTAGAACAGCAGGAAGCAGTGAGACCCACACAGTGAAATAGAAGGGCAGGATGGAGTGAGACCCACACAGTTTAATGGAATGGCAGGAAGGAGTGGGATCCACACAGTTTAATAGAACAGCCGGAAGGAGTGAGACCCACACAGTTTAATAGAACTTTGGGAAGGAATGAGACCCACACAGTTTAATAGAATGGCAGGAAGGAGTGAGACCCACACAGTTTAATAGAACTTTGGGAAGGAATGAGACCCACACAGTTTAATGGAATGGCAGGAAGAAGTGAGACCCACACAGTTTAATAGAATAGCAGGAAGGAGTGAGATACACACAGTTTAATAGAATGGCCGGAAGAAGTGAGACCCACACAGTTTAATAGAAGGGCATGAAGAAGTGAGACCCACACAGTTGAATAGAACGGCGGGAAGGAGTGAGACCCACTCAGTTTAACAGAACAGCGGGAAGGAGTGAGACCCACACAGTTTAATAGAAGGGCAGGAAGGAGGGAGACCCACACAGTTTAATAGAAGGGCAGGAAGAAGTGAGACCCACACAGTTTAATAGAATGGCAGGAAGGAGTGAGATACACACAGTTTAATAGAATGGCCGGAAGGAGTGAGACACACACAGTTTAATAGAACGGCAGGAAGAAGTGAGACCCACATAGTTTAATAGAAGGGCATGAAGAAGTGAGACCCACACAGTTTAATAGAACGGTGGGAAGGAGTGAGACCCACTCAGTTTAACAGAACAGCGGGAAGGAGTGAGACCCACACAGTTTAATAGAAGGGCAGGAAGGAGGGAGACCCACACAGTTTAATAGAAGGGCAGGAAGAAGTGAGACCCACACAGTTTAATAGAATGGCAGGAAGGAGTGAGATACACACAGTTTAATAGAACAGCGGGAAGGAGTGAGATCCACTCAGTTTAATCGAATGGCAGGAAGGAGTAAGACCCACACAGTTTAATAGAAAGGCAGGAAGAAGTGAGACCCACACAGTTTAATAGAAGGGCAGGAAGAAGTGAGACCCACACAGTTTAATAGAATGGCAGGAAGGAGTGCGACACACACAGTTTAATAGAAGGGCATGAAGAAGTGAGACCCACACAGTTTAATAGAACGGCGGGAAGGAGGGAGATCCACACAGTTTAATAGAACAGTGGGAAGGAGTGAGATCCACTCAGTTTAATAGAATGGCAGGAAGGAGTAAGACCCACACTTTTCAATGGAACAGCAGGAGCAAGTAAGACCCACACAGTTTAAGAGAACGGCGGGAAGGAGCGGGACCCACACAGTTTAATAGAAAAGTCGGAAGGAGTGAGACCTACACAGTTTAACAGAGCAGCGGGAAGGAGTGAGACCCACACAGTTCAAAAGAAAAGCAAGAAGAAGTGTGACCCACACAGTTTCATCGAGCAGCGGGAAGGAGTGAGACCCACACAGTTCAATAGAAAAGCGGGAAGGAGTGAGACCCACACAGTTTAATAGAAAAGCGGGAAGGAGCGGGACCCACACAGTTTAACAGAGCAGCGGGAAGGAGCGAGACCCACACAGTTCAATAGAAAAGCGGGAAGGAGTGACATCCACACACTTTAATAGAACGGCGGGATGGAGTGAGATCCACACAGTTTCAGAGAACGGTGGGAAGGAGTGAGAGCCACACAGTTTCGGAGAACGGTGGGAAGGAGTGAGAGCCACACAGTTTAATAGAACACCGGGAAGGAGTGAGACCCACACAGTTTAATAGAATGGCAGGAAGGAGTAAGACCCACACAGTTTAATAGAACGGCGGGAAGGAGTGACACCCACACAGTTCAATAGAAAAGCGGGAAGGAGTGAGACCCACACAGTTTAATAGAATGGCAGGAAGCAGTAAGACCCACACAGTTTAATAGAACGGCGGGAAGGAGTGAGACCCACACATTTTAATCGAGCAGCGGGAAGGAGTGAGACCCACACATTTTAATAGAATGGCGGGAAGGAGTGAGACCCACACAGTTTAATAGAATGGCAGGAAGGAGTAAGACCCACACAGTTTAATAGAACGGCGGGATGGAGTGAGACCCACACAGTTTAATATAACAGCGGGAAGGAGTGAGACACACACAGTTCAATAGAACGGCAGGAAGGAGTAAGACCCACACAGTTTAAGAGAATGGCAGGAAGGAGTGAGACCCACACTTTTCAATGGGACAGCAGGAGCAAGTGAGACCCACACAGTTTAAGAGAATAGCGGGAAGGAGTGAGACCCACACAGTTTAATAGAACAGCAGGAAGGACTGAGACCCACACAGTTTAATAGAACAGCAGGAAGGAGTAAGACCCACACAGTTTAAGAGAACGGCAGGAAGGAGTGAGACCCACACTTTTCAATGGGACAGCAGGAGCAAGTGAGACCCACACAGTTTAAGAGAATAGCGGGAAGGAGTGAGACCCACACAGTTTATTAGAACAGCAGGAAGCAGTGAGACCCACACAGTTAAATAGAAGGGCAGGATGGAGTGAGACCCACACAGTTTAATGGAATGGCAGGAAGGAGTGAGATCCACACAGTTTAATAGAAGGGCAGCATGGAGGGAGACCCACACAGTTTAATAGAACGGCGGGAACAAGTGAAACCCACACAGTTTAATCGCACAGCAGGAAGGAGTGAGACCCGCACAGTTTAATAGAACAGTGGGAAGGAGTGAGACACACACAGTTTAATAGAAAAGTGGGAAGGAGTGAGACCCACACAGTTTAACAGAGCAGCGGAAAGGAGTGAGACCCACACAGTTCAAAAGAAAAGCGGGAAGAAGTGAGACCCACACAGTTTCATCGAGCAGCGGGAAGGAGTGAGACCCACACAGTTCAATAGAAAAGCGGGAAGGAGTGAGTCCCACACAGTCTAATAGAATAGCGGGAAGGAGTGAGACCCACACAGTTTAATAGAAAAGCGGCAAGGAGTGAGACCCACACAGTTTAACAGAGCAGCGGGAAGGAGTGAGACCCACACATTTCAATTGAAAAGCGGGAAGGAGTGAGACCCACACAGTTTCAGAGAACGGTGGGAAGGAGTGAGAGCCACACAGTTTCAGAGAATGGTGGGAAGGAGTGAGAGCCACACAGTTTAATAGAACAGCGGGTAGGAGTGAGATCCACACAGTTTAATAGAACGGCAGGAAGGAGTGAGACCCACGCAGTTTCAGAGAACGGTGGGAAGGAGTGAGAGCAACACAGTTTCAGAGAACGGTGGGAAGGAGTGAGAGCCACACAGTTTCAGAGAACGGTGGGAAGGAGTGAGAGCCACACAGTTTAATAGAATGGCAGGAAGGAGTAAGACCCACACAGTTTAATAGAATGGCAGGAAGGAGTGAGATACACACAGTTTAATAGAATGGCCGGAAGGAGTGAGACACACACAGTTTAATAGAACGGCAGGAAGAAGTGAGACCCACACAGTTTAATAGAAGGGCATGAAGAAGTGAGACCCACACAGTTTAATAGAACGGCGGGAAGGAGTGAGACCCACACAGTTTAACAGAACAGCGGGAAGGAGTGAGACCCACACAGTTTAATAGAAGGGCAGGAAGGAGGGAGACCCACACAGTTTAATAGGACGGCGGGAAGGAGTGAGACCCACACAGTTTAATAGAACGGCCGGAAGGAGTGAGACCCACACAGTTTAATAGAACAGCAGGAAGGAGTGAGACCCACACAGTTTATTAGAACGGCCGGAAGGAGTGAGACCCACACAGTTTAATAGAACGGCCGGAAGGAGTGAGACCCACACAGTTTAATAGAACGGCCGGAAGGAGTGAGACCCACACAGTTTAATAGAACAGCAGGAAGGAGTGAGACCCACACAGTTTAATAGAACGGCCGGAAGGAGTGAGACCCACACAGTTTAATAGAACAGCAGGAAGGAGTGAGAGCCACACAGTTTATTAGAACAGCAGGAAGCAGTGAGACCCACACAGTTTAATAGAACAGCAGGAAGGAGTGAGACCCACACAGTTTATTAGAACAGCAGGAAGCAGTGAGACCCACACAGTTAAATAGAAGGGCAGGATGGAGTGAGACCCACACAGTTTAATGGAATGGCAGGAAGGAGTGAGGTCCACACAGTTTAATAGAACGGCGGGAAGGAGTGAGACCCACACAGTTCAATAGAAAAGCGGGAAGGAGTGAGACCCACACAGTTTAATAGAATGGCAGGAAGGCGTAAGACCCACACAGTTTAATAGAACGGCAGGAAGGAGTGAGACCCACACAGTTTAATGAAATGGCAGGACGAAGTGAGACCCACACAGTTTAATGGAACGGCAGGAAGGAGTGAGACCCACACAGTTTAATAAAATGGCAGGACGAAGTGAGACCCACACAGTTGAATAGAACGGCAGGAAGGAGTGAGACCCACACAGTTGAATAGAACGGCAGGAAGGAGTTAAACCCACACAGTTTAATAGAACGGCAGGAAGGAGTGAGACCCACACAATTTAATAGAACAGCGGGAAGGAGTGAGACCCACAAAGTTTAATAGAACGGCGGGAAGGAGTGAGACCCACTCAGTTTAACAGAACAGCCGGAACGAGTGAGACCCACACAGTTTAATAGAACTTTGGGAAGGAATGAGACCCACACAGTTTAATAGAATGGCAGGAAGGAGTGAGACACACACAGTTTAATAGAAGGGCAGGAAGGAGGGAGACCCACACAGTTTAATAGAAGGGCAGGAAGGAGGGAGACCCACACAGTTTAATAGAATGGCAAGAAGGAGTGAGATACACACAGTTTAATAGAATGGCCGGAAGGAGTGAGACCCACACAGTTTAATAGAACGGCGGGAAGGAGTGAGACCCACTCAGTTTAATAGGACGGCAGGAAGAAGTGAGACCCACACAGTTTAATAGAATGGCAGGAAGGAGTGAGACACACACAGTTTAATAGAAGGGCAGGAAGGAGTGAGACCAACACAGTTTAACAAAATGGCAGGAAGGAGTGAGACACACACAGTTTAATAAAATGGCAGGAAGGAGTGAGACCCACACAGTTTAACAGAACAGCGGGAAGGAGTGAGACCCACACAGTTTAATAGAACGGCGGGTAGGAGTGAGACCCACACAGTTTAATAGAAGGGCAGGAAGGAGTGAGACCCACACAGTTTAATAGAACAGCCGGAAGGAGTGAGACCCACACGGTTTAAGAGAATAGCGGGAACGAGTGAGACCCACACGGTTTAATAGAACAGCAGAAAGGAGTGAGACCCACACAGTTTAACAGAATAGCGGGAAGGAGTGAGACCCACACGGTTTAATAGAACAGCAGGAAGGAGTGAGACCCACACAGATTAACAGAATAGCGGGAAGGAGTGAGAACGACACAGTTTAATAGAACGGCCGGAAGGAGTGAGACCCACACAGTTTAATAGAACAGCAGGAAGGAGTGAGAGCCACACAGTTTATTAGAACAGCAGGAAGCAGTGAGACCCACACAGTTTAATAGAACAGCAGGAAGGAGTGAGACCCACACAGTTTATTAGAACAGCAGGAAGCAGTGAGACCCACACAGTTAAATAGAAGGGCAGGATGGAGTGAGACCCACACAGTTTAATGGAATGGCAGGAAGGAGTGAGGTCCACACAGTTTAATAGAAAAGCGGGAAGGAGTGAGACCCACACAGTTTAATAGAATGGCAGGAAGGCGTAAGACCCACACAGTTTAATGGAATGGCAGGAATGAATGAGACCCACACAGTTTAATAGAATGGCAGGAAGGAGTGAGACCCACACAGTTTAATAGAACGGGAGGAATTAGTGAGACCCACACAGTTTAATAGAACAGCGGGAAGGAGTGATACCCACACAGTTTAATAGAACGGCAGGAAGGAGTGAGAGCCACACAGTTTAATAGAACGGCAGGAAGGAGTGAGACCCACACAGTTTAAGAGTACGACAGGAAGGAGTGAGACCCACACAGTTTAATAGAACAGCGGGAAGGAGTGAGACCCACACAGTTTAACAGAATGGCGGGAAGGAGTGAGACCCACTCAGTTTAACAGAACAGCGGGAAGGAGTGAGACCCACACAGTTTAATAGAAGGGCAGGAAGGAGGGAGACCCACACAGTTTAAGAGAACAGCGGGAAGGAGTGAGACACATACAGTTTAATAGAATGGCAGGAAGGAGTGAGACCCACACAGTTTAATACAACGGCAGGAAGGAGTGAGACCCACACAGTTTAATAGAAGGGCAGGAAGAAGTGAGACCCACACAGTTTAATAGAATGGCAGGAAGGAGTGAGATACACACAGTTTAATAGAATGGCCGGAAGGAGTGAGACACACACAGTTTAATAGAACGGCAGGAAGAAGTGAGACCCACATAGTTTAATAGAAGGGCATGAAGAAGTGAGACCCACACAGTTTAATAGAACGGTGGGAAGGAGTGAGACCCACTCAGTTTAACAGAACAGCGGGAAGGAGTGAGACCCACACAGTTTAATAGAAGGGCAGGAAGGAGGGAGACCCACACAGTTTAATAGAAGGGCAGGAAGAAGTGAGACCCACACAGTTTAATAGAATGGCAGGAAGGAGTGAGATACACACAGTTTAATAGAACAGCGGGAAGGAGTGAGATCCACTCAGTTTAATCGAATGGCAGGAAGGAGTAAGACCCACACAGTTTAATAGAAAGGCAGGAAGAAGTGAGACCCACACAGTTTAATAGAAGGGCAGGAAGAAGTGAGACCCACACAGTTTAATAGAATGGCAGGAAGGAGTGCGACACACACAGTTTAATAGAAGGGCATGAAGAAGTGAGACCCACACAGTTTAATAGAACGGCGGGAAGGAGGGAGATCCACACAGTTTAATAGAACAGTGGGAAGGAGTGAGATCCACTCAGTTTAATAGAATGGCAGGAAGGAGTAAGACCCACACTTTTCAATGGAACAGCAGGAGCAAGTAAGACCCACACAGTTTAAGAGAACGGCGGGAAGGAGCGGGACCCACACAGTTTAATAGAAAAGTCGGAAGGAGTGAGACCTACACAGTTTAACAGAGCAGCGGGAAGGAGTGAGACCCACACAGTTCAAAAGAAAAGCAAGAAGAAGTGTGACCCACACAGTTTCATCGAGCAGCGGGAAGGAGTGAGACCCACACAGTTCAATAGAAAAGCGGGAAGGAGTGAGACCCACACAGTTTAATAGAAAAGCGGGAAGGAGCGGGACCCACACAGTTTAACAGAGCAGCGGGAAGGAGCGAGACCCACACAGTTCAATAGAAAAGCGGGAAGGAGTGACATCCACACACTTTAATAGAACGGCGGGATGGAGTGAGATCCACACAGTTTCAGAGAATGGTGGGAAGGAGTGAGAGCCACACAGTTTCGGAGAACGGTGGGAAGGAGTGAGAGCCACACAGTTTAATAGAACACCGGGAAGGAGTGAGACCCACACAGTTTAATAGAATGGCAGGAAGGAGTAAGACCCACACAGTTTAATAGAACGGCGGGAAGGAGTGACACCCACACAGTTCAATAGAAAAGCGGGAAGGAGTGAGACCCACACAGTTTAATAGAATGGCAGGAAGCAGTAAGACCCACACAGTTTAATAGAACGGCGGGAAGGAGTGAGACCCACACATTTTAATCGAGCAGCGGGAAGGAGTGAGACCCACACATTTTAATAGAATGGCGGGAAGGAGTGAGACCCACACAGTTTAATAGAATGGCAGGAAGGAGTAAGACCCACACAGTTTAATAGAACGGCGGGATGGAGTGAGACCCACACAGTTTAATATAACAGCGGGAAGGAGTGAGACACACACAGTTCAATAGAACGGCAGGAAGGAGTAAGACCCACACAGTTTAAGAGAATGGCAGGAAGGAGTGAGACCCACACTTTTCAATGGGACAGCAGGAGCAAGTGAGACCCACACAGTTTAAGAGAATAGCGGGAAGGAGTGAGACCCACACAGTTTAATAGAACAGCAGGAAGGACTGAGACCCACACAGTTTAATAGAACAGCAGGAAGGAGTAAGACCCACACAGTTTAAGAGAACGGCAGGAAGGAGTGAGACCCACACTTTTCAATGGGACAGCAGGAGCAAGTGAGACCCACACAGTTTAAGAGAATAGCGGGAAGGAGTGAGACCCACACAGTTTATTAGAACAGCAGGAAGCAGTGAGACCCACACAGTTAAATAGAAGGGCAGGATGGAGTGAGACCCACACAGTTTAATGGAATGGCAGGAAGGAGTGAGATCCACACAGTTTAATAGAAGGGCAGCATGGAGGGAGACCCACACAGTTTAATAGAACGGCGGGAACAAGTGAAACCCACACAGTTTAATCGCACAGCAGGAAGGAGTGAGACCCGCACAGTTTAATAGAACAGTGGGAAGGAGTGAGACACACACAGTTTAATAGAAAAGTGGGAAGGAGTGAGACCCACACAGTTTAACAGAGCAGCGGAAAGGAGTGAGACCCACACAGTTCAAAAGAAAAGCGGGAAGAAGTGAGACCCACACAGTTTCATCGAGCAGCGGGAAGGAGTGAGACCCACACAGTTCAATAGAAAAGCGGGAAGGAGTGAGTCCCACACAGTCTAATAGAATAGCGGGAAGGAGTGAGACCCACACAGTTTAATAGAAAAGCGGCAAGGAGTGAGACCCACACAGTTTAACAGAGCAGCGGGAAGGAGTGAGACCCACACATTTCAATTGAAAAGCGGGAAGGAGTGAGACCCACACAGTTTCAGAGAACGGTGGGAAGGAGTGAGAGCCACACAGTTTCAGAGAATGGTGGGAAGGAGTGAGAGCCACACAGTTTAATAGAACAGCGGGTAGGAGTGAGATCCACACAGTTTAATAGAACGGCAGGAAGGAGTGAGACCCACGCAGTTTCAGAGAACGGTGGGAAGGAGTGAGAGCAACACAGTTTCAGAGAACGGTGGGAAGGAGTGAGAGCCACACAGTTTCAGAGAACGGTGGGAAGGAGTGAGAGCCACACAGTTTAATAGAATGGCAGGAAGGAGTAAGACCCACACAGTTTAATAGAATGGCAGGAAGGAGTGAGATACACACAGTTTAATAGAATGGCCGGAAGGAGTGAGACACACACAGTTTAATAGAACGGCAGGAAGAAGTGAGACCCACACAGTTTAATAGAAGGGCATGAAGAAGTGAGACCCACACAGTTTAATAGAACGGCGGGAAGGAGTGAGACCCACACAGTTTAACAGAACAGCGGGAAGGAGTGAGACCCACACAGTTTAATAGAAGGGCAGGAAGGAGGGAGACCCACACAGTTTAATAGGACGGCGGGAAGGAGTGAGACCCACACAGTTTAATAGAACGGCCGGAAGGAGTGAGACCCACACAGTTTAATAGAACAGCAGGAAGGAGTGAGACCCACACAGTTTATTAGAACGGCCGGAAGGAGTGAGACCCACACAGTTTAATAGAACGGCCGGAAGGAGTGAGACCCACACAGTTTAATAGAACGGCCGGAAGGAGTGAGACCCACACAGTTTAATAGAACAGCAGGAAGGAGTGAGACCCACACAGTTTAATAGAACGGCCGGAAGGAGTGAGACCCACACAGTTTAATAGAACAGCAGGAAGGAGTGAGAGCCACACAGTTTATTAGAACAGCAGGAAGCAGTGAGACCCACACAGTTTAATAGAACAGCAGGAAGGAGTGAGACCCACACAGTTTATTAGAACAGCAGGAAGCAGTGAGACCCACACAGTTAAATAGAAGGGCAGGATGGAGTGAGACCCACACAGTTTAATGGAATGGCAGGAAGGAGTGAGGTCCACACAGTTTAATAGAACGGCGGGAAGGAGTGAGACCCACACAGTTCAATAGAAAAGCGGGAAGGAGTGAGACCCACACAGTTTAATAGAATGGCAGGAAGGCGTAAGACCCACACAGTTTAATAGAACGGCAGGAAGGAGTGAGACCCACACAGTTTAATGAAATGGCAGGACGAAGTGAGACCCACACAGTTTAATGGAACGGCAGGAAGGAGTGAGACCCACACAGTTTAATAAAATGGCAGGACGAAGTGAGACCCACACAGTTGAATAGAACGGCAGGAAGGAGTGAGACCCACACAGTTGAATAGAACGGCAGGAAGGAGTTAAACCCACACAGTTTAATAGAACGGCAGGAAGGAGTGAGACCCACACAATTTAATAGAACAGCGGGAAGGAGTGAGACCCACAAAGTTTAATAGAACGGCGGGAAGGAGTGAGACCCACTCAGTTTAACAGAACAGCCGGAACGAGTGAGACCCACACAGTTTAATAGAACTTTGGGAAGGAATGAGACCCACACAGTTTAATAGAATGGCAGGAAGGAGTGAGACACACACAGTTTAATAGAAGGGCAGGAAGGAGGGAGACCCACACAGTTTAATAGAAGGGCAGGAAGGAGGGAGACCCACACAGTTTAATAGAATGGCAAGAAGGAGTGAGATACACACAGTTTAATAGAATGGCCGGAAGGAGTGAGACCCACACAGTTTAATAGAACGGCGGGAAGGAGTGAGACCCACTCAGTTTAATAGGACGGCAGGAAGAAGTGAGACCCACACAGTTTAATAGAATGGCAGGAAGGAGTGAGACACACACAGTTTAATAGAAGGGCAGGAAGGAGTGAGACCAACACAGTTTAACAAAATGGCAGGAAGGAGTGAGACACACACAGTTTAATAAAATGGCAGGAAGGAGTGAGACCCACACAGTTTAACAGAACAGCGGGAAGGAGTGAGACCCACACAGTTTAATAGAACGGCGGGTAGGAGTGAGACCCACACAGTTTAATAGAAGGGCAGGAAGGAGTGAGACCCACACAGTTTAATAGAACAGCCGGAAGGAGTGAGACCCACACGGTTTAAGAGAATAGCGGGAACGAGTGAGACCCACACGGTTTAATAGAACAGCAGAAAGGAGTGAGACCCACACAGTTTAACAGAATAGCGGGAAGGAGTGAGACCCACACGGTTTAATAGAACAGCAGGAAGGAGTGAGACCCACACAGATTAACAGAATAGCGGGAAGGAGTGAGAACGACACAGTTTAATAGAACGGCCGGAAGGAGTGAGACCCACACAGTTTAATAGAACAGCAGGAAGGAGTGAGAGCCACACAGTTTATTAGAACAGCAGGAAGCAGTGAGACCCACACAGTTTAATAGAACAGCAGGAAGGAGTGAGACCCACACAGTTTATTAGAACAGCAGGAAGCAGTGAGACCCACACAGTTAAATAGAAGGGCAGGATGGAGTGAGACCCACACAGTTTAATGGAATGGCAGGAAGGAGTGAGGTCCACACAGTTTAATAGAACGGCGGGAAGGAGTGAGACCCACACATTTTAATAGAACAGCGGGAAGGAGTGAGACCCACACATTTTAATAGAATGGCGTGAAGGAATTAGACACACACAGTTCAATAGAAAAGCGGGAAGGAGTGAGACCCACACAGTTTAATAGAATGGCAGGAAGGCGTAAGACCCACACAGTTTAATGGAATGGCAGGAATGAATGAGACCCACACAGTTTAATAGAATGGCAGGAAGGAGTGAGACCCACACAGTTTAATAGAACGGGAGGAATTAGTGAGACCCACACAGTTTAATAGAACAGCGGGAAGGAGTGATACCCACACAGTTTAATAGAACGGCAGGAAGGAGTGAGAGCCACACAGTTTAATAGAACGGCAGGAAGGAGTGAGACCCACACAGTTTAAGAGTACGACAGGAAGGAGTGAGACCCACACAGTTTAATAGAACAGCGGGAAGGAGTGAGACCCACACAGTTTAACAGAATGGCGGGAAGGAGTGAGACCCACTCAGTTTAACAGAACAGCGGGAAGGAGTGAGACCCACACAGTTTAATAGAAGGGCAGGAAGGAGGGAGACCCACACAGTTTAAGAGAACAGCGGGAAGGAGTGAGACACATACAGTTTAATAGAATGGCAGGAAGGAGTGAGACCCACACAGTTTAATACAACGGCAGGAAGGAGTGAGACCCACACAGTTTAATAGAACGGCAGGAAGGAGTGAGACCCGCACAGTTAAATAGAATGGCAGGAAGAAGTGAGACCCACACAGTTGAATAGAACGGCAGGAAGGAGTGAGACCAACACAGTTTGATGGAAGGGCAGAACAGAATGAAACCCACACAGTTTAATAGAACAGCAGGAAGGAGTGAGACCAACACAGTTTAATAGAACAGCAGGAAGGGATGAGACCCACACAGTTTAATAGAATGGCAGGAAGGAGTGAGACCCACACAGTTTAATAGAATGGCAGGAAGGAGTGAGACCCACACAGTTTAATAAAATGGCAGGAAGGAGTGAGACCTACACAGTTTAATAGAATGGCAGGAAGGAGTGAGACCCACACAGTTTAATAGAATGGCAGGAAGGAGTGAGACCCACACAGTTTAATAGAATGGCAGGAAGGAGTGAGACCCACACAGTTTAATAGAATGGCAGGAAGGAGTGAGACCCACACAGTTTAATAGAATGGCAGTATGAAGTGAGACCCACACAGTTTAATGGAACGGCAGGAAGGAGTGAGACCAACACAGTTTAATGGAAGGACAGGACAGAATGAAACCCACGCAGTTTAATAGAACAGCAGGAAGGAGTGAGACCCACACAGTTTAACAGAATGGCAGGAAGGAGTGAGACCCACACAGTTTCATAGAACGGCAGGAAGCAGTTAGACCCACCCAGTTTAATAGAACGGCAGGAAGGAGTTAAACCAAAACGGTTTAACAGAATGGCGGGAAGGAGTGAGACCCACACAGTTTAATAGAAGGGCGGGAAGGAGTGAGACACACAGAGTTTAATAAAATGGCAGGAAGGAGTGAGACCCACACAGTTTCATAGAGCAGCGGGAAAGAGTGAGACCCACACAGTTTCATAGAACAGCGGGAAGGAGTGAGACCCGCACACTTTAAGAGAACAGCGGGAAGGAATGAGACCCACACAGTTTAATAGAATGGCGCGAAGGAGTGAGACCCACACAGTTTAATAGAACGGCGCGAAGGAGTGAGACCCACACAGTTTAATAGAATGGAGGGAAGGAGTGAAACCCACACAGTTTAATAGAGCGGCGGGAAGGCGTGAGACCCCCACATTTTAATAGAACAGCGGGAAGGAGTGAGACCCACACATTATAATGGAATGGCGGGATGGAGTGAGATCCACACAGTTTAATAGAACAGCAGGAAGGAGTGAGACCGACACAGTTTAATAGAATGGCAGGAAGGGGTGAGATCAACACAGTTTTATGGAAGGGCAGGACAGAATGAAACCCACACAGTTTAATAGAACAGCAGGAAGGAGTGAGACCCACACAGTTTAACAGAATAGCGGGAAGGAGTGAGACCCACATATTTTAATAGAACGGCAGGAAGAAGTGAGACCCACACTGTTCAATAGAACGGCAGGAACAAGTCTGACTCACACAGTTAAATAGAACAGCGGGAAGGAGTGAGACCCACACAGTTTAATAGAACGGCAGGAAGGAGTGAGAGCCAGACAGTTTAATAGAACGGCAGGAAGGAGTGAGACCCACACAGTTTAATAGAACGGCGGGAAGGAGTGAGAACCACACAGTTTAATAGAACGGCGGGAAGGAGTGAGAACCACACAGTTTAATAGAACGGCAGGAAGGAGTGAGACCCACACAGTTTAATGAAATGGCAGGACGAAGTTAGAGCCACACAGTTTAAGAGAACAGCGGGAAGAAGTGAGACCCACACAGTTTAATAGAACGGCGGGAAGGAGTGAGACCCACACAGTTTAATGGAACAGCGGGAAGGAGTGAGACCCACACAGTTTAATAGAACGGCGGGAAGGAGTGAGACCCACACAGTTTAATAGAACGGCGGGAAGGAGTGAGACCCACACAGTTTAATAGAACGGCAGGAACAAGTGAGACCCACACAGTTTAAGAGCATGGCAGGAAGGAGTGAGACTCACAGAGTTTAACAGAATGGCGGGAAGGAGTGAGACCCACACAGTTTAATAGAATGGCGGGAAGGAGTGAGATCCACACAGTTTAATAGAACGGCGGGAAGAAGTGAGACCCACACAGTTTAATAGAACGGCGGGAAGGAGTGAGACCCACACAGTTTAATAGAGCGGCAGGAAGGAGTAAGAACCACACAGTTTTATAGAACGGCGGGAAGGCGTGAGACCCCCACATTTTAATAGAACAGCGGGAAGGAGTGAGACCCACACAGTTTAATAGAATGGCGGGAAGGAGTGAGATCCACACAGTTTAATAGAATGGCGGGAAGGAGTGAGATCCACACAGTTTAATAGAACGGCGGGAAGAAGTGAGCCCCACACTGTTTAATAGAACAGCGGGATGGAGTGAGACCTACACATTTGAATAGAATGGCGGGAAGGAGTGAGACTCACAGAGTTTAATAGAATGGCGGGAAGGAGTGAGACCCACACAGTTTCATTGAATGGCGGGATGGAGTGAGATCCACTCAGTTTAATAGAACAGCAGGAAGGAGTGAGACCCACACAGTTTAATAGAATGGCGGGATGGAGTGAGATCCACTCAGTTTAATAGAACAGCAGGAAGCAGTGAGACCGACACAGTTTAATAGAAGAGCAGGAAGGAGTGAGACCAACACAGTTTAATGGAAGGGCAGGACAGAATGAAACCCACACAGTTTAACAGAATAGCGGGAAGGAGTGAGACCCACATATTTTAATAAAACGGCGAAAGCAGTGAGACCCACACAGTTTAATTGAGTGGCAGGATGAAGTTAATCCCACACAGTTAAATAGAACGGCAGGAAGGAGTGAGACCCACACTGTTCAATAGAACGGCAGAAACAAGTCAGACTCACACAGTTAAATACAACAGCGGGAAGGAGTGAGACCCACACAGTTTAATAGAACGGCGGGATGGAGTGAGACCTACACATTTGAATAGAATGGCGGGAAGGAGTGAGAACCACACAGTTTAAGAGAACGGCGGGAAGGAGTGAGACCCTCACATTTTAATAGTATTGCGGGAAGGAGTGAGACCCACACATTTTAATAGTACAGCGGGAAGGAGTGAGACCCACACAGTTTAATAGAACAGCAGGAAGGAGTGAGACCCACACAGTTTAATAGAACAGCGCGAAGGAGTGAGACCCACACAGTTTAATAGAACGGCGCGAAGGAGTGAGACCCACACATTTGAATAGAATGGCGGGAAGGAGTGAGACCCACACAGTTTAATAGAATGGTGGGAAGGAGTGAGACCCACACAGTTTAATAGAACAGCGGGAAGGAGTGAGACCCACACAGTTTAATAGAACAGTGGGAAGGAGTGAGACCCACACATTTTAATAGAATGGCGGGAAAGAGTGAGACCCACACAGTTTAATAGAACGGTGGGAAGGAGTGAGACCCACACATTTGAATAGAATGGCGGGAAGGAGTGAGACTCACACAGTTTAATAGAACGGTGGGAAGGAGTGAGACCCACATAGTTTAATAGAACGGCGCGAAGGAGTGAGACCCACACATTTGAATAGAATGGCGGGAAGGAGTGAGACTCACACAGTTTAATAGAACGGTGGGAAGGAGTGAGACCCACACACTTTAATAGAACAGCGGGAAGGAGTGAGACCCATACAGTTCAATAGAACGGCGGGAAGGAGTGAGAGCCAGACAGTTTAATAGAACGGCGGGAAGGAGTGAGACCCACACAGTTTAATAGAATGGCGCGAAGGAGTGAGACCCACAGATTTGAATAGAATGGCGGGAAGGAGTGAGACTCACACAGTTTAATAGAATGGCGGGAAGGAGTGAGACCCACAGAGTTTAATAGAACGGCGCGAAGGAGTGAGACCCACACAGTTTAATAGAATGGCGGGAAGGAGTGAGATCCACACATTTTAATAGAATGGCAGGCAGGAGTAAGACCCACACAGTTTAGTAGAACAGCGGGAAGGAGTGAGCCCCACACATTTTAATAGAATGGCGGGAAGGAGTGAGATCCACACAGTTTAATAGAACAGCAGGAAGGAGTGAGACCTACAGAGTTTAATAGAATGGTGGGAAGGAGTGAGACCCACACATTTGAATAGAATGGCGGGAAGGAGTGAGACCCACACAGTTTAATAGAATGGTGGGAAGGAGTGAGACCCACACAGTTTAATAGAACAGCGGGAAGGAGTGAGACCCACACAGTTTAATAGAACAGCGGGAAGGAGTGAGACCCACACAGTTTAATAGAACAGTGGGAAGGAGTGAGACCCACACATTTTAATAGAATGGCGGGAAAGAGTGAGACCCACACAGTTTAATAGAACGGTGGGAAGGAGTGAGACCCACACATTTGAATAGAATGGCGGGAAGGAGTGAGACACACACAGTTTAATAGAATGGCAGGAAGGATTGAGACCCACACATTTTAATGGAACAGCAGGAAGGAGTGAGACCCACACAGTTTAATAGAACGGCGGGAAAGAGTAAGATCCACACAGTTTAATAGAACAGCGGGAAGGAGTGAGACCCACACAGTTTAATAGAACAGCGGATAGGAGTGAGACCCCCACATTTTAATAGAATGGCGGGAAAGAGTGATATCCACACAGTTTCATAGAACAGCGGGAAGGAGTGAGACCCGCACACTTTAAGAGAACAGCGGGAAGGAATGAGACCCACACAGTTTAATAGAATGGCGCGAAGGAGTGAGACCCACACAGTTTAATAGAACGGCGCGAAGGAGTGAGACCCACACAGTTTAATAGAATGGCGGGAAGGAGTGAGACCCACACAGTTTAATAGAGCGGCAGGAAGGAGTAAGAACCACACAGTTTTATAGAATGGCGGGAAGGCGTGAGACCCCCACATTTTAATAGAACAGCGGGAAGGAGTGAGACCCACACATGAGAATGGAATGGCGGGATGGAGTGAGATCCACTCAGTTTAATAGAACAGCAGGAAGGAGTGAGACCGACACAGTTTAATAGAAGGGCAGGAAGGAGTGAGATCAACACAGTTTTATGGAAGGGCAGGACAGAATGAAACCCACACAGTTTAATAGAACAGCAGGAAGGAGTGAGACCCACACAGTTTAACAGAATAGCGGGAAGGAGTGAGACCCACATATTTTAATAGAACGGCAGGAAGAAGTGAGACCCACACTGTTCAATAGAACGGCAGGAAGGAGTGAGACCCACACAGTTTAATGAAATGGCAGGACGAAGTTAGAGCCACACAGTTTAATAGAACAGCGGGAAGGAGTGAAAGCCAGACAGTTTAATAGAATGGCAGGAAGGAGTGAGAGCCAGACAGTTTAATAGAATGGCAGGAAGGAGTGAGACCCACACAGTTTAATAGAACGGCGGGAAGGAGTGAGAACCACACAGTTTAATAGAACGGCGGGAAGGAGTGAGAACCACACAGTTTAATAGAACGGCAGGAAGGAGTGAGACCCACACAGTTTAATGAAATGGCAGGACGAAGTTAGAGCCACACAGTTTAATAGAACAGCGGGAAGGAATGAGACCCACACAGTTTAATAGAACGGCAGGAAGAAGTGAGACCCACACAGTTTAATAGAACGGCAGGAAGGAGTGAGAGCCAGACAGTTTAATAGAACGGCAGGAAGGAGTGAGACCCACACAGTTTAATAGAACGGCGGGAAGGAGTGAGACCCACACAGTTTAATAGAACGGCGGGAAGGAGTGAGACCCACACAGTTTAATAGAACGGCAGGAACAAGTGAGACCCACACAGTTTAATAGAACGGCGGGAAGAAGTGAGACCCACACAGTTTAATAGAACAGTGGGAAGGAGTGAGACCCACACATTTTAATAGAATGGCGGGAAAGAGTGATATCCACACAGTTTAAGAGAACGGTGGGAAGGAGTGAGACCCACACATTTGAATAGAATGGCGGGAAGGAGTGAGACCCACACAGTTTAATAGAACGGCAGGAAGGAGTGAGAGCCAGACAGTTTAATAGAACGGCAGGAAGGAGTGAGACCCACACAGTTTAAGAGAACGGCGGGAAGGAGTGAGACCCACACAGTTTAATAGAACGGCGGGAAGGAGTGAGACCCACACAGTTTAATAGAACGGCAGGAACAAGTGAGACCCACACAGTTTAATAGAACGGCGGGAAGGAGTGAGACCCACACAGTTTAATAGAACGGCGGGAAGAAGTGAGACCCACACAGTTTAATAGAACAGTGGGAAGGAGTGAGACCCACACATTTTAATAGAATGGCGGGAAAGAGTGATATCCACACAGTTTAAGAGAACGGCGGGAAGAAGTGAGACCCACACAGTTTAATAGAACAGTGGGAAGGAGTGAGACCCACACAGTTTAATAGAACGGCGGGAAGAAGTGAGACCCACACAGTTTAATAGAACAGTGGGAAGGAGTGAGACCCACACATTTTAATAGAATGGCGGGAAAGAGTGATATCCACACAGTTTAAGAGAACGGTGGGAAGGAGTGAGACCCACACATTTGAATAGAATGGCGGGAAGGAGTGAGACCCACACAGTTTAATAGAACAGCGGGAAGGAGTGAGACCCACACAGTTTAATAGAATGGCAGGAAGGAGTAAGACCCACACAGTTTAATAGAGCGGCAGGAAGGAGTAAGAACCACACAGTTTTATAGAACGGCGGGAAGGAGTGAGACCCACACAGTTTAATAGAACGGCGGGAAGGAGTGAGACCCACACAGTTTAATAGAACGGCAGGAACAA